>NC_088792.1:213193143-213864393 GCF_011386835.1 Chrysemys picta bellii
TTCCAATAGAGCTTTAATACATTTTTGGGTGTTTTTGAGTAAGAGGACAATTGTCTTTTGAAAGTATTTTTTGAAATATGAACAGATATAAGATCATGAAATACTGCAACTGACTGCAAACACAGCACAGAGGTACACACTTTTCAGGAAATTCTAATATTGTATTTTTCAGTTTCTCAAAGAAAATACAATTGCCATATCATCAATTTAGATGTAACTATATTACTGTAGTGCTTATAGCTCAGGAATGACTGAACAAATACACATGCACGCACAGAGGTATTTGCTTTCAGTGTCTGTGGCATCTAGTCCAAGCTGGGTGGGAAGGAAGGAAGCCCGTCTGAGCGGTGGGCTGGGTTACAGGAACAATACAATTGTTACAATTTAGAATGATAAGCCTATACCACGATGCCTACAAAATACCTGACAACAGTTAGGCAGCTGGAGAGAGGCCGGGTTGGGGTTTGGGACTGCTGCTTATTAGACAAAACTCTCTCACCCTGTGTACCCGCTGTGTACTTGTACCTGTCTGTTGTCTTTTGTCTTACACTTAATTTGCAAACACTTTGGAACAGGAACCATCTTTTCATTATGTTTGTGTACAGCACCTAGCATAATGGTGCACTGATTCTTGATTGGGGCCTCTAAGCGCTGCCACAACATAAACAGTCAGGATACAAATATGTACGGTAGAAAGAGTTTACTGTGCGTTAGGCTGTATCAGAATTTTCATTATGTATTTTATTATATATTACATTTTTTCCTTGATAGCGATGTTTGTCCAATAATGATTTTAAGACAGAGGTTCTTGAACTGAGCACTTGTGATTGCCTAGCACCTACATGATGCTGCCTGCTCCTCCACCTTTCCAGCTATTAAATTGCATTATAAGACAGCCCAAAACAGCATTAAATATCTGCTTACTGTTGCTTTTCCATGTTAGCAGTTATTGTAATTTTTATGGGGATATTTTTAAAATAGCAAGTGGGTGAGGTGGTCTGTCTGATGCTGAATGGGAGGAGAGGTGTGCATGAGACAAACTCTCTGATAAAATATGGACTGTTCCGAAGAGGTTTGAGAATCATTCTGAGTGGTGACAGAGTTAATACTTGGTTGCTCAACTTTAGCATTCTATAAAAAAAACCAAAAAAAAGTGTTTAATATTAGATGTTCACATAAACCAGGATAATTTACCAGTGAATATAGATTCACAAGTATATTTGCTTATAGTAAGAGGGAACTGCTCATGATGGTATAACCTAGTTTTAATAGCTAGACCAACCTGAGCTCTAAGAAAGAAAACACTCTTCCTTTCCTTAGGCCTGGTCTACACTAACCCCCCAATTCGAACTAAGGTACGCAACTTCAGCTACGTGAATAACGTAGCTGAAGTCGACGTACCTTAGTTCGAACTTACCGCGGTCCAGACGCGGCAGGCAGGCTCCCCCGTCAACTCCGCGTACTCCTCTCGCCGAGCAGGATTACCGGAGTCGACGGCGATCACTTCCGGGTTCTATTTATCGCGTCCAGACAAGACGCGATAAATCGAACCCAGAAGTTCGATTGCCTGCCGCCGAACCAGCACGTAAGTATAGACATACCCTTAGAGACAGCATCTCAGAGGACAGAGATACAACAACAGTAAGAGAATGAAAACATCATGGAAGTCTGTTTAGGGCTGATGATTACAAGCACAAAGGAATTTCTGCTGTCATATTTTCAGCTAGCACTCTTCACATGCTTGAACATGGTCCCTTCACTCAAGCTATACCTTCTAGGGCTAAATCCGGCTCACATTACCTGTTTAAGTCATAGGATGATGAAAAAGGCTAGAAGGATTTGGCTTCAAATGGAATTATGCTAGGATATAGGGTGACCAGATACTAAGTGTGAAAAATTGAGATGGATGTGGGGGGTAATTGGCACCTATATAAGAAAAAGCCCCAAATATTGGGCCTATCCCTATAAAATTGGGACATCTGGTCACCCTACTATGACAGCTCTGTTGCAAATCTTATAACATGTGAGCTCAATTTTCTCAAGCAACATTTTGGATTTGTCTGTCTATGCCCAGCCAACAGCTTGAGGGACAAACAGCTGAATTCAGAATCAATTGAAGCAGATTGTCCCTGACACCTCTGTCAGGACTAGTTTTTTCAACAGAAGGACATGACCACTGATCCCTTCCTCTTGAAGCTGCATAGGAAATCACTCAAAGTGGATGTATTTGATGTCCCCAAATAAACAAACAAACCTAACTATATTCAAGGAACTCCAGAGTGAGTCCTGAGCAACCAGGGAGGTTTTAAGCACACAGCTGGTGTTGATGAAGGTATTTTCATGCCCAAATTTTCCATTTTCAGTTTTCCAAGACCCAAACAGAGAAAATGAAGCTTTAACATTGCACATCTGCCTGATGGCCTCTCATTCAGCTTTAAGATAAAATACAATTTTGGATTCATGCTATCCTCAAAGTGGAGAAGTTATTCTGTACTTTTCCCTCCCCAAATCTGCTCTGTCTGACTTCCAGCATAGAATGACTGTCAGATTCTTTCCACCTTTCACCTCAGACATGGCTGAATTCCCTTGGGGTGAAAAAGCAAAAAGTTTCGAGAGCACTTTGGAATCCTTTTTATGAAAGGCACAATATCCAGTGAAGCAATATACCTCAGAATTATTACGTTTATAATTATACTTATGCAGTGGTTCTCTGAGAAATTCTCTCATGACATTAGTATACACACATTAGCTGCACCTTACACAGACACAGAAGTAGTGCAACCAGTGTACTTCCACTGTGTGAGGTTGGGGGGGGGGGGGAGGGGAGCAGGGAAATCTACACACTGGATCTATGCAAATCTCCCCACTGTTAGCATGCAGGGCATGGGAGAAACTGACAAAATCTGTACCTGCATGGATTCCTTCCTGCCCCCAAACACGATCTATCTAAAAAAGGTCCAAAAGGTATTAGAATTGAATAACTTCTGCAAAATGGCTCTTTCCCCCTCCCTCATGTGGGAAAGCTGCTGATCTTAGTTTTGTTTATTATTTTTGCTTCTATTTTAATATATGGTAAAAATGCCTACAGCTTGGGAAAGTCTTTTTTTATTTTTTGTAATAGATAAATGCTGTGCGCTTGATTAGTGACTTCACTATCTCAAAGAGCCTTCAATCTAATCTGAATAACAAATAAGGCAAAGTTCTGTTCCGCTGTTTATCAGGGAAGTGTTATGAGTGTTTGTGTTGTGTGGGTGTGTGTGAAGGAAAGTCTCGAGATGTTTATATTGTTAGCCTTTGTCTAATCCCCCCCAAAACATGACTAAGAAAATTTTTAAAAAGTAGGAAGATGAAGGTAAAGTCAGTTACAAAGCTGTATATTTGATAGAAAGCTACATGAGGGAGTAAAAATAAAATCATAAAATAACAGGAGACAAATGCAGAGGGAGTTAGGGAAAGATGAAAGAAAAGAGGAAAGTGAATACCAATAGTGGTCAGACACAGTAAAAGCAAAGACCAGTAATGACAAGCAATAAAGACCCAGGATCAGAGGTGAATGATGAAAGCTGAGGAAATGAGGATGGCTAGTTTCTATCTGAATACTATTTTATTTAGGATGTTATTTTGATTAAAGTCAGCGAATCTGTTTAAATAGAGCTGATCTCTATAGGAGGAGGAATTCAAGGCAAGGGAACCTGCAGTAAAATTTTCAAAAGCAAGTAAGTGACTTGGGCTTATCTACAGCAGTCACTGTAGCACTTCAGTGTAGACACTACCTATGTCGACGGGAGCGGTTCTCCCATTGGTATAGATAATCCGCCTCCCAGAGAGGTGGTAGGTAGGCTTATGGAAAAATTTAACCTAACTTTTTAGTGTAGACCAGGCCTTTGGCTCATTTTCAGAATTTTCAGAATCCCCCACTCCCCAGCAGTTACTCCAGTCCTGCAGTGGTCCACCTCTTCTCGTGACTCAGCCCTCTGGCCAGGTCATTTATAGTCCCCTTCTCACCCTTCCAGGATAGCAGAGCCTAACAAATAAAAAGTCCAGTATCCTTACATCAGGTCCTTAGCCTCCTCTGGCATCAGGGCTTCCAAGACTCCTTATCTCTGTATATCAAGGGGGTTCATGTCACCCTTTCCAGTGCTCTCTCCTCTTTGTTCAAGACCAGGAACCCTGGAATAAGCAGGCAAGGTCTGTCTATTCAGACCCATCCCCTCCGACCTCCCTGGGCTTCTTCCTACTTCAGCCTATACAAACTTACAGCACTTCTGCCCTCAAGTTCAAACTTCCTTTCCTCCTATGTGTCCCCTTTGCTCTGTTCCTCACCTGAACACCTCCCTGGACCTGTCCTTTTGTCAGAGTTCACCAGCAGAGCTAGCTCCACCCAGTGGCTTCTGTATCTCTCTCCTGGTCTCTTGCCACTATCCTCTACTCAGGAGAGGATCCCAGCATTTCCTCCCTGTATGGTAGCCCTCCAACTACCCAACTTCCTCTCTCCTCCTCTAGTTGGAACTCACCTTTAATTGGGCCTGGCCCACACCCCAGGAGCAAGCAGACATCCTAATTGAGCTAATCATTTCCACTTAATTCTTTCCGTGCCAGTGTAGGGTACATCTCTCCCCCCAATCACACAGCCTAAGTCCCACTGATTTCCAATAAAGGGTCTAACGTCCCCATTTGGAAGTGTCACTTAAATTTTTTTTAACCTTTTGCTTTTTAACTGAGTTGGATCCACTTTTGTGGTATTTTTAGTGGTGCGATTAAGACAAGCCTACTGTGACGAAAAAGCCAGTGATTTTATATCAAATAAAACAGCAGCAACATTCAGTACGAAGAGCTTTAAGCAGACCTGCTGGTGATGGTGTGTGCTTATGTAATGGCTTCTGCCTTGGTCAACACCAGGTGCCCTTCAGGCCTGAAAGTGTGAGTAGCCATAGCTTGAACTAACAAGCCAGGCTCTCCAACCGAGAGCTGTAACAGACCAATATACTCTGTGGGTCAGACCCAGAGAGAGACATGTGGGAAACACTGACTAGTAGGTTACACTTACATAAGTTAACACAGGAACAAGAGCCAGAGCATGAAAGGCTGGCTGCTGGGTACATGGATATTGTGATCTTCTAGAGTGAAAACAACAGGTGGGAAAGAACATACTCATCCTTTGCAGACTGGCTTGAGATGTTTCCAAGAGGTAGGATTGAAGATGAAGGGCCAGAGTCTCCTGTCAAGCATACCCCATACTGGCCAATGCTGGTTCTTCAGAGGGAATGAACAGAACAAGCAATCATCAAGTGATCCATCCTCTCTCGTCTTCTCCCAGCTTCTGGCAAACAGAGGCTAGGGACACTGGTTAATAGCCATTGTTGGACCTATTCTCCAGGAACTTATCTAGTTCTTTTTTCAACCCTGTTATAATTTTGGCCTTCACAACATTCTCTGACAAAGAGTTCCACAAGTTGACTGTGCGTTGTGTGAAGAAATACTTCCTTTTGTTTTTTTTAAACCTGCTATCTATTAATTACATTGGGTGAGCCCTAGTTCTTGTGTTATGTAAAGGAATAAATAACATTTCCTTATTCACTTTCTCCCCAATATTCAAGATTTTATAGACCTCTATCATATTTCCCCTTAAGTTGTCTCTTTTCCAAGCTGAAAAGTTCTAGTCTTTTTAATCTCTCCTCATATGGAAGCTCAGGGGAGAGGCGGAACGGGGTGGGGAAGAGGCGGAGCGGGGGTGGGATGAAGCAGAGCAGGGGTGGGGCATTAGGGGAAGAGCTGGAGTGGGGGCAGGGCCTGGGCGGAGCCTGGGGGAGCACCCCTGGCAGATTAGAAACTCGCCATCTATGCCCCTAACCATTTTTGTTGCCCTTCTCTACACCTTTTCCAATTCCAATATATCTTTTTTGAAATGGGGTGGCCAGGTGGACCTTGGACACCCAGCCTTCCCAGCCAGGTGGGCTGCCCAGAAGCTGGGCAAGTGAGCTGGCAGTATGCCAGGCAGGTTTCAAAACTCTGCCAGAGTTCCATTGTAACTTTGGCAAAATAGGACAGTCTTCCTCAAAAGATTTCAAATTTGCCAAACTAGCAAATTCTGATAAAATGTTTTGTCAGAATTTTTCTAATCAGCCTATAGTGGGGCGGTCATCTCGCTCCAGGTCAGCAAGGGTTAAAAGCCAGCCTTTGGAGAGGGCTAGGGTGGGAATCCAATCAGAGAAGGCTGAGGGGCAGCCAATCAGGGCCAGGCTGGGCCCTATAAAAGGGCTGCAGGGCCAGCAGGCAAGGAGTCTCTCTCTAGCTGTGGAGGGAGAAGGACCTGGCTGTTTGGGAGCTCAGGGATTAGGAGTAGAGCAGTGCTGGGGAAAGGCAAGAGGAGCTGGAGAGCTCCAGCCTAGCAAATCCCCAGGCTACGGGGCTTGCTAAAGGCCAAAGCCGGTACAGGGGTTGCAGAGGTGCAGCCCGGGCTTAGGCAGACCCCCTTGCCAATGATGAGTGGCCTTTACAGACTTCAGTCTGCCCGAGTGAGTGGGGGCTAGATGATGACTGGCAGTAGCCACTGAGGCAAAGTGGGTGTAGAGGGTTGGGGGTTCCCCTGGGAGGGGTGACCCAGTGTATGGGGGTACTGCAGGGGGCAGAACCACAGGGTAAGGGGCACTGGGGTTTGGGAGGGACACGGGGGCCCTGAGCCACTGTCCAGAAGGAGGCACTCTGAGACTGAAAAAGCTAATTCCAAGATGACCAGCAGGAGGCACCGCACCAATGAGCCTTCGTTTTGCTACACAGCCCCATCAGATACATTTTCTATTGAAAAAACTCCATCTAGAGCATAACTGTGGCTATAACAGATCTTTTACTTTCAACTTAGCTACTCAGAACTCCCCAGAAATCAGCTTTCTGCTTTTGTAGCAGACGGTGTAATCACTATAATTCATATTCAGTCCTGGGGCAAATTTATCCTTGAGGTCGCTTCCATTCATTGCAGGGATAAGTTTGGTTCCTTTGTGTTTGCATTGCTTGCAAATTTGGGAATAGCCTCTCTCTCAGGTCCCTACAACAACCCCACAATTATCAAAATAATACGGGCTACTTGAAATGGATTTTAGCAGCTACAATCATCACCTAGAAATATTGAAATAATTGGCATATGGTCACTACTAGCTGAACTCTTCCTTATTAGGACCCTTTCAGCAGGTCTGCTTTGGTCTCCTATTGAAATCTGTGTAGGTGGACTTCTAACATGGCTTAGAGTCTGGGGCCGACATAAACCATTCCTGAAACACTGTGACAATTTTGAGATATGAATACTTCTGATTAGCCATTGTTCTGAAAGGGTTTCCCACCAGGAAGGAAAGGATTATCCAGACCCTGCTCTTTGAAGCAATGAGCTGGCAGTCTGGCACAAACAGTGGGTGGTCAGCAGTGGTGAAGGCTTTATCAATTTCTGCCAGTGAACTCCAGGCAGCAATTTTAAGGAGCTTATCGGCAGATGGGGTTAAAAACAGGAGGGTTCAACAATGAAAAAATTAACAGTTTGAAGAACAATGATTCTTTAAAGTTCTAACGATCTGTCTATCACAGCCCTATCTCTATGAAAGAAACCTCCATAAGCCAAAGCCATTCTAAAAGCAGTAACTAGAAAGTGTGTTCCCTTCAATTTAGAATCCTACAAGGGCACAGTGAGTGCCATGTTTCATCAGCCTAAATAATTAACTGCAGAAGGACATGTAATATTCATCGCTGAAAATCATTAAGCAAAATAGGCTGGAAAAAAAATCTTAAACATGAAGTGATATTAATCATTTAGCCACAGATTCAGCTCAGAGCTTCTCTTTTGTTTAATGTTTTTAAAAAACCTATTCACTGGCAGATGTTGCTCTACAAACCCACACAAGAAATTCCCACATGTGAGGCACCGAGCCCGAGGTTCCGCAGTATTAATTAACGTTATGAGGCGTTGTTAATGACAGTGGACAAAGTTAAAACCAGGAGCTCTTTGTGTTCAGTAAATTGGGGATGAAAATGGGTCAAAAGAACAATGCCTTTCAAATAGCATTTGTCTTCTCAGATGCATTGTACACTCCCAGCTGTTCTTATTTGTGCAAAGAAAAAGACAAAAACAACCCTAGATTTTTCTACATCTCCAAACATGCACAATGGGAAACCCCCGCAGAGCTCAGGACTTCAAAAGCAAAATGGATTATTCCAAAACCCAGAAGCTTCATTAAGATTTCTGAGCTGGAGGGGCTGAACTTAGCATGTGTAAAGTCTGAACTCAGCCTGGCAAGCAGAGAATTTTAGAGTTATGCTGTCCATCTTTCTGATTAGGTGATTTCCGGGCAAACTCTACATGTCTGAATTGTTCAGCTCATGGCCCGAAGAACAATCATGTACAAATTGGCTGTGTCAGATCTCACTAAAGTTTCTTATTGTCCTCTGCCTCTGTGACATCTCTTCTTGTTCTTTTCTCTCTTTTTTTTTTTTGGCCTGGAAAACTAGAACGGGCTGAGCCCCAAACCAGAATCTTTGTTATGCGACTCCATATTTTTTGACAGGTGGGAAGATATTTTAGCACACATGAAATGCATTGTACTAGTCAGAAATATCTTGAATAGTTGGGGATGTAAATACTTCAATACCTGCTCTCTTAGTATTCTGTTTCATACCATCCAAAGGACGAATATTTAGAATTTGACCTTTAAGAAGCATTTTTTTTTAAATGCTAGTGGTCACATAGGACCAATGGAGTAAGTCCAGTAATTTGAGTCATCATGTTGTGGGTAATGTGCCATGTTCAGATCCAGTTCTGCAAAGCTTTACTGGTGCAAATAATCCTTACACACAGGAGCAGTCCGCTTGATGCCAATTGGATAGCTTGATGAAGAAGGCTTTGCAGATCTGCGCTCTCAGTTGCATCCCACTCATGAATGGCTTGATGGAACAAGAAATTATACAATCATACTTTCAGAGAAGGTTCTTTGTGATTAGAGATATCTATTTCTGAACTGAATTTTTGGAAGATACTTTACAAATAAAGGGCCAGATTCTGGCCCTCACTAAAGCCCCTTTCTGCTCCTTCAGGGTCTAAAAGCTGCATTAAATGGGTAACTGGGAATTTCTCTAGCAAAGACAAGGTGCAAAATGTTTTTTTTTTCAATGCACCATTTCATGAGACTCAAAGGGTAGGGCCCTGTGTTTTTTTTTTTTTTTTTTTTTTTTGCAAATGCAAAATAATATTAAATTAAATAAAAAGCAACCTATACAATGAAAGACTTAGCTCTCAAGTGGCTCCTGCAGCAGCTCCTGTCCTAGGGGGCTGGGCCCAGCTTTCTGCTCCAGGTGTTGCACACTGTGTCTCAACATTGCTGAGGTTTGGTCTGTCCGCCTCTCCATCATGACAGGGCCAACTTTGAGTGAGTGGGATAATGACCTGCACCCCTCTGTCATGATGGAAGGCAGCCAGGACAAAGCTGAATGGCACTGCAACCCCGTATGCTAAGTCGCAATGCCTGGAGTGGGGAGCCGGGCCCAGGCCTGAAGGACTGAAATAGCTTCTGCATAGTGAGTGTGGGGCGGCTTACTTCACAGACTACACCCCACATCCAAGGGCTCCCCCCTGGTCCCAGGCCTACCATGACAAAATAAAAATTATAAAAAATAAAAAGAATTTCATGAGGGGGTCTGTAAAGGGGCCTGACTCTCCACTGACTTATACCTTGGCTCAGTCATTAACACCCACGAAAAACAGACGTAAAATTTACCAAATCAGAATTCTCCATTCACTCATACTGAATGGTAGCATTCCACTTTGCACAGGTGGAAATGACTGCACGAGGATGAACCAGGGGAGAATGAGGGCCTTACAAATCATCCACTGTATTCCTATTTATTGCATGAGGAATGTAGCCATACAAAATGTCTACATAAGGTAATTCATATTTCTTTTAGGAAGTTGGCTGGCATTCAGGAACAGGTAAGATATCCTGCACATTGATTAGTTCCAACACTTTCTCAGGGTGCCCAAGACTGTGAATCACCATTTTACCCCCACTGCCTCAACAAGAGAGACTTGCTGGTGCTAAACTGGGTGTCACTCCCTGACACCCTGCGACAGTCTGTATCCCTATGTTCACCCCTTTTACAAGACTATGATAATTTTTGTACAAAGTATGCCTGATGAGGTATCCTATGAGAACTCAATTTGCTGATCACTGAAAAATATGTGTGGCAATATTGCATGTAAGGTTATAAAATTCTACTGTATGACCTTACTGAGACATGCTCCAAGTTTAGAAAAGCAGCCACAAACCAGTCATTCAGAGATAAAAGGCAAACAGATGCCTGACGGACTGAGGGAATGAATAAATGAATTCAGCCAGTAAGACTGCTGAAGCATGTGGTGAGAGAAACTTTTGCTTTCAATTCACTTCGTTTGTTAAGTTAGGTATTAGTTGTGTTTACTTTATTTTCTTGTAACCAATTCTGACTTTTATGCCTGAATCCTAGTAATCACTTAAAATCTATCTTTCTGTAGTTAATAAACTTGTTTTATTGTTTTATCTAAACCACTGTGCTTGGATTGAAGTATTTGGTAAACTCCATTTTGGATAACAGGATTTGTGCATGTCATTTTCTATTAATAAAATGAAGCAGTTTATTTGAGCTTGTGTTGTCCAGAGAGAGTTGGGCAGTACAAGATGTACATTTCTGGGGGAAAGTCTGGGACTATGAATTTTCTGGAGTTGCTCTGCAGTGTAATTCGAGTGGCTGGCCATAGCACTCAGACAGTATAGCTGGGAGTAACTTACATGCTGCAGGCTGTGTGTGAGCAGACTAGGGGTGGTTGCTCTGACCGTGAAGCAGTGTAAAAGGTTCCCAGGTTGAAGAATTGAGGGGCCACAGCTGTTCAACAGTCTAGATTGAACCCTGAGCAATGCAGTTATACCGATCTAACTCCTGGTGTAGACAGCACTCTGGTGACAGGAGGGCTTCTCATGTCTACATGGCTACCTCCTCTCGGGAAGGCTGGGTACCTACACTGACAAGAGAAGCTTTCCCATTAGCATAGGTAGCGTCATCACTAAGGGCTGCAGCTGTGGTGGTTTAAGGCCATGTCTACACTACTTCTTACGTCGGCAATACCTATGTTGCTCTGGAGTGTCAAAAAAACACCCCCTGAGTGACATAAGCTTTGCCAGCATAAGTGGCAGTGTGCACAGCACTATGCTGGTGGGAGAGCTTCTCTCACTGACATAGCTACCACCGCTTGTTGTGGGGGGTTTAATTATGTCAATGGGAGAGCTCTGCATCGGTACCGTTGTGCTTCTGTAAACTCTAGTGTTGACATAGCCTTAGTGCAGACAAGGCCTTAGAATCTAAACTCAACTTTACCAGGTTAAAATCCATGTCTAAAGCAGTTTCTCACCTAAAGCCTTCTTGCAGCATTTCCAGCCAGAACAGGTTTTCTCATTTTGTTGAATATAGTTGCCTGATTACTTCCTAAAGTGCATGATATAGTCCCTCTCCGCCACTTATAGTCCAAATAAACCTCTGAACTGCACCCCCAAACAAAGCTCTTCCCCCCCCTCCCCCGCTGTTCTGCTCTTCCTGTTAAATCTGCATTTAGCTCAGCCTGGTGACTGAGCCAATACTCAATTTATATTTCAACAGATAGATGGACAAATGCCTCTGGTCTGGCAGGAAACCAGTTTCTCACCTCTGCTGGGGAGCAAACTATAAGAACATATCTTCAGTATATAGACATAGCTTTTTAAATAGCATCAGTACATACATTTCACAATATTAATGACCAGCATGATCCAGGCTTTCATTTAAGATCTTGCATGACACTCTTTATGGATAGACACTATGAAAGCAATGTGTTACGTGTAGTGAGTTTGTCAGGCCTGTTAGGACTTGCTGACACAGAGTAACAAGCCCTTTGCCACTGGCACCAGAGGGCCTCTGGTTAACACTAGACAAAAAGGAATCATACACGGATGTTCAATACTACGTGCTGATATGAAGGGAATTACAAACAAATTTAAATGTTTTCTCTGTAACAGTTATTAAATCTTTTTCTTTAAAAAAATTACACAGAAAATCCAGTTGTCCTATGGAGAGGTACTCTGCCAAATTTGGAGACTAAATTTAAATTTTTTAAGTATAAAAAAGGAATTTTAGTTCTGCTTTTAATAAAAAAATGTTGTGGAGAATTTAATCAGAAAAAAGTGAATGATAACTGGAAATTTTTAAAGAACACTTTAATAGATGCCCCGAAAGCCACATTAATGGAAGAAGGCAGTATTGGTTAAAAAAATTACCTGTCTTAGAGGGCAAGTGAAGGCAACTATAAAAATAAAATAATTAATTTATAACATATGGAAGAAAAGGGAAGTTAACTGTAATGAATATAAATCAAAAGTTAAGAACAGTAGAAAATTGATATAGGAAGCAAAAAGTCGCAAGGAGAAATCTGTGACCTGCAGAGTTAAGGACAATACATAGGCATTTAAATAGGATTATTTTTGTACTTAATGTAACTGTGGTGTTGGTCCATTACTAGATGGAAATGGTAAAGTTATCAATAATGCAGAAAAGGCAGACATGTTCAATAAATATTTCTGTTCTGTATTTGGGAAAAAGCCAAATGACACACTTCCCATTTCAATAGTAACTCATGAGAATAGTAAACAGCATCTACTGAAATCAGACATTTTAGAATCTGCAGGTGCAGATAACTGGCACCCAAGAGTTGTAAAAGTGCTTGCTGAGGAGCTCACTGGACCATTAATGTTGATTTCCAGTAAGTCTTGGAATACTGTGGAAGTTCCAGAAGACTGGACGAAAGCGAATATTGGGCCAGAATTTGAAAAGAGTAAACAGTCTGATATCGATCCTGGGCAAGATAATGAAACGACTGATGCGGGACTCCATTAATAAAGAATTAAAGAAGAGTAGTACAATTAATGCCGATCAACATGGGTTTATGGAAAACAGATCCTATCAAAGTAAATTGCTTTTCTTAATGAAATTACAAGTTTGGTTGATAAAGGTAAGAGTGTTGATGTAATATAATTAGACTTCTGTTAGGTATTTGACTTGGTACCACACTAGATTTTGATTTTAAAAACTCGAACAAATCAAAATTAACAAAGCACATGCTAAATGAAATAAAACTGGCTAACAGGTTTCAAAATGTAATTGTAAATGGGTAATCCTTGTCAAGCATGTGTGTTTCTAATGGTGTCATGCAGGGATAGGTTCTTGGCCCTATATAATTTAATATTTTTTATCAATGACCTGGACAAAACAAAATCATCACTGATAAAGTTTGCAAATGACGTAGAATTAGGGAAGTGGTGAACAATGAAGACGACAGGGCACTGATACAGAACAGTCTGAATCGCTTGGTAAGCTGGGCACAAGCACCAATATGCATTTTAATATGGCCTAGGAAAAAAGAATGTAGGCCATATTTACAAAATGAAGGACTCTCTATCCAGGGAAGTGTTGACTTTGCATAGATTTTGGGAGTCATGGTGGATAACAGCTCAACATGAGTTCCCAGTGTGTTGCTCCGGCCAAAAGGGTTAATGTTATCCTTGGATGCATAAATAGGGGAATCGTGAGTAGGAGTAGAGCGACTACGGTATTTTACTTCTGTATTTGCCACTGGTGTGAACACTGCTGGAAACCTACCGTCAGTTCTGGTGTCCACAATTCAAGCAGGAAGTTAATAAACAGGAGAATGTTCAGAGAAAAGCTACAAGACTGATTAAAAGATTAGGAAACTAGCCTTAGATTGATAGACTCAAGGAGCTAGCAAAGATAAGGTCAGGGAATGACTTGATTCTGTAAGTACCTACATGGGGAACAAGTATTTGACAATGGATTCTTTAATCTAGCAGAGACAGGTATAACACAATCCAAGAGCTGGAAGTTGAAGCTAGACAAATTAAGATAGGAAATAATGTATACATTTTTAACAGTGAGGGTAATTAACCATTGGAACAATTTACCAAGGATCACAGTGGATTCTCAATTTTTAAATCAAAACTGGATGTGTTTTAAAAAACAGATATGCTCTGTGTTATACAAAAAGTCAAACTAGATGATCACAATGGTCCCTTCTGGTCTTGAAATCTATGACCTATCTTCCATGAAACCATGCTGAATAGCATTAGTGATATTTTTAGCCTCTAATTCTTTGTTAATAGATTCCCAAATTAACAGTTCCATTTTTTTACATGGGATCAACTCAGTTCACAGTTTCCTAGGTCATCCCTTTTACCCTTTTAAAATATTGGCACTACATTGGCAGTTGTCCAATCCTCTGGAATTTCTGCAGTTTTCTGAGATTTATTTTAATCTCAGTTAGTTCCTTTAAGTCTCACTTGTCTAATCCACCTGTTGTACCTTGTCATAGCCTCAATTGTGAGGTCTCTGGGTAGACTGTGTCTGTACTGTGAGCAGCACAATGATCACTGACTGGTGTTTCTATGCGATACTGTAGTACAAATAATAAGGCAATTTGTGATCCCTGAGTGTGTTAAGTGTATACCAAGGCGGTGGTGAACTGAAATACAACACAAGTTTTACAGTTAGAATATGATTTTTTTTAACATAATAAAACACACTATGTTGTGGTATAAAATGTAAATAAAAACATTTTTTCACAGTCTCTTTCTCTGGGGGGGGGAGGGAGGAGGGGTGTTTTGCAGGAACAGCATGAACGGCCAGAAATGGATGCACCAAACCCAACTGTGCTGAAAACTAGAAACAAATCTTATAACAATCAGGGCTCTTTTCTACCAGGGAAAAATGATGACTTCATGTCTGAGCCATAGCACTTGTTAATACACTTAACTGCAACAATAGAATTATTAACAAATAAACAAACTTATTTGCATTCAGTGTCCATATTTCTAGTAGGAGAAATCCATACACTATGCCAAAGTAAGAATTTAAATGATTTTACATCAAATTATAAAATGCAATGAATTATTTATAATAAATTTATCTGCATTAGCACAGATGGTACACAACATTGGTGCTCTACACTGCCTTGCATAATGGAAATGCTTGATAAATGCCATGCATCTCTGTTACACAGTATCATCTTGTATGCCAGCACAGTGTGTCACTGAAGACGTTCCAGTGTCAGCACATAAAACTTATCAACTACATGCCAACTGCAGAAGAGAAATCTAGCCTGATTGAAAATAAAATAACAAATGTAATAAAAAAATACATTAACCCTCTTCTAAATACTATCTAGAAGTTGTTTAGTCTACTGAATGAAATAAAGTGGTGGTTCCCAGGGCAGATTATCTCAAAGGGGAAAAAAATTACTGAAGGTTTTTATCCCCCCCCCCTTACTAAAGAAATAAAGAAGCCCAAACCCTCTAAGGGTGCCAAAGTATTTAATGCTCTAAATTTACAAAAGTTAATAGTAATTTTGGTTGTCTCCATTTTTGAACACTTATCAGGAAGCACCTTTTAAAGAGGCTAGATTTTCAGAAGTCAGGAGCAAATACCCTCTGAAATCTGCTCCCATATCTTGAAGTCTGATGAGTGGTAGTCTAGACAAGCCATGGTATTGGTACATGGAAGACAGTTGTGCCAGCCATGGAGACTTACTTGGCTATCGGTGTTACCAGCACTACCCAAAATTAGGTTGCAATTCATCTCAGTGCTAAGCACTAAGATTTCGGTAGATTTTAAAATGATATAGTTTGTGGATGGAATTGATCTAAACAAAGTCATGATTATTCTTATTCAATTACTTAATAAGAGCTGCCTTGGTTAATTTCATTTAAGGCACTAGAACAGGGGCCAAATCCTGATTCCACTGAAGTCTGGCAAAACTTTCACTGATTTCAAAAGGGTCAGGATTTGGACCCAAGAATGTATTTTTCTTCTATGATAATTTAAATAAGTGAAAATCTTCTAGGACAGCTAGAAAAAATATCAAGCTTCCTTTGAATGGTATTTTTCTTAGTGGTTATTAAATCTTTACTTCTGATTTCTTCCTGCATTTTAAGGCTGGACTAAAGTGTACTTTGGTTAAACACTATCAACTTTCACAGCAGAGGGATTACTTTGCATACTTCAGGTATCATCTGCCCTTCTACTTCTGGCAGATCATCTTACTGACAGTGACCTCCGATGGCTTTCAGTGAAGTGAGGTCTTTTCAAGCTTTTTCCACATAAAATTTTACAGTGAACTCAAAAGCAGAGAAATTAGATTCTAGCTTGACTTTCTGATTTTTAGAGATAATGGATGGAAAAGTCAGCTAATGGATCAGGAGAAGCTACTTCCACTTAAAAGTACTCTTGCTTGGTAGGGTCAGCTTGACATGAATAAATATAAGATTGCAGTTAAAGAGGCACTTTTATGTAATTTAAGACCAACACTTGATCTACTTTTAAAAGTGCTAAATGTCTGTTTTAGAAGGTAAGCTTTTCAGGGTATGGACCCTTTATCTTAGTATCATGTACAGCACTGAGCACATTATCGCCACCTGACAGATAAAGACAGAGATAATCCCTTGCGAGGAACTCTCCCTGAAGTCGAATGATCTGTTATTAATAATTGTTTATTAATGCACCTACAATATATTTGCTTTGCTGTCATAGAAACAGCCAGTCAGCCAGACTATTAAACACAAATCAAAGATACACTATCAAGATTATAAACACATTTTAAAAATATATTTCTTACCTTTGTCACTAAAAATGCCTCAATTTAAAAAAAAATGAATACAATTTGTACTCAACTTTTAAGAAAAAGAATAGAGACAAGCTGCAACATAAATACACAAATAAAATATACAAAATCAGATTCTTCATACAATCTACATAGGATAGGTGACATTTGACCTTTGGTTTTATACACATATCTAGTAAAATATTTTACTATTCCTTGCTTTTATCATTTTTTCAGGCCTTCACAAGAGAGTCAGCCAAATGACCATTTATGGCCAAATCTAGACCTCTTTTTATATGGCAGTAAAGGAAACAATAGTCCCTTACTGCTGTACATAATGGCATTGTATTCTGCCAACTAGTCATGAGAATGGTAATTCATGTGAGGAAAAAGGGGTTTCAAGCCCAAGTCTGCAGTCGGGAGGGGTGGAAATATTTGGCCTGAGCTCTCTGGTTCATCCACCCCAAGCAGCGCTATGGTCCATCTTGGCCCTCTTTTCCCTTCTCCTTGCCCTCACTGTGTGAAGCCACAAAGCAGAGCTTCTGTGTGGTTGGACAGAAAGAGATACCAAGGACTTCTGCTTTCTCTAGTTGGCTGTCTTACTATCCTTTATTAGTTCTTAAAAGTCAATACAATTTTAAACTAGAAATAATAAAAAATGCTAGCTTTAGTGAGGAATGGAGGGAAGAGGGGTCTGTCCTGACTGTCCCCATGGCAGTCATGGGGAGGAATCTTCATGCCCAAGGGCTTACCCTCCCTTGGCTGCATGAATATCCAAGAAATAATGGGAATACCGGGAGGCCTAGGTATTTCACAATAGCTTTTTATTAGGGTTACCACACATCCAGGTTTTTCCCAGACAGTCCTGTTTGTGACTTCTGTGTCCAGGTGCCATTTAGGGTTGCCAAGTGCCTGGTTTTTGACCAGAAAGTTCGGTCAAAAAGGGGACCTGCCAGTGTCCGGTCAGATGTTCTAACCCAATACCAAAAGTCTGGTTACTGTGGGGCTGGGGGAGGTGCTGGGTCATCAAGCTGCACCAGTTCCTGCAGGCAGGCTCCTTGTTAGGCTGCAGCAGCTCCTGTCCCAGCTCCAGAGCAGAGGGAGCCCAGTTTGGGGGGAGGGGGAGAGAGGTGGGGATGATCCACGAGCAATGGGGAGGAGGGGTGAAGAGGAGTGAGTGACAGGGGGTGGGCCCTTGTGGGGAAGAGGCAGGGCAAGGGCCAGGCTTTGGGGGGGGGATGAGGTGGAGCATCAAGGGTCCAGTTACCAGCAATTAGAAAGGCAGCAACCCTACCTTTTGTATTATAAACATGAATCACTTTTAAAATACTTTCCCCTGATAGTATAAGAATACAGAACGATCCTGGTAAAGTCTATGCACATATAACAGAAAACTGGCGCAACTGCTTATTGCACTACTCTCCGTCTATAAGCCTATTTTGGATGTAAGCCAGATGATGAGGGTGTTTGTAACAGATTTCAAAGGAATTAGGCTCTTGAGATCTATATTAGGGGTAGACTTATAGTGAAGGACCTTACAGAAATTTGTGATCCAATTTCATATTGGAGTAGACATAAGAAGGAAGTCAAGCTGTATGTATACTGGGCCCAATCCTGCCTCCACTGAGGTAAATGTGAGTGCTCACAGGGCTTTCCTGTGAAGGCAATCTCAAGGAAAGGTGTATTTACTGAAGCCATTGTACCAATGTGCAACATTTCTGGGGCATTATCCTCCCCACCCCAGTAAACTGCAAATTATGTCGTCTATATTGAGATCAAAGCTATGCTTCTCAGAGGAAGAGCATAGAAGTCATAGCCTAGCGGCAGCAGGGGCTAGAGCGGCTTTAAGCCACCTTTGCACTCTCCTGATCTTGGGCTGCCCTATTTAAATCAGAGCAGCCTCTGGGAGTTGCCATGTGGGTCATATTAGCCAAAGCTATATACTGACTTGGAATCCACCCTAGACCTTTTCTCAGGTGACTATCATAGCCTGGGACTTTCCCTCAACACCACCAGCCTGTCCCAGCACAAGTTGCCCCATTTCTCCCACAAATTGTCATCAGCGGTGAACTCCTGGAAAATGTTGAGCCACCTCTCCCCATGGAGATTGAATGTAGGATCCATTGTGCCAGTGAATCCTTCGGAAAGTTACTTTGTCATGTCTTTATTGACAGATCTGCAGATGGAAACTAAGATCCTGGTCTACAATGCAGTAGTCATCCTCATCCCCACTCTTCTTTATGGGTGCGAGACATGGGTGACATACCAAAATCATCTTAAGTGTCTGGAGTGTTACTACCAGCGCTGCCTTAGGAAGATTCCCCATATCAGATGGGAAGATCGTTGCACCAATGCCCTCATTCTGTCAGCAGCTAACATCACCAGTGTTGAGGCGAAGATTATGAAATATCAGTTCGTTGGGCTGGCCATTGTGTGCGGATGTCTGATACTCCTCTTCCAAAACAAGTCCTCTTTTCTCAACTTAGTCATGGTAAGAGGACTCGTGGGTGATAGAGGAAAGACTACAAGGACAACCTGAAAGTATATCATAAGAAGGGAGGCATTGACCCCATGAACTGGGAAGAGCTGACTAGAAATATCCTGTAAGGGCATCACATCATACATCAAGCTGCAGCTCTGTTTGAGGGAATCACCTTGCTCGAGAGGCTGAGAAATGGCAAAGGAGGAAGAGAAGTGTACAGCATCCTGGCCAGCACCTGTGCTCTCTCCAAGCAACAATCTGTCGTATATGTGGAAAAACCTGTAGAGCATGGACTGGACTTCTCAGCTATCTTAAGTCTCATTGATGACGTTTTCCCCCGGTAGACATCCTCATATTGAGGGATAGCCACCGCCAACAATATATTGAGCAATATGCTGCAGTGCCATACCCAACATGTCCCCCCATCCTCAGTTTCACCTCAGCATGTCCCTTATGCTGAATCTTGTGAGGGGATCCTTGGGAGTCAGCCTTATGGCTGTTTTCTGCAGTACCTGTGTGTGGCGACTACTCTGCCTTTTGAAATCAGGGCTTTTAGGGCTTCTTTATCAAACATAAAGGGGCCAGAGTGAGGGGAGGATCTCACTTCAGATCTTAAAAACACAAGCTTCTCTCTTGCCCCAGAAAACCACTGTTACAGCCTGAGATAGAGCAGGGGTGGGAAGAGGCGGGACAGGGGTGGGAGTTTGGAGGAAGGGTGCGGATGGGGGTGGAATCTGGGGCAGAGCAGAGGAAGCCTGCACCTATGTAATGGACCCTATGTGAATGGAGGATTGGTGCCATTCCGTTCTCCCTCACCACACCCTCAACATGCCTTCTTCTTCCCCGCCCAACAGCACCCCTCCTCCAAAAGCAGGGGTAGGCGGAGGCATCGACCCAACAGTGGCACCAAGTTCCCTATGCCAGGGGAATTCTCCGCTAAAAATTTGTGGCCAAATTACAGCCTCTTTATAGCCTGAGCAGTGCAAGGGGGCTGTGACGCGCCAAGGAATCTGACCCAATAGGGCATTACCAAAATATATTACACACATTGCAGACAAAATGAAAGCTACCTTCAAAGTTAGTAGACTTATCAACTCTACAGTGTGAAGGAAATCAGGTTAATTTCATAGCTCTTCCTATTATGTCCCTAATCACATTAAGGAGTGAAACGATCAGCTTTATCGTAGGTGGATTAAAGGGAGATTGATTCAGAATGTGGTACTCTTCTCCACATATGGACATATGGTTGAGAGATTGCTGAGGAAAGCAATTATTTATGATATAAGCATAAAACACTTGTGATTTAGAATTTAACAGGTGTCACTGCTAGTTTAACAAAAAACTTTTGAGATTCATATCAGCCCTATGATTATCTAAGGAGATCTGAATGTTACAAATGTGACAAATTTCTGCAGATGTTCTAATGATCTGGTTAGGGATACCGACATTACAAGAAAGTCAGAGTAAAAGTAGTAGCCATATCTAATGAGTTCTGTAAAAGCACCTTGCAGATTTTTATGATTTTTTTCCAACATCTGATGAGCATCCACCTGTGGGAAATGGTCTGTTTTTGTGCAGTAGTGTTGGTCATTTAACAGCTTAGTAGATATCCATGGTATAGAAACCATGGATGTACAGAACCCAGGACTCTGAGGCCTGGGTGAATGCAAGACTGTTTACAGTAGAACCTCGGAGTTACAAACACCAGAGTTATGGACTGACCAGTCAACCAAATACCTCATTTGGAACCGGAAGTACACAGTCAGAAAGCAGCAGAGACATAAAAAGCAACAAATACAGTAAAATACTGTGTAAATGTAAACTTAAAAAAAAATAAAGGAAAAGTAGCATTTTTCTTCTGCATAGCAAAGTTTCAAAGCTGTATTAAGTCAACGTTCAGTTGCAAATTTTCGAAAGAACTATAATATTTGTTCAGGGTTACAGACATTTCAGAGTTATGAACAACCTTCATCCCCGAGGTGTTCGTAACTCTGAAGTTCTATTGTATTTCCCATTTACAAAGACTCCTTACTATATGCCCCCAGTAGTGACCCTGAATAATGATTCTACACTTTCAGAACGAATCCCACAACATTATATCTATTTCCTAGCATAACAACAATGGGACAAATTACCCTGGTCTACATTTTTTGAGAAGTTGTCTGCTTCAGAGATAAAATGTGCTATTTATTATGTATTTTGATGTGCTGAATTCAAATATGACAATTAAAACAACTGATTGACTACTGTTTCTAAGATATTTAAGTTTTTACATTTTATGTCTATGTATATTGTGTAGAGAGTAGAGTTTTAATCATAAATTGTAAACCTAGATCTTTTCATGTGTTTATGGTTGCTTTACATGATAATATTTCACCTGTCCTGTTTATGTAACACTTTAAAAATCAGCAAAAGGGTTATATAAATAAAATTTATTATGAAACAAAAGGCAAAAAACTATTATGTACATAGTTTAGTCCTATTCAGTGTCTACTCAGCGCTTCTTGGCTTGTCTCTTGTATTCATTAAACAGAGCATCTCTTGTCACTGTCCAGCAATAGTCTGCAAGCATTGATGGGCTCCATTTGCCCTGATAGCGTTTCTCCATTGTTGCAATATCCTGGCGAAATCGCTCGCCGTGCTCGTCGCTCACTGCTCCGCAGTTCGGTGGAAAAAAATCTGGATGAGAGTGCAAAAAAATGTATCTTTAGTGACATGTTGCAATCAAGGCTTTTGTTTGACTTGAGGAGGTTTTCCACCAACAACCTGTAGTTGTCTGCCTTGTTGTTTCCGAGAAAATTTATTGCCACTAACTGGAAGGCTTTCCATGCCGTCTTTTCCTTGCCACACAGTGTATGGTCAAATGCATCATCTCGAAGAAGTTCATGAATCTGAGGACCAACAAAGACACCTTCCTTTATCTTAGCTTCACTTAACCTTGGAAATTTTCCACGGAGGTACTTGGAAGCTGCTTGTGTTTTGTCAATGGCCTTGACAAAGTTCTTCATCAGACCCAGCTTGATGTGTAAGGGTGGTAACAAAATCTTCCTTGATTCAACAAGTGGTGGATGCTGAACACTTTTCCTCCCGGGCTCCAATGACTGTCGGAGTGGCCAATCTTTCTTGATGTAGTCGGAATCTCTTGCACGACTATCCCATTCGCAGAGAAAACAGCAGTACTTTGTGTATCCAGTCTGCAGACCAAGCAAGAGAGCAACAACCTTCAAATCGCCACAAAGCTGCCACTGATGTTGGTCATAGTTTATGCACCTCAAAAGTTGTTTCATGTTGTCATAGGTTTCCTTCATATGGACTGCATGACCAACTGGAATTGATAGCAAAACATTGCCATTATGCAGTAAAACAGCTTTAAGACTTGTCTTCGATAAATCAATGAACAGTCTCCACTCATCTGGATCGTGAACGATGTTGAGGGCTGCCATCACACCATCGATGTTGTTGCAGGCTACAAGATCACCTTCCACGAAGAAGAATGGGACAAGATCCTTTTGACGGTCACGGAACATGGAAACCCTAACATCACCTGCCAGGAGATTCCACTGCTGTAGTCTGGAGCCCAACAGCTCTGCCTTACTCTTGGGTAGTTCCAAATCCCTGACAAGGTCATTCAGTTCACCTTGTGTTATGAGGTGTGGTTCAGAGGAGGAGGATGGGAGAAAATGTGGGTCCTGTGACATTGATGGTTCAGGACCAGAAGTTTCATCCTCTTCCTCTTCCTCATCTGACTCAAGTGAGAATGATTCTGGTGCATCAGGAACCGGCAGTCCTTCTCCGTGGGGTACTGGGCATATAGCTGATGGAATGTTTGCATAATGCACAGTCCACTTTTTCTTCTTTGACACACCTTTCCCAACTGGAGGCACCATGCAGAAGTAACAATTGCTGGTATGATCTGTTGGCTCTCTCCAAATCATTGGCACTGCAAAAGGCATAGATTTCTTTTTCCTGTTCAACCACTAGCAAAGATTTGTTGCACAAATGTTGCAGCATATGTGTGGGGCCCACCTCTTGTCCTTATCTCCAATTTTGCAGCCAAAATAAAGGTGATAGGCTTTCTTAACCATAGTGGTTATACTGCGCTTTTGTGATGCAAAAGTCACTTCACCACAAACATAGCAGAAGTTATCTGCACTGTTCACACAAGTACGAGGCATCTCTGCTCACTTTGGCTAAACAGAAATGTGTCCCTTTGCAAAATCAGACACTGACAAATAAGAGAGCACGACACTGTATGATTTCTGAGCTGATATAGGGCAATTTGTTCAGCAGAGTGATGTAAGCTTCGTTATGATTGCATCCTCCATGACTTCTAGGAATAACATGATGCAATTCATATCATGTATGACGCAATACCAGCTTCAGATTGCATCATTCATTGTTTTGCCTAAAAAGCAAGTACTGTCCAAACCCAGTCATAGATTTATTCATAGATCCAGTCAAAGATGTATTTTAGTCATTTCTGGTTTAAATTGAGATCTCTTCCCTTTATAACTCACTTATCCTCCGCCATTCCCAAGTCAAGGGTCATATACACACTGACCCAATAGCATATCTTGAAAACTAGAGCCAATCAACAATTTTAAGCATCATTTTCGTTCTCAGTGACCCAGAATTAGTAAAGTTTGACTACATTTATTTCAGAAGCATTTTGGCTGTAGAGCAGTGTTATCCATTCTTGGGTGGAAAGAGGAGGGAAGGGAGTTTTTAGGAGAAATTCTCTACAAGGTAATCCTTTCTCCAAACAGTCCATTTGGAGGATATGGGGTATGTATGAGGGAAATGGAATTTGCTCCACATGGAAATAGCTGCCAGACTCACCCTTAAGCTTATTGGATCCTGCAGCCCCCAATGGATCTCCCCACCCCACACTCTCCAGCAAAACCATGCTATCTTGGACTCCCTGAAAGCTGCTACTCCCATAAACTTGTGTCTTAGGCTATATGAATATATATAATATTGTCTTAGGCTGTATGAATTGTCACCACTGTTCTGTCCCCTTTCATCATAGTCCACACCATCTCTGTCCCCTCAGAGCTCATTCTGAAACACAGAGAAGATGAAATCAGGCGGTGCCATGAAGGCAGCTGAGCCTCCCTTTCTAGAGAAGAAGGGTGAGGTATGCACCACCACCATGTATGGATCAGGGCAGGAGCCATGATCTGGAACTCTGTTACTGAGAAGTACACATGTTTATAAACCACAACTTCAGCTACTCAGTGGAATAAGTTCTTACTGCTTTACCTTCAAGGGCAGCTGACTACAATCCTGCTACAGTATTTCCCATTCCTGTCTCTTTGGTCTGTATAGAATCCATGATAGAAATAAATAATAAATTGCACTTAATACATATGACAACTCCCACCCGAGACTCTCAAAGTCTTTTATTCTCACATGTTTCTGTAAAGTGAATATTTTTAGCCTTATGCTAAAGATGGGAAAACAGAGACACTGGTGGTAAAAACATTTTTAAAAGTGTTTATGAGTACAGTTTGGTTTTGACTAAGCTAGCAGCTAAAATATGTCCAGCACCAATTCAGCTGCACCCCCTGCTAACACCCATTTCAGCAACAGGTCATTTTTAGCATAGACCAGGCCTTATTTTCAGTGCCATTCACTTTTTACAGCTTCTACAGTGGGTTGTTCTTGCCTCAGTTCCTATAAGCATGCATCCCATGAGATGAATTTTTGGACTGCATGTTTTATACATACCATTCTCTAGTTTGAGGTTTGCTTGTCTTGCCTCGTCTTCAGCTGGTCTTAATTGGTGGTCATGCTGTTTCTTAGCAGCATTCTGCGTCAAAATGTCATCTATGTATAGCTTCATTTGCCAAAGAGTTCATTTTAACATGAGATTCCTCTCTGTTACAAAATGTTAAAAGGTAATGAAATTTTCCTCAATTCTTGGCAGGATCTCTCAGAACCTCCTTTGTCATTTCCTGTGGTGTGTCCCATGTTCTTGTTTAAATGATCACCACTCTATGATCCTCACTTCATAATCTTTAAACAGATGCGTCACTATTTTACGAAACAACTACAGGTGCTGAACTTATTCCAAAAAGTCATCTGAGAAATCTTTAGTGACTATATGGTATTTTCACAGCACCAAACAAGAGATTAGGTTTATCTAATTTAAGATACCAAAACCTGCAACTTGTCTCTGGTTTAAAAGTCCTGTGCATCTAAAAGCTTTGAAGTAATCTCTTCAAGTATAGCTGTATTCAAGTCTTCAGGATCTAAGCAAATTCTTCGACTTTCACCTGGATTCTCTATAATGAACCAGTCTGTGAGTTTGTCATTTTATTTATATAGTAACTTTCCCATATGACCAAGCTTCGTTGTTCCCTTTTCTCTCCTACTTACTGATACATTTCATGGGAAACCAATCCATTGTTTTTTTAAACAAGTATTTACATAATATGCTTAGAAAAAATTGTACTATTTCATTACAGACTTATAATATTTTATATTATTTGTATTTTTGAGTTACTTGCAAAAATGTTTAGTTCTTCATTTGTTAACTAATTTAACTTTGCTGACATAGTATGAACCCATTCACCCTTTTACACTAGATTATATATTTTAGCTCTCTTTATCATGAGAAGCTAAAATTATAAGAACTACTCAGCTGCCAGATAGCTTCGCTACTAGGAACACTAAATTCAGCAACCTATAGATTTGTTATTAGATGGTCTCAACTATCATGGGTATGATCTCTTCCTTTTCTTTGAATTTGTGAAGCATGTCAGTTGACATTATATTGGCTTGAGCTCCTCTGTACACTGAGAATTTTATTTGCTTGCTGTATAAGCTAAATTCTACTTACTTCAATGCTGCTTTCCAAAGCATTTACCCTCCTATTCTATAAGAAGTCAGGCTACATTGCTCCATCTCTTTACTACATTATTCACAATGGGGGGCACATTTTAAATAGAAATGTATACTACAGTAATAATCTACACAGCCATCCAGTCATTGCCCATAGCTCAAAGTACTACAAATTAAATTACGCTGCAAAATTCCACTGGGCAAGGAGAGCGAAGTGTACGCTAGATATAAAAGTAAGGAAAGTAGAAATAAAGTTGAAGATGGCAGGCCGTACTGTAGTCACCAGATTTTAAACAGAACTCCGCATGTTGTAATAATTTGTTATGTAACTGAATGGGTTAGATTAATTCTCACATGTTCATATCACTTCAAAAGTTGCTCTTCCTGAGAGACCAGTTTGATGTACTATGAGGCCAAATTCTGTCCCACTTACTTATGTTGACTAGTATCTTACTCTATTGTCCTTACTCAATAGCCTACAAATAGCATGTAAAAAATTCTGCATAATCTGTGTTCTTGTAATGACAGTGGTGAGTCAGCTGCTGTGTTCCATTAGAGGCTCTCATTTATTCTGTCACTTTGTCACAGAGGTGACAGACATGTTGAAGCAAAATACAGGTCCAATGTCATCACTGCCTCTTTTAGATTTCTGCAATTCTGTTCAAGGCTGTGAGGTGTCACTGGCCATAGTATCTGTGCTTCTTAATGTCAAAATGCATGTTTTCCTTTCTTCTGTTATGTTCCAGTAACCCTTCCCTGAGACCATATCTTAATGTCACATACACAATGGACATTTACTACCATTGGAACAAGAACTTTATTAACAGCACCTCCCATATCAATTATTAAAAGTATAGCTTAAATACAAAACCACATTTTTACTTGACTACATTTTCACATCCTTCATTTTGAACACCAGGTGTCACTAGTATACTCTCATCTCTCCCTACTGCGGTTATCTTTCCTATGCTAGTTCAGCCAGATTCTTAGGTTCATTATTTCAATCTTCTGATTAGAGGTTCAATACATTAAGCTATGCAAGGTGAGATATTGTAATACTTGCAAGAGAAGTGAGTGGGATTTTTGGTATATGAGGGGAAGGAAGGCAGTTAAAAACAAAATATATATTGATAATATATGTGCACGTACACACAATTTTCTGAGTGGTATCCGTGTTAGTCTGTATCAGCAAAAACAACGAGGAGTACTTGTGGCAGCTTAGAGAGTAACAAATTTGGGCATAAGCTTTCGTGGGCTAAAACCCACTTCATCAGATGCATGGAGTGGAAAATACAGTAGGAAGATATATATAACAACAGTACATGTAACTCCCATCTTTTCATGTACTGTTATATATATCTTCCTACTCTATTTTCCACTCCATGCATCTGATGAAGTGGGTTTTAGCCCACGAAAGCTTATGCCCAAATAAATGTTACTCTCTAAGCTGCCACAAGTATTCGTTGTTTTTACACAATTTTCTGTGTTTGTTCACATTCTCATTGGTTCAAGTCAAATCGCATTACCTGAAAAAAAAAATCTTTAAGTGTATATATTTTGGTAACTATGTACAAAATGAGGCAAAAGACCAAGACACCCCCACCACAACAGAGCTTTTTCAGGAAACAAACTTTCTGACCATGCAATGACCTGGGCATACACACCTACCAGGATTTTGGAGGGCACTCTAAGGAGAATCTGTACTGTACAATGTATGAGACAAGAAAGAGTAATAAACAAAAGTGAAGTTTATGACATTGTAACTCTTCTGTACAGATTTATACAATATACTGTGGGTCATTATATAGGTTCAACTTTGGTATAGGCCTTTTTCCTTTTTACAGTGCGAGGTAGGTGTATGGTACTGTGCTAGGTAGTGACACATTCTGGCTGTGCAGGGCAAATTCAGCCAGAATGCCTTATGGAGCACGGGGTTAGCATGCTGGGTAGAAATCCTTACACATTTTTGAAAGAAATAGGATACACCCCACATCAAGTATGCAGTGGGTAGAGTGCAGAGTTCGGGTCATGCACCCAACCCAGCTGGCTGTGCTTCTGTGAAACTGCCCTGGGCATGCCACAACCTAGCTTCAAGAGAAGGCAGTCTGTTGAGTCTAGCACGTGTGTGGTTGTAGCGCCAGGAAGAAGCTCCCTTTTACCCTCTTTCCCCCTTTTTTGCAGATGCATCCAGAAGTTTATTGCCTCACCCCCCTTGTCTCTCTAGTATCCTGGGATGAACATGGCCAGAACACCATTGCAAAGAAGAAATAGTGATCAGCTTCTATTTTACACACACCTGTGTCTGTCGACTCACGTCCCACCCCAGCTACATTAGCTGGAAGAAGGAGAAGCTGAGTGTCTTCTCCATCCTCTTGTAAAACAGTGGGTGGCAGAGTCCAGGTGATTCTGTATAATCTCAGCCATCAACTCGGGAAAAGGAGGAGAAGTAGCTACCACCAGATATTTTTAAAATGTACTATGTTTTAGTTTGTCAAAACTGCACCCATCACACTGCCTCCTGGAGCAAAAATATAAAACCACTATAAGCCAACCACATTCTATGAAATGGACAAACTGAAAATTGCAGTGCCACACACCTCTTGGAAGAAAGAACAGCCCACTAGGTTCCCCCACAGGCCAAAGCCCAAGTGCTCCACTTAGGAAGGAAAAATCAATTTCACACATACAGAATGGGAAAAGACTGTCTAGGAAGGAGTACGGCAGAAAGGGATCTAGGGGTTATAGTGGACCACAAGCTAAATATGAATCAACAGTGTGATGCTGTTGCAAAAAAAGCAAACATGATTCTGGGATGTATTAAAAGGTGTGTTGTGAGCAAGACACGAGAAGTCATTCTTCCGCTCTACTCTGCTCTGGTTAGGCCTCAGCTGGAGTATTGTGTCCAGTTCTGGGCGCCGCATTTTAAAAAAGATGTGGAGAAATTGGAAAGGGTCCAAAGAAGAGCAACAAGAATGATTAAAGGTCTTGAGAACATTACCTATGAAGGAAGGCTGAAAGAATTGGGTTTGTTTAGTTTGGAAAAGAGAAGACTGAGAGGGGACATGATAGCAGTTTTCAGGTATCTAAAAGGGTGTCATAAGGAGGAGGGAGAGAACTTGTTCACCTTAGCCTCTAAGGATAGAACCAGAAACAATGGGTTTAAACTGCAGCAAGGGAGGTCTAGGTTGGACATTAGGAAAAAGTTCCTAACTGTCAGGGTGGTTAAACACTGGAACAAATTGCCTAGGGAGGTTGTGGAATCTCCGTCTCTGGAGATATTTAAGAGTAGGTTAGATAAATGTCTATCAGCGATGGTCTAGACAGTATTTGGTCCTGCCATGCGGGCAGGGGACTGGACTCGATGACGTCTCGAGGTCCCTTCCAGTCCTAGAATCTATGAATCTATGAGTCTAGAGATTCTCACTTAGAAACGTCGCCATTGGGGATTGAATGAAAATTTTCTGTTCACTAAATTAGGCTAATATCTTTTTCTCATGTAAGACATAGGGACAACAGTGTTGCTGGATGTACAATGCACAATGCCGTGAGGAGCAGATAAGCTCTGCAAGACTAGTAAATAAACAGTAGTCTGAAATATGTACGCATGAGCTTTATCTGCCTTACAAGTTCCATTACATTTTCAAAGTATTACTTTGTTAGCTGTATCAGCACATGACAGTCTGAGAGAGTCACTAATGAGGATAACTAAATTAGGAAAGGGGAGAAAAAGAAACTGTTAGTATTTGGAAACTGCAGAGTATTCTCTTTGATTAGAAAGCTGGGTTACTTCCATGGAAAAGATAAGGATTAAATGAGCATTCCATAAAAGGCAAAATAAATTTACTCAGAAATCAACTGACTGCAATATTTAATTATTATAAGCAATACATTATAATGAAGATTGACAGAGTCCAATATAGTAAAAATCTTAAATCAATCAAACTCTACCATAGAATTTCTATGGATAGAATTTCATGCTTGAATAATATGATTATAGCAGCAGGAATATACTACTGATCACCTGACCAGAGTGGTGACCATGATTGTGAAATGCTCAGAGAGACTAGAGAGGCTACAAAAATAGAAAACTCAATAATAATGGGGGATTTCAACTATCCCCATATTGACTGGGTACATGTCACTTCAGGATGGGATGCAGAGAGAAAATTTCCAGACACCATTAATGATTACTTCTTTGAGCAGTTAGTCCTGGAACCCACAAGAGGAGAGGCAATTCTTGATTTAGTCCTAAGTATCACACAGGATCTGGTCCAAAAGGTGAATATAGCTGAACCACCTGGTAATAATGATCACAATGTAAGTATATTTAACATCTTTGTGGGGAAAAATACCAAAAAAACCCACCACAGTAGTAGTTATCTTCTGAAAGGGGAACTACATAAAAATGAGGAAGCTAGTCAAACAGAAATTACAAGGAATAGTCACAAAAGTAAAATGCCTGTAAGCTGCACGGAAACGTTTAAAAAACACCAAAATAGAGGCTCAAACTAAATGTATATCCCAAATAAAAAAAAAGTAAGAGGATCCAAAAATGCCATCATGGCTAAACAATAGAGTAAAAAAGGCAGTTAGAGACCGGAAGACATCCTTTAAAATTTCTATTGAGGAAAAGAGAAAGGAAAATAAACTCTGGCAAGACAAGTGCAAAAGTATAATTAGTCAAGCCAAAAAAGAATTTGAAAGCAAAAATGTTTTAAAGTATATCAGAAGCAGGAAACTTGCCAAACAATCTGTGGGGCCACTGGACGATGGAGCTGTTAAAGGAGCACTCAAAGAAGATCATGCCATTGCGGAGAAGCTAAATGAATTATTTGCACCGATCTTCACTTAAGAGAATGTGAGGGAGATTGAAGTGTCAGTGGGGGTGGTTTTGCAACAGACTGATGAATTAAACAGTAATAAGTCACCAGGACCAGATGGTATTCACCCAAGAGTTCTGAAGGAGTTCAAATATGAAATTGCAGAACTACTAACTGTGTTGTGTAACCTATCACTTAAATCAGCCTCTATACCAGATGACTGGAGGATAGATAAAGTAATGCCAATTTTTTTAAAAAGCTCCAGAGATCCTGGCAATTATAGGCTGGTCAGTCTAACTTCACTACCAGGCAAACTAGTTGAAACTATAGTAAAGAACAGAATTAACTAACAGAACAAATACTAACAGTTTCTTTTTCTCCCCTTTCCTAATTTAGTTATCCTCATTAGTGACTCTCTCAGACTGTCATGTGCTGATACAGCTAACAAAGTAATACTTTGAAAATGTAATGGAACTTGTAAGGCAGATAAAGCTCATGCGTACATATTTCAGACTACTGTTTATTTACTAGTCTTGCAGAGCTTATCTGCTCCTCACGGCATTGTGCATTGTACATCCAGCAACACTGTTGTCCCTATGTCTTACATGAGAAAAAGATATTAGCCTAATTTAGTGAACAGAAAATTTTCATTCAATCCCCAATGGCGACGTTTCTAAGTGAGAATCTCTAGACTCATAGATTCATAGATTCTAGGACTGGAAGGGACCTCGAGAGGTCATCGAGTCCAGTCCCCTGCCCGCATGGCAGGACCAAATACTGTCTGTTTATCTGCCTTACAAGTTCCCTCTCCCTCCTCCCATTGACTTAAGTTTGTTCTAAAAACTTCTAAATGTTCAGTCATCATAGCAGTGGAAGGCTGTTACAGCCAAATATTTACTGTTCTCCCTATACAAGTACACTTCACAAGTCCCCATTAAAATACAGTTGCACTGATTCACCTGCAACACATATTGATGAGTTGTCATTTATTTAAGGAGAAGTTAAACAATGTAGCTGATAACTACAGTGGAGCACATAATTGGCTTCTACTAATAAATTATCTGATTAATTTCAGCATTACAGCTGAACTCATGGCTCCATTAAAATCAGAGTTTTGTCACAGAAGTCAGTGGGCCAGGATTTGACCCTATTTCTGTCTGTGAATTTCTCCACCTCAACATCATGACATTTTAAAGCAATTTGTTAATCAAAATTATTCACAAATTTCTTCAGGTGGAAGAGAGACGCCAACCCCCAACCTGTAATTTGTGCTATAACTAGCATATTTAAGTGATAGAGTGGAGATTTTGAATTGTATATTCAGTGGCAAAAATCAGAGTTCATGCTGCACTGGTCAGTAACATAAGTCATCTAATCATACAATAGAAACAATAACACATAATTTATATAAAAAACACATAGCATTAATCTTCAAAACTACTTTTGAACATACCATTGTCCGTTTGGCCAAAGTGGTTAGCTAATACTGGGAGCCTTAAAGAGCTGTTTCTGTTAGGAGAAATGGATGATAGGCGTCAGGTATTTTCTTTGATTGAATCCTGTTTAGTTACAAAGAATGTACACAAAGTCCTGTTTCCCCAAACACAGGAGAAACAGACACCATCAGTTTCCTTGCTTACAATGGCCAAGCCTGCCTTTCCAGTCAGTTGCATGCTAAAAGAGGTCTGTCTTTCTGCTCCCTCTCAGGACCACGGTCATGACTGCTTCTCTTGCAATCTGTTTGCTTTCTTCTTCTAACACACACAGAGCTTACCAAACAATCCCCTAGCCCCTGCATTTGCAATCAGGAAACAATCTCAGCCCACAGAGTTTCGCTTCTAATCAGATCTTGCCATGCAACCAATTGCCTTGGGCAGTGGGTCTACTGGTAAACCTAAACTTGATAAGCAATACAAGGCCTTCCTAGGAAGATAAATCTTTCTGGACTATCATCTTTCTGTTCTCACATTTCACTGAAGTAAGTTACCTGATTTCAGTTGGGAAAAGCTTCAAGGGCAACTCAGCATTTTTGAGCTATGAATTCCCAGCCACTTACTTTACTTATTGCTGCATCATCAGTCTGCATCAGGATGCAGTAAATACCTTTGCAGAGGTCAGTAGCTTGAATTTAGCAAAGTTGTTATTTTCAGTGGTTAATAGCAACTGAACTTGTGCTTCAGAGACTTGGCTTGTTCCAGACTTTTTTATTTTAAACAAAAGGTAGATTCTCCATTCAGAGCCATGGAGAATGAACCACTGAAGTTGCTGGTGCTCCCTTACCGTCTGTTCTGACCACCAGCTGGTTTCTGTCTGAACCTCATATTCTCGGAGTACTGTTCTGATCTCTCATTTTCCAAAGCTCCTATTTCTGATCACCAGCTAATTTCCTCTATCCGATTTCTTTGTGACTTTCAATCCATCAATATCTCTGATTTTCCTGCTGGTCTCAGTTTCCCCCTTCCCTCACTGAGCAGACCTCCTCCAAATTATTTATTATCTTCCCTTACAACTCCACTCTGTCCTGCACATAGCCCTCCCCCCCTCAAGCCCACCTTCTTTTGCTCCCTTTTCCTATCTCTCTGGGTACGTCTGCACTACAATTAGCACCCACGGCTGGCCTGTGCCAGCTGATTTGGGCTCACAGGACTTGGGATACGGGGCTGTTTAACTGCCATGTAGATGTTCCAGCTCTTGCTGCAGCCCAAGCTCCAGGACCCTCCCATCTGACAGGTCCTAGAGTCCAGGCTCCAGCCCGTGCCCAGATGTCTACACTGCAATTAAAACAGCCCCTTAGCCCGAGCCAGAGTCAGCTGGTAGGGGCCAGCTGCAGGTTTTTAGTTGCAGTGTAGGCATACCTCATGTCTCACTATCCCCATGTTTCTCTGGCAGCCCACTGCTTCCCCACTCCTGTTCCCACATCTCAGAAAAGCCTTCGAGGAAAACAGAGAACTGCACAACTTCCCCCACTACAAATTCATCCTCTTCTCATACGACTCTGTCATATTCAATTAAATTAGCACTAGTACTTTCCCCCAATTCCTTCTACTTTAGGCATTTGTAATGTGCCCATCCCCACAGTACCATGGCATCCCAGAGTAGCTGGATACCTGTTACTGACCTCTGCTATAACTATCCATAAACCATTTTACCTCCTTCCATCCTCTGCTCAGGTTCTTGTCAATTTCTTCAGAGAGAAAATTGATGGTACCCAGAGAGCATGTTTCTCTTTATTTTTTCACTGCCACCCCTCTGCCCACCTCCACATATATTCTCCAGATGGGCTGGCTTCAGCCAGACTCAGACACCTCTTATTATCATTCTTTCACTAGCCAACTTGTCCACTTAGCCCTATTTTCTCCCAAGTCCTGACTTCTCTAGCTCCCTTTAACACTCCCTCACTTTCTTTTATTCCGTCTCAACCATTCTCGCTTACCTAGCAATTTTCTGACAGCATTCAAACATGCTTTTCATTTTTTCCTAAAAATAAGTCTCTCTCCAAACTCTTTCTGGATCCTCTAATCTGCTTTAAGCCCACCTCACACGATCTAGTGCTCTTCCTGAGATCTTCAAGGCTAACTCATACCCACGTCTCATTTTCAGTGCTCCAACTGCTCCTCCTCCTCAGCATTCTCTCCTTGAACTTTCATCTCTCTGAGATCACCTGATTTATCTCCTGCATCTGGCTGCTCCTTTATGGTGAAATTCTGACCGCATTGAAGTCAACTAGAGTTTTGCCATTGACTTCAATAGAGTCACCTCCTCTTTTCCTTCTGTACTCTTATCAATGGATAGCTTCCTCTATTCACACCTCTTCAGATACCACCTCTACCCAGATAATTCACACCTCTCTCTCCACTTCCAACCTGCAGTATCTCCCTCTGTTTAGACTCATATCTTAAACTGTCTTGACGGCATCTGTTCCTGAATGTCCCAACTTCATCTCCAACTCAACATGACAAAAAATCAGATTAATTAATTTCCACTAACTCTTCATATGATAGAGTACTTGGAGTCAGTGGCTGACCCAGCACTCTGCTCATGTAAGCATTAATTGGTTCCCCCAGAAAAGACCTGATGGAAGAGTGGAGTACTGAATTACCTAATCAGACTGAAGGGGGTGGGGTTGAAGAGCTAAGAAGCTAATTATCTCATTAGCTGAGAGGGTAGTTAAAAAGCACTGGAAGGAAGCTCTGAGGGAGAATGTCAGAAACTGTGATGGAAATGGTCAGGCCTAGTGGTTGGAGCCAGAATCAGGCATCCAGGGCAGGACTGGAGTAAGGCTGGAGCAAGACTGGGAACAGGGCTGGAGCAGGCTAAGGCTTGGGGAGTCTGTTGCCACCATCAGGAAGGAGAGAGTTCCAAGCCCTAGAGTGACATTGACTAGACTGAGCTGCTGTTCCACCTGTGGGGTTTATATACCTGGTCTGGGAGTCACATGACCAGTTCCTGGCTTGTGGATTGGCTAGACCTAGCACAGGAGTGACTCATCACCTTACAGAGAGGTTAGCAGAGTCCAGAGGAAGTAAAATCTCAGGATGGTGAGCCCTCTCTCCTTCTCCCTGGAGAAAGGGCTGAGGAATAGGAAAAACTTACTGCACAGGATTGTGATAGTGGTTTGATGAAGGTAATATAAATAAAACTCTCAGAGGTGCTAATAAACAGGAAGCATTCAAGGGTGTGTGTGTGTGGGATCTCAGGACAGGAAAGGAGCTTGCCCTGTTACACTTCCTTTTTCATCCCAAATCAGGCACTCCACAGCCCTGCCCATCACAGAAGCTCAGGAAGTAGTTACTTTTTACTCCTTTCTCTCCCCAGCAAAATCCTGTCTGTTCTTCCTCTACATCTGCAAAATCCATCCCCTTAGCCAAACCTTTTGGCCATCTCACTCTACATCAACCTCCTTCACGCCTTGCTGCAGTTTATTCTAAACAGCATCACTGAAGTCTTCTCTCTGTCACTCACCTTTCTGAGAACCTGCCTTACCTTCCAGATCAAACTCAAACACCTTGTGCTCACCTGCAAGGCACTTTCTTGCCTGCTTCTATTGAGTTCTCTGGACTCATTCCTTCTTCCACTCCCATCTAGTGCCTATGCCTTTCCCAAGAGACCAGCTAAAGTGTCCATTTCCCCTCTACAGTCTACTCTACTCCTCACCATCTCAGGGCCTGCCCTATAAGTCCTCACTGTAAGGCTCTCATTTCTGTTAGAGCCCAGGACACAGACAATATCCCCACACAGCAAGTTCAGCTGCTGCCTCTGGTTATTGTAGGCAACAGAGATTCCTCCACTGCAGCACCAGACACTCAAGGTCCCTGGATTTTTCTGTGAATCAGGCTTTTCTGGTGTTCTGCTTTGCACCAAAAATCAATTGGGTTTTGCTCACTGACACCTAGAAAATTCCCTGACATTTTTGAGTTGATTGGGTACAATGTTCCCAATTTACATGATATACAGACAAACCGAGAAATACCATTGAGAAGCGCTTTAAATCTCACTTTGCTTGGCCCATACTAGTAACGAGAACAACTCGGCCTTGGGCATGTTGGAAAGCACTCAGTAGATATTTTTGTTATAGTCTTCTCTCACCTTCCATGGGGTTTACTTGTGTTCATATGATTAAAAATAAATGTGAGTGATTAATTCAATACATTGTTTGGTACAAACAGAATTTCAGGGGTTTTAAAATAGAAATGCAAATAATTTTAATTACAAACTATTATTAAAATAAGAGACCATGAATGAGTTTGTTTTCAACCCAGGTATGAAAACCCATTTAAAAACTAAATATAAAGCATATAACAGTAAATTCCCTTTTGAGACAAAAATTAAATATAACTAGTCTTCTACAGAATCCATGAGGGCTGAAAGGATGAAATTAACCATTAAGAGTGAATTCTTCACACAGTGTTGAGCTTCCCATTCCCTGAATGACAGCCACTCCGAATACGAGAGCCAGAAATAATAAAAGGTTCTTTGCCGCATTAACTTCCTGATAACCAGCCATGCACCTGCAACACAAAGATGTTTGCCCTCCAAAATAGATTTGGGAGTAGAATTTTAATGTAGTCCTTGCATGTATATAGCCCCTTTTATTTGGAGGCTCCCAAAGGTACAGTAAATGTTGTACACACAGTAAGCAGGAAACTCTTCACCGATTAAATTCAGCCCTCTTTAGGATGGAGTGTGGTAGATGTTGGACAGCACACACCCTACACAACAGTTTAGGACAGGATCTGAAGAATCATCATTGTATTCTCAAACTACAGGGCGAATATTGATAAAGAGCAGCTTGTTTCCCCAAATGGAATTTGGGACCCTTACATATCTTTTAAGCATTTAGGAATTGTACTTTATTGTTTAAAGGAAGTGGAACAACTGAAATAGTCTATTGTTAGGAATAACAGGTTAGTGGTAAGATCGAGAGGTTATATGAAAGCTACCCCTCCCCGCCCACATTCTAGTTTTTTGGCTAAATTTAAAAAAAAGCAAGCATGCAGGGACCCCACCCTCAGAACGTTCACTCGCATGATGTCTTACCCAGATTTGAAATTTCAGCCCTATACCATACGTCATTCAAAATGCAGTACTTTAAAAAATGTGCTAATACCTTCAAAAGTTCATCAGCTTGGTTCAGTGCTGCCTGTTATCCCTCCCCCACACCATTACCTTTATCTCTAGTTTTCATGAGCTCTAAAATTGAATGATTGTTTGCATCATTTTGGCAGAAACAATTTTACATCCTGTAATTCAACCAAAAATCTATAAATATGAAATTGTATCCAGAGATTAAACCAACACTTGGTAGTGCACCAAGTTGGCACTTGGCCTCATTGCTTTTTCTAGTATGCAAGCTTTTATTTGAAAAATGTTCCTAGCTCTTATGAATGTGAAAAGACAAAACAAAAACACCCCAAAATTACCACTGTGAACCACAGGCATGCTCTTTTGCCAAGATTACAGACAATTTACCACATTTCCTATAGAAGGTATGGACTGCGCCATATATCTCAGGGGGGTATTAATTCTGGGGCCCAATGGTGGAGACAATGTAAATTTCCACTATGTTAACTATTTCACTGTTTGCTTTAGCAGAAGCATATAGCTACTCTGGGATTGTGGATGGAATTCAGGTAGAATACCAATACTTCTCCCGCCCACCCAATCTGACTCTGTAAATGAGACCACAACTACAATTTCTGATTAGTTTGAGGTTGACTGGACAGACTGGCTACCTAGTCAGTTTGAATCATCTGTGCAGGTTACTACTTTATTCTAGTTGATTGTTAACAAATCATTATCACCTAAAATGATTGGAATGAGATTCCGGATTCTTTATATATTAAGTGGACTGAGAAAAAGCAAAACAAAGCTCCCATCATTATTACTGCTACCAGAAATATTAGAAAGAACCCATATAGGGCCAGATCCTCAGCTGTTGTGAACGGGTATAGTTCCATTGATTTAAGTGGAGCCAGTTTACACCAGTTGGGGATTTAGCCCTTAATGTTGCGCACAATTACTTGCAGATAAATAAGCATCATTCTGACCACCTAATCGGTGCAAGCTCTGTTCCTTTAAATCCTTCTTTCTTAATCTTTGCATCATGAGCAGAGGATTTGTTGTTTTGTTTGAAATCCACAGTATTCTCCTGCTGCTCTTTCTTTTAAAGGGTGACTGTAGGCTGTGAGTCAGCCCTCACCCACACTTTCTGCCGGTACAGCTCTCCACAGAGACAAATCCTGGAGTGATTAATGTGGTGTTGCAGTCCACGGAGCATCCAATTCCTCCAGACACTGACGTGACTGCAGCAGTAATGGGATCTGATGGGTAACTTGCCTGACTTGAAAAGCAGCATTACCCACGCTGATTGTTTTTATTGGGTCATTATTACTTTTTAATTTGGATCCAATAAAGAACTTGCCTATGTTCAGGAAAGACACTGTTAATTGTTAATGCTCCCCACAATACATTGTGTACTTCTTTCCACAAATGGAAAAAAGTGCCTTCACTCTGATTGCCAGCTACAGATTTATTGGGGTATGGATTACACATATTAAACACAGTCATCAGGCCACAAAGGTTCCATCACAATCTGCCTACAAGCTAACATCATTAAGAGGCAGACTTCATATATCTTCATGACTGATATGTTGATCTTTCCCACTCCATTGACTAATGAATTGACACACGCAGTGTTTTTCAACACTGGTGTGCACACGTCTGATTTACAGCAAAGCACTAAACACTCAGATGCTGATGAATTCCAAATTGCATTGGCACCTGGCTGACCATAATGTTTCCCTAGGAAGAATGCTGTTATTACATTACACACTCATAAGTAATAAATATTGTGGGTTAAATTGTGCCTGCAGTTTCACCCATACAATACCAGTGAAGGGACTGTAGCTCTCTGGGCCAGACCCTCTGCTGATGCAAATCAGCATACAATCAATCCCTCTATCAGATGGCATTTTGTGGGCAACATTCTCTTCCAGATGGGGGTCGTTTCACAGCACTGGTTCTCACACAAATCATACTGTATTTGGGTGACCAGATGTCCTGATTTTATAGGGACAGTCCTGATATTCAGGGCTCTGTCTTATACAGGTGCCTATTACCCCCAACCCCCTGTCCCAATTTTTCACACTTGCTATAGTCACCCTATCTTGTAGACTAGAAGACACAAAGATAACAGCATGAAGTATTCCCTTCCCTAAGGAGTTGAGAGTGGCGCCTTTGTAACACCTGTAATGGAAAGATCAGAATCAGGAGTCAAACTCAGATGCTCTTTAGCCATGTAAAGACTATAGGACTTGGCCATTAGGCTGGCTTACAATGCATGTTTTATATCGTTAGTACACTCATAATACTTTCGGCCCAATAGCAAATTCCATCTGAGGATCTTGGAGCACTTTACATACATTGTAAGGCTAAATTCATCAAAGACCCGGTGAGGCAGTAACATAGACTCATCCCTGTTTTATAGATAGGGAAACTGGGCCACAGAGACGTTAAAGCCAACTGGGTGCTGAAAATTATGACATTCATATTACAAATATTTATTTTCTCTATAAATGTTCATGCTTTACAATTCAGTGTCTATTAGGCTGTGTAGCCCTAAATTGGCAGTGAGGGGACTAAGGCCCCTCCTCTTACTCCCCTGAGCAGCTGTGTTCAGATTGAGGGAACAGCTCTAGTGAGGACACTCGCTGGACACTGTCTGCTGTGAGCAAGTGGGTGGGAAGGGGACATGCAGGGATGGGGGAGTGGGAGGAGCCCTAGCTTGGCCCACCTGCTTATTTGACAGAGTGGCTGGCTAGACACAAAGAAGGGAATGAGCTACTCTGTGAAAAGGGGTGAAGTAAATAACTCCTTTGTCAGACTATGATGGGAGGAATTGTGACTGAGTCAGACTTCATTTTCTGGTCTGCTCCTGGGATGGGGCAGTTATGAATAAAAATTGTGTCCTGTGCATTTACAAGGTGATTTGATTTCTTTTAAGGAATATGTTTCACAGTATGTGTGCCCCTACTAATAATGCATAAGGGTACATATTCCTCAAACCATTATATCTAAACAGATGCTCCACTGGGGTGTTATTGGGAAAAGAGGAGGAATGGTTATTGTGGCTGGTGAAATATTTCAACATTAAGGAAAGCCCTATTAAAAAAAAAAACTTCATTTTTTCCCCCTGAAGGCTGATTCACAACTTCATTTAAAAAACCACAGGAGGGTTAAGTGGAAATTCTGTTTATTTTCAGTTTTCTTTTAATTCAATGTTTCCCACTTATAACAGGTATATAGCTAATAAATATTTTGAAAGGCCTTTTGTTTTTTTCTAAAAATCTTTATAAAATACATACTATTTTGTAAGTGTTTGTAGATGCCAAAAATAGAGGCTGGAGAATGAGGAGAATAAAAAAGGACTATCACGCAAAAGAGGTAGTTACACTGACTGCAATCAAAATTAGGTCATTTTTCAAAACTGTTAGGTGTCAATGTAAACTGCCACTGGGCATCTTTAATTTATGTGACTGCTACTTACACAGCAGATAAGGCATTTTGATAGCATCCTTAATAGCAGCACAGGGGTAATATGTTTCACAGGGGTGAAACTGTCCTAAGCAATACTATATCTGAAATATATATGGAACAGGAAAGCTTTTCCTTTTAATAACCGGCATACATATTGTCTCCCACCTTTGTAGAGCATGTTTATTATGCTGAATCAAAGGAGGCAAATAAAGAGAAATGTTATTTGAAACATTTCAGCAAATTAAAAACTAAATTCCTAACTCTCCATGATCACATCCCCTCAAGCCAAATTTTGTTCATACGAATGTGTGTGGGAAATGGATTTTAAGCTCACAGCCAGAATTTGGGATGTTCATTAAATTTCAGCTGGAAATGGAAGTAGTGTAATAGTCATCTTGGAATGTTATTATGTTGTTTGGGAGTGAAAGGTAGGCACTGGTGCAGAAAAAGAGTGCATGGAAAGAGGCAGGGTACATTGGAAAAGGAATAGGGGGGGCAGAAAGAGAATCCACTCATTACCTAAATGAACCCACTTCAAAGAGGTTGCAGGGAACAGGCACTCTGCAAACTCTATGAAAGGCAGGTGAACCAAGGTCCCCAAAAGCCCCATTCCAAGGTGGGCACTTCAACTCCATAGGCTCTTCCCCTGCAGACTCAAAGGGATAAACTGAATCAAAGGCGAGAGAGACTCCTAATCCTCATCAGCACCTGGCCCAGCATCCACCTTAGAAGGAGCAGCAGGAGGGACACCAGCTGGTAGTGCACCACCTGAAGGATGCTGTAGCTGTGGAGTTGAACCAGGTAGTCTCCCTTTCTTGAAGATCTCCAGGCTTGCTGTTCTGCCCCTAGTCTGGCTGGAGAGAAGGAGAAGTGAGCCCTGGACCAAACAAGATCTGATAGGATCCTATGTCTACACTGCAGCTCAGAGTGAGCCTCCCAGCCCAGACCCAAGCTTTGTTTATTAAAATCTTTTGCAGGCCACCTTCAAAATATCCTAAAAATCTTCTATTTCTGATGGTTCTTCCTAACCTCAAAAATGATTAATCTGCTCTTCTTCACACATCCCAGTGACTTCTCCACACTCTTCCTCTCTTTATTATAATTACACTCATCCAGGCAGGGAGCAGAAACAATGCCATGTGAATAAAGTGACCAATTAGATAGAAATAATAACAAATAGCAAAAGCTTGTGGTAAATGCCATCTTTGAGCAGCATTCTGTTAGCTGGTTGAATTATTTTGCATAGACAAATTTATAAAAATCAATCTGTAGGGCAAAATTAACTGAATAAACTGTTTGCTATGAACGGTTCACCGGAGCACTATGAAAATCCTAATCTCCCTTTATGTTTGAATTTTCCCAACATGCTTCCTTCAAAGGCCAAGCAAAGTAAAGTAAGTCAGGAGTACATTTCTCTTTAAAGCTGTACGACTCTCTTTTGAAGCTCCAGCACCCCCATTATTATTGTAACTTTCTGATTCTCTGTGATTTTGCATCTTTCCTATTATTAAGCCCAAGTCAGAGTGGGCAAGGAGGGCAAACATCTGCAGAAAACTGGGCAAGTTTGATCTGAGATGACAAAATTAATATTAGGAATAATCGCCCAGCCTTCTCCAGTTGTTTGATTTAATCTAAAGAAAGAACACTATGCAGTTAGTAAACATCATACCCTCCTAATTATATTAAATTACCTTTCAGGAGCAGCTCTGTCCTGTTGTCAAAGGCCAGGAACTTGCTTTTAACGATGAATGGGAACCTCAGTGAGACATTCTGTATCATCATTTAGCTCAGCAAATGTAGCCCAAATCAGTTGCGTAGGTGTAATTAGATGCTGAAAAATAATTACTTTGGCCTTACCATTAGCAGTTTCTTGCTTGTATCCCCTTGTGATCGATGAACAAATTACTTTATTATGAAATCATTAGAATTTAATTTGTCTCTATATACTACGGACATCAATATTCATTTCTCCTAATAGAAGTGCACATTCTTATTATAAATTCATATTAATGCACTTCCAGTTATCAATTTGGAATTGCTATCAGCCTTAACTAAAACAGACCATTTTTACAAACCAATCCTTACAAAAAAGGAATTTATTCTTATGCATCAGCTATCAGCACAAAGCCAAAGGAACATGACCTTTATTGTTAAGCTACACATAGGGATAGTCTTTGCATTCCTGTAGCCCAGTATACTGAGACAGAAATATTGTCAGCCAGGTTGAGGCTAGGCCTCTGTCTGCTAATCCAATAGTCAGATTTGCAAACTGCACCCTCAAAATGAAGAGCAGGTTTATGAAAATTTACCCCACTGTCATTGGGTGCATATTCCTCCCCACAAATTTACTCTGAGTGCCATGAAAATGGTTTCTCTCAATGGCTCTGGTTATGTACATCACTGTCCAGTTAAATCAAACAGCTACTGATTTATTGACCATTAGGTGCTTTTTAGGTGGCATTTACAAGGGAGATGTGGGGGGAAAGGTGATCAGTCAGAAACCAAGTCATGTCCTTGTGACAATTCTCAAGGTGACTCTCAGTCTTGCATACCCTGTTAACTGCTGTCTCCAGCATGAGGGAGTCTTGCTTGTGCTTAGCTGGGTGTCAGCTTCCTAACTCTATCAGCCTTCCAGTCACTCAAGTTCTCTCCTCTGGGCTACGCCAGCCCTCACTTTGACTTGCAGATTAACAATAGGTGCACCCCAGTCCCTGAGTCCATTTGTAGTGTCCCCCTGTGTTATCCAGCCACTGACACTAGCTACTCACAGAAATACCCACAAAAGATCAGCATACACATCAACTTGTAAGATTCAGCTCTGGACCATCACTTTCCTAAACATCACAGCACTTAGATATATTTATCGTGAAAACAAGAATGAGTTTATAATCAAAGGTTCAAATCTCAAGAGACAGTGAGTAAGGACACTGGAAACAAAAGGTTATATTTAAAAACAAAATCATAAGATGCATTCTAAAGGCTAAACTTAACTAACAGGTTAACCACCTGTCTAAAGAAATTTCTCACCCCAATGTCTTTTGCAGTTTTTCAACCAAGATTGGCTGAGATCCTGATTTCATGACTGTAAACGCTTTGCCCATTTATTTCCTAGGTGCAGGATGTGGGATGTCTTCTTTCTCACTTACATATACCCACAAAGCTCACTATCTGATCTCAGAAACAGGATAACCATCTGTGGCTTGATTTTCCTGTGGGCGGCTTCTCTGTTGATCTCACATCTTTCATTAACATCTGACTTCATATGTAAACAGGCATCCACTGTGTTAGGCTATAGTGCTTAATTTACTTCCCAACAGACAGCTCTAAATTTTTGGACTATTAACATACAAAAACATCGTAGTTAGTCTAGAATAAAGAAGAGACAAAACTTGATGCTGGGGGATATCAAACAGAGCATGAGGTGCCAACTGGCTTAAAGAAAGGGAAGCTGATTGACTGTGCAGAAACTGAGCTGTCTATTTGGTGTCATGGAGCTATCAGGGTGAAGACCAATCCCCACAGGGCCTTTGGGGGATTAAGGGAACAGAGCACACTCCTTCCAACCCTTTCCTGGTAAAGATTTATCCTTCTTATATGAGAGAGCTGCCCTATGCAGAAGACTCTTGCATCCATCAGCATGTGCACCCATCAGTATATTGGATGTGAAGCACGGCGTGACACCCATACGATTGTACAACATGAGTCATGGCACTGAATTGAAAGCAATGACATGCAATACAACCTGCAAAGCCCCTGCATGTAGATTGTCTATGGCACTGAAGTTGTTAAAGGAGTGAGTAGTCAATAAGCAATTCAGACAGATTTCTTAACAAAAAGGAACAAAGCTCTAAAGTCATCAATATAAATAGTGTAAATCAACCGAATAGGCAGCTGAAAAATGACAGCATTATGAGAGTTAAGATGAGGAGATAAAGTATAGGTGGATTTTTATCTTCTGGGTTTATAAGGCCATGTTTGATGGACCATAAGTTCTCGCCTGAGACTTAATGGGCTAAATTCAACCCTTGTGTAACTCTGTCAAATTTGATTGACTTATGTCAGGATGATTTGAGACCCAAAGAGTTATGTACATTGTGGTAGTAGTTGGAAGCTCTCCACTTTTAAGAGGGGCCATGCCTTAGCTATATATTAAAATTCCAGTGCCAGAAAGCATATATTCAAAATGGCAGAAAGCAGCAGAAAGGATGTAGTATAGAAACAAGTGGTGAATAGTCATTCTCTTTTGTCTGCCAGCATAATTTCAAATAAAGGGCCTGATCCTTTTGCCCTTGCAATCTCCAGTACCTGGTTACCACAACTCATTGTAGTTACCAGCTTGATTACATCCAGACTCCTAAATGATCTCAGACAGCATCCTGGCCTCACCTTTTGGGAATGCACTCCATTCTGCTCTGAGGGTATGTCTACACTACGAGAGTAGTTCGATTTTACTTAAATCGAATTTTTGGAATCGAGATTGCAAAGTCGAACGTGTGTGTCCACACTAAGGACAGTAATTCGACTTTGTGAGTCCACAGTAACGGGGAAAGCGTCGACATTGGAAGCGGTGCACTGTGGGCAGCTATCCCACAGTTCCCGCAGTCACCGCTGCCCATTGGAATTCTGGGTGAAGCCGCAAATGCCTTCTGGGTAAAAAAAATGTGTCGAGGGTGCTTTTGGGTAACTGTCGTCATCCGTCCATCACTCCCACCCTCCCTCCCTGAAAGCGCTGGCGGGAAATCAGTTTGCGCACTTTTCTAGTCAGTGACAGCGCGGACGCCACAGCACTGCGAGCATGGAGCACGCTGCGACCATCGCTGCAGTTGTGGCCGCTCTCAACGCCTCGCAGCTTATCATCCACCTTTCCCTGAGGCAGATGCAGATAAGTCAGGCGAGGAGGCTATGGCACCGCGGTGAGGGCCTGAAGTCTGAGAGTAGCACAGACCTCTCAGAAAGCAGGGGACCCAGCGCCGAGGACATCACGGTGGCAATGGGTCATGTTGATGCCATGGAACGGCGATTCTGGGCACGGGAAACAAGCACTGAGTGGTGGGACCGCATAGTGCTGCAGGTCTGGGATGAATCCCAGTGGCTGCGAAACTTTCGCATGCGGAAGGGAACTTTCCTTGAACTTTGTGAGTTGCTGTCCCCTGCCCTGAAGCGCAATGACACCCGGATGCGAGCAGCCCTGACTGTCCAGAAGCGAGTGGCCATAGCCCTCTGGAAGCTTGCAACGCCAGACAGCTACCGGTCAGTCGCAAACCACTTTGGCGTGGGCAAATCTACCGTGGGGGTTGTTGTGATGCAAGTAGCCAAGGCAATTGTTGATGTACTGCTGCCAAAGGTAGTGACCCTGGGAAACGTAGATGGCTTCGCAGCGATGGGATTCCCAAACTGCGGTGGGGCCATAGATGGAACTCACATCCCTATCCTGGCACTGGACCACCAGGCCAGCCAGTACATTAACAGAAAGGGCTACTTTTCCATGGTGCTGCAAGCACTGGTGGACCACAGGGGACGTTTTACCAACATCTACGTTGGATGGCCGGGCAAGGTTCATGACGCTTGTGTTTTCAGGAACTCTGGTCTGTTTAGACGGCTGCAGCAAGGTATTTACTTCCCGGACCACAAAATAGCTGTTGGGGATGTGGAGATGCCTATAGTCATCCTCGGGGACCCAGCCTACCCGCTAATGTCCTGGCTCATGAAGCCCTATACTGGCGCCCTGGACACTGAAAAAGAACTCTTCAACTACCGGCTGAGCAAGTGCAGAATGGTGGTGGAGTGTGCTTTTGGCCGTCTCAAGGGGAGATGGAGAAGCTTACTGACTCGCTGTGATCTCAGCGAAACCAATATCCCCATTGTTATAGCAGCTTGCTGTGTGCTCCACAATCTCTGTGAGAGCAAGGGGAAGACCTTTATGGCGGAGTGGGAGGTTGAGGCAAATAGCCTGGCTTCTGATTACGCACAGCCAGACAGCCGGGCGATTAGAAGAGACCAGCGGGACGCGCTGTGCATCCGGGAGACTTTGAAAGCTAGGTTCCTGAGTGAGCAGGGTAACCTGTGACTTTTAAGTTTGTGTACAGAGAAGCTGAACCTGCCCCCGTTTCTTTACCCAGTTAATGTTGACTATCCTCTCCAGTTACATACCCCCTTCACCCCCTTCCAACACACGTTTCGAAATAAAATCAGTCCTACTTTGTTAATGAACACCGTTTTCTTTACTACTGTTTTCGCGGGAATTTTTTAAAACTGGGACGCAGACTGTGGTGGGGAGCGGGTGTAGTGTAGTGACGCAAATGAAGCTTCTAAACTCAAGGATTGACAGGCTCCGCTGTGGTGGGCTGGTTGTTTCAACGGAGCCTGTCACCCCTCCTGATCGGGACTGTGTGTATGGGGGGGCTATGTGACTTTGTGGCAGGGGGAGGACGGTTACAGATCCCCTGCTGCGTGGCTCTGTGATCCTGCATAAGGACCGCCGCTTAAGATCTGTAACTGCCCTCCCCCGCCACAAAGTCACAGAGCAACCCACCCCCCACCACATAACATGAAAACCACCTCCCAGACTGACCAGGGTAACTAGTCACTGCACTGTGTATGTGCCCTGCTGCTGTACCTGCCCCCGCCTATGTACCCTGCCAAAGGTGACTGTCCTGTCCAATTACCAACCCCCTTTCCCCTCCTCCTCCAAAAGAACATGATGGAAACAGTAATTAACAGAAACGTATTTTTTATTATCAACTACACATGGAACTGGGAGGTGAAACTTGGACGGGGGCTTGTGTCAGGCGGGAAGGAAAGAACTTGTCAAATTTTGGGGAATGAGAGCCTTCTACTACTAGAGCTCTCTGCAGGGGTGGAGTGAGAGTTATCACGGACTCTGCCGCCCCTCCTTCTTTGGACTTTGGGTGAGGTGGGTATGGGACTTGGTGGCGGGGGAGGGCGGTTAGAGATAGACTGCAGCGGGGCTCTGTCCTCCTGCCTCCGTTCCTGCAGAACATCCACAAGGTGCCGGAGCGTGTCCGTTTGCTCCCTCAGTAGCCCAAGCAGCGTTTGAGTCGCCTGCTGGTCTTCCTGCCGCCACCTCTCCTCCCGATCCATGTTTGCTTGGTGCATTTGGGACAAGTTCTCCCGCCACTGGGTCTGCTGTGCTGCCTGGGCTCGGGAGCAGGCCATAAGTTCAGAGAACATGTCCTCCCGTGTCCTCTTCTTCCTACGCCTAATCTGCGCTAGCCTCTGGGAGTGTGATGCCAGGCTAGGTTGTGAGACAGTCGCAGATGTGGCTGTGGGAATGGGAAAAAGGGAGTGAATTCCTCAGAAAGATAAATGTAGTTGTGAACAAAGAACATAGTCTTTCTCTGTGAACAAGACCATGCACAGCACCTATCACATGCGCACTCAGCACAAGGTCGAATTCTCGGCCTTCACATTCAGTGCCTGGGGTCTTGCACAGCACATTTGAGAAGCGGGGCAGGACAACGGAATTTCTGTTGCAGGCAGACATGGTAAGCCGTAGACTTGTGGCAGCTTAAAACTTTAATATTAGAAATGGCCTCATTTCACATTGAAAGCAATGTCAGTCCCTGCTGCCAGCAATCCGGCAAGCAGGAACTCTGCCCCTGTCCCGCCCCCTCGCGGCTGTCCCCGGGAACGATCCCTGTAGGCTGCCCCTCTCCCGCCTCCACCGCGTGGCTGCAATCCAGCGGTTACAGTTCTGTAAAGGAACGGGCAAGCAGTCCCAACACTAACATTCCCCTACCTAATTCAAAGCAGGTCACCATGAGCGACATCACCCTCATGAGGATCTCTGACAGCGAGAAAGAGAGAATGCTTCGGGAAAGCCTCCAAAGACCAGGGCCGTATGCCGCCCTGCTGTGCAGAGCAATGATTCCCGAGTACTTGATTGTCTCGTGGTGCGGCAACGTGTCATACTACGGAGGACCCAATAAGGCCGCTCTCCCCAGGAACCTGATGCAACGGCTTTCCAATTACCTCCAGGAGAGCTTCATCGAGATGTCACAGGAGGATTTCTGCTCTATCCCCGGACATATAGACCGCATTTTACTCTAGCTGCACTAGCAGTGACTAAACAGTAGAGCGGCTTGGGCAGGACAATCATGCAAAACCGGACATTGTTAGATTTTTTTTCAATAGTTGCACTGCCCAGGACTGAACCGTTAAGCGCCTAGGGCAAACTAATCATGAGAAACCCATTTTTGTTATTGTTAATATTCCTGCTCTGTTAAAAATAAATGTTTAGATGTTTACAACACTTACTGGCTGATCCTTCCCCAGATTCTGTGTCCGGGTTAACGGCTGGGGACGGTTGCTAGGGGATCTCTGTAAGGGTGATGAAGAGATCCTGGCTGTCGGGGAAATCAGCGTTGTGAGCGCTGTCGACTGCCTCGTCCTCCTCATCTCCTTCCTCATCTTCCCCGTTCTCTAACATGTCCGAGGAACCGGCCGTGGACAATATCCCATCCTCAGAGTCCACGGTCAGTGGTGGGGTAGTGGTGGCGGCCGCACCTAGGATGGAATGCAGTGCCTCATAGAAACGGGATGTCTGGGGATGGGATTCGGAGCATCCGTTTGCCTCTTTGGTCTTCTGGTAGCTTTGTCTCAGCTCCTTGATTTTCACGCGGCACTGCGTTGCATCCCGGCTGTATCCTCTCTCTGACATGTCTTTAGAGATCTTCTCGTAGATCTTTGCATTCCGTTTCTTGGAGCGCAGCTCGGAAAGCACGGACTCATCGCCCCACACAGCGATCAGATCCAAGACTTCCCGATCACTCCATGCTGGGGCCCTCTTTCTATTCTGAGATTGCACGGCCATCACTGCTGGAGAGCTCTGCATCGTTGCCAGTGCTGCTGAGCTCGCCACGATGTCCAGACAGGAAATGAGATTCAAACTGGCCAGACAGGAAAAGGAATTCAAATTCAAATTTTCCCGGGGCTTTTCCTGTGTGGCTGGTCAGAGCATCCGAGCTCGGACTGCTGTCCAGAGCGTCAACAGAGTGGTGCACTGTGGGATAGCTCCCGGAGCTATTAGCGTTGATTTCCATCCACACCTAGCCTAATTCGACATGGCCATGTCGAATTTAGCGCTACTCCCCTCGTCGGGGAGGAGTACAGAAGTCGAATTAAAGAGACCTCTATGTCGAACTAAATAGCTTCGCGGTGTGGACGGGTGCAGGGTTAATTCGATGTAACGGCGCTAACTTCGACATAAACGCCTAGTGTAGACCAGGCCTAAGTCAGCTACCCTTTAACTCTGTTCTGTCTCTCCTCAGATAACACAAGTTTGTGTTTTCTTCAGATGACTTCTGTGCTTTGGGTTTATTCTGCTGGAGTGACAACAGCACCTTGTGGGATAGGACATTTTGGTCAATGTCCATGATCAAGAACCCAAACTGAGCTAAGGTTCAGACCTTCTTTCAAACTCACCTAAGAGACTGGCTACCTTCAAACTTACCTCTCTTCTGGATGGCTCACAACAAGAATCCCAACAGTCCACAACTACAATTTATCTTAAAGAAAATAGTTTATTCAATCTAGCAACTAGAGAATCATTGAAAATAAAAAGAGAATGCAAAGCTTCATGCTGCAATTATGACAGACCTTCTTGATTACGCAGAAATGGGTGTTGGCAGTTATCAGTGAATGTTAGGATAAAATGATCACATATCCTGAGTTTAGTCTTCAATTTAACCTGACTTTTTTCCTTCCCTCTTCCTTTTATAAAAATACCTCTAAACCTGGTGTTGGGATGAGGCGAGATACTCTGATACTCAAGATGCTTGAAAGGACTAGGCCAGGGAGTTTCCATGCTCCTTGGAGTCCTGGGACCCCTCCTCTAATTACTGCATGTGTGACCATAAATGACAAGACCAGGAAGATATCAATAAATCAGCTCACACAAAGCAGCTACAAAACAAACTGTGTTTCCTTTTGAAAATAACCTAGTTTAGAATTTCAAGAGATACCCAATTAGGTTCTATGTAAAAATAGCATGTCCCAGACGTGCATATTGTCAGAAGGTAAAATTTTCAAAAGCACTGTGATTTAAAAGCCCAAGTTCCTAAGTGCCTAAGTCACTTAAAAGCTTTAAATTGTTTTACTCAGTATCTAAAGAGGATAAAATAGGTCATGTTCTATGTCCAGAACTCCATATGAACTTTATGAAGTCTTTATGAAAACACCACCCTAAAATTCTGGCATCTGTCTAGACAGGTGGGCCTTGCATACAGTGTTCATTGTAGGAACATCTTACCTCTGTGTCCTATAGCAAGGGATTTGATGTTCATTTTCAGATCCTAAGAAATCTTGTACCATTATAGAATTAAAAATTAAAAAAAGAATGGTTTTTTTTGGTCGTCTTACTATATAAACGTAATAAACTAAACTGGGGCTACTAAAATGATTTTTTAGTTAACTGAAATGATCATTGAAAAAACAAAACAAAATAAAACTCACCCAGGAGCTCTCTAAATTGACACCATTAACTTGTCTTTGTGGCGGACTATGAAGTTTTATGATGTGCACTATTAAATGGAAAAATGTGGTTAGAAGGTAATAAACGCCAAAGGAATCAGCAACAGTGCTAATGGACCGATAGTACCAATGCAGAAAGTCACATTATTTTTACCCTCACATGGATAAATATCTAACACCATTTTTGGGGTGGGGTGGAGTAGGGTGGGGTGCGGGGAAGTGAAAGGAGAAGGAAGAGGTGGGGAAGAGAGGACAGCTATTTTGATGTGCAAAATGCACTCTCCCCTCCTCCCCAAATTGTAATGTTATACACAGTACTCAGAGGTGGAGGAACCAGTCTGAAAAAAAATAAAAGCCACGAACATTTGCTTAGACTGAACCCTAACACAACCTTTAGAGGTTCAAGAAAGGTATTCATTGCTTTGTATATGCATCCATTTCTAGGTTCCAGCCTAGGCCAGGCAGTAGCAATATCAAAATACTGTGAGAAAGGCTCCTTGTGCAATATCTTGACTGACCAGGTGCAAAAAATAATGGAAGTCTAAAGAGGGAAGGATGTTGCCATGAGAGTTCCAGACCAGTTATGCAGACCGAAGATAGTCCATGCCATTGCTTCAGGGTAACTGTCCCTGTATTCCACCTCTCCCTCAAGGGTACTCATTTAAGGTTTCCAGCTCCCAGCCATTACCTCATTTGGGTGGAGACCCATGCCTCTTTTCCCCTCCTGGCTGGGGGTTGTTGAGGCTGCACAGCTCCCTGCCTTATACTGTGATATCCCCAGCAAGCCAGACTGCCTCAAGGCTAGCGCCTGCAGGTTGCTTTCTCTCCGAAGGCTACAAAGAGCGTACTGTCAGCAGTTCCAAGTTACAAGCTTTTTCTAAGCAAGCATATTTATGCTTCAGACAAAAGCATTAAGGAAAACATAATAAAAAAACCCCACCACCAAGAACCTATGCCTGTACTAAAAGCTTACCAGAGGTCACCTCTCAGTCTTATGGGGACATACTAGGGCAAAGTCTTCCCAACACTTCTGCAAGAGCTGCCCCCCTCCCTGCCCCCTTTGGACGGAAGAGGTCCAGAGTCAATTTCAGCCCAGCCTTTTATATCAAAAGACCCTTCTCTTTGTCTGTTGGTCTCTGGAAAGCCCAGTTTGAACTGGTATATGCAAGTTTTCTCATGGGATGGTACCTCCCTGGAGGTTTTTAGAACATGAGTGATTCACCTTTATCACCTCCCATTGTTTTTGTGGTAACCTATACCTCCAAAGTTGCTACAATCCCTGGCCCACAGTGATATGGCATGAGATTGCAATATCTGTCACAGGTTGGATAAGCACAAAATGTTTAGTTCCTAGCTCAGCAAGGAATTGAAGCATGTATCTTACTTTAAGCACTGGAATAGTCCCATGGAAGTCAATAAGATTACACACATGCTTGAAATCACACAGGTTTGATTTGACTTGCTAAATCAGAGACTTCATGCTTATAAGAACTGGATGTCCAAGCCTTTTGATGGTTCACCAACTACTAGTTATAGGCTAACCATCCAGGTAGGCATTTTGATTATCACACAAGGAGAATCCCAGATTCTTGCATAATAGAATTTACCTACAGAATCAAACATTGTAGAGCAGTGTCCCTGTGTTTCCGTTCACCCTTAGACCTCAGCTTCCCAACTACCAGCCTGTAATTAATAAACATAAACATAACCAATTACTGCCACTACACTCTACTGACTATAAACAACCATCAACGGAGGTTGACTTGAACTGGAGGGGATTACATGCAGAACTGCGTGGAGGATGGAAGTGTTGTATTGCAAAGGATTTTGTTTTTGAAGTTTGTCTTTGTTCTGAATTGGAATGTAGATGGGAAATTGTGACATTTTCCAGGAAGGAAAATTCCAAAACATTTTTCTTTTGTGTCACTTGAAATGTTTAATTTTGACTTTAAAAATGAAAACAAAAAGTCAATTCAAAATGAAAAATCAAAATGTGCTATTCAGGCAGCATCAAAACAGAACGTTTTGACATTCTCATATTTTTTCCTTTCCCCCCAAAACAGAATTCCAATTAAATCAATCCAATTTCATAAAATTATACAATGATAGAAATGTAGGGCTTGAAGGGACCTTGAGAGGTCATCAAGTCCAGCCCCCTGAACGGAGGCAGAACCAAGTAAACATAGACCATCCCTGACAGGTACTTGTCCAGCCTGTTCTTAAAAATTTCTAATAATGGGGATTTCACAACCTCCCTTGGACGCCTATTCCAGAATTTAACTACCCTTATAGTTAGAAAGTTTTTCCTAATACCTAATCTAAATCTCCCTTGTTGCAGATTAAGCCCTTCTTGTCCTACCTTCAATGACCATGGAGAAGAATTGATAACTTTCCTCTTTATAAACAGCCCTTAACATATTTGAAGACTGTTATCAGGTCCCCCCTGAGTCTTCACTTGGTTTGGCAATATTTTGATAATTCCATAAAGTGATGGCATTAAGTATCCCCAGGTTAGAGTGTGATCATGGAAAAGAGTGTGTTAATCTTAAAGAAATCAGTATAATTCAACATTTATCAGGCTGGCTCTAGAATTCTTTAGAGTGGGATAAACACTGGAAAAAAATAATCTGTGAGTATCCATCCACACTTTTTAACAAATTGCTGTGTTCACAACTCTTTTCTGTTTTTTGAAATCTGATGAATTTCACCAAGATTTTGTCTTGAAGAAAAACAGAAAGAAGTTTCAACAATGCCAGAACATCACATTTTGACATTTCTAGAATGAAACATTTCAATTTTTCATTTTGAAAAAACATTTTGCTTCAAAATTGTTTTGATTTTCTATTAGTATACACTATAATAATTGAAAAGAAAAAAAGTTTAAAATTGAATTGTAACTTTAGATTTTGTTGAAACAAAATGTTGGAATCACCGAAAACAAAGATTTTTTCTTCAGAATTTTCCTTTGCAGAGAAGTTAGAAATTTTTGGATTTCCCTCCAACTCAAAGTGAAGCCCAATTTCAAAATCTCAAAATCCTTTGCCAATCAGAACTTCTCTCTACTGTACAGCTCCAATATATATAAGCTCAAAGATTAATACGTACACTAGTCTTCCCAGTGAATCCTCTATTTCCTTTTTCAGATTGCAAGTATTTCCAGGAGGGATTTCTTTTATTTTGTCTTGTGTGGTGCTGAGCATGTTGTAAGCGCTACAAATATTAAACATCAACTTTGTTGGGGTCTTGTTAAAAAATAAGGACACTCCCTTCTGACATGACTGGAGACATTTTTGAAGGGGTTGCGTGACTCTGGAAGGCGGAAAAAAAAACGTTACTTGGTGACTGTCTTAAAAAAAACCCAAATTGTCACTGTGTGTGTGTTGAAATATCCTATACGAACCTAAGTACTGGGGAGGGATGGTAGGTCCATTATTACTGAGGACTGGGGTCCTATCAGTAAGGGAGACTTTGTATTTATCTCTAAAATCCTTTGAGGAATCTATCCCCCCTATCCCCCTTATGCTCCAATACATCTGTTAGGGTACATCTTCACTACCCGCCGTATCGGCGGGCAGTAATCGATTTATCCGGGATCGATATATTGTGTCTCGTTAAGACGCGATATATCGATCCCCAAACACGCTCACCATCAACTCCGGAACTCCACCAGAGCGAGCGGTGGTAGCGCAGTCGACGGGGGAGCCGCAGCCATTGATCCTGTGCCGCGTGGACCCCAGGTAATTCGATCTAAGATACTTCAACTTCAGCTACGCTATTTGTAGTTGACCCTAAGCCCTTAGGCTACATCTTCACTATGGGGGGGGCGTCGATTTAAGATACGCAAATTCAGCTACGCGAATAGCGTAGCTGAATTCGACGTATCGCAGCCGACTTACCCTGCTGTAGGGACGGCGGCAAAATCGACCTCTGCGGCTTCCTGTCGACGGCGCTTACTCCCACCTCCGCTGGTGGAGTAAGAGCGTCGATTCGGGGATCGATTGTCGCGTCCCGTCAGGGGTCGATTTCCCGAGAGGTCGATTTCTACCCGCCGATTCAGGAGGATAGTGTAGACCCAGCCTAAGTCTTAAAGGTGCCACAGGACTCTCTGTTGCTTTTTACAGATCCAGACTAACACGGCTACCCCTTTGATACTATCCCCCTAGTGCAGTTCCAGTTCTATGTATCATTCCTATGAGTAGGATTGCCATGTATGACATTGCACTGGGTAGAGACTGCTCCCACCACTGGAAGGACACAGTTTTCATGTTACTTCAGACATTATACAGCTGCTTCTGAGGAGATACACCTCAGAATAGGGTGCAGCTCTGCTACTGCATAATTCTATCGAGTATTTGTGGGCAACAGGCACAGAGGCTGTATATAGAGACTGTAGTCAGCACAATCTCTGAATTATTATTCTGCCTGCTTCATTTAGTAAGATCATACCTTGGTGACTAAACTCATTATTATACAATAAAAGCAAAATAGCTTATGTTGTGTCAAAGTACTGAGCACTGCTCAGAATACAAAAAGAAAGTTGGTTTTGCAACACTAACCAGGACAACTGATGAACTGCTGTTCCGCAACATTTGCGATTTGCAGAACTAGGAGCTGGCATTATTCCATGTAATGATCATTTGCTATACAGTATATATGGGGAGGGGAAGGGAAGAGAAGAGAAGAACTGTGGAAGCAAGAGCTATTTACTTTTCTCCATGGGCATTGTAAAAGGAGAAAATAAATAAGATGAATTATCAATGGCACTTATCATTTATGCTTCTGTGAAATGGCATGGGTAATAACCACAGTGTTCTTCTCAGTTAATATTGTCTATAAAGATGGGTGGGTCAGATATGATGCATCTGTGCTTTGAACTATCCTCTAATAAGTCAAAACACTATGCCTGCTTTTATGGGAGACATTGAAATATTTCCTCTGGACATGCCCACTCTATTTCTGATACATTGTGCCGTTACTTGAAGCATTAGTTAGTGCCATGGAAAACATAACAAGAGGAATGTAACACTACATGAAGCTCCTTTTCTCACCTGTTACCACCCCATGAAAGATTAGGAGAGTGTTTTCTGAGACACACACTAACGGCTGAGATGGCAGAGATGTAATCTGACATAAAGCAATTGGACAGAAGCAGGGCTTTTCTTGTGCAGTGCTGTGAGATGTCAAACTCCCATTGTATAACTCAGCCGTAAACATTTGCTCCAGGCTCAAACTTGGCACACAGCGTTACATCTAGGGAACAATCTTCATTTAAGCAAATTAAAAAATATCAGTTTGCTCATTTGAAAATTTATGAGAGCCAACATTCCCCTCCCTTGCACAGGACTCAATAGGGATTTGATTTATCAAAATGAATTTGGCAAATGATTAGTCCATAACAAGGAGTAATTGCCTCTGGAATTCTTTTTGGGGAGGAGAAGGAGGTACAGCAGCTGCCATTTTAACTTTGAGAAATAACTAACGTGCATGCAGAGATTATCTGCTCTTATAAGGATTCCTCGTCTGAATTTCCAGTGTCCATAAATGCATGCAGTAGCTCTAAGCATGGATTTGCATGGTAGACAGGAGTTTCCCTTGTGAAGAGAGGGTCTCCTAAGAGGACAAATAAGGTTTTCTTTTATCACAGTTTTGAAGATACTTATTTTATATTTGCATTAGTAAGCAATGCAATCTGCTTTAGCTGGCATTTTTGTCTAAGTTCTAGAAGAAGGATTAACAAAAAGAGGCGTTCCACCCCTGTTGATAATTGATAAGTTGCATAGGAAAGGAGTTTCTCCTATAAAGTGTCCCCTCTGCTTCAGGGAAAGTTCCTGTAAAAGATGCTAATTGCAGGTCATGGTGACGGGGGTGGAGTGATGTTTGAACTTTTTCTGATGGACAGTACCCTCAATTAGTGCCACTAATTAGCACCATAGCTAACTACAATCATATTGCTGGAGAACATGCACAAGTAATTAGCAGTTCTGATTCGCTATGAACCAGTTAACGCTGGTTAGAAAATGGAGTTTCCCTCCCACAAAACATTTTGATTATTTGGAAAGACTTTTCATCCTGACATGGGACAAAAGTAAAAAATGTTGGAGGGAAGAAAGATTTTGTTTTCGGAGAATCAAAACAGATTTTTTTGGTTTGCTCATAAGTGTCTGACTCCCCAGTGAGTTGTCTCCCAGGACTATCCAACTCCACAAACAGCCAGCTCCCTGGGGAGCTGGACAACCCAGGCTGTCCTCTGGACACAATATGCCTGCACCATACCTTGTAAGTGAAGAGATTCAGCTTCCAGGGAGATATCTGTCAAGTTAGGAAGGGAACATACCATAAGAAAGCTGCTTCTCTCTAACTCCATCCCCTACATACCTTGTGCTGACCAACAGAGTCTTAAATGCATGGAATGGGGTGGAGGCAGGAGGGGCTCTGAACCACCCGCCCCCCCGCTTCCATGCCATTCCTACTCTCTTCCCCCTCTCTGTCTTTGTACTTAATGGGGAATGGAGCACTGGGGCCTGCATTGCTCATGAATGCCACCAACACAACTGTGTTAAATAAACCAAGAATTACTGTGAAGCCTGAAAATGTCAATACAAACGATGGACAGACAACTTGAGTGATGTTTCCTCTGTTCGTTAAACTCTTTGAATTTTTGCTGATCATAATCAGTTTCATAGTGTGACTGGAACTGAAAGGGATTATTCCTTTTGCACTGGAATTTAAGGAGAGCATGTTTGTTCAGAGGAGAGAGGAGACCAGATTAGAACATGCTACTGGAGCATAATAAATTCACAGTAATTGCAAACTAGTGTTCCGTAATTCTTCAAACACCATTTCTAATATTCTCATCTTCTCATAGTTAGCTCATTTATGCTTTTGTCCTTATTGAATTAACCGTTGTCTTTTCTTTCATACGGTCTCCTGAGGGAAGCCCCTTTTAAATCTTTTCAGTTTAATTCCATTAATTGGCATATTGTGTGGTCTTATGTTTCCCCTCCTGTGTCCTGAACTTAGATTCCCCTCAGTTCTTAAACTCCTCAGCTATGTTTTTGCAGCTTTGACTGACAACTTGCTTGATCTGCAGACAAAGCATGTGCTTTCTTATCTTTCACTTCCAGGCTAATGTTTAACAACGTATTCACAGTTTATCACCCTATTTGTTAAGCCTGGGCTCAGAAGTTCTCTCAGTTCTGAAGCAATCATAAAAATCAGTAATAATCAATTCATTTATTCTAGGCTACATTAAAATATTACTAACTACAATAATTAAAAAATAAATAATGTAAGAAATCTGATGCCTTTACTGATTTATTAATAGTCCTTGCTTTTGACCTTCAATAGGAGTCTGTTTTTGGTCCTCTTTCAAGTCAGAAAATGAAGCCTTAGCAACAAATACATGCAGCCTTTTCATTGCAGAAGAAAAGTGAGAATGAAAGTTTTCAGTTCAGCATCATAACTTTCCCAGGTACATTAACAAATGAAAATGAGTGCAGGAAGTATGCACATGAAAAAAACGCAATTTAGTTAAAACATTATTTCAGTAATACGAAAAATGGGTTGAAAAAACACATAGCTAGCAGTATTCCTAGTCTGTATTTATTTTTTATAGTCATAATAAACTGAATTCATGACACACTGAAAACACTGTTATTGCTTTATTTTACAAGGCACAAGTAGCCATGTAATAACTTTGCAGTAACACTGCAGCTGTATTGTCTATGAGCCCTATGCAGCGAAAGACAGAAGGGAGAAAATGAAAGAAAAATGGGATGGGAAGGCATCAAAATCAATGGAAAGGTGGAACCAAACCAATGTGCTTCCCTTTCCTTTCTACCACCCTAAGGCCCAGAATCTCCTTCATGCCAACACCACACAGTAGGAGTTCAGTGGGACTTTAAGGGATGATTTTTGAGGGTGTGAGGAGTTGGGTTCAGACATGCTGTCCTCAAAACCTGTGGAGATCCAGGTTGATAATCCAGGTAGAAAAATTAATACTGCTTCCAGCATACTTCAATGAGATATGAGGACTTCAGATAAATTGGGACAAGTCTCAAGTGATGGATATTTCTCTTAGACCGAATCCATCTCAAATACAATCATCTTCCTTTCATTCATGTAAAGAGAGAACCTACTTAGGCATCAGGCATGCTCTGATTTATCAAAAACAGTATCTGAAAACATAGATGTCACACTCAGAGAAGTTTCAGAGTAGCAGCCGTGTTAGTCTGTATCCGCAAAAAGAACAGGAATACTTGTGGCACCTTAGAGACTAACAAAGTGACAAAAGCCATGGAGAAATGGTGTTCACTGCCAATATCTTTACTGGGAAAAGCAGAAGCTATTAAAAATTAATGTAGGACCATGATTAATGTATTTATTTAGCTTAATTCTACTTACATTTCCTGCTTCAACTTTCACAGGAATAAATAGAGTTATGCAACATTTCTTATGGAGTATGAAGACATCACAAACCCACAAAATACGTAGGAAATCATGACCAAATGGGAGGTGGGGTTACCGGATTTGTATTTATATCACCTGGCTTTTCTATTCAGATTTTTAATAAGATGGTTCTGTCCCACCAACTCTTCCCAACCTCACTGTGTTTTGAGATTGAAAAAAATTGTGTCTCTCCCTCTGCACTTCCATTTTTAAAACAGTTGCCTGCACCTTTAAGGAAAAACAATATTTACCTCCTCTTGGAGTGTTCTTCAGAAAATCATGCCCATTGCCACTTCTAATCTCATCAACTCTCTTTCCACGCCAATCTGGAACAATCCCCAATTTAAATTTGCTAGTAGCTCTAAGATCAAATCTGCCTGGCTAACCAACGGCATATTAATCATAAAAGATATTATTGAACAGACAACTTTAACCTCCTGTTCATATCTTTGTGATAAATATCAGCTACCAATAAAGCACGGTCCTTTCTACAATAAGCATTGACTCAAAATTATAAAGGAGCTGCAGAATTGTTGGCAGGCCACAAATAACACTCCACTTGAAGTGTACCTTAAAAAGTATGTTAGCCAAAAACATTTTATGGGTAACACATACAAATAGCTGAATTCCTTCATTTATCCTACTGGCTATGCCATAAAAGAAAAATGGAGAAGGAGCTAAGCACCTCCATTTCTTCTGACAGGTGGGATAGCATCTGGCACAATATATGCAGAACATCCAGTTCTCTGTTTCTGCATTTCTTTCAGAGCAAAATTCTAAATAGAGATTGCATAAAGTTGGGCACACCCCATGTGATGGAGTAGGGAGTATTAACCTGGTAATGGTGCATGGGAGTATTACTAGTTTACTGTCTGCATTGATACTAGATGGTGGTGGGATATAAGGGTGTGACTTCACTTGAGGGATGATACTTGAACATGTAACCTGAGCCCCAGAGGGGGTTGGGGCCAGGTGACACCTTCTGCCCAGGAAACTGGACAAAAGGCTGGAGGAGGAGCCGGCGTATGTGGCTGGGCGAGACTGTGGGAGAGGGTTTCAGTTTGGAGCTGGCTGGGGAAATGGAGGGAGGCCCAGAACTGGGGTCTGGGCTCCCTACCCCCCCAAGATGGACCTGACTGAGGGATCCTGTTTTCTGCACCTACAAACTCTGTTTTGGACTATGTTCCTGTCGTCTAATAAACCTTCTGTTTTACTGGCTGCCTGAGAGTCACAGTGAATCGCAGCAAGTGAGGGGTACGGGGCCCTGACTCCCCCACACTCCGTGACACCCCACACAGTAAATGTTGGAGGTGATGTGACAGCTCCAATGCAAACCTGTCTCAGATAGTCTTTGAATGTCAAAGTATATCCACATTTTGGAAGAAAATGTATGGTGTTCTAAAGTGACTGGGGTAGGGGTTTCCCCGGCATCAAGCCTCTGTTTTGAGCAGTCCAGAAGATCTACCATGTTTGAGTAATGCCAGGAAAAGGATAGCTGCAGCACTTATAGTGCCCTAAAGAGTCATTTTCCATCCACATTCTTTGATTGGATAACACCACCCTCATGGAAAAAACAGCATTAATCTATAGGAGTACAAGACTCCACTATGAAGACACTTGGTTTTCATGAGAACATTACAAACTGACTCCAGGTAGATTGGGCTTCGGAAGCTATTTTGTGGGGGGGAGGGAGGATGGCTAGGGAATTATTTAGCTATGAATATTTCATATTGTGTGTTATTAAATGCATACTCCTGCTCTGCTTTTGTCATAGTCAAATATGTCTGTGTGCATGTTAAAACTTCTTAAAAAGAAAATGAAAATAAATAAAAAATAATAATTATAAAAAAGATCTGGGAAGGAAGAGAAATTGGCTAGGACCTTCCTGAGCTGGAGAGCCACTTCCAGGAGGCTATCAGGGTTGAGTTGTTGGACTCTGTTAGGGTAGAAGAGTCATGGGACTGGACCCTCAGGTGGATGGCCTAGAGTGTGTGACTCTGGAACAAGAGCAGAAAGAAACTAGGAACCAAGTACTGGTGGACTCATGGGTGGTGACCTGGAAGTATGTCCCTGGAGAGGGGAATGGATAATCACTGCATCTTGAAATGTTTTACAGGGGGAATTGAGAGAAGAGTTTTATCATGAGGGTTTGGCAGATTCGTGTACACATACAGTAATAAATTTATACCTAGATGCAGGACTCCGTTTCAGACAATCAAAGAAACTGTGCTCTTTTTATGGGTCGTCCCAAGGGAAATTGAGGCAGGTGCATTAGTCTACTGTGGGCTGACAATGGAGGGTGCTACATGCAGGGCTGCCCTGTGACATAGTCCTAAATGGGGAAGGCAATCAATTGGCAGAAAAAGAAGAAGGAACATGAATCCAGTGGCTTCTCCTAGCACTATTTCAGGAGAAAAGAGCAATTTTTATTTTTAAGCGACCCCGTCTTTACATGGGATGTATCAAGTCAGCAGTGTGATGTGCTGGACAGAGGGATCAGTTGGGTGAGGCAGCCGAGGCTGGATGAAAGCTTCTAAATTCCAATTTGTTGTGGGGCATTACATCACCTCTTAGATGGAACCATCACTGAATGATGTACCCCTTGGGAAGGGATGCAAAGAACTTACAGTGGACGGTTCCCCTCCCGTTGAAGTTGCACATTTGTGTCTTAATAGATGTGTGCTGTACTTCAGGTTTTAGTTCATCCCTAAGCCCCTACCTTTTGAGATACCCATCTATGATTGTGTAGGTTTCAAATACAATATGGTGTCAACTTCTCTAAGGTTCTTTCTCAAACTGTTTACGTTTGAGACATATATTAAGTAATGTGACAATATGTGCTCTTTCCTTCTAAATATTACACTGATTTTAGGGTCTTTAGAAGTTAGGTTTACTGTTAGCTTTACTGTATCTATTTCTTTTGCCTGCTTTCAAATTCACTTTCTGTGTTTTCTGTCAAGATTTGCAGATATAATATTGCTAAGGGTATCACTCAGTTTGTATTTGCTTTATCACCACTGACTCTCAGGTAACCACTTCAAATTAGCAAAGGATGGTAACCAAACACACATTAGGATTCCAGAGGATGGAATTTCAGTGCCATGAAAATGACACAGTTTGCTTGAAATCAGATCCAAGCATAACACAACTTCACATATCACTGCCAAATATCATTTTCCTTATTCAAAGTCTGTGAAAGTGGGTGCTTCCAACACAGAGAGCCTTTCAAGGCCATGAATTCTCACATGATCATGCCCTCTGTGCAGTTTATATGCTCCTGGTGTTGTGTTGGAAGGCTGTCTTTATGTTCTGCAGCTTCCTTATTGTCAACAGAACTACAATTCAGATGATTCAGTAAGGGACAGGAAATTGAGAACTATTATAAACTGGTGCCATCAACCCAATATAACTGGCAGATTTCAATGTATGAAAAATATTGTACTGATTAGTGTAGACAGCACCTCCATCAATACGTGGTGCTGTATCTCAGTGCTAAGTTATTTTGGTTTGATGTCATGTTGTTGTATCTGATCAGGGGATTTTGAAGAGAGTTTTAACCCTGCCTGTGTGTGCTGGTAGTATTCCAATAAATGATTTGATTTCTATAAGCGAGTATTACAGTATTCAGACGACCCAGGAGTTTGTGTCTATCTTTGAAATCAGAGACAAACTACGGGCTTGTCCACACATCATTTTTGTATTACTTTAACTATATTGGTTTAGAAACCAATGATATTTATAGTCGTAAGTTGTATCAATATATCATCTTTGTACAGTGTAACTGTACTCCTATTAGGGGTTGCACAGATTTAATTAGTTCAGTAAAAAAAATCACATCCTTAACTGAAATAATTAAATTGGCACAAGAACCATGTATAAATCAGGCCTAAAATAGTTGCCACACAGAGAATAAGCAACAAAAGCAGTTTGGTGCCTGAAATAAGGACACCCTTACTTAAAGTAAAGATCCCCTTTCCCCTAACTGATTAGAGGCTAGGCCAGTTAGAGACACAAGCCATCCAATCTCGTGGAGGTAGTTAAATGGTTTGTGGACAGACAGTTTTCTGATTTTCGTATGGATTTTCAATCACAATACACAAACCACAGTGGTAGAATAAAGCAAGAATTAACACATCATCAAATTTAGACATCATATTGCGGTCTGGTCTAGACACAGCACTTGTAACAGTATAAATTAATTATTTTTCTTAGAGATGTGATTTTTACAAAATAGTTACACAGATACAGCTCCTAGTGTTGATTTAGCTATTCCAGTATAAAAGTGCCTTATACCAGTATCGCTTATTCCCATTCTCATTAGAGAATAAACTACACTGGTATAAGCACTTTTATAAACAGTATAGCTGCAACCACATACGGTGTGCGTGGGTGAGAGGTTGTATTGCTTTAACTATCCCAGTACAGTTAAAAGAATACAAACTTTGTATGTAGACAAGGCCTCAGAAAAAAAATTCTGCATTTGTGGCTCCACCACCTGAAAATACGTAAAACGGTTTGGAACTAGATTTTTGTTCAGTCCAGCTACCTGTTTATGCACTCCCATAGCTGGATGCACCAACATTTTTTGTACCTTTGTTCATTATTTTTATTGCCAAACTTCCTCTTTTCAAGTACTACGGAGACTGAGTCTAAACCAATACTATTCATTCTACTAGCTAAATGTACATCAACATTTCCATCAATCTAGATGATTGGAAAACGGGGGAGGGGAGGGGGGAATCAAATATTTTCACAAAACTTTATTCCCCTTTTCCCATCAATTTAAAACAAAATTCTACTAACATTTCAAAATTTGACAGTATTTGACCAGTAAGTATAACCCCATATTTGACAAGCGCTTGAAACCCAGTCAGTACATTTTCTTCTGGACATGAATTTACTTTTTAAACCCGAGTTCTGCAATTAATTCCATTCAGGTTGGCCAGGCCTAAGATTTCAGACACTGAACAAATTCTTCATGAAAAATGAAAACCACTTCAAATTTAGAGGGGTAAACAAAATATTTCAAATTCTTTTTCAAAAAGACTTAAAATCCAAAAATGGAGGACCACGATATTTTGCAACTCTTGTTCACATTGGACAATAGTAATTAAGATTACATTTTTTGGGTACAAATAACCAACTGACTATTTGGTTTCAAAAAATAAATTATTAAATTTACAATCTGTCTCTTTTTCAACAAAAATTTCATATGGCGTTGTTTTAGCCTGAACACATGAAATGGCTGCAATAGGACTACAATAAAAGCTGCAGTCTGTCTTATCAGTGAGCCATGAATTTAAAAGTCTAAATAGACCAAATCATGATCAACTGTAATTGCTCATAAAGATGTAGCATTATGATCTCATGTCAAGAAGCAGCTAATTAGTTAGTGCCCAAGAAGGGTACTCCTGACATTAATGTAAATTAATGACATTAAGACCTAATGTAAACAGTCCTAAATAAGAATTACATAACAAGATATGTTTCAGAGTAGCAGGTGTGTTAGTCTGTATCCGCAAAAAGAACAGGAGTACTTGTGGCACCTTAGAGACTAACAAATTTATTAGAGCATAAGCTTTCGTGGGCTACAGCCCACTTCTTTGGATGCATATAGAATGGAACATATATTGAGGAGATATATATACACACATACAGAGAGCATGAACAGGTGGGAGTTGTCTTACCAACTCTGAGAGGCCAATTAAGTGAAAAAAAACTTTTGAAGTGATAATCAAGATAGCCCAGTACAGACAGTTTGATAAGAAGTGTGAGAATACTTACAAGGGGAGATAGATTCAATGTTTGTAATGGCTCAGCCATTCCCAGGCCTTATTCAATCCTAAATTGATTGTATCTAGTTTGCATATCAATTCCAGCTCAGCAGTCTCTTGTTGGAGTCTGTTTTTGAAGTTTTTCTGTTGTAAAATAGCCACCCGCAAGTCTGTCATTGAATGACCAGACAGGTTAAAGTGTTCTCCCACTGGTTTTTGAGTATTATGATTCCTGATGTCAGATTTGTGTCCATTAAAACAGACTCTTCTGCTGTGCTAAGAGTATAGCTGGAAAGATTAACAATATTGTTGGGTGGGTTAAGGGAACTACTGTTGTGGCTCCTTGTGGCATGTAGCCCCTACTCTACTTGCGCTACATTGATGACATCTTCATCATCTGGACCCATGGAAAAGAAGCCCTTGAGGAATTCCACCATGATTTCAATAATTTCCATCCCACCATCAACCTCAGCCTAGATCAATCCACACAAGCGGTCCATTTCCTGGACACTACTGTGCTAATAAGCGATGGTCATATAAATACCACCCTATACCGGAAACCTACTGACTGCTACACTTACCTACATGCCTCCAACTTCCATCCAGGACACACCACACGATCCATTGTCTGCAGCCAAGCTCTAAGATATAACCGCATTTGCTCCAATCCCTCAGACAGAGACAAGCACCTACAAGATCTCTATCAAGCATTCTTAAAACTACAATACCCACCTGCTGAAGTGAAAAAACAGATTGACAGAGCCAGACGAGTACCCAGAAGTCACCTCCTACAAGACAGGCCCAACAAAGAAAATAACAGAACACCACTAGCTGTCACCTTCAGCCCCCAACTAAAACCTCTCCAGCGCATCATCAAAGATCTACAACCTATCCTGAAAGATGATCCCTCACTCTCACAGATCTTGGGAGACAGACCTGTCCTCACTTACAGACAACCCCCCAACCTAAAGCAAATACTCACCAGCAACCACACATCACTGAACAAAAACACTGACCCAGGAACCTATCCCGTAACAAAGCATGATGCCAACTCTGTCCACATATCTATTCAAGTGACATCATCATAGGACCTAATCACATCAGCCATACCATCAGGGGCTCATTCACCTGCACATCTATCAATGTGATATATGCCATCATGTGCCAGCAATGCCCCTCTGCCATGTACATTGGCCAAACTGGACAGTCTCTACGCAAAAGAATTAATGGACACAAATCTGACATCAGGAATCATAATACTCAAAAACCAGTGGGAGAACACTTTAACCTGTCTGATCATTCAATGACAGACCTGCGGGTGGCTATCTTACAACAGAAAAACTTCAAAAACAGACTCCAATGAGAGACTACTGAGCTGGAATTGATATGCAAACTAGATACAATCAATTTAGGATTGAATAAGGACTGGGAATGGCTGAGCCATTACAAACATTGACTCTATCTCCCCTTGTAAGTATTCTCACACTTCTTATCAAACTGTCTGTACTGGGCTATCTTGATTATCACTTCAAAAGTTTTTTTTCACTTACTTAATTGGCCTCTCAGAGTTGGTAAGACAATTCCCACCTGTTCATGCTCTCTGTATGTGTGTATATATATCTCCTCAATATATGTTCCATTCTATATGCATCCGAAGAAGTGGGCTGTAGCCCACAAAAGCTTATGCTCTAATAAATTTGTTAGTCTCTAAGGTGCCACAATAACAAGATATATTATTCCTGTGACTTAACTAGTCAATCTACATTTTTAAGAGATGCTGACATATATTTATCTTATAGACCACAAAGCCTTTCGAGTAAAGTAATTCTCCCTTTTAAAATGCCAGATGCTAAGATTCAGAGTTGAAGTGGGTCCTTCTTAAAAATGTTGCATTTTTGCTGCCAGATTTTGTTCTTATTGTAGGAGAGTTAAAAACGTATTAAGCCTTATCAAGGGTCTTAAAGCAAAACACTAAAAACCAGAATATACCAAGGATTTTGGAGGACTCTGGATGATGAAGTGATAATTACATGACACCTTGGGTATGTCTACACAAACCTGCAGAATCCAGTGTCCTGCCTAGCCTGGGTTGATGGACTCGGGCTCATGTAGGCATTGCGGCTCAGGTTGGAGCTTGAGCCCTGAAGCTTAGAGAGTGGGGTTGCCTTGACAGCCCAAGCTCCAGTCCAAGATGCAAACCGCTGTCAATACAGCTATTTGTAGCACAGTCACACAAGCTCAAGTATGTCGACATAGGCTGGGAGAGTCAATTACACAGGCTGCGCAAACATACCCATTAGAGGCAACTTGTCTTGTCCTATGCAATTTAGACTAGCATATTAATACACCAGATTAAACAAAGAAAATAATTCCTGGCTCATTTGTTAAATCCATTTTGAAAGATTAACTAGTAGACAGGTTTACATAAACAAAATGCTCTAGATAAGATGGCCCAGAGTCACTGCATGAGTAGAAAATCCACCAGGAGACAGGGAGCAGCGTTGAAGCCATCTACAACCCTGCTCCATTGGAGACACCACAGCCACCCAACACTGCCTCAAAAGCAGTTAGGAACAACCTAGGAGAGACATATCCAGGCCAACCAGGAGATTCGGCACTTCTCCAAGGCAACCTGTACTGGCAGAGCTCCTATGGAGCCCCAACCAGAATTTAAAACTGCTCTCCTCTGGCACACTCCCTGGGGAATGGCAAGCAGTAGTTTCACAGCCTGCCCCACCCCAGGGTGAATCCCTGTTATGGACAATAGCTTCAGATTTTATCCCCTTTGCATATATGGGGGTGGATGTGGCCTCACTACAAATCACACTCCGAGTTATTGCTAATATTGAAGTTCTCTGTTACCCGTAAAGTATTTCAGTCCTGCTGTATTATGCTAAGAGTCTAAAAGCCATGGCTTTCACAGCCCAAATTGGCAGAGAACAGGAAAACTATGGCTACAATATTAGCTGTTAAGTAGCCCTCCCATAATAACAGTAGCATTAGTAATGCTTGGGAAGTTGAAAATTAAGGGATTGATGCTATCAGGTGATGAGCACCTCCAGCAAGGCGTTTAGTGTCCACTGACTTCAGGGAGAGTTGAGGGCACTTTGCAGGCGGTACTGAGCATATTGCAGGAACAGGTCCTAAACTTTCCAATGTGTTTACAATCTAAATAGACAGCGGTGGGTGAAAGGAAGTGCACATAAAAGTGACACAAGTAGCCTTATCCGAGAATCTAGGGGAGATTTATTCATATTCCAAACCCTTTCCATTATTTAGCATAATGGACATTTTCTGCACCAGACTCATCCAGGGTCAGAATGTTCTGAAACAAGACTGAGATTTGGTGGCAGAGCTGAGACAGCTTGCATACCATGTGCCTGCACGTTACCCTCATTTTTCTAGTTGTTCTAATCCTCACCTTAAAGATAATCAAATTAACCTCGTTTTTTTAAAAATGGTAATATCTGGGAGCACCAATACTTCTGCAATTGTTTTGGGTAAGTATGATATTGTTCTTAAGTAAATGATTTTATAGTTCTCTTAGCAAGCAACTTCAAGTCATGCTATACATAGAACCCTAGAAATATTTTCTTGGCTAACTGAGCCATTTTGAACCACATAAATTATCATTACACAATAAATATTTATGGAAAGAGAGAGCTCATAGAAGCAATAATGAATTAACCTCCAGTTCTCTGAGAAATTCCGCGGTAAGTGTGTATCCCAAGAAGACATAGTTATTTTTCTCAGTAAATAGAAGCCTTGCACTCAGATGGGGGTGAAAAAAATTAAATAACCATCACTTGCAATTCAGAGGGAATCGATTTACAGTTTTAAAAGCATTTTGCAAATGCAGATGTTTGCAATAATATTTGAATCAATTCTTTCAAATGTCTGTGCAAGCAAAATAAAGCTCTGTCAATTGAACCACCAAACCACTTTTCGTATTAATCAATAGGAACTTGATATATTCCATTGATGTAGAAAATTAGAGCCTTTGCATGTTTCCCAGATTTTGAATTTCATTTTGGATGCTTGGTCATGAATTATAACCGCTACCTTCCTGGCTCCAGCTATTTCAGTTGAAATCCATTATTCCTAGTAGAATTATGAGCCTTGTTAGTGAAATGCCAGCTATTTCCTTTCCAGCATCTGTACTGCAGTTGTTCTATTATTAACAACAAGCCCATTAAAAAAATGAAAAATTCAGATTTGTGTCTTTGGGGTGTGGGTTTGCTGAAGCTTCAGAAGAAACAAATAAGCTCGCTGTGCTGCTTCCAGTTGACACAGCTGTCATGTAAGCATTTGCTGCTGTACAGCTTAGGGATTCTAGGCTACAAGGCCTTGTAGCCATATGTAAACAATACAGCATTGATGACAGGTTTACAACACTGGAGACAACATGTGCAGCTGTTAGCCACTGGTTTCTGTAGCATGAGACAAATGTTTTTACTGCAGAATTGCAGATGCTTGGCACTGGGTCTTTGAAGCAGCACAAAGAGGAGCAGCAATAGTAGTTGATGGCAACTTTACCTATTCAGATATCACTGTGTTATATCCCAGCCAGGCCACACTTAAATAGGAAACTGACACTTTGCTCATTGCTATCTGTCTTCCCCCATATAACATTTCAGAAAAGGAAGCATTCCTTCACCTGCTGGGGCAGAGAATGCCTATGCATTACTGAATTAATCCCTCCTGCAAGACATCACTCAGAGGTTCCCTGCGATGAGGAAGACAAATTGCACACTGGACCAGGATACGGTGTGTTCTAAAAACTAGGGCTAAAGCAGGCCTCATCTCAACACCTGTCAGTAATACCAACCTGGAGGAATGGCTCTAAAGTTGGAGGGAGTAAAAACGGAAGAAACGGGCTTGAGATCTTCTCTGCCTTATAAAGAAGTTTGGGTCTCAGATGGAGAAAACCTACCGGTTGGCTGACTAGCCCTGAAAAAGGAACCCCAGGAACAGCCAAGCCTGGGTAGAAGGCTTGGACTGGATTTTATGTTGTCTTACTGTTGAAGTCAAACCCTAGGTAGGAAATGATTTCTGACCCTAAACTGAGCATCAGGACTGCATGTTAGAGCTGAGGGGGAAGTCACCTACCTGTAGCTAAGCTCATCTAATTGAGCTAAAGAAATATAATACATCTTCCTTCTATGATGAACATCAACAAGTTCCAGAAACACTAACAACTTTATCGGAGTCATTAAGTCTTTGATACTCCCATCTAATAATATGCAAATAATAGCAAACCAGATATAAGGCCAGAGTATTTTGGAGCTTCTTGTCATGTACCAGGAGAGCAACAATGCAGGGATACAGATATAGCTGTTAGTTCAAAAGCCATTATATTATGCAGGGGTGATCTCATGATGGATGCAAGTCTTCACTTCCCCACAAACAAACAAATAAATAAATCTAGGGATGTCATTATATGTGGCTAGCTACAAAAATTTAGGGAAACACTAGAAAACTGATCAAAAGAGACCTGTAAATTGACTGCAGAATCAACCGTTTGTGAAAATGAAGCTCCTCCCTTTCTAAAATGACACACTGTTATCTTTCATTTATTATTTTCTTAAGACTTTTTTTGTACAAACAGCATGTACCTAGGAATGCAAGAGGCTCTGCATTATGTTCTGGATTTTTGATTTCAAGAAAACTGAGGAAATTTTTTTCTCAAAATCCCAAACACAAGCAGTTTTGTTTATCGTGAATGTTTTGAGTTTCACAGGATGTTTTCCCTTTAATTAAAAAGATTAAGTTTTCCAAGGGAAATTTAATTTATTTTCAAAATATGTTTTTCTAAAATGAATGGACGTTTATGCAACACACACAAAAAATACTTGAAAGTAATTTTATCCTCCTTCTAGAACTATCTTATAAAGGGGAATAAATCTCACTAGGCGGGTTCAATGTCAGGAGAAAAAATATTCACCATGAATGATTAATATAATCAAAATACTTACATTGGTTTAGCAGGAATAACATCCTAAAATGAATTATCTTGATTTGATAGGAAAGGATCTGTAATTGTGCTGTATTTTATATTTAGCTGCATGTCCAGATGACTGGGTAATGCATTTGAGAGGTTCATTCCATCATATTCCTTTTGGAAGAGTAGTTATTTACTCTGTTTTGAGGCCCTCATCATGTAAGCTTAATTTCTGAAGGTGTTCTTATGCTTGTCAATATTGGTATTTCTCAGTAAGTGCTGGAAATAATTACTGTGTTTATGACACATCCTGCTTATAATATGCCTTTTTTTAACAGGGTCACAGAATATTTAACCACCAGAATTGCATAGTCTCTCCACTAAATATGGACACAGCTGGAAATGGAATTTCAATTTCAAGTTACAACTCTGATATATGGTACATACAGAGTTCTGTGAAATTCTTCCAACCAACCTTGAACCCATGGCAACTTAGCATTTGTTTGAAGTTTATTGTAATCATAAACCTGTGGTAGTAAGGTCTGCAAACCTAAGTGGCCAGTTCTGTGTGTCATTGGTACAGGTTCCAAATCTCCAACACATAAAAAACCCTGTCTCTTTTGTTTGGCCTAATTCTTGGTCTCTCTGTGTGCTACACTGTAAGGCCCTGATCTTAGTGGTGATAAGCTCCTGCAGTTCCAACTGAAATCTTACATTATTTAGGCCCGTAGAATGCTGCCAGGGCAGCAGTTAAAGTAGACTGAAGGGGGACCTCTCACTGCACCAACTGAGCACAAAGGGAACTTAGAGGGAGGCACTGCTTACCCAAACCAGGGAGAGGAGGGAGCATGTCCCTCTGATTTTAGCCAATGAGGGAAAGTTACACTCCCCATCTCCCCTTTATTTTAAACCCCTGCTCCAGAAGCATCCAGGAAGACGTTGAAGGATGTCACCTACCACTGTCATTTGGAAAGGAGGTATACACTTCCCAAGCATTGGCCCTGGTCTCCCTCACTGTGAAGAAGGCAGCGGGACCATGGTTTTGCCCATCCACATCCCACTTGGAATGTCTACCTTCAGTGGCAGTACGATGCCTCTCCAGGATTCTGGCTGCCCCCTGCACATCTATGGCCAGGGGCTGAAATAAGGAGAGAGTCCTCCTTCTTCCCACCCTGGAGTCCTCACTAAGGGATGGCCAAAATCTGACTCATTCACTTTTCCCTATTATTACTATTACAATCTGTGTAATATTTAAGTATCTAGCTCTTAATAAGAAAACTATATAAAATAAAGAGGATTGCTTTGAAAATACAATACGCTCATGCAGCTGCTTGATGTTCCAAAGCTGAAATAGCAATCAGCACTTTTTTGAAATCCACACTTATAAACATGGTTTTTTTTAAAGTCCCAAAAGGCAGTGGCAGCTCACAGCTTCAGCTGAGGGAGTCCTATATCCTTGACCAGATCAGTAGGTGAGAGCTGATGCCACTGGATAACAGATCTTTAATCAGCAAAATTCTAACAAGCAGACTACAAACAACTACATTGTTACAGCTTCGCACATAGAGTGTCTTCCATCTAAAGACCTCACATTTTTTCAAACATAGGACAGCCTCACAACAGCCCTGCAAAATAGGTAAGAATCATGAACTCTATTTACAGATAAGGTTCAATGGCTTGCTCAGGGTCACTCAGGAGCCTTGTGGCAGCATAAGGAATAAAATCCTGGGCTGACTGACTCTCAGCACATCACGTGACCTCTCCAAACCAGTCTGCAAAGTCAGTGCCTTTCCTACTTCAAATCTCTCTCCAAACTTCTACCATGATGCCTGCAGGAAACTAAGAACTGATAATTCTAGTTGGAGGGTTAGCTATTGCTGCCATTCATTTACTTTCAAATATAAATGTAATGGATTTGGAATCATCAATTTGTGCACCTAGGACCTCCACTCACTTCAACAGGTTTAGGGTCAGACCTATAATTAGCATGTATAAGTGTAGGAACATATTGCTGTTCTCAACCCTTTCCTTCCATCCTTCTTACTGTTCATTTTAAAACTAATTTGATGAGTTTTATCTTAAATTAGGTCCTGCTCCTCCTCACAGGCAGGCACTCACCATCACATGGTGGCCCATTGAAGTCAACAGGGCTCTACAAAAGTACAGAGTCCACCTGTGCAGAGCAGCTTGCAAGACTGTAGTCTCTTTGGGGCAGGGACCTTGTCAGTACTTGGATATTATATATAAGGAGATATACCTATCTCATAGAACTGGATAGTATCTTGAGAGGTCATTGAGTCCAGTCCCCTGCCTTCACTAGCAGGACCAAGTACTGACACGTTTTTTTGTTTATTTGTTTGTTTTGCCCCAGATCCCTAACACAAATGCAGTACTAATAAAACCAAACAACGGGAACGACAGTCCAGTGATCAACCATGAATTGCAAGAAGATAGGAGACAGTGGTTCAGGTCTAGAGAGCAGGAACAGGGACTGCAGCCAGAGAATACCAAATAGCAATGTCATAGCTGAAGCAGACTTGATGGCTGAGGAGGAAATAGGAGAACAGGTTCAGGTGACAATCTACACACAAGCCTTCTTGTAGAGGTCAAAGTTATTCTGTGGCTTCACATTCTAGCTGCACATTTGACATTAGAACTGACCAAAGTGGGTCTAAGGCAAGGGATTCAGATAAAAAAAGAGCACTTCAGAGCCCAAGAGAAGTTTTAGCAACTATCATAATGGAGCAGCACAGTTATCCTCAAACACAGGATGCTGGAACCAGAAGGGCACGAGGGGGTTAGAACCCCTGCAATAGAAATATTGTGGGAGGCAGATCTATGTTTGACCCCATCATATCTCAGAGGTGAGACTGGGACTCAGCTATGTTCCACCCATGTGCAGGGGAGGGGGTGCAGAGATGAGAGCAGGATCCGTAGCAGAGGCTGGAGAGGTCACCATGGTGCATGAGATCAGGCCAGCTGCAGGGGAAGAGGTAGGTCTCCTCAGACCAGCCCAGACCTGTCGTCCAGTCACTGTGGGTCCTGGCAGAGACACTTGGCCCAGACATTCCTCTGTATGAAACTGAGTGTTCAGTATTTTCAACAAGGGACAAACCTTCTGAGTTCTCTGCACTATGGGGTGGAGGCACCAGCCACCCTTAGAAGTGAACCCATAACCCTGAAGAGAAAAGGCTGCACTCCCACCCAAGGCCTCGTGTTACACTTAATGTGGTTCACCTTTACACAAACAAATAGTAGAAACTACCAGGGTAGTTGTGAGGGGTGGAGGCTGGTGCAACTCACTGGGTGCACAAGCCTGGGGCCAGTATTGGGTTCCTCCCCTTGTGCTCCTGCTGCTGCTGCTGCCGCCACCCAGCTAATCATTCCTGGCTGTGATCCAGTCAGAGGAGCAATGAGTGGGGAAGCAAAGAAGGTGCCTGAGTGCTGGCTCAGTAGGCCCTCCTCTCAGTGGCCCCATATACCTTAAAAGTACAACTCCAGGCAAATCCCAATTGCCTTCCTTATGCCTCAGCTGAATGCATAAGAACCCAGCTGAGATGTGAGCAGGTATGACAGGGCGATGAAATATGATACTTGACAGGCCTGTGAAGGTGTATGTTTTCCATTCACAAAGAACAATACATATACTTATAGTCTATTCTACAGGATTTTCATGTTAGAAAAAGGAAATCAACATCAAATATAAAAGCTCCATGAAACAGAAAGCAAAATGTGCCTCTCGCTCTCTATGAGCCTTCTCAGAGCCCCACCCCCTAGCAGAGAAGCAGGCACACTTCTTCTATTTGAAATATAAGTGCACAGAAGAGAATCGTAGCTATATAGTACACCGCAAAGAACATCCTGTAGGACTTCAGCAAACATTCAAGAGAATGTGAGAGACTCCTGAACTTTGAATAACTGACCTAGTAGAATTATCTATCTTGAATGTAGAACGAGTAAAGATAGCTTAATGGCTGATATCTAGCTCAAATAAAAATACTTGAAATTCCCACTCCATAATGAAAAGCAACTCTACAAAGACTGTTGGGAATGATCAACTGGTTGGCAAAATTAACTACAAATCCATCTACAGTCAACAAGTCCTTCATGTCATTTTCCAGCAATTCCTTTGTTTGGCACCGCGAAAGTTTTAATCAGAAATCTGTGCAGTTAAAACCACGGATTCTGCAAACATAACTAGATGCTTTTCCCATAAATGAGTCAGCGCATTCCCTATACAGAATAGTCCCCAAGAAGCACTTGCATCAATGAACATTACACTGTGGGTCAGAACTATTTTAACTCTCACCTTCTTCCAGCATGTCCAAGCACATGGAAGTCTAACTCACACCACCTTACAAAACCTCTCTGAATATGATCTATAACCTCTCTCTGGCATATAAACTCTGTATTCATATAGGGAAATGTAAACAGGTATCAGGCTTAATCATATATGATCACAGTCACATTTCCCTTCCTAAATCTAAACGCTCTGCTGAAGAACAGGCTTTGCAGGACCTTTCAGAAGGCACAATACAGAATGGAGCCCAGCGAGAATATATTAAAATCCAAAAAGTGTGTGTTCCTCATGTAACAAAATCAAAGATATGCCTGTTACACAGAGCAGAACAAATGGGCCCAGTATATCCAAGGTTTTGCCACTATGCTTGTGAGCCAGAAAGCACCTTGAACAGAGAGAGGAAACATGTCAAAATGAACTAAGGCTAGAAAGTCCAGCAGTATTACTACAGCTCTAGTAGTCTGCCTGCTTTCCTCAAGGAACTTTGATATATGAAGCTTATTGTTAAACAGCTCAGGTAGGCAGCCTGTCACCATGGTCTGATTTGCAATTTACACCTTTGAAAAAGCAATATTCTTTTATATTTTTTATTTTTTATTTTTTTTTTGTTCCTTTTAATCGACGTTTCTCATTCCAGTTCCTGGCTGTCACTTTGCTGACAGAATTTAAATTTTGGTTCAGAAGTGTTAAAAGTAACCTGGGCTCATAATGAATCTCAACAGAAAATCCCTACATTATATCAAACAATTTTACATAGATTTGTTCTCAAATTAGAAGTGGGCAGGGTGACTAAACTATCCAGGGGGGACTGGGAATGACTTCTGAATACTGACAAGTCCAACTGTAGACAATCAGGGTTCTGCTGACAGCGGGCTTGAACCTTGGACCTTCTGCATTAAAAGCATAAGTATCTGCTGGGAGAGCTGAAAGACTTACTCTTCTTGTGGGGAGCTATAGCAGCCTCAAACTTCTGTGTATCAGGCTCTAGAATGGATCATGCAATGCCTTGAGCTGTGGGTTTTATAGTTACCCTTTATTTACTTATAGTAAAATCAGTTATTACAAAGTCATCTTTCTTAATTTGGAAAAAATGCTGCTTCAATTATTATGTCAATGAAACACCCATGTCATGTTACAGTGTTCAGGTTTGGCATAAGGATACAGGAAATAGATTGTTCCCGTTGATGAGGTGGCAGAGTACGCTAGCCCTTTTCTAAAGTAATTCTAAAGAGTCATCCATTTTAAAGCCAGAAGGGATCATTGCATTCATCTACTTTGACCTCCTGTACAGTGAAGGACATAGAATTTCTCTCAGCAGTTCCTGCAAAAAAAAAAAAAAAACCCCAAACAATATCTTGTGGTTGATTTTAGAAAGATCTCGAATTGTGGTTTATAAAGACTTTGTGTGATGGAGAATCCACCACATACAAGTAAAAGTGAATCTGGTGCTTACAGCCTAGATTCAGTTTGGGCACATCACAAAACTAATAAAGTCTAACAAACATAACTGCTGGCTAGCCTTTACCCACGGAGATACATAGTACTGGAATACTGAGATCAGGATTAAGATGCATTTGTAGAGCTGTGTGTGCATGCTAAAATGAACTAATAATGATGTAAGGGAAGCCCTTAGAAAATTCTACCACTTTCATGAGTATTAGATTCAGAAGCAAACAACAAATGTTTAAACTACGAGGGGTATCATTTCTAGTTTGGGGAATGTGTATTGGTAGTGCCACTTTTGGCCCATTACTAGGGCCCCAGCTCATGGAGTCATATGATTACACATCAGAATCTAAGTTTCCATTAAAAAGGTCTTTAGCCACCAAGGGTGAAAAGAAAAGCTCAGAAATATGACCCAGGTGTAACTGGTGCAGTGACATCTACCTGAGACTGCAGAGGGCCCAAAACAGTAGTTGAGAGGTGTGAACAGCTCCATATGTACAACAGTGGAGAACCCAGCCAACATCACCCCAGCAAAGAACTGTGCGTGGCAGGAGAAAAAGAGTGCATCAGTCCTGAACCACCCACTCAAGCAGACATAACCAGATCATGGATGGTAAGCACTACAGTCTCTCCATATCTGCTACCTCTGTCTCGTGGGGGTGGGGAAGAGAAATAGGGAACACCTGCTGCTACTTCTAGGGAGAAAGGGCCTGTGACCCAAGCATGTGTTAATGCCAACTGGCCAAATATATTAAGTGTTGTGATATTAAGCAAAGTACTGATCCTGAATCATACAAGCTGGTGTGTACACTGTTCCTGGTATTTCTGTGAGAGGATAAGGGGCTGGACACTACAGGGGAACATTTCAAAGGGACTCAGGGACTGGGTGCACCTATTATTAACCTGCAAGGCAAAGTAAGGGCTAGCATTGCCCAGAGGGGAGTGTTTGAGTGGCTAACAGGCTGGTGGTGTTAGGGAGTTGAGACACAGCCAAGCACAAGCAAGACTCCCTCACATGGGAGGCAGGGAGGACAGGGTGAGGAAGAAGACTGTGCTGGTTAAAAATCCAGCATGGTTTAGAGAAGAAGTGAATGTAGCTGTGAAAAATAAAAACAAAAAATAAAAAAAATGTACAAGTGGAAGAAAGGAAGTTGATAGTAATGAATATAAATCAGAAGTTAGGAATTGTAGAAAATTGATAAGGGAAGCTAAGGGACACAAGGCGAAATCTATGGCTAGAGGAGTTGAGTATAATAAGAAGGAGGTTTTAAAAATGTATTAGGAACAAACAGAATCCTGACAATGGTACTGGTCCATGATGAGGTGGAAATGGTAGATCAATAATAATGCAGAAAAGGCAGAAGTGTTCAATTAATTTTTCTGTTCTCTATGGGGAAAAAAACAGATGATGCAGTCTTATCCTATGGTGATAATACTCTTTCAATTCCATTAGTTTCTCTGGAGGATGTTTGATAGAAGCTATTAAGTTAGACATTTTTAAAAAAAACAGGGCCAGATAACTTGCATCCAAGAGTTTTAAAAGAGCTGGCTGAACCACTAATGTTAATGTTCAATAAGTTTTGGAGCACTGGGAAAGTTCCAGAAGACTGGATGAAAGCTAATGTGTCAATTTTTAAAAAGGGTAAGTGGGGTGACCCAAGTAATTATAGATCTGCTAGCGTGACATTATCTTGCCAATGGGCAAGATAATGGAGCAGTTGATACAGGACTCAACTAATAATGAACTAAAGGAGGTTAATGTAATTAATGCAAATCAACATGGGTTTATGGAAAATAGATCCTGTCAAACTAACTTGATTTTTTAAATGATATTACAAGTTTGGTTGATAAAGATAATAGTGTTAATGGAAAATACTTAGACTTCTGTAAGGCATTTGATTTGGTATCACACAATATTTTGATAAAAAAACTAGAATGATATAAAATAAACACGAAGTGGGTGAGGTAATATCTTTTATTGGACCAAATTCTGTTGGTCAGAGAGACAAGCTTTCAAGTTTACACAGAGCTCTCCTTCAGTGCTGTGTAAGCTCAAAAGTTTGTCTCTTTCATCAACAGAATTTGATCCAATAAAAAAATTTTACCTCACTACTTTGTCTCTCTAATATCTTGGGACCGATATGGCTACAGCAACACTACATACATAAAATTAACATGTCACACATTAAACGGATAAAAAAACCATGGAGTGGGTCTGCTTCCAGTGGGGTTCTGCAGGGGTCAGTTCTAGGGTCTAGGCTACTTAACATTTTATCAATAACCTGGAAGAAAACATGAAATCATCACTGATAAAGTTTGCAAATGACACAAACGTTGTGGGACTGGTAAAAACTGAAGAGGATAGTCACTGATTCAGAGCAATCTAGACTGCTTGGTAAATTGGAAGCAAGCAAACTATGCATTTTAATACAGCTAAAAGTAAATGTATGCATCTGGGAACAAAGACTGTAGGCCATACTGACATGATGGGGGACTCTATCATGTGAAGCAGTAACTCAAAAAAGATTTTGGGATCATGTTGGATAATCAGCTGAACAAGAGCTCCCTGTGATGTTATTGCCAAAAAAGCTAATGCAGACCTGGGATGGATAAACAGGGGTTATATTGCCTCTGTATTTGGCATTGGTGCACAGGCCGGTGACAGCAATTCCAGGCCCCAAGGCTGGAGCCAGGCCCCACATAACTGCTAGCCCAGCGTGGCATTGCCACCTGGGCGCGGAGCTGGACCACGTGTGGCAGCTGGTGCACACATGCACAAGCCGCGGATATGGTCTGCCTGACATTTGGATGGTGCTGCACCCGCGCTGGCTGGTACCCAGCGAGTTGCTGCCAGCTGCGCGGATGGGCCAGCTTTTCTGGCATGGCCAGGGTTTCCACGTGCCCGCCCAGCTGCCTTCGCCGCCGCCATTACCACCCCACGTGCGCCTAGGAGCCCTGTGGCCTGCCCAGGTGATTTAAAAGGGCCCGGGGCTCGGCGCCGCGGCTGCGGCCAGGTGCCCTTGGGCCCTTTTAAATCGCCCAGACCCCTGGACAATTGCCCTCTTTGCCCCCCTCGGTCGGCGGGCCTGCTGGTGCAACTGCTGCTGGAATACTGAGTCCATTTCTGGTGCCCACAGTTCTGGTGATAAATTGGAGAGAGTTCAGAGAAGAGTCACAAGAATGATTAAAGGATTAGATAACATGCCTTATAATGATAAGCTAAATAGACTAAGCTCATTGAGTCTAACAAAGGGAAGGTTAAAGGGAGACTTGATTACAGTCTTTAAGTACCTATATGGGGAATAAATATTTAATAATGGTCTTTTCACTGTAGCAGAGAAACGTATAATACAAACCAATGGCTGGAAGGCTAGACAAATTCAGACTGGAAATAAGGCACAATTTTGCAAAGGTGAGAGTAATTAACCATTGGAACAGTTTACAAAGGTCACGGTGGATTCTCCATCACTGACAATTTTTAAATCAAAATTGGCTGTTTTTCTAATATATCTGCTTAGGAATTATTTTGAGGAAGTTCTATGGCCTGTGCTATACAGGAGATCAGACTAGGTGATCACAATGTTCCCTTCTGGCCATACAATCTGTGACTCTAATCGGATAAATAGTCTACACTGCAGAGGGAAGCTGATTACATTCTAAGAAACCCTTCCTACGATACAGTCATAAAAATATACTTCCTGAATCATGAGAGAAGACTGTGCCATGTGTATTTTGTTGTATAATTGCCACTCTACCAGAGTGAAAGTAAGCCGGTATGCCCCGGTTTGCCATACCGGGGTGGCCCGGCTTCCCCAGGTGGCAATTAAAGGGCCTGGGGCTCCCAGTAGCAGCTTTAAATTGCTGCCAGAGCCCTGCTGCTGAACCCTGGGGTAGCGGCAGCGGGGCTCCGGTGGTTATTTAAAGGGCCGGGGCTCCCACTGTCTCTACTGCCCTGGGCCCTTTAAATAGCCGCTGGAGCCCCGCCGCCGCTACCCAGGGCTCCCGGGGCTATTTAAAGGGCCGTGGCGGTAGAAGCAGGGGAGTCCTGGGCCCTTTAAATAGCCCCCAGAGCCCTGGGGTAGCAGTGGCAGCCGGGGCTCCGGCTGCCGCTGCTACCTGGCAGGGGAGGGGGAGGGCACTTAGGGGTACAAGGCGGGCCTGAGCTGGCTCTCACCCCCCCCATCCCCGCCCCTTCCGCCCAAGGCCCCACCCCTTCCTGGGGCCAGAGCCGGCCCCAACCCAGCCCCATACTGGTAAGTCCCTATTTCTACTTTCACCCCTGCACTCTACCCCCATCCCATCATTATCATTGTAGGAATTTTTCAAATAAATGTTTGGTTTATAAATCTTACATCTGGAATAAACTGGTTGTGAGTCTGTTGAACTCGTGCAGAGGCAGGCATCTTACTTTACAGGTTTTGCATTACATAGTTCAGAAGGGTATTTTGGGCATTGGAAGCTACCTGGTGGTATTTCAGTGCCTCATGACAGAAAAGATCTTTGATCTGTGTTGTATCAATTGCAGAGGAGGTGTCAATTTTTAAAAGAATGTTGCCTAAGTTGAACCTGTAAAATTTGAGATCTGTGCACCCAGGGCCGGCTCCAGGCACCAGCTTCTCAAGCAGGTGCTTGGGGTGGCTGCTCCGAAGAGGGGCGGCAGGTCCAGGTATTCGGCAGCAATTCGGCAGACGGTCCCTCACTCCGCCTGGGAGTGAAGGACCTCCCGCCGAATTGCCGCCGCAGGTCGCGATCGCTGCTTTTTGTTTGTTTGTTTGTTTTGTTTTGGCTGCTTGGGGCGGCCAAAACCCTGGAGCCGGCCCTGTGTGCACCTGGTGTGCAAAAAACACACCTTTCTGTGTTTCAAGTGGTATCTAAATGAGAAAAATGGGTAATTGGACATACAAGCAGACTATTAACAGAATGTTTGTAGTTACCTATTTTGTATGCACTGTACTGAATGTAGCTAGACAAAAGCGGGAAATAGAAGCTAGAAGACAAATAGGCATATGTGGATTATTCGGTATAGTATAGGTATAGTATAGTATAGGTAAGCTCCCACCTCTAGGATTTGGTCCTTCAATTCAAACTGCAGCGGCGCATGCTTTTAGCTTTGGAGGTGCTTGGTTCAATACTAACCAACATGGCAGCTGTCACACAATCACATGCCTCAATAAGTAATAAGTAACCTCTCTCCTTCCTCAACCCATCTGCCTTCTGCCAACTGTCACTTTCACTTACACTACCACATCTAACGTCTAGACTATAAACTGTTTGGGGCAGACTTCTCGTCACTCTATGCAGGGCCTAGCACACTTCTGGGTGCTGATGAACCATCACCACAGGGCTTTTAGAAATCACCTTCCTCTACTTGTGGGTATAGGGAAAAGTGAGGAAACAAACAGACCTTTTGTTAGGAATGAGAAGGTGCAATTTCAATTTGAATTTATGCCTACCTTCCACTTTTCTCCCTCAGAAGCAGCTGGTATTGGGCACGGTCAGAGACAGAGTCCTGGACTAGATGGACCTTGGGTCTGATCCAGTATGGATATTCCTAAATGTAGGGTTGTATACAAAACAAAAGACCATCTATGTTATTTTAGGGGGCATTTCAATCAGGAAAGCAAGGATTCCAGTGACAAAAGTTTAAAATAGAAACAGTGGTTTCAGGCCTATGCATCCTTTATTTTAACTTAAGGTCCCTCTGCAACATAAACCCACACACGTCCTGCCAGCCACAGATCCAGCCCTCACTCCCCATCCACTATCCTGTCCAATTCTGATGGCAGCAGGCTGTGGCAAATATCTAATTCCTTGACTGTTCTCCCCAGTTCCTGCTTGGAAAAGTGTGCTTTGGTTCCCTCTCCTAGCTTCCTGTTCCATGCATGTGTTTGGGAGAGAAGGGGGGCGGTGTTAATAAAGGCTATAGAGGGTAAGATAGGTTGCTACCAGTGCCTGGGAAAGTTTGCAGGGATGGCTGGAGCGAAGGAGTAACATGCACAGAGCTGGAGGACCCAGTGAGAGAGGTGGAGGGCACTGTGTGTGTTATGTTGCACAGAGCTCTACAAACCTGGTCCCAACTACAGTCCCTCTGCTCAAGCTGTAGCAGCTCATGCTTTTTACTCTGCTAAGAGGCCATTTACAAAGTAAAAGCATAATTAAATGAACATAGCATTTATGGTAAATGTTAACGTCTACTTAATTTTTTAAATTCTGCAATCATAAAAATGCATTCATCATTAGTGGTATTGTGCATTTTGAACTTACATCCCTTTTGTTTTCACAGGGTACATGATCTCTTGATACCATAAATACAAAGAAAAGATAGTTGTTTCACCTGCTAGTATCTTTTACCCTCCTTCTTTCCAATGCAACAACAACAACAACAAAATCTCTGTCCACACAGGCAGCCCTTTATTACTTTAAGGAAATTACTTGTATGAAGTGCAACTCTTCACAGTTGTGACATATGTGCTTTTTTCTTGGCCAGCATAATCTGTCATGTGAATGTCATGTCTACTATAAAAGCAGCAAAGAGTCCTGTGGCACCTTATAGACTAACAGACGTATTGGAGCATGAGCTTTCGTGGGTGAATACCCACTTTGTCGGATACAGTCATGCATCCGACAAAGTGGGTATTCACCCACGAAAGCTCATGCTTCAATACATCTGTTAGTCTATAAGGTGCCACAGGACTCTTTGCTGCTTTTACAGATCCAGACTAAGACGGCTACCCCTTTGATACATGTCTACTATAGTAGGCCAAGGCAACCAGAAGTTAACAGTGGCAGGAGACCTTGTAGAGATGGAGAAAATAGCTCATGTTATCACTGAACATTTCTTTATATATGTATTACTAGACCACTGGGAGGCCTCATGTGACATTTTAAAATATATTTTACATTATATTTTAGTCATGTTTTACATTTTGTTATACCCAGCTCATATTTCCACTGTTTCCAATTGCTATTAATACAGAGCCAAATCCTGAAGTCCATACGCAGACAAAAAACTCCTGCTGAAGTCAATGGGAGCTTTGCTTAGATAGGGACTGTAGTCAGGATGATGATTGATGTGGGTGCAAACACAGCTACACAGATCTGCTGACTTAGTGTGCAAAAGCAGTTTGAGACAGGTCCAGGTGGCAAAGACCAACATGAGCATACAAAGATCTGTGCATTTATCACATGAGACTTACAAGCCTACCACTTGAACCAATAGAATTAGTAACATCCTAAGTTATTTGGCCTATACAGCAGCCAGCGAGATTACCATTCATGGACTTTGAAATGAAGAACACTTTACCCTGTTTATGCTTTATGCATGATTAAGTGCCAAGAAAGCAAGCCGTATCGGTGTGACAATCTGTCAAAAAGAGGAACCCTTGCACACTGATAAAGATAACTTGCGAACACTGCTTCAGAGTTGAGCCGCTTGTACTGTTCATATAGCATTAATCACACAAAACTATGTTAAAAGAACATTAAGGTTGCAAATTCAGCACTCAAAAATTAGGAAATGCCAGAATTAAGGTTGCCTATGCAACCTTAATTCGTCCCCCTTGTGTGTATGCATTAATGATACAGTCTTTAATTACATGATCACATACTATTTTTCCACAGGATCTCTTCCTCATTCAGTGCACAGGCTGGATGATGCTCACTAAATGAGCAACTACTCAATATTTTGTTTTCTTCTCATCAGTCAATGTGTGGCCCCATGACTTACTTACTGCACACTTTTCAAACCTTGTTCTGAAGAAAGAATTATTTATTTGCTCCTGAGCTTTTCTATGGCACTCGTTACTATGGTACCCAAGTGCTTTACTAACAATAATTAATTTATTTTCACAAAACCTCTGAGGTATTACTATGCCCATTCTACAGATGGAGGAACTGAGTTTAAAAGCATCCGTTAATTTTGGGTACCTGGTCTGAGATGCCATGGGCTTGGTTTTTCAGAATATTTATTAGCATGACATAGTATTTTGTATGCCCATTGGCTTCAGTTGCAGCCGTGAGTGCTCAGCCCTGGGGTCTTAAATTGGGCACCCAAAAATAGAAAATACAATTAGTGACCATCAGTGAACAGCTGGTTTCAGTGCCGTGCCAGGAATATCTGCTATATGAGGAGTCCACCCTTGCTCTTACTGAAATCCTCTGCCCCATTCACTACACACCTTATGGTTAGAACACTAACCTTAGGCATGTGAGACCCACATTCATATCCCTCCTCTGGAATTAGCCTGAAATGGACTACACACCTTCCAACTTCTGAAACATCCTACAGAATTTAGGCTGGTTCTTATTTTACGCAAACCACTTCATCCATCCCTAATAAATCCCCATCTCGATATCAGCACAGTTCTGTACTCTATTTAGAAATATTTTCAGTAGCCAAACTAATCAATATCCATCGGTGAAGCAACATTTGCATATCTGAAGTAGCTAGGAATGTACTGAGCAAGCCAGGCAAAAGTAAGCACGTGAGGGCAAAATTAAATTAGGACTGTGAAGATGTAAGCCTCTTCTGGCTATAGGCTAGAAACCATTGCAGCACATTTTTATGTTCAAGATTTCTTTTAAGACCATCTTGTGGGGAATCCTGTCTTGTAAAAGGTCTGAATTAATCCAAAGCTTTCTAATTGCCAACATCATGGCTGCTCTAACATATCCACTCGTTTCTTAACTGAGTAGCTGTGAAGTTATGGGGCAGACAGAAATGAAAGAAACCCAATACACTCGATATTCTGACTACCAATGGCGGAGGATGAAAAGGTATTCCACACTTTACTAGCAGCATGCTAAAATAATTGAATTCTAGTGGCAAGTAGCAAATAAGCAAATTATGAAATTAAAATAGATTATCAAGGGCTCTGCTATTACAGATTGCCATATTGCCAAAGCTTTATAAAGAGAAATATTATCAGTTTCAACGCATTTGTAATATTTGTTAGAAATGATTGTGCCCATAATTTTGTTTTAAGGCCCAATTTTGCCATCAGAATACAAGGTGTAGCTCAGCATACTCAAATAATCTTTCCCACAAGAAATTAACATGCACTTAAATGCTATCACTGAGAGACAGTAATAAAACAAGACCTGCAATTGAACATATTGTGGGACAAATATAACATGGAAATAGATCTGGTTGGAAAAACTCCAACAAAACAATTTTGTCAGAATGTACTGATTTGGCAAGAGTGGCAACATTTCATGAAGACTGTTTGATTCTGACAAAGTTCCTCCATTGCTTGCCTGCACAGCTCCTCAACAACCCGCTAAGTGCACTGCCTGAGGCTGGGAACTCAGGCAGATTCTGCAGCTCCAGGACAGCCTCCCTTCCATCCTTTAGCTCTAATTAGTCCACTTGGTAGGCTGCTGAAGAGCCACAGCTCCATTGCCTTTCAAGGAGAATTTCAAAAATTTTGGTTTTCATTCCAAAACTGAACGAAACTGAATTTTGAAAAATTGAAATTCTCAGGTCAGGTCTACACTACAGAGTTAGGTCAATGTAAGGCAGTTTACATCAAACTAATATGTCAGTGTACATACTACAGCCTTGCTGCTGCCGATGTAAGTGCCCTACTACATTGACAGAATAACTCCACCTCCACAAGAGGTGTAGGGCTTATGTCAGTGTAGTTAAGGCATACAGACACTGTTACTTACATTGACAAGAATGACAGCCAACAGCCAATTTCATGGCCCACGGCTAGGGCTTGCCGCTCCCAGCCGGGCTCCCCGCACCCAGGGCTCGCCACTCCTTGCTGGGCTGCTGCCCGGGCTCTGAGTCCCCCCACACTGCTCCTCTCAAGTCAGTGGAAGTGCTCCTGGTATGGATGCGCACCACCGACAAAAAGAGGGCAGTGTGGACATGAACTACTGTAGTAATTATTGAGGGGGCTGTAAATTTTAGGTTTGTCGTGTAGACGTGGCCTCAGTGAAATGGAATTACCATTCCTCTACACCAGTGCTCTCCAAACTTTTTTGATCGCACACCCCATCAGTAAAAAATTTTTGAGCACACACCCCTTGCTCCCGGCCGAACTGCTCAGGGAGGGGAAAAAAAAGAAGCGGCGCTGCTCCGGCGGCGCTCCTCCTGCCACGCACACCGAAGGATCCTCCTGCGCACCCCCTGGGGTGCGTGCACCCCACTTTGGAGACCACTGCTCTACACAGGTCTCTGTGGGAAGCTGAAAAAATGAATGTTACCTAAAAGACAACCATTATTATATATACATATTCCCAGAGACAAGCTGTATTAAACGGAGCTAAGGTTGAGATTATAAGCAGTAATTTAGGGTAAAATACAGTAGATTCAAATTTAAGTGAAACTTAGCAGAAGTCTCAGCACATTAAATGCAGAAATGCACATTTAGAGCACCCAACTACCTCATATGAAAGCTCTATAGGTTTCCACCTGGGGCATGAAAGTGAGGGGTGTAATCTCTCCAACATTGCCGTCTCAAGACCCCATTTAATCGCCTTTCTTTCACAGGTGAACATTGTAGTGAATGAGGCTGTGTGAGAGAATGGCAGACTTGGAAGGAATTTGCAGTGGCCAGCTGGAGACCTCTGAGAAGTGTTATTCAGCTAGAGTAGAAAGGCTCTGGGGGGAGGAGTGCGGGGAAGAGAGAGGGTCTGGGAGCTAGTACAGAGAATTGCATTGACCTACAGCAATTAAAGAAAGTTGTGGGTTCTGGTGATGGATCCCCCAAGCAGGGCCGGTGCAACCAATAGGCAGCCTAGGGCACCAAGTGGTTGGGAGTGCCAAAAAGCGGTGCCCCAAACACTTTTTTTAAATAGCGGAGCACAAGGCTGCCGCTGCTCCCCGCCTCCCGGCTCCAGAGGGCCTGCTGCGGTGCGGCCAGTCCTCCCTCCCCGGGGGAACAGCGGGCCGCCGAGGGGGGAAGGGGAAGGTCTAGCGCTAACAGCTGCGCCGTCTTCCCTGCGCCGTGGGCCGAGCTGGGCTCCCCGCCGCTCCCAGGACTCTCGGTGGCAGCGGCAGCAGGCTCGGGCGTGGGGGGGCTGGCTGCCTGTGCCGCCGCTGAGAGCCCCCGGGGGCGGTGGAGAGCCCAGCTCGGCCCGCGGCGCGGGGAAGAAGGCGCAGCTGTGCTCTGCTCTTCGGGCGGAGAAGCTGGGTGTCTACTCCGCCTGCAAGGTACCTAGCCGGGCCGCAGGAAGCCGCACAGGCCGGCGGAGCGCCGGGGGGTGGGCAGGTCCTAGGGTGACCAGATGTCCCGATTTTATAGGGACAGTCCCGATTTTGGGGTCTTTTTCTTATATAGGCTCTTATTACCCCCCACCCCTGTCCCGATTTTTCACGTTTGCTGTCTGGTCACCCTAGCAGGTCCAGTCCCTGGCCTGGGGAATGGTGTATGTGGGAGCAACCCGGGCACCCTTCCTCCAGCCAGCACCACCCCCTCCAACACCCAACGACCAGCTACCTTCTCCCCTGTGCACCCCCCGCCCCAACAACCCACCTTGGCCTGCCACTTTTGCCTTTGGGCAACCTCCACTCAGCAACGCCCCACCCCCCGCAGCCAGCCACGGTCACCTTCACCCTGCATCAACCTCGGGACACTCCCCCCACCTGCCATCTCCCTTCTGCCCACTCCTCCCTTGTCCAAACTCCTCTGTGCCACCTTCACCCCCCTGCAACAACCCCGGGCACAGACACCCCCCACCTGCCAGCCCCTTGCAACAACCCCCTCCTGCCCACTTCTCCCTTGTACAAACCCCTCCCTGCCACCTTCACCCCCTGCAACAAGCCCCTTTTGCCTCTGTGCAATCTCTTCCCTGCCACTACACCCCCGCCCCCTCCACCTCTTGGCCACCTCTACCCCCTGCAACAATCCCATGCACCCCCTCTCTGCCACCTTCACCCCCTGGAAGAGCCCCCATATGACCCCCCTCTTTGCAGCCCCCCCCCCCCCCATGCTCCCTGCACTTTGTGAACATCTGGGCCCCTGAGGGGAACTTGGCCGTAGGAAGGTAGGGGCTGGACATCAGAGGGGGGCGCAAGGTGGAAGTTTTGCCTAGGGCGCAAAATATGCTTGCACCGGCCCTGTCCCCAAGTATCAGGACACAAACCTGATGCCGAGAGATGTAAGAATTCCATGAAGGGACACTAGCACAGTTTCTAGAGAGCCTAGTTATAGATGTTTAGGTAGAAATTCAGAAATATTATTCTTTCAAATCAGTCTATGCTCCTGCCTCACTTATTACTGCAAATTCTGGTTTTGGTACATGATGTTCCTTCCAAGAAGCAGGCTGATTAGAAAGGTAACAGCATCTGTTGATATAGATATCAGAATACATCAGCAATAATAAAAAGAGAAAATCCATGTTTTGGGTAGGATTTTCAAAAGCATACAGCATTAGCCCAACTCCACTCCCATGAAATCAATGGGAGTTTTACCATTGGCTTCAGCAGGAACAGAGTTAGGGTGGGTTTTTCAGAAGTGTTCCACACTGGCCTATGAATTTCATATTATTAGGCCCCAATCCTGCTGTCAGTAGAGCTCTGTGGGGATGCAGAATTCCATACATGCAAAGTAACTTTGAGAATGGGGGCCTCTGAATGAAAAAAAGGCACACACGAGAGGCTTTTGAAAACCTGACTAACACTGTTGGTACTCTTGAGTGCATGTCTCTTTTTAAGCTCATTCTCATCTCTTGAATACTTGTATGGCCTCAACATCACCACTGCCTCACAATGTTTAGTACTTATTCCTTGTGAGGTAGGGTAGTACTATCATCATTTTACAGATGGGAAACTGAGGCACAGAAAAGCTAGTGACTTGCACAAGTCACACAGGAAGTCTGGGACAGAGCAGGGACTTCACAGGTATCCCAAGCCCTAGCCTATTGACCTAAGGAATGGACAATCCTTTCAATTCCATCTTGCTTTGCTCAACCTTTTTCCACTGATATACAGTAAAATTGGAAAATATGAAATATTCATCTGTGCTGACTGGGGAAACTCCAGGACATAATGCAGTGGGGGAAATTATTGCTAATAAGTGCATTGTGCCACTGCAGATTTACCTTTTGTAAAAAAAAAAAAAAATACACACACTGTCACAAACCTTCCTAGCTCATCCTAGGAAATTAAAAAAGGCTGACTATATTTTGCCTTTGCATGAGGTGGGAAGAAATGAGAATAGGAATATAAAAAGCCATCTTCAAATTTGAATCATTTACCCAAATCTCAAAGAGAAGAAAAACTTGTTTCTATACTGACTGCTGGCTACTTAAAAAGAAAATTCAGCTAAAAACCTGCCCCAACACTGCTGTGACTGGGAATGTAGAGTAAATATAGCAACTATTGCATTCTGTAGGTGTCACTGCAAGGTCACCTTTCACACAGAAAACTTAAAACCTTTTACTCACCCTGATGAATTCACAGAGATATATGGAAAAGCTCAGGGTCCACTGGAGTTTTCAGAATAAGAAGGGGGGAGAGAAGATTCTCCTGCTTTGAAAGTGGCAGGTGGAGTTTGAGAAATGAAGAATACTGAAGGGTTCCAAAAGGAGGCCAAGTTTGTCTTCATTTCCCTCTCTTTCTGGCTCTGGAAGTGGCCTGTGACTTTGTCTGTGGGTGTGTGAAGTCTTCTTTGCTCCCTCACTTACTGAGCATAAAGGAGCAGCCTGATTTTATTCTCTGGCAGACATACCAAAATGCTGACAAGCACAGTGTATTATTCACTTACACTGTCTATATATCATTGCCCTACTCTGTTATCAAAGAAAATTATTGTGACTGGGGGAAAGGTGAAAAATAGTACAGAACAGAATTATAGGCCTCTATACACAATATTTTATTTTCAAATTTACAAGCAGCAAAACATTGAGACAAAGAAGGCTCAGCTCCTGTAAGTCACTGTAGAACCATAGGAAGCATTTTTGGCTCTCTCCTGTAAGTACAGTTGTGCTCTTCATGTTTCCCTCCAGAATCCTTAACCTTGTGTCAGAAGCTTCAATACATAAATATAAATGTCATTCTAAAGCTACTATACTGCTAGAGTCAGGGAGGACTGTAATTAGTTTAAAGCTGAACACTTCACACTTTTATAACATCTTGCATCCAAAGATCTCAAAGCAGATTAAAAATGTTAATTATTTAAACACTACAATATGTCTTTGAAGTACATGTTAGAGGGAAACAGAAACAGACAGTTAAGTGACTTTCCCAAGGTTGCATGGCAAGTCAGTGGCACAGCCACCAATATAACCTGGGCATCCTGATGCCCAGGTCCCCTGTACTAGCCACAACCCCTCCCCAACCTTAAATCACTCTCTGCATAAAACATTTCTGTCAACTCTTAATTATTAAGTGCAGGGGGTTAAGATATGCAGATGGTTACTGCATGAGGCCTTTCAGCTAAATTCTAAGAAGAAGAAAAACATGGTCTTGTGTGTAACCATCTTTGGGTTCATTCAATAACAAGCTAGTGAATGAGAAAGGAATAAAACGTTAATTAAAACAAACTGGAGAGCATCTCTGGTGAACTGCTGCACACAAACATGCGGTGTTCCCAACCTCCCCCTCCAAGGCACAGCTCCAGATTCCCACACTCAACATAGTCCCTTATGAAGGAGCATTTCCAAATCACAGTCTTTCATAAACATATCTCTACATTGTGGTTAATCAATTGAACTGGGCCCCTGAAGATATGGGTTCAGTCCTCAGCTCAATCACAAATTTCCTGTGTGTTCTTGGGCAAGTCACTTAAGCTCCCTGTGACTCAGTTTACTGTCTGGATAAGGAGGTTAATAAAAGTTCCTTAACTCACAGGGATGTTGCAAGAATCAGGACTCAGATTTTTACAGTTCACATGTAGGCTTGGAAGGATTAGATTTATCAGCAAATGTCAGTAAATGTTCATTTCAGCACACACACACGCGTGTACGTGAAGAGATATTTCCGTCAATAATAAAAGAAATGTACAGATAGGCCAAGTAAGAAAAATGATTCTTAAGGACTTAGTTTGATTTAAAGATATTTACTTTGTATATTTTGACAGTTTATGTTTTAATGGTTATAAAGTTTTAACCATTTGAATCTCAACATCTAGTCATTAAATAGTTATTGTCTGAACCCTTCCCCCATAACTGTGCACAATGGATAATTTTAGTTGATAAAAATAAAAAGGTGCTTAAAAATAAAACTGATATCGTCCATGAAAATTATTTTAAAAACACACTCTGAATTCTGCCAACACTACTTACAGGGTGCTATGATACTGCAAGGATGAAGTATAACCAAGGGCTTGTCTTCACTACCGTGCTACATTGGCCACTGCATTGATGCAGCGGTGCCGAGGTAGTGCGTCTGGTGAAGATGCACTATGTTGACAGGTGACTGCTCTCCCGTCGATGTAATTACTCCACCTCAATGAGAGGCGGAAGCTATGTCGGTGGGAGAATATCTCCCACCGACATAAAGTGGTGTATACACCGCGCTAAGTCAATGTAACTTACATCACTCAGGGGGGTGATTTTGTCATCCCCCTGAACAACATAAGTTACATCAACTTACGCGGTAGTATAGACAAGCCCTTAGACAGAAATATCTACGGAGGGAGCCTGGTACCCAAACAATATGTGGAGATTATGCATCTTTTTCAGCAAATCAGTAAAGTTACTTACTTAATGAAAAAGGGGGCGGGAGCTTGCTGAGACTGGCAAAAAAATCTCTGGTTTTCTGGACTCCAGGTAGCCTCACAGTCAGGTTCATGTTGTGAACTATTGGCTCTGTTTGGTGCTGATGACTCCGAGCATCACAGTGGCATTGCTTTAAGCATCAGCTTTGAAGGGTCTCCTAGAAAAGTGATCTCCCTGATAGTCCAAGAGCTTCAGCAAGTTGAGTACTGAAAACAGTTCAGCCCCAGCAGCTGATACAACAATTGTAATTCTGACTTGAGACATTTATGTTGATAACAATGTCTGGGTTCGTTTCTCAGAAGCCCCCTTTTCTGCTTTATATTTTTTCTATCAAAAGAATTATCCTCTTCACATATAAACCATCTGCAAAATAAATATTTCTTTAGGGAATCTCTGTGATTTTACTATGTCATTTAACCTATAATTTACATTACATTTTTGAAAGAAACATACACACACGTACAGTTATTCAGTGTCGCTTCATATTTCAGCATCCCCAATGGTACAGCATGTTCCATTTCTACACTGTTCCACTACAGAGTTAACCTGTGTTTGCAAAATAAATATTTGCCATATGTGCCACATTAATCACAACTCTGCTGCTAGAAAATTTATAAAATCAAAAACCTTGTCCTAGGGTTTGCAGCTGTTCCCAATGAAATCAAGGTTAAGACTATGAGCAAGTTTAGACCCAAATCTTCCTGCCCCCTCTCCCTGCCAAACAGGGCCAGCTCCAGGCACCAGCTTGCCAAGAAGGTGCTTGGGGCGGCCACTCCGGAGAGGTCCAGGTATTCGGCGGCAATTCGGCGGACGGTCCCTCACTCAGCCTCGGAGCGAAGGACCTCCCGCCGAATTGCTGCCACAGATCGCGATAGCGGCTTTTTTTTTTTTTTGGCTGCTTGGGGCGGCCAAAACCCTGGAGCCGGCCCTGCTGCCTAAGAAACCAGGCCAGGTGCAGAAGATTTTCATGGGTACTGGTGGGGAGCAATGCTCTTTGTAAGGCTTCTGAGTGGCAGCCTTAAGAGTGTAGTATCCCCATTGTCTGGCAAGGCAGTGCCTCAAAGATCTTTTGTGCTGCTGGATCCACCAGTCTACTCCCACTTTTCCTTAGCCTCTCTCTGTCCTGATATCAAAATGCTGCTGTTCAGGGTTCACAGAGGAAGCCTGTACAGAGCAGATTCTACTGCACGCCCGGTGTGCAGACGTTCTGCACATGTTCTGTTCTCTTTTCAACCAGTGGAACTGCACCAGTTCTATTGGTTCGGCAGCCTTCCAAAGCCTCAGAGGAGACCACAGTAGTTTGCTCAGAATGCAAACACACACTGCGTGAGCCTTAAGTCTTAATTTATGAGGCTTTGCCAGTATAAAAGATTCAACAAAGTAATCTCAGCACAGATTTTTCTTCTTGGACCCAGGAAGAGTGAGCAGAGTGCTGCTACTGAGTAGACATGTCTGTTCTTCTGTGAAAGATTGTTGAATGGACGGGGGGGGGGGGAAGCCATGATTGCATGAAAATCTCATTATAGTAATTGCGGCTGCAGAATCAGGGAATTCATGGGGCCCTGGCTAGAATATTCAGCTCAGAACATTTCTGAAAAGAAAAAAATATAGAGGTCTTACCGAGAAAGAGAACTACTTTTTCTTTCCTTTTCTTTACCTTCCTACTAAGCTGATGAAAGAGATAGTAAAACCTTCCAGCCAATAATTTTCTATGCCCCCCCCTTCACAAAATCCTTTAAAAATCCATTAACTGGGGTAAATTTAAGGAAGTAGGCCCAGAAGGTAAATTCACCATAGAGGACCAGTGAGAGTACTAAGTGGTGGGGATGGTGAAAGGAGAGATCAAGATTTTTTTTTTCTTTTTAAAATAAGCCCCTGCTTATTCCCAACCCACCCTCTGAATCTCTCTCTCCTTCAACAAACACACCTTTCACATCACTCTCTCCCCTTCTTCCTCCCAGTGTTCTCTCACTCTGTCTGTCACACGCAGACCACTCTGTTTCCCTCCCCTACACACAGATAGCCCCCAAACACGATTCAGTCATACAGCTACCAGCACCACCATCATAAAGCTCTTTACTTCCCCTTAGGCCCTGGTAAGTGAGACTGCCATAAACATACAGTTAAGGGTTTATTCCTCTTTTACCTGTAAAGGATTAACAAGCTCACATAACCTAGCTGACACCTGACCAGAAGGACCAATAAGGGGACAAGATACTTTAAAATCTGGAAGGGGGAAAAAAACACACACAGCACTTTTGTCTGTACTGTGTGTGCTTTTGCCGGAAACAGAGAAAGAAGGAACCATCCAACTCCTATAGGGTAGTGAGTATTTAGAGAAGGAATGTGTTAGATTACTTTTATTTTCTTGTTTGTGGGTTCTTTTGCAAATAAGAGGGAAGATAAATGTGGGTTCTTTGTGTAACTTTAAAGTTTTGCCCAGAGGGAAACCCTCTGTGTTTTAAATTGATTGTCTGTGAGACTATCTTTCATCCTAATCTTACAGAGGTACTCCTTTCACCTTTTGCCTTTAATTAAAATTCTTCTTTTAAGAACCTGATTGATTTTTCATTGTTTTAAGATCCAAGGGTTTTGGATCTGTGTTCACCAGGACTAACTGGTGAGGGGGATTCTCAAGCCTACCCAGGAAAAGGGGTGTAGGGGTTTGGGGGAGGAATCATTCTCAAGTCTGCCCAGGAAAGGGGGTTAGGGACTTAGGAGATATTTGGGGAAAGGCAGAGTTCCAAGTGGCTCTCCCTAAATATTTGGTTAACGCTTGGTGGTGGCAGCGTACTGTTAACCTAAGCTGGTAAAAATAAGTTTAGGGGGTGTTTCATGCAGGTCCTCACATCTGTACCCTAAAGTTCAGAGTGGGGAGGGAACCTTGACAGAGACAGTGGGGAAAAAAATCACCCAGACCTAGTAGGACTTCTGGGAGACTTTTCAGCTCCACCCTCCCAGGCCTGATGCAGAGGGACTGCAAAAGACTCTTCATCAGCTCCCAAGTCTGTAAGGGTAGGGCCCAGGAGACTCTGCCTTCTTATGGCCTTAGCAGGGTCTGGAGAGTCATCACCCCAACCTTGTATGGGGGCATGGTGGGTGGTCTTCACCTTCCTTTCTGGGCCTCATTGAGGGTCAAAACAAGCCAGTAAGGTGGGAGGAGGAGCTATGGAGTTAGCTGGGAGGGGCTTTTTCTTTACATCAATGGCTGTGGGGTTGGAGCAGTCAGAAAATGGCAACCTGTTAGACCAGCTCCTTGTTACTAATAAGAGACACACACCCCCCCTTGCAGTGTGTGCTGGAGTGGGGAGGGAATGGTATTTCTTCCTCCTCTGCCTTATCTTGGAGTAGCTACCAGCAATGGCAAAACATATTTGCTCACTTTACAAAGAAGTGTAATCAGAGCCAACAGAAAGCCATGCCCAGGGGATTGGCCTTCATCTCCCTAATAGGGCAAACCAAAATGCTGGATGCAGGAACCCCTGAACTTTGAGAAAAGTCAGATGTGAACTTTATGCGTCAGGCCCGTCTCTTAACTTAATATGGCTTTTGGAAACCGGCCAGGTTTAGTTCCTGAGGGGAAATCAGAGACTAGCCCTGAAATTCAGTTTGCAGGGGCTGGTCAGGCACAGATATCCTGAAATTCCAAGAGGGATCCCAACACCCCCACATACATACACGCCCAACCTACCACTTTAGTAACTAGAACTCTTCTTTTCTCTCCCCCCATCCCTTACCTTTAATGTTGAAAATGAAGCCTGATGGCCTTCTCCCCCTCCCACTGTCTCAGAGGACAAATTCCACAGTGTAGGGTCCCGTAGGAAAAGCTAGATAAGTGAACTTCTGGGTATGCACTCCTCTTATCAGGCTCTTTGGAGAGGTGCCTTGCATAAGCTGCTGCCTGCCATGAAACCTGAAACATTGGAGGGTATCAGGTTGTCTCCTACCACCACCACCACACTGCAAGATCAGGGAAACAGGCTTGTTCTCAGTGACAGCTGTCAGCACTATTGAGCTATAGGACACAGCTGGCACATAATCCTTTGGGAATAGTGAAGGTGTTGCTGTTGTCCTGGAACTGTAGCCTTTTGCAACAGTGAGTCTGGACCCAAACTACTGAGACATGGAAGGTTAAATCCTATTTACCTTTAACACAAATGCTTTTGGCCCGAGGGTCTCAGAGCCCCAACCAGAGGCCAGATTTAAAGTGACAGGTGATAACTTGTGATATATGGTTTTAAAAATTAAAAAAGGCAGTTGTATATTTTATCAATGGCTTAGTATGGGGATGAATAATTTCTAAAAGGATAAGTAATACTGTTACACTAATATTGTTAGATCCAGTGAATTTCTCCAGTGACATGCACAAGCAATTGGGTTAAGGGCAACAGCCTCAGCTCAGAATTTCCTGTTGGATCTATTCGTTCACTTCATTTGTACTTAACAGGTTCTTTCCTGTCTGCTTCTGTTTGATTTTCAAGTTTTCTCCTCTAGCTTTTAGCATAACCCTCCCCCACACAAGTGACCTTTTCAATAATGAAGGTGCTATCAGTTCACTTGAGCTTTTATTTAACCCCGCCTTCAAAGTAATGGGCAGAGGATCAAAACTGTGAGAAAGAAGAACAGCACATGCTAACTTTACTTTGTTTTTCTTACAGGCTTTGTTTAAGGAGAATGAAGAGGTGTGCTTTGTTATTGGTTCAACGCTCAGGAATTCTCAGTATCATGTCACCATTCATCTTTTTCTGATTTTGATCATTTAAACAATCTTTTCATTTCCCCCCTCTTTGCTATTAAATTAAATATATGGAGATATACCTATCTCATAGAACTGGAAGGGACCCTGAAATTATCTTATATCTTATCTTAAATTATATTATCTGACATGCAATAGTCTTGAGTTACAGAAAGCTTTCCACTGCCTGTAAATATATAGCTGATGCCCGTTTAAATGGCAGTTTCACAACCTTTGGTGGTATGCTGTATAATCCAAAAGACAATTGCCAGACCAGAAAGCTCAAGACAGTGTCTGCTCCTGCTATTTAGCTTCTCAATTTTAAATAGCAATAAAGCTTGAGAAAGTTTCTGAGAGAAGTACAATATCAAATTAAATACACTCTATTTACTCAAGAGAGCACACAATTGGTTAGATACCAGAGTGATAGTCAGACATAGGTATTTCAACCCATCTCAAGTTGGTCAGATAAGGTGAGAGAGTTGGGAAGTATGACACCTTTGTTCACGCTAGCCAAAAGTGTTTTTTTTTTAAATAGAATCAAAGTTAAGTTCTTAAATAAGTCGCCAAATTTTCAGAAGTGCTGAGCACACAAAAGCTCCCATTGACTTTAATGGGAAATGTCTGATATTCCGTATTTTTTAAATCCTTAGCTCTTATCGCTAAAGCTTACATATAGCAGATGGCATTCTCTGGCCCATTTGTATTTGCATAGTTTAGACACAACAAAACCTGCATCTTGGCAGGGGGTTAGACTAGATGACCCTTCTAGGTGGTCCCTTCTAACCCTACAGTTCCATGATTTGACCTGCAAAAATGAACAATTCAGAAAATCTGTCCCTCTACCTTTTTGCTACAATAAAATGTTAAATATACTGAAACAGCAGCATGATCCATACATCCAGATACCTGATACACACATCCAGATCCACAACAGACTGAAGTAGAACGCACTACTGTAAAATATAGTGTGTGGGGAGGGGTGTTGGGGTGTGTGTGCATATACGCACACACACTCAAATCAGGAAGAGGAGAGGATTTACAGATTATTTATCAAATTACTATACCTCTGATATTTCCCCAGGTTCATAGCAGTAATCAAAACAGTTTTACCCAGACCACAAACTCTCAAGGGGGAAAAAAAGTATAGGTATCAACCATCTCCGTGTTTGGGTACTCATCAGTAATGGGGCTCTTTCAAGAAACTTTGGGTGACATCCTGCCCCCAAAGAAATCAATGGCAAAACTCCCATTGATGTCTAGGGGGCAGAACTTCACCTTCAGCTATTTAGTATATGATAAATAGTCTCAACATTTGCCCTGCTTTTCTTTTATAGCAGTTATACTACAACCAGTGGGTTCCCTCCACCCCCAAGCAGGAACCCAGCTTCGATTGTACTGTTTTGACCATATGGATATATGCGTTACTTCCAGTAATCCTGATATACTGGTATCCAACACTCATCTTTAAAAAACATCTTTAAAAAAAACCCACAAAACCTTAAAATGTTTGTTGTCCTTACAACTTTACACATACACACACACAATCATAAAAACAGAAGAATGAGGCCTCTACGAAGCTAGAGCAGGAATTTCATCGTAATTCCGTTCCATTCCTACAGCCCAATTATAAGATTCACAGTGTTCTGCATTTTGTTTCAATAATCTGCATTATAAACCCCCCAAACTCTAGTCTCTACTATATCTGTTTGTTTACTGGGAAAACACCCATTGTATTGGTTCATCTGCAGATTTTGTTAAGTGGTCTGATAAATTGCTGTATCAGTTTTTGCCACTCTCTGGGATTTCTTTGATCCAATCCTTATAGCTATAGTAATAATACCTTGCTCTTGTATAGTACTTTTCATTAACAGAGATCAGTATCAATATCCCCATTTTACAGATATGACAACTGAGATACAAGGAGGTCAAGTGACTTGCCAAAACTTAGTGACAAGTAGCAGAGCCAAGAATAGAACCCAGGTGTCCTGCATGCCAGGCCAGTGCTCTTTCCACTAGGATACACTGCCTCCCATAGAAATTCTGGATTACACAATAATTCAAAACATCAGCATGAGTGAGAAATAGTTATTTGAATATTTTAACAAATGCCCTAATAGGTCTGCGTATATTAGCATGATGAAAGGGGGAAGAAATTGACAATATACTTAATTTAACAGGACATGTATATACCTGACATTATGACATACTCCTGAAATTCAGAAACAGGAAATATCAATCATTTAACCTACACAGTTAAAGGAAGAACAGCAAGAGACTTGGTTTTTAATGACATTTTCCACATATCTTTTTTTAATTTATCAAGAAAGAGGATACCGAGGAAAACACAGGGTACATCGTGCAGGTCCCAGTAGGATTTTTTTGGGTGAACTGACTGGCAGTTCTTCAGGGCATTGAGATGTAATGTGAGAAAAGTCATTGCATTATATAGAAATGCTAGAAAAATAGTAGAACAGCAGCAGCAGACAAGGTCATGCCATTCTGTCCTATCTTGTAACTCTACTGTGGTGCAGGAGACTACCCTACAAATAAGATGTGGCATCTCAGGAAAACTGTCCTGTAGAGCATGCTCCCTGATGTGGCTAAAAACAAAAAAGCCCCCGTTGCTATATGTATTCTTCCTGAATGATGGAACTTTGATTCAAATGGTGATAAGAGATGCAACAGATTAGCCAAGCACCTGTTTCTAGATGCCTATCCTGTTTTCCCGAGGCCAAAAGAGGCTCAGAAGACAGTTCTAGCTACCAGTAGACAAAGAAGAAAGTGATTATTTTTGAGAGAGAGATTCACCTGGTGCCATACATAAAACTAGAACATTAAGACCAGTGACAAGAAAATAAAAGTCAATTCATTATGGGCCAGATCCACCCAAACTGGTGCAAGAAAATCTAATTTGCATCATCCTGCACTAGCTAATCCTTTTGAATCACGTGGGCGGTAATTCTACCTACGCTGCCTCAGGGTTTTCAGCAGAATAGGTCAGCTTTTTTTCCACCAAAGTTAAGTGTAGGCAGGGCGGTGAGCCGCGGCGGGGCTCCGCTCTCCCCGGGGGCCAGAGGCTGCGTCGGGGGGAGGGCGGCGAGCCCCAGCGGGGCTCCGTTCTCCCCGGCGGCCAGAGGCTGCACCGGGGGGAGGGCGGAGAGCCCCGCCAGGGCTCCGCTCTCCGCGGCGGCCAGAGGCTGCGCCGGGGGGAGGGCGGAGACAGGGCTGGCTCTGGCTTTTTTGCTGCCCCAGGCAAAAAAGCCTCCGGCCGCCCCCGCCCCCCCAGCGCGGTAGGGGAGGGCGGCCGGAGCACCTGGGGGAGGGCGGCGAGCCCGCTGTGGCTCTGCTGTCCCCGGCGGCCAGAGGCTGCGCCGGGGGGAGGGTGGAGAGCCCCGCCGGGGCTCCGCTCTCCGTGGCGGCCAGAGGCTGCGCCGGGGGGGAGGGCGGCGAGCCCGGCCGGGGCTCCGCTCTCCCCGGCGGCCAGAGGCAGCGCCGGGGGAGGGCGGCGAGCCCGGTCGCAGCCCCACTCTCGGGCCGGAGCACCGCGCCGCCCCCCTCCAGGTGCCGCCCCAAGCACCAGCTTGGTGGGCTAGTGCCTGGAGCCGGCCCTGAGTGTAGGGACTAATCCTGCATTCCTTGCATGCCCAGAATGCCTCTGATCTCTAGTAAAACCAATGGCAATTTTGGCTGCATAAGCAAGGTGGGATCACACCTAATCATGTGCTTTCCTGAACAAAGAGGAATTCACTGAAATCAGTTACATTTTAGTGGGTTTTGGAGTGTATACATCATTGCTTCTGAATTTGGCCCAGTAGCTAAGTTTAAAAACACATTGGATAAAAGTGCTAGTGTCAGAAGGGAGTCCACTCCCTAACAGTAAGTAGCAGGACAATTGGCTAGGCATATTAGGAGGAGTTTATCTGAACTCTCAGATATCAGCTATTGGCCACTGCTGGAGAGAGGATATTGGACAACACAAAACATTGGTCTGGTTCAGTGTGGCAAATCCTATAATTCCTAACAGAAGTTTAACTTGACTATTTTTTTAGCCATGGGATTTAATTAGCCACACAAACTCAATTACTATGGTCTCAAAATTTGGATGGATTTTCATATAATTGAAATTAAATGGAAGAGACCATTTAGGAATAGGATGGCTTGCCTATCCTTAGGTCCTGCCAATACCATATTGTTTTGAATGGGATGTTATTAAGCCCTGGAACCAATCAGGCTGAGTCACTAGAGTGCAAGCTTTCACCCCTTCCATCTAAAATATTATTCCACTGTTTAATTGATCTCACTGTTTGGGAATCTTTTTGATATCCAGCCTCAGATTTCCTTTGTTCTATTTCATTCCTTTCTTCCTAATTATGTGAAGTGGCTTGATATGTTTCATCTCCCATCTTAGTTCTTGTGCCCTTCAAATACTCTAAAGTGATTGGAAGCCATATTTAAACAGTTGTTCAAAAGAAATATTCTTGACTTTATAGTGGTGTGCAAACCTCAAGTCCAGATAATCTCTACATTTTAGAGATTTATTTTGTCTCTCCATCCCACTTTTCCACATTCTGTTCTCATTAATTCAGACCATCTTCCTTTAATTATCCCAACTTTCCTTGGTCCTAAATTCATCTGATCAGAACCCCAGGTTTGCTCATTTTCCTTTCTACAAATACCAACCGTTCTGATTGTTCCTCCAACCCTTAACCAAGTGGCTCCCATCCCCTATCTAGGGTATCTCTTGTTAATCACCATAATGAGGATGTTTTTGAGTCCCACCCACCTTAATTTAGCTGGTATTCTGCCAGATCTATGATGGGGCCCAGGTCTCAAGAAATCTGGTAGTTTTGCCAAGTATCTCATTCCTTGGGTCTGAGATACTCGTAATTCACTGCATGCCTCTGAGCCTGGGAAAAGCCCAGAGTGCAGAAGATATGAAGACAGCAGCAAACAATGCAGACAGCTGGACAGGATGAGTTCCCTCCATTGAATTTGAGATGTCAAAGAAAAGGGATCGCTGTTAGGTGTAGAGTGTGTATTGGGTAGTGGACAGGTGACTTATCCAAGCTTTTCAAAATGTTTGGATCTGGTTGGTGTTATAGCTGAGTGTCACTTTGTCATTTAAAAAAAAATCTCTTGTAAATGTGTTCTGTATTGTCAGTTGGTTAAAGTGGTTAGTATTAAAATTAAGACATGCATATATGTATTATAAAAGAGAGTAGAAGATTTATACCTGTCATTTAAATTACACAGATCAACAGCAAAGATCTAATTCATATTGTAGACTAAGAGCTCCTAAGGTCTTCTAAAAATTAAAGTCAGTCTTGAACCACACACACACTTAAGCATTAGAAACCAATTTTTTTAAAGTGTTTGAACTAAAGGCCAAACCAGTGGGCTTTGGGATTAATCATTTAAATGAACACAACTGTTTAAAAAAGTGATCAAACTATTTTCCCTACAAAACTGTTTAAAATAAAAAACTTGCTCATGGGCTGAAATCTTATCCAATAAGGCAAATTTTAAACCCAAAGTGAAGTTTTGCAGGTGAGATAGAAACTCTGATATTCGAGGTTTAACACACATGCTGACAGGCCTCATGACGTCGAGAAGAGCAGTGATGCTATATGTTCTCTGGGTGCCATCATATGATGTCAGTTAGAGAAGCAAAGCTTCCAGAGACTGACTAGTTCTTTTTAAAAAATGTATGTTTGTTTTCTTCTGAAAGGGAGGCAATTTGTGCTGGTTATGTTGTCAGTTGACAACGGGTTGTGAGAATGTGCAATCAAGCTTCTAAGCAGTGTTTTCTTTTGTTTTCTATTCTTGGTTGGATGCCCCTTTTAACCTTATCAAAGCAGTTAAATTTCTTCAACCTATCAAGCTGAGCCATGTCAGCATCTTAAGACAGCCGTTGCCGACATGGCTGAGCAGAGCTGAATTGATCTTACAACCCCCAGGACATTCTGCACAGCACGAATGCTCGACACTACCACCACATGCTTGATTTAAAGTTCAGACCTTTCTAGCTCATTGTTGACGAGACAAAATGTCCTGTGCCACTAACATTATTTGAAAATCTTTGTTGCCATAATTGTTATTACAGTAACTTCAGATATTGGGGGGAGGGGAGCAGAAGGGAAAGGGGGAGACAGATGCCTTGTTACATTCTGCTGATTAAATCAAAACCTGCCTAGCTGACAAGGCAACAATTATACAATGGTTATATTAGTCACAGGAGCACTTTGGTTCACAAGTCTATTAATGTATCAACTTGGTCTCCATTTGTACACGTGCAGCTTGGCGTGTGCTGTCTTCCACACACACAAGTTACAGTTTATGCACACAAGTGACTCAATTTATGTATGCATAACCCATGGTTAACCCTTCTGCCAGGTGGAGTCAGCAGCAACAAGGGCTGGATTCAATATCTAGGAGTTTCTTTTTAACAATACAAAATAGAACCACCTTAAGCCCCCAACCAGCAATCTGGGAAAATTAAACACCAACCCTAGGCTCCTCTGAGAGGCAATACTTCCCCTATCTCAAGCACTAAGTCTGTGTATAGCAAAGAAAACTTATTAAAAGAGAAAAGGAACCCAGCATTAATTTTGGGAAACACCATAATCGTGATTTGAAAGCATAGAGCCATGAAAAAACACCCACCCAGAGTACACTAGGCAGTGTCCTTTGCCTCAACTTCTCATTGAGTGAGAAAGTTTGACAAACAAGTGTTCCTTTAACACACCACTGCCTTCTCCCTCCACTGTACTCCTCTCACAGTTGCTACCTTGGTCAGTGAAGCCCCAGAGTTCAGAGGTGCATTCACTTGAGTTCACCTCCCACCCGGGAGGAGGGGGAAAATATCAAGCAACACCTCACCTGCTGCAGCTGCCGCTGCAAACACATTTGCCACTGTCCACTCTACTGCTGCCATCAGCGTCCCACTGTGGCCGCTCCTGGCTACTGTCCTGCTGCCACCACTGTTCCTCCGTTGCAACATCACATTCTGAGGTCTTACCACTTAACCCAACTCTCAGTGATTTCAGTGGATAACCTCACTACTTGTGCAGGCTCTTTCACTGCCACATTGTCCCATCCCATATCTAAGGCTCAACACCCAGTTATCAATTAGTTCAGCTCTTGTGATCACTGAACAAAACAAGGACTCTCAGTTAAGCCTAATCAGCTTCATTTTTAAACAGTGCAGAATCAACTGGTGTCTAAGACTCCTTAGGCAGACCTTCTCCTTCATACTCTACAGCAGGGGTCGGCAACGTTTGGCACGCGGCTTGCCAGGGCAAGCACCCTGGCAGGCCGGGCCAGTTTATTTACCTGCTGATGCGGCAGGTTCGGCCGATCGCAGCCCCCACTGGCTGCAGTTTGCTTCCCAGGCCAATGGGGGTGGTGGGAAGCCGCGGCCAGCACATCCCTTGCCCACACTGCTTCTCGCTGCTCCCATTGGCCCGGGACGGCGAACCACGGCGAGTGGGGGGCTGCGATCAGCCGAACCTGCTGCGTCAGCAGGTAAATAAACTGGCTCGGCCCGCTAGGGTGCTTACCCTGGCAAGCCGCGTGCCAAACGTTGCCGACCTCTGCTCTACAGCTTAAAAGTTAGAATACCTTGGAACTGGACAAAGTTTTCAGAGGCCTTCTCTTTTGTGCTCACTCAAAATTTGCATTCATTCCTCCTTTTGTCCACATTAGGTTAGAACCATTTACAGAGTGGCCACTTGAATATAACATATGATTATTGGTGAATTAATTGGAATGCAGTTACCTGACAGGCAAATCTGAATATTCAAATATAACTTTTGCACCAGGAAACAAGTATATGTACAGACAATCAAGGCCTTTGAACGCAGTAAGGTTTTCTTTTTTTGCATCTCAAAGTTAAGGGTCAGACCTTCATCATACAAGCACTGTGCACCTGGAGCGGGACTTGTTTCCAGTGTATAAGTATCTTCTCAGGGAGAAAATTCTGGGTATTAAAGGGATTTTCAATCTATTAGAGAAAAGCATAACAAGAACCAATGTCTGGTTGCTGAAGCTGAAGCCAGACACATTCAAATAGGAAATAAGGCACAATTTTTTAACAGTGAGGACAATTTACCATTGGAACAGACTACTGGGGAAGTGGTGAATTCTCTGTCTCTTGATGTCTTCAAATGAGGACAGGATGCCTTTCTGGAAGATATGCTTTAGCCAAACACATTATGTTTTTAGTCAAACACATACTGGGTTAACAGGATAAAATGTAGCAGAGGATAGACTAGAGCTAATGGTCCCTTCTGGCCTTAAGCTTTACAAATCTATGAACCTGAGGAAGAGGGGATAGGAAAGGCAGCTTTACATTGCCCAGTCCATAGTACTGCTCCCAGTTCCATTTAGAGCAGCCTCACTGTACAATCTCAGGGCTGCTCCAAGAGTACGTCTATACTTACCTCCGGGTCCGGCGGTAAGCAATTGATCTTCTGGGATTGATTTATTGAGTCTTGTCTAGAAGCGATAAATCGATCCCAGATCGATCCCGGAAGTGCTCGCCGTCGACGCCGGTACTCCCGCTGCGTGAGAGGAGTACGTGGAGTCGACGGGGGAGCCTGCCTGCCGCGTCTGGACCCGCGGTAAGTTCGAACTAAGGTACTTCGACTTCAGCTACGTTATTTACGTAGCTGAAGTTGCGTATCTTAGTTCGAAGTGGGGGGTTAGTGTGGACCCAGGCACAAGTTGCACCACTTCTGGGGCTGTAAACTGTGTGAGTAATGGAGCACAGCATGCTTCAGCCATGTCCCCAATATACCATCTCACCCACTGCCCGGGGGAAGAGGAGCACATGTGGAGAAAGAGATGGTCATGAGATTCTGCCGTGCCAGAGAAATCCCTTGTTGCCTACTTAGGGTGATTTTAAGTCAGCTTTGCATCACTATAGTAATGCAAAGGGGACTTAGTGGGGTTGAAAATCTGGTCCTAGGTCTATAAAATCCTGTGGTTACTACTTTTAACAAGTGTTTCTCTTTGAATCACCACTCACAAAATGTCTATTTACTCTATTTCAAAAGGAACAATCCAGAATCCTTGTCCATCAGTAGATATTTGTATGAATTGCCCACACAGTTATTAAATCACAAGGGAAGAAGATACTCAGAGCCTGGACTGGGTTTAGTGCTAGTGGACTCAAAGGAGATAGCCAATTTGGAAAAGAATCTGAATACCCCATGACCCATATCAAACAGAAAGTAAAATCCTACAGGGCCAGTAGCCAGCTTTGAAATGAGTAGGTAGTGAAGAAAACTCCTGTCTTCTATACAATATGGAAAAATAATTATTTACAGATCAAGAATTAAAATGGATTTTGGGTTTGCTTCTCAAGTGATGATGCTGTTGCCATGGTGAGGGGTACTGTATAACCTAGATGAGTAGAAGTGAAAGAACAACTGTATGAGATAATTATTACACTGTCCTGATTTTATTTTCCAGAAAGTAGGCACATGATTTTGAATTATTCATTCATCTATCAAATCATAACTCATTGAAGCAACTCATTGATTCTGGAACTTGATTTCTGAAGCATTCTGGACCTCACCTATTTTAGGTAAGAGGAGGATTTTGATTTAAATTGGTTTTCTTGCTCAAATTTGTGTTTAATGATTTATACATTTCCAGGCTGCAGTTTATTCAGACCCCAAATCACGTTTTAAATATTTTAGGGAACATTCAAAAAGACATTTGAGTAGAATTCTATTAGCTTGTGCAGATGCAATTGGTTGGAAAGTAATTTTATTTATATCCACACCGTGATGCATAGATTCTTGCATAATCACAGTCATTTTATTGGAAAGTTTTTTATTAAATAAAAAGGACACTGAAATGCTAAGATTACATGTTGTCCCTCTTTAATTAGTCAATCAGAGTAAGAAGCCAATCAAAAGGAATGATGGTTTGTAAAATACTTTTATCTCTGTGTGCAAAGATAATGATTTCCTCAGTAGCTGCTTTTTGAGGAGCTCAGATTAGAGGCAACAACATTACAGACACTAGCCCGCCTTTGTTTGCTGAACCCAATGCTGAGCAATAAAATAACCCACAACCTAAAATCGTTGCCAATATGCTCTGTGCCAAGCTTTTCCCTAATGATGCAGAAGTGAATCAAAACCACTAGAAAGTACATACATAAACCAAGCAAGCAACAGGGGTCATAAAATAAAGATTTGTTCATCTGTGATTGCAGAAACAAAGTTTTTGTACGTGCATCTGTCAGGAAAAAGTGCCATTCCTTATGGAAGGCAAATGGAAGGGAGGTAAGATGGATGTCAGTATAATACTTTTTGCCTTTTTAAAATCCAGAGGGCCCTCCTGCACCCTGGAGGATCATCACATATAGTGACAGAGATTCTAGAGCCAATAGAACTTGGGGAAGCAGCAGTACTGGTGGATGCTCCACCATCCATAGCCCTTTCACAATATGGATGGGTCTACATGGATCGGAGGGTGGGGGGTGTCCTCCAAGGCAGAAAGAGATGAAGCAGGAGTCAGGACTACTACACTAAATATGCTCCCTTGTCACTCTGATCCTTCGAAGCAGAAGTCTGCCTCAGACTGAACATTCCTCCTGGTAGCATTACTTGGAGCATGGGGGCAGGATGCAGGTACATGGAAAAGTCACTGACTGGGAAGGTGCATGGAAAGCAGGTTCTTGGTCCTACCAACCAGGAGATCCTCTAGAAGGTATTTGCTGCCTGTACAGGTGCACTCTAGATGAACTTCTCCATTACCTAGGCAACTGGTTGGGCATGGCAGAAAGATGTCACAATTGTTCATCTTTTTACACTCAGGCTGTTGGCTTGAACTTATAAAAATAGTATATTTCCAAAGATTCATTTTTACTCATAGAAAGCCTACAGAATTCTAACCTGGTCTGGGCTTTTACAAACCAATCAAACCCAACACTTCAGTGATTGTCTAATTGACAGGATGAACAGACAGGTCAGTCTTGCCTGAGACACCTGGACACCTTTGTAATGCACCACTCAGAAAAATTATAAGGATTGATTCATGACAGGCTATGGATTTTGTTTTATCTGTATAATGCTTTCAAACATATATGCTGTTCAATATACAACTCATTGATAATAGGGTTATGTATATAGAACAGTTTAAAAAAAAGTGTGTTATGCCACTCTCTTTGAAGGGGTTAACTGGTCATGGGGCATTTTAGATATCTTATAGGTTTTTACTGTTTTCCTAGTGGATGCGTTTTGAAAGTTTTACTATATATTTTTTAGTTTGCTGCTATGGGTGAAGAGATCAAAGGAGGACACTGTATAGTAGCCCCTGTGTCCTGAAGTGAAATTATGATTCAGTTATTAGCTCTGCTACTCAGTAGCATACATGAACTAATGCAGCATCTATCCACTTTGCCTTATCTATTGTGACAAGCCTCCAGGGGGCTGATCCATGTGAAATTCATTTCACATCTCATTCATTGAGTGCCTGGGATTTGAAAATACCTTTCTGCTCTTCTAGGTTTCAATAAGCCAGCCTGCACAGGCTCATTGCCTTCAAAAAGAAAGTAAACTTCTGCAGAGAGGGTTCTTCACATTTTGTCAGAGACCACAGGAGATATAGTCAGCATCATTTCAGGAGATATGCATGTGCTTATTCAGGACAAGGCTGATTTAGATGATGATCAGAGTTTCCAGAGCAACAGAATTATTTATTTTACACTAGATACCATGAATCTCATCACATAAAAAGAATATACACAGACATCTGTAGGCCTGGAACATAGATGAAGAGTCCCACCTTGCAGCCTCCCATTGATTATGAAACTACCACGCCACCATTAGAGTGCTTGTCCATGTGATGTTAGCATACCTTAACTTACTTCAGTGGGCGTTCTGCTTGAGAAAGGACTGTACGATCAGGCCCAGCATTTGTTCTAGACAGTATTTCTCATATTTGGCGAACATCCAAGCACACTGTGGAGTAATGAGGGGTGGTTCAGTATCTCTGGAACAGCCATTGTGGACCAAATTATGCCCTTTTGGTTGTCTACGCAAAACCACTAAAGTCAATGAGTAAAACCATAACAAGATTTAGCTCTAGGTTTTCAGGGTAGGTCAAATGGAGACTTAGACAAGGATCTATTTCCTAGGAGGAAAGTTAGGCATGTGGATAAGTCTTTTCAGGTTCAAGGCCATTACCAGGGGATATTGCTAGGACTGCATATTTTGCATAACAGAATAAAAAGGTAAACACGTTCATAATTGCAAACCAATGATAGAGCTTCACAAACAATGGCAGTGGTCAGAAGACAAGAATGAAGATTTAGGACTTGATCTCAACAGAGCACCATACAACCACATGGGAAAAGACCTTAAGTTGCATAAATATCAGTGCTAAGCCCATTGGAGGATCAGGGTTGAGATATTATTGTTTTTTATTTGTTTTTTTTTAAAGAGCCTAATAGAGTGCTCTAGGCACACAGTAGGATTCCAATAATACCCACAGCTAGCCTCAGAAAAGTAAATGAAAACAGTTTGATGCTACATGTCCTTTGATAGCCTTGAATCAGAGCACATGGATGTGGGATAGAGGAAGGGGGAGATTGAATGGCCCCAAGTGGGTACTGTTAGCAACATCTGGGATGAGCAACAGGATATCCACCCAGCCAAAAAATATTCTAGTATGTCGTTGATATATGGGTTATTTGGAAACATAACACATTGGTTCTTCCAAGTCAACTACATACATTAACAATGATACCAATATAAATGCTACTATGACTATCCCTGTTCTCCAACTTCCATTTCTACACTGTCTTTGGCCCTTTGTGTCTTCCCTGCTTCCTTTACAATGACCATCCTACACTTCCAATATAGATATTTGGAGAGACTTTTCAGTTAAATACAATGCATTTAAAAATATGATGATGCCATATGATACTAAGAGGTAAAACAGTAACAGTGATGTACTTTTCTGAATGAGGATTTTTTTTTATTGCTGGTTTAAATAATGATTCAGTGTGCAAGTTAATCCTAAGGATGTGTCACCTTTAGAGCTGGCTGGATACCAGAATTTCTGTTCCATGTGAAATACTGACATTCTGAAAAAAATAAAGTGATGAAATTTCAGAGTTCCCTGCAAAATGAAATGTTCCAATGGTCCCCAATTTTGATTAAAACATTAAATATATTATATATAAAGTGTTTTAATAAAATGAAATTAATCAAAGGACACTAATGAAACATTGACTTTTTCCTATTGAAAAACTGTCAAAACTGACATGTTTCTGGGAACTGTTTTGATTTTCACAAACCTGCTTTTTCAAGAAACAACAGTTCTAAAATGTTTTGACCTGCTCTAGTCACTACATTTATAGTTATTTACCCTTTAGTAAATAAGGGACCATTAATATTTGGGTTTTACCTGTCTATGCTCAAATTGGTGACCTTTCTATGTATCACCTACAATGTGCAGAGTTAGCAAACATTCAGATGAATAGTTACCTTGTCTTACCTTATGCTTCTTCAATTTTGCTATCAAAATTTGCTGGCAGAAAACTTTACTTCTGGTATTCAATCCCTCCAACAGCTCATGAATTACCAAATACATGAGACTGGTGGATTAAAACCCCAAGTAATAAAACCCTGAGACTCTCTTTCAGACAATAGTTTCCCAATAAGTACCATTTCTTGCTTGAAACTGCCTTGGGTTTCCTCAATTCCTATAATAATTCTGTGCACTGCCTCTCCCTGCCTGATTCTCTAGTATTGGTTTTCAGTCTACAGAAGGTCTAGAAAATGGCTATTTATTAGAACCTTTGTGCCTTCAATTATGAACTCTACCCTGCAGTGATTTTGTTTAACATTTTCTGTCTGTTGTATACCAACCTACAGGTAAATCATAATATAGAGTAATTTTTCTGTGTTTCTGAGCTATGAATTAAACCTTTAGCCTCCTTTTTTTAAAAAAAAAAGTTCTCTCCCACTGCAGCCACATTTCTCTTGACAAAAATGGTACTGAAGTATCATGAAATTTTTTTAGATATACACACACACACCCTAGAACAGAAAACTTAAAACAAGTTAAAATTGCTATGTGACAACAATGGCTTTCCCCATCGCATTATTTGCAAAACCCAAGCATTTAAAAGCAAGGGAATGAATAGTTAAAGAGATAATAAATTGTACAATGCCCACATAAAACACACACAATTCTTATGAAATATTTAGAAATGCATATTTCTTCACAAAACAGCAATCAGAACTTTAACTGTGGGAAGGTTTTAATGTATATTTATCAACTTGTTTTCAGAAGTTAAATATTTTCCTAGAAGTGGCATTGTTAAGTGGGAAATATCAGTTGTTAGATTTTTCAACTGACAATATAATTGTTTAGTAAACTGCTTAGACTAATGTTTGCATGTAGTTTAATAGGAACGTATATAGTATCACCTTATGGTAAAGGCACGTATAGCTGTAGATTTGCTTTTGACAGCGATAAACAGCAATGTGTGCATCTGTTGTCGATTTATATTTTGAGATTACAGCTGAAAGAATAGTATTTATTTTTGTTCCCAATTAAAGTGATATGCACTGCAGTACACTGTTTATGTGGGCAGCATAAGATTTACAGTATCCTCCGCTATTTGGTGCTGTGCTTTTGGGTCCTTGGCTTTCGTCAGGGATGTGATGTATCTATCAATCATTGACAATTATCCATCTTAATTATAGAAACTTTTATTTTTAGGGTTTTCCAGCTTTCTTTCCTAAAAAAACCAACCTCTTTTGAGGAGGAAATGAAAACATGCTAAAATATTTAAATAAATGAAATTCCCAGGTCACAAGATAATTAAAATTAAAAGTAAACGGCACTTGTCAAGCTAAAAGTGGCTTTGGTGAAGCCCTGCTAGAAAAAAAACAAACCCCTTGTTCTCCAGCAAACTAATTTAGCCATGAGTATATGTGCAGCACATCCTCACTTCACTCTGAATGCTGGTAGAATGCCAAAACCAGGATAGCTACCAGGATATCTAAGTATCACATCCAAGATTTGGACTTCGGCTCCACAGCCAGTGTCTAACCAACTTAACTATAGTACCTCCTCTTTGCCAGTTCCTTCAGAGTTTGCTCATACGGCTTGCATTCTATTCTTTTGATCATCTTTGTCACTCACCTCTGGTTCCTTTCCAGTTCCTCTACATCCTTTCTATACATGGGTAACCAAAATTGGACACAGTATTCCATCTGAGGCCTAACCAATGCCGAGTACTATCACCTCCCATGACTTGCATGCTGTGCCTCTGTTAATGCAACCCAAAATTGCATTTGCTGTTTTTGCAACAGCATCGTATTGCTGACTCATGTTGAGGTTGTGATCCACTACAACTCCTAGATCCTTCTCAGCAGTGCTGCTGCCAAACCAGTTTTCCCCCATTCTGTGTTCGTGTATTTGGTTTTTCTTCCCTAAGTGTAGCACCTTACATTTGTCTTTGTTGGATTTCATTTTGTTTTCTATAGTCTAGTTCTCCAATTTGTCAAGATTCCTTTGAATTTTAGCTCTATCCTTAGCTCCAAAGTGTTTGCAGTACCCTCAGCTTTGTGTCATGTGCAAATTTGATCAGTATGCTCTCTATTCCTACATCCAGGTCATTAATAAAGATGTTAAATAACACTGGACCCAGAACAGATCCCAGTGGACCCCCACTTCAGACCTTCTTTCAATCTGACATCATTCCATTAATAGTTATTCTTCGTTTGAGGCTGTTTAACCAATTATGTATCCACTTAATTGTAGTTCTACCAAACCCGCATTTCTCCAGCTTACTTATGAGAATGTCACGTGGTTCTGTGTCAAAAGCCTTATTAAAGTCTAGGTGTATTATGTCCACCGCATTTCCCCCTATCCACAAAACCAGTTTCATTGTCAAAGAAGGAAATCAAGCTGGTTTGAATCATAGAATCATAGAATATCAGAGTTGGAAGGGACCTCAAGAGGTCATCTAGTCCAACCTCCTGCTCAAAGCAGGACCAATTCCCAGCTAAATCATCCCAGCCAGGGCTTTGTCAAGCCGGGCCTTAAAAATCTCCAAGGAAGGAGACTCCACCACCTCCCTAGGTAACGCATTCCAGTGTTTCACCTCCCACCCTCCTAGTGAAATAGTTTTTCCTGATATCCAACCTGGACCTCCCCCACTGCAACTTGAGACCATTGCTCCTTGTTCTGTCATCTGCCACCACTGAGAACAGCCGAGCTCCATCCTCTTTGGAACCCCCCTTCAGGTAGTTGAAGGCTGCTATCAAATCCCCCCTCATTCTTCTCTTCTGGAGACTAAACAATCCCAGTTCCCTCAGCCTCTCCTCATAAGTCATGTGCTCCAGACCCCTAATCATTTTTCTTGCCCTCCGCTGCACTCTTTCCAATTTTTCCACATCCTTCTTGTAGTGTGGGGCAACTTTGGTATGACTTATTCTTAGTAAATCTATGCTGGCTGCTAGTGATCACCCCTTCATCCTCCAGGTATGCAACAAATTGAATGTTTTATACATTGCTCTAGTAGCTTCCTAGGTATCAAGGTCAGGCTGACTGGTCTATAGTTCCCCAGCTCCTCCTTTTTCCTCTTTTTAAAGATGGGCACTACATTAGTCCTTCTCCAGTCTTCCAGGACCTCTCCTGTCATCCATGAGTTTGTAAATTTTATTACCAGTGGCTCTGAGATTTCTTTATCTAATTCCTTCAGCACCCTAGGGTGAATAGCATCAGGCCTTGCTGACTTGAATTCATTCAGATTAGTCAGAAGATCGCTGATGTGTTCTTTACTTATTCTGATCTGCATCCCTTCCCTTTTATTGTCTATTATAATTTGCTATTTGTCCGGTCAGGCTATATTTTGTGTGAAGACTGAAGCAAAGTAGACATTGAGCAGCTCTGCCTTCCTATATTCTGTTACCAGCTCACCTTCTCCATTGAGCAGTGGACCCATGCCATTCCTGATCTTTCTTTTTTGTCTGACATATTTGTAGAACCCCTTCTGGTCGTCTAACATTTCTTACCAGCTTGTAATTCACTCTTTGCCTTGGCATTCCTGATTTTGTCCCTACATGCTCACATATTCCAAGGTATACTTCCTTAGTGACATGTCCCTCCTTCCATTTCCTGTATGTATCCCTCATCACTGAAGCTCTCTGTGCCTTAGTCATGGCATCTGAAAAGCATGGATTTGCCCTTATTCAGTGTACTGTAGCTCTCAAAGCACCTTTGTAATAATTGGGCCTACAAATTTACCCTGATTATGATTCAACTGTAAAAAGTGAGTGTAAAAAACTGACCACCATTCCCTTTGTGGGTCCTTAAAGAAAGAGACAGAAAAACTGGTTATTGGAATGTGCTTCACCATAATCGCTGCTACCCTCATCATCTCCTGAGACACTGGACCTTTGTCAACCCAATACTGAAAGATGTCCTGACCAGACTGGGCCAGAGAGAGGAACCCATCTGACATTGCCTCCTCTACTGGCTCCAGCTGAATCCCAACCACCACCTAGGATGAAAAGGGATTGAACTGTACAACAAATTTGTAGATCAAATTGCAAAGGATGAATTAGGAACAAAATTAGAAAGTCCAAAGCACAAAACGAGGTTGAACTAGCTAAAGACATAAAAGGTAACAAGAAAACATTCTACAAATACTTTAGAAGCAAGAGGAAGACAAAGAATAGCGTAGGCCCATTACTCAGTTCACAGGGTGTGAGTGTGGGGCAATAACAGAAAATGTGGAAATGGCAGAAGTGCTAAATGACTTTGTTTCAGTTTTCACCAAAAAGGTTAGTAGTGATTGGATGTCTAACATAGTGAATGCCAGTGAAAATGAGGTAGTATCAGAGGTTAAAATAGGGAAAGAACAAGTTAAAAATGACGTAGATAAGTTAGATGTCTTCAAGTCCCCGGGGCCTGACGAAATACATCCCTGAAAACTCAAGGGGCTGACTGAGGAGATATGAGCCATTAGCCATTATCTTTGAAAAGTCATGGAAGACGGGAGAGATTCCGTAGAACTGGAAAAGGGCAAATATAGTACCCATCTATAAAAAGGTAAATAAGGACAACCTGGGGAATTGCAGACCAGTCAGCTTAACTTCAGTAGCTGGAAAGATACTGGAGCAAATAATCATGCAATCAATTTGCAAACACCTAGAAGGTAATGAGGTGATAAGCAACAGTCAGCATGGATTTGTCAAGAACAAATCATGTCAAACCAACATAATAGCTTTTTTTGACAGGGTAACAAGCCTTGTGGATGGCGGGGGGGAGAACCAGTAGATATAGTATATCTTGACTTTAGTAAGTCTTTTGATACTGTCTCGCATGACTTCATAAACAAACTAGGGAAATACGACCTAAATGGAGCTACTATAAGGTGGGTACATAACTGGTTGGAAAACCATTCCCAGAGAGTAGTTATCAGTGGTTCACAGTCAAGCTGGAAGGGCATATTCAATGAGGTCCCACAAGGATCAGTTCTGGGTCCAGTTCTTCATCAGTGATATAGATAATAGCATAAAAAGTATACTTAAAAAGTCTGAGGATGATACCTAGCTGGGAGGGGTTGTAAATGCTTTGGAGGATAGGACTAAAATTCTAAATGATCAGGACGAACTGGAGAAATGGTCTGAAGTAAATAGAATGAAATATGAAATTAAATAAGGACAAATACAAAGTACTCCACTTAGGAAGGAACAAGCAGTTGCATACATATAAAATTGGAAATAACTGCCTAGGAAGGAGTACTGCAGAAAGTGCACAGAATCTGGGGGTCATAGTGGATCACAAGCTAAACATAAGTCAACAGTGTAACACGGTTGCAAAAAAATCCAAACATCATTCTGGAATGTACTGTATTAGCAGGCGTATCATAAGCAAGACATAAGAAGTAATACCTCCTCTCTACTCTGTGCTGATTAGGTCTCAACTGGATGCCACATATCAGGAAAGATGTGGACAAACTGGAGACAGTCCAGAGAAGAGCAACAAAAATGGTTAAAGGTCTAGAAAACATAACCTATGACTGAAGATTGAAAAAAATTGGGTTTGTTTAGGGTTCCCAACTTTCTAATTCCAGAAAACTGAACACCTTTGCCCTATTCACTGCCCCACCCCTTCCTCAACGTCCTGACCCCCGCTCACTCCATCTCCCTTCCTTCATTGCTTGCTCTCCCCCACGCTTTCTTACATGCTCATTTTCACTGCAAGGCCCAAACAGGAATATTTATTGTTTTGACAGATGTATTATGCTAAGTTTAGGTTTTATTTGTTACAGGATGCTAGAACTGGCAGCAAAATAGTCAAAAAGGGTAATTTTTAAAAAAATGAAATTTCACAGTGATTCTTTCCCTCCCCTCTTCCCATTTTTCATAAACAGCTCCATGTTTTTTGTTCACTAAAGTTATTGTAATTTTGTGTCTGGAATTAGGACCATACATTATCACAGCTGCAATGGGTCCATTAAAGTCCCACTTCTGATGCCCAAATACAAATCCACAGAGCACAACTACATATCCAGATATCTATATAAATAAATCTGTAGAAACTGACACCCACACCTACATGCAGATGTATTCACGTGTATACATCTAGCATGCACTAACACATATACTTCTAGACCCCAACTAAGATCAGGGATCCAGGTTGGTGATGGAGGTGTGGGGCTGTTGGGACGGGGAGGGATGCAGTGAGGGGGATGGGTGTGTAGCCCCATTCCCAGCACTTGGAGATGGAGATACACATACCTCGAACCCCTGGGTGCCGGCGATGGGGTGACAGACTGTGGTTCACCGCCGGGCATGCGCCGCAGTGCAAGCCCAGCCACATGAGGAGCGTGAGGAGAAGAGGGCTGGGAAGCAGCGGGAGAGGCGCTCACCACGCGACCCCTCAGCAGCCACCTGCTGAGCGCTTGCGCTAGTTCCTCCCCTGCCCTGACCCAGCCAATGGGAGCTGTGCCTACAGGCCGGGGGTGGGGCAGCTTGCAGTCCCCCCTCCTAAGGCTAGGAGCTGGACATGCCATCTGTTTCCTGATTTGGGAGCTGCGCAGTGCAGCAGCTAGCAGGGAGCCTGCCAGCCCTGCTGCGTGGCGTAGTTGTGCTGCCAACCGGACAGTCAACAGCCTGGTCAGCAGTGCTGACCGGAGTCACCAGGATTCCTTCTTGACCAGGTGTTCCGGTCAAAAAACAGACACCTAGTCACCCTAGGTTTTTTGGTTTGGAGAAGAGAAGACTGAGAGGAGACATGATAAGAGTTTTCAAGTACATAAAAGGTTGTTACAAGGAGGAGGGAGAAAAATTGTTCTCCTTAATCTCTGAGGATAGGACAAGAAGCAATGGGCTTAAACTGCAGCAAGGCCAGTTTAGGCTGGACATTAGGAAAAAATTCCTGTCAGGATAGTTAAGCATTGGAATAAATTGCCTAGGGAGGTTGTGGAATCTCCATCAGTGGAGATTTTTTAAGAGCAGGTTAGACAAAAATCTGTCAGGGATGATCTAGTCCTGCCATGAGTGCAGGGGACTGGACTATATGACCTCTTGAGGTTCCTTCCAGTCCTATGATTCTATGTACTGAGAAGCAATACCAACAACCACCTTAGTTCACTGTAAAATACCATGCAAGAGTACAGAATTGATAATTAAAGCTATGACATTGGCTTCTTAGGGGTAATGCCATAAATGGTCACTGGATTTACATTCCTAGGTCACCACTAAAAGTAGCCATCTTTGTACTATACCAGCCCATATGTTAAAGAAACTTTATTTATTGTAGTTTATTTCGACCAGCACAGCTGAACATTACAGTCCTTTCCTTACTGTGGTAGGACACCATTCTCAGCATGAGTTTTGTGCAATGACCCAATTCCTGTATGAAGGATTGAAAGCAGATATATATGTCTGAGATCTTGTTTACCAGCAGGAAGAAATGGAGTGATCAGGATTATTTCAGTGTTTTAACATACGCTGTTATTCCCAAACAAAAGAAAAGAAGAAAGAAAAGAAAAGGCCTACTGTAATCTGAAGCAGAAGCCATGTTATGCTCTTTATGAAATCAAAGATACAGACAAGGATGTATTCATTCCTAGCTTCATAATACATGTGGGGATCACTTTACATAAAAGACACCAATGCTATCTAATATTTTTGCGTAACAGCATACTTTCTTGTTCACCACTGATTTTTTTCCCCTTTGCTGTTGGGATTCCTCAAGGATCTATACTAGGGACTCTTGACCCGACTTCTGGGTCACTTGCATTGACATGAACTGGACCTGTGGGGACTCATCAAAACAGAAAAAAAAAAAATCAAGCCACTGTCCTTTTTATTCTCTGCTTCTTCTTCTTTTGGAGATTTCAATATATCCAGCCAGCATAGTGTGGCTCAGGAAACAATTAGCTAAGTCTACAAATTAGTTGTGGCAATTAAATTGCTTGTAATTGCCTAGTGTTGTGATATTTGTACATACAGAAATTATTAGATGTATGAGATAAAAGCCTTTAGACAAAAGAGCACTTAACTTTCAAATGCATATATACATTTTCCATATCAACTAGGCTGAGAGCATATTAAGAGCTACATTTAGACCCAAAACAAAAGATATAAAAAGGTAAATTTGCATGTGCACCCATGAAACCATAAAACTCCTCAGACTGTGAGCTCCTCAGAGCCAAGATCCTCCTGTCTGTGTGAGTGAAGAATCTAGAACTTATAAGCACTACTCTAAATAATTTGATTTTCTTCATGTTTCTGTATGAAATTTTCTAGGTTTTACTTTTAAAAGAAAAGAAGATTTAAGAAATTTCAGGAGATTTCTCTCTGCACTCAGACACTTTACAAGCAGCACAGGGAATCAGAAATTCACATTATTCAATATCTGTCAAGGCCTGTATAGTCTTTCTCGAAGGCCTCTGGGATTCCATGCACTTCCTGGAATCTGCAGGGAAACCTAAAGACTCTCTTTGGTCTATTGGAGCTATAGCACAGGCTCTATAAGATCAGCAGAGGCTCTATGCATGGTCTTTAAATGGCTCAACAGTTTGTTGAGTCTGTTCATACTTGTTCTTCACATTTTCTAAAAGCTCTTTTTTGAGGCCCTTAGGGGCTACATTCTTCTTCAGGCCTACAGGCATGTCTGAAAATGTGAACCATTTCATTCATGTGGAGCAGCTCTCCCAGATATTCTATGGTGTCCAGAAGATTCTCAAAGTTTATTAGGGTACACATCACACACAGCTGGATTTTCGAAGGTGCTGAATGGTTTGACTTCAATGGCAGTTGGTGGTTGCAGGGCACCTCAAACACAAGCCAACACATTCTAGTTCTATAGGCAATTCCCAATTACATAACACCACCCCAAATCCAACAAGGTTGTGCAACATATTAGTGACATCTTTATGTTCAGAATGCAGGTTATGTTGGTTGGGAAAGGAAGATCTTTGTACAACTCCTCATATCTATATTCTCTGTGAAGAATATCTGTACTCCAGTTGTCAAAATAGTTTGCAACTTTGGGATCCTCTTTAGCTTCTTGTTATATCTTGTACTCCAGCAGCTAAGGATGAGAATACATTCTTCCATCAATGCCTGGCCAGAAGGCTCCACTTCTCTTACCAGGTTCTGATCTGGTAACAGTCATCCAAGCATCATGATATCTAAGCTTGATTATTGCTGTTCACTATACCCAAGAATACAGTGGCTGGTAGGCAAACGCAGACCCTGCCTCTACAATGGGTTCCAGTCCAGAGACCCTAGGACAATCAGCTAAAATCTGCTGTGTCACAAACTTTGTTGCTTCCTTCCTAGATTTCTTCCTACCATTAGTCTTTCCTGATGCTTTCTCCAGCCCCTTCCTGGGCTCATTGTAATGAACACCACCATCCCTGGCTTCCCCTCAGAGGTTTAGTTTCTGTCCTTGTATGAGGGACAGACTCAGGAAATTACGACAATCCTGTGTCTTCCAGGAATCTCCCCTTTCTAGTGCCAAGAGAATGACTGTAGAGTTCTTCCCTCTCTCCCTGCAACCCCTCAAACTCCAGTCCAAACACACTTTGGCTTTACCATCACTGCCTCTTGGGGCTTCACTGCTCTGGCTTCCTCCTAGCTCAGGACAATCCACCTCTGGCCCCAGGTTTCATTGCCCTCCCAGGCTTCCTTTGCAGCTTACTCTGGTTCAGGCTTCCCTCAGCCATTAGCCCAGAAGAGGAAACTCTCAGCTACCACTCAGCTGGGTCTCCTTCCTTGCCTACCCTCTCACTGCCTTGTGCTCCTTCCTTTATGAAGACCCAACTTTTCCCCAACTGTGTTTGATCATCAATTATGCCTAATCCACCCAGGTGCCACCCAGTGGCCTCACTGGACTCAGGGTCCTATTGCTCTGTCCTAGAAGGGGGAAGGCACCAGCAGGTGAAAATGATTTGAGGGAAAGGATGCTATTGGGTCCAGTATACAGCTGTGCAATAGTTTCCTTCTAACCCTGACACTTTGGCCAGAGTCACCAATTTTTGATATTCAGTTAATTTAGACTGTGATTTGGGTTAATATTGGCTAATTTATGTTTTATGGGTTTAACTCAGGAAAAATTAGGAGCTTTCAGCAGAGTTTCACACTGAGTTTCGGGGCGTTTTGAACCAGAAACTCAAAGCAAAAAGGCATGAGTGTGCAAAGTCACTCAAACTTAAATGAGATATTTGCACAAACAGAAACTACTGAGTTTCACACCACCCAAGGTGCTGACTTTTAGACCCCTCAAAATATTAAATCTTTGCCAGAAATACTGATGGACCCTTAACACTTTGCCAGAATTGTTAGAGTTGTAGTCTGTATTTTATATAATATAGTCCACACACACGATACACAGAGAATGAAAGAGAAGAGCAGAAACTGTTTGGGACACTACTTTCAACACATTCTCCCAGACTGTTTTAACTTATTCCAAAATCCTTCAGATTCCATGCAATAGCAGTAATATTTGCATAATCATGGGCTAGGTGGCCTATACAGCGGGTTATTTCTGGCTTCTGCGGCTACTGGGTCCATATTTTTATTGCTGAGAAAATGTGCTTCAACCTACTTCAGAAACATCTAAGCCCATAGCAGAGCTATTTGCAGAGGCAGACAGTGGGACCAAATTATACCAGTGAAAAAGAAATATGGAGGCATTGCTCACCTTTCTTCTACCACCTTGACTTGTTCTTGATAACAGAAACATTGTGCAGAAAATCAGTGTCAATTTCAGGTATCCTGTCATGGCTAGAAAATCATTTGCATCACCTGAATCAGAAGGTTGCATCTCACTACAACTCTGTGTATTACATGCTTGAGCAATTTCTGGAACAACTGAAACCTATGCATGATTCACAAAACAAGCATATGAATCAGCAAGAGGTCGATGTTTTGACGCACAATCTTTGCCACTCTTTAGAAATGCTCAGCAAACCAGGGAGAATGATAAAATCCTTAAAATTGAGCATTGCAGTATACAGTGCCATTTTTAATCTGCTAATAATCTTGCATTATTTTTGAGATCTCCCCTGATTTACAGCATGGCAGAGGTTGCTAAAGATGGGGAGCACATGGAAAATTCTGTTTCCAAGCTGGGAGATGTGGTCACACAGTGAAGGACTTGTGAATGTCTCAGATACATTCACTGATAGACTTGCTATGCAAACTTGCCAGCCACAATCACTTACAGGAGACTATGCCTGTTGGACTATCAGTTTCTTAAGCAAGTTATTAATAAAAAAAAACCAACCACGCACCTTTGGGTTAGTAGTGGCTTTGCTAGAAATGTGAAATATTTGATAGTGGAAAATATATGTTTGCAGTGTTACTTAGTTCATGCTTCCAGAGACAATGGAAACCACAGGAAGCAGGCAGAGATCACTAAAACTCCTTTGCACATAGATTAACTAGTAATTCACTTATTCATACATTTGGGAATATAGCTTCTCATATTAGCTTCAATGGCTTTCCTTCAGCTATAATGTGGTTTATGCTACTGCTCTTGTGTTTTAATAAAAACCATGAGATTAGAAATCCTCCCCTGTGATTGCTGTCCCAGAGCTGAAATGCGAGATGTGAGAAAATAGAGCATGTACAATACCCGGAAACCAACGTGAATGCAGTTTTAAAAAATTAAGAGATTGGATATAATGTGACATGGCTTCTCATGGGATATACTAATCCCACTCAGAAGAATTAGCCTACTCAACTCAATTGCCCCTTTGGGACTTGCAAATAATGCGAGTAATGCACATTTAGGTGATAAATTTTGCATGCGATCAGAAGCAGTGTCATTTATTCTGTGTGGTGTCTCAGCATAAATTCTAATTATTAAGGAAATTCTAGTCACATTATTACAGTATTATACTGTTGGAATGGTAATAATATGGTAGGCAGCATCAGCACATTGGGGCAGGGACTATCTTTTTGTTTTACGTTTGTACAGCACCAAGCACGATGGGTCACAGTCTATGACTGGGGCTTCTACGTGCTATGGTAATACAAATAATAAATACCATCTAGGAGTTATTGCAAGCCCCTGGACACCAGGAAACATGGGATCTAACCACTGCGATATGGGACATTCTAATGCCATGCTCCCTCAATCTCTCCTGTTGAAGCTGTTCCACTGTGGATTAAATAATAAAGGAGTGATTGGAGCTGGGCGGCCAGGAAAGGGACAGGACTTGGGGTTTCCAGATTTGCCTAGACTGGGCATGAGCAGTCACACCACAAAGCCATACCTGTATTACTAGGTCGTCGCTGATGCTGAACTCAGCAGTGTTTTTAGTGCTGCAGTAAGCTGAGCTGCTCTAGGATTCTTTCCCAGGGAACTATGGGAGAACTCGTCTGCCCTGGGTACCTGTGGGGAATGGTGGAAAGGCACTGAAGGCCTATCTGCACTCAAGTGGTTTAGCCTTCATCCTCATTGCAAAGAGGGTGGATTAAAAGCCTAAATGCAAGCTTCACCTAGGCTTTTTACCTGTCTCCCAAATCGGGCCAGCTAGCCCAGGTTGAAAGTGTTATGTTCATAACATAAAACACAGATAAATCAGATTAAAAAAACACATTAAATACTCTTGCTGGAAGGTTGCCACATAACACTACTTTATTTCTGAAAATTCAGAACGATAACACACAGTAACCAAAAACATCAACAAAGCAGGCTGCTCCCTCAGGCATAGAGACAACTTATTCCCCCTTGTGCTAGGCCGGTTATTTCCAGACTGCCTGCTGCTAGATTGCACACTTCACCGCAGAGCCCCTTAGCCTGAAAGCAGGACGGGGGAAAAACAGCCCTGGGCATTTAAATGATAACTTACCATTTTAATACAGTTTTCAATACACTTCAGAAAGCCCCACTAAACTCAGGTCAACTATTTGTGTGTGTGTGGATGTGAGGGGGGTTAAGAGCAACTGCAGTGAAGACGTAGCCTCACTTGCTGCCACCACCTGCAGCTGCCACTGCTGGTCCCTGGCCCTGATCCAGCAGGGGGAGCGAGGAGAAGCCAGCAGCTGGCTGTTTGCTCAGCAGGAGCCTGAGAAGTGTCTAGTGGCTAAAATTTGTAACAGCAAGCAAAGGCCTGAGGTGAACAAGCCAAAGTCGTCATCTCTACAGCTGTGTCATTCAACAGTTCCACTAATGCTTGGGATATAGAGAGTCCCATCCTCTGTGCTTTCTGACTGCGGCCATACAGCTTACGATTCAGATGCTTGACCAATGGCTAGGATTTAAAACATACATTCCATGGCAAGATACTCTCAGAAATCTATGGGAGAGTGGTCCTCCCTGCTTTTCCCAAACTGGTGCTATCCTTTGATTTCTGCATCAGGAAGGTGATTGCAGCTGGCAATCTCAGCACCAGGTCTCAGCACCAGGCAAGGAATATTTCTTGTGTTATGACATCAGTCCTCAGTCCCAATACACACCCCTTATTCCCCACTTGCACCTCAATCCACTGCAGATATAACTACTCCTGAAGGAAAAAAAGCAGTCCATCAGATTTCCTCTTGAAAGAGTTCAACTGCCAAGTGACCAACCACGTCCAGCACAAGTGGGTCCTGGAAAGAAGGACAAACCACTTGCAGGTAGCTTCACTGTTCTTAAGGTGGGTCAGCTGCACACTTTGGGTTTGCATTACACGTAGGGTGACCATATTTCCCTTAACTGAAAACGGGACACTTGGGGCAGCCCAAGGCACCAGGAGTTGCCACTCCCCGCCCAGAAGATTCCTCCGCACCCCCAATTGAGCCAAGTAGCAGAGATGGGGAGGAGGGAAGAGGAATGGGCATTGTATGGGATCTGGGCAGCAACGCAAATGGGAGTGTGCAAGTGTGTGTAAGTACTTTTTGGCTCGGAGCCAGTAGGCGAAGCTATTGGACTCTAATCCAGCTAGCAGTGCAATGCCTTTTGGGGGCTGGGATAGCAGAGGGGCAGGAAAGAGGCTCTGGGTAGTGGGAGGGATCAAGGAGACTCCAGATAGAAGCCCTGGGAAGGTTGGGGGAAGCCAAGATGTGGCAGAAGCAAGTGACTGGAGACAGAGTTGGGTGGGAAAGAGACCAGTTGGGGCAATGGAGGGGCTGGAGAGGGTTCCGGGAATTGGCCCCGAAGGATGGTGGGATGGGGAGGACATGAGGCCGGGGTAGGTGCTCCGGGGACAGCTCGAGGGCAGGGGGCACAAGGCCTGGGTGGGGACTTGGAAGGTTGGGGCATGCCGTGTTCTGTGTCCTGGCACAAGCAGATGTGGTGGAACCTAGTTGGGCATTTACCAGCTGGGTTGCTTGGTAGGGCCTGGGGCCCACAAGTTGCTGCTCCATGGCCCAGCTGGCCTTGCCATCTCCATGGAAACCAGACACTACACAAAGCAGAGCCCAAAGAAGATTCCGAATTAGGACTCCAACAGTGCTGATCTCTGATTGGGCCCCAAAGTGAGCCTGTGACACCCCATCGTTCCCTGATTGGAGGGGCAGGGCATAGCAGAGACATATTAGCCAGGCTCCCGCAGGGCTCCGAGCACAGCACCTGCGCAGCCTCTCAGTAGGGCACAGGCTTTGGGCTGCCCGTGGTGGGGGGTGTAGAAACATCCCCCCTGAATGTTGCCACTCGGCCCCTGAACATTCCTCCGTGCCCCACAGTTTGAAAACTGGGCATTTGTCCCATTTGCTCTTGTCAATTGATGATCAGTTGGCAAGAGCAAATGAGACAGATGCCCCGTTGTGCCAGAAAAAGTCAGGACATCCCAGAGAGCTTAAAAAAGGGACTTTCCCAGCCAAAACAGGATGTATGGTCACCCTAATTACACTACACAATATGACTGTAAAGGTTTTTAGTCTGAAAAACCTGTCACAAATGTGTCTGTCATGTTAGCAGCAGAGTCACAGATCAAGCTAAACATAAAGTATGCCCCAAGGATGAAATCCGGGCTATTCTCCTCCATCTGCGAAGCACTGGCTATGATCCCTAACAATCAGCAGCTTATAAATATGTAATTCATCCTTCCCTGTACTACACTTCAGCAAGTCAGGTACTGTAACACTCGGTACAGCTCTTAAAACGTTAGGTCAGCATACAGGCTGGAATCCAGCACTGTAAGACATGAACTGATGACAGATCGAAGACATTTGGATTTGAAATAAGCCAAGAATCAAAGAATCAAAACAAAAATCAATGTATACGTCGTCATAACTTCTGCCAATGAAGCATCGCTAGAGCCTCACTGCTTGGCTGGAAACCCATTGCTGCCACCCAGTGGTGAAGTACCAGCACTTGCCACCTTGCTGCTCCTCTGTGGCCCGTATTGTGAACAGACAAAATAGATTATTCAGGCAACACAGGAAGTTTTAAAAGATGAGCTTTTGGGGATGATAGAAAAATTAGGTGGAGGCAATGTATCTAGATACTACTTTTAAACTGGATAAGTATTAGGTGGTTTTAACAATTAGGTGTCTCTTTTTGGCATTTCAGCTGTAAATAACACACCTAACACCTTCATCAGGAATTACGGTGACCAGATGTCCCGATTTTATAGGGACAGTCTTGATATTTGGGGCTTTGTCTTATATAGGTGCCTATTACCCCTCACCCCCATCCTGATTTTTCACACTTGCTGTCTGGTCACCCTATCAGGAATGGTTTTTGCACCCACAGATGAGGCATCTGACGTCTGGATGAATGCTTCTTCCTGCTTAAATGTAAGCATTCCAAGGCACAATAGCTTTAAGAAATATCGTGTATGGATGAAGAAGGGTAAATGGAATGCCTTCTGCAGTATTCTGTAATACATTCAAAGTACTCATTGTTTATTTACTTTTCTTTAGGATGCTGCTGTTGCCAGCTTACCTACGCACTAACACTTAATCGGTTGTTTAAAAAATCCTTACATTTCATAGGAAAGTGGAAGGAAATACTATATCTATTTATAGGGATGTTGGGCAAATAAAAAAATACTCTAATGGTAAAAGAGACCACCACATTTTATTGACAACATCTCTTAATTTGTCATCTTCGGAAACTTTTTTATTTTTGAATACTATCAATATGCTACAGGTCCTATTTTCAAGTATGCCCTGATCACACACATACACACACACACACTACCAGTGGTTTTCAAACTTTTTTTCTGGGGACCCAGTTGAAGAAAATTGTTGATGCCAGCGACCCAGCAGAGCTGGAGATGAGGGGTTTGGGGTATGGGAGGGGCTCAGGTCTGGGACAGGGGATTGGGGCACGGGGTTGGGGTGTGGGCTTACCTCTGGCAGCTCCCTGTCAGTGGCGCAGCTGGGGTGCAGAGGCAGGCTTCCCGCCTGTCCTGACACCGCTGATCGCACTGTGCCCCGGAAGCTGCCAGCAGCAGGTCTGGCTCCTAGGCGGAGGCACGCAAGTGGCTCTGCATGGCTCTTGCCCGCAGGCACCGCCACCCCAGTTCCCATTGGCCGGGAGCCAGCCAATGGGAGTATGGAGTCAGTTCTCGGGGTGCTGGCAGCGTGTTGAGCCCCATGACCCCCTGCCTAGAAGCCAGACTCACTGCTGGCCGCTTCCAGGGCACAGCGTGGTGTCGGAAGAGGTAGGCACTAACCTACCTTAGTTGGGCAGCACCGCCAACGGGATTTTTAATGTCCTGGTCAGCGGTGCTGACCAGAGCCACTAGTGTCCCTGGGTGCTGAGCAAGGCGACCCAGTGCCTTACATTCCAAAAATAGTGCCCATCTATAAAAAGGGAAATAAGGAGAACCCCGGAAATTACAGACCAGCCAGCTTAACTTCTGTACCTGGAAAGATAATAGAGCAAATAATTAAGAAATCAATTTGCAAACACCTAGAAGATAATGAGTTGATAAGTAACAGTCAGCATGGATTTGTGAAGAACAAATCATGTCAAACCAACCTGATAGCTTTCTTTTACAGGGTAACAAGCCTTGTGGATGGGGGGAAGCGGTAGATGTGATATATCTTGACTTTAGTAAGCTTTTGATACTGTCTCGCATGACCTTCTCATGAACAAACTAGAGAAATACAACCTAGATGGAACTACTATAAGGTTGGAAAATCATTCCCAGAGAGTAGTTATCAGTGGTTCACAGTCATGCTGGAAAGGCATAATGAGTGGGGTTCCTCAGGGATTGGTTCTGGGTCTGATTCTGTTCAATATCTTCATCAATGATTTAGATAATAGCATAGAGAGTACACTTATAAAGTTTGCGGATGATACCAAGCTGGGAGGGGTTGCAAGTGCTTTGGAGGATAGGATTAAATTTCAAAATGATCTGGACAAACTGGAGAAATGGTCTGAAATAAATTGGATGAAATTCAATAAGGACAAATGCAAAGTACTCCACAGAGGAAGGAACAATCAGTTGCCCACATACAAAATGGGAAATGACTGCCTAGGAAGGAGTACTGCGGAAAGGAATCTGGGGATAATAGTGGATCACAAGCTAAATATCAACCAACAGTGTAACGCTGTTAAAAAAAAAGCAAACATCATTCTGGGATGTATTAGCAGGCATATTGTAAGCAAGACACGAGAAGTAATTCTTCCTCTCTACTCCGTGCTGATTAGGCCTCAACTGGAGTATTGTGTCCAGTTCTGGGCACCACGTTTCAGGAAAGATGTGGACAAATTGGAGAAAGTCCAGAGAAGAGCAACAAAAATGATTAATAAAGGTCTAGAAAACATGATCTATGAGGGAACTTTGAAAAAATTGGGTTTGTTTAGTCTGGAGAAGAGAAGACAGAGGGGACATGATAACAGTTTTCAAGTACATAAAAGATTGTTATAAGGAGGAGGGAGAAAAATTGTTCTTCTTAACCTCTGAGGATAGGACAAGAAGCAATGGGCTTAAATTGCAGCAAGGGAGGTTTAGGTTGGACATTAGGAAAAACTTCCTAACTGTCAGGGTGGTTAAGCACTAGAATAAATTGCCTAGGGAGGTTGTGGAATCTCCATCATTGGGGATTTTTAAGAGCAGGTTGGACAAACCCCTTTCAGGGATGGTATAGATAATACTTAGTCCTGCCTTGAGTGCAGGGGACTGCACTAGATGACCTCTCGAGGTCCCTTCCAGTTTTATGGTTCTATGCCACGACCCAGTAATGGGTCACGACCTGAACTTTAAAAAACATGTCGCTATATAGCGTTTATACAAACAGTGTTCACCATTATAAGTCAGTATTTCCCCTCCACCTACAGCACAGTGGTATCTAAGGCACTTGGATACCATGGTGGGGGGTGTGATAAAAGAACCATGATAGAACAAAAAGAAAACCACAGTGGTTATTTCTCTACACTTACAACAGGAAGAAACTGCAGTATGTTAGAACCACTGGTTGGAAAGTATAGGCAAATGTATAATTTTTCAAAAACAATACCACATGTAAAATTGAATCTCTGTGAAAACTGAGCCTATAGTTTCATTTCATGCAGTTTCTTTAATGACATTGCTTTATTAAGCAAAATAGATAAGTTGTGTGTCAGCTCAGGGAAGGACCTGCAGGCCAAGGAGTAGATTCTCTCTGAAAGGCACATGTTCACTGTGATTTTCTAGGTGATTAGTAGTGTTCAGACACCGAAATTACATTTCACTCCAAATTGACCATTTTATCCAAGATCATTAAAGCTTACATCCGCTGACTGACCATGCAGCTTCTGAATGTCAGCTTTTCAGCTAGAAGGTTTCTCGAGACAATTCACAGCACAATGTAACTTTAAAATGTTTTCCTGTTGGAAACGCATCATGGCTAAGAAACTGCTGCTTATCGGAACACCCTCATTATGATCAATTTTTACAGCAAAGTATTTTTCAGTGCCACAGATTGTTTTGAACATTGCTTTCTTCGTGCTGTTGAGCAGGAATGTAGGAGAGAAACAAGGGGAAGGATAGGTACATAATTACATTGAAGATATATAAAGGGGGTGATGATTTACTTATATAGTGGCTAGATGGTTTGTTTGCAGTCATGCCCGTAGTAAGGGATTGTACATTGCTGTGCTATGCCTGGGGCAACCCTGGAGGAAGATTAGGATTTACGGCAGGGGTGGGCAAACGTTTTTGGCCCGAGGGCCACGCTGGGGTTGCAAAACTGTATGGAGGGCCGGGTAGGGAAGGCTGTGCCTACCCAAACAGCCTGGCACCCACCCCCTATCTGCCCCCTCCCACTTCCTGCCCCCTGACTGCCCCCCTCAGAATCCCCAACCCATCCAACCCCCTGCTCCTTGTCCCCTGACTGCCCCTCCTGGGACCCCCCCCCGCCCCTAACCACCCCTGGGACCCCACCCCCTATCCAACCTTCCCTGCTCCCAGTCCCCTGGCTGCTCTGACCCCTATCCACACCCCCATCCCCTGACAGGCCCCTTGGGACTCCCATGCTTATCCAGCCCCTCTCCCGTCCCCTGATCACCCCCAGAACCTCCGCCCCATCCAACCACCCTCTGCTCCCTGTCCTCTGACTTCCCCCCGGGACCCCCCGCCCCTTACCCAATTCCCCGGCCGCCTTACCATGCCGCTCGGAGCAGCATGTCTGGCAGCCGTGTTGCCCGGCCGGAGCCAGACACTGCCGCGCTGCTCAGCAGGAACACGCAACCCCAGTGCCCAGAGCACTGCCCGCCTGGCGGCGTGGCTGTGGGGGAAGGGCCAGGGGCTAGCCTCCCCGGCCGGAGCTCAAGGGCCAGGCAGGACGGTCCCATGGGCCGGATGTGGCCCGCGGGCCGTAGTTTGCCCACCTCTGATTTACGGTCCCTGTGTTGCTCTAGGGAAGGCATAAGCTTCGATGAGCCTGTACCTGTTACAGTGTATGCTCCAATGTGCTGGCATAGCTAGGCCACAAGGCACATTGGGGGAGGTGGAGTTACAGGCTTTCTGCACCTTTTCACTCACTTGTGCAAGTGTTTGTGTGCGGCACCTAGCAGCTGTGCCCCAGACTCCTTGATGCCAACTGGCAGAGGGCACAAGGGAGCATATGGGTTCCAGGGATCCCTGGGGTCTGGTATCCACAGATTAGTACACCAAAGAATGTCAGGTTAGGTCTCTATGAAAGTCTGTCTCACACTGGTCTTCATAATCACTGCAAAATGTACATATGGATAATATGTAAGGAGTTCTGTATCTATGCTGAAAATTTTGCTCTTAAGGTCTGAGAGTTGGGGTAGTTGCCAGCAGTTTATAAACAAGTTTCTTTCAGGCAGAAGATGTTTATCTAATCAGTCTGTCTATGTGTAGATTAAGTATTGTATGGTTCACAGTCTGAGCAAAGTGCTAATCAAGTGATTGCAAAGTCTCCAGGGGAGATCTGAGACAGGAAAACACAAGCAGCGGTGGTTATCCTTTTTGCAAGTGCAGACGATGGATTTTTTTGGCTTGTAACTGTACGGACAGAGACAAACTGTGCATCCTTCCACTGAGGAGGCAAGAGAACAGCATGACTGGTCTCATGAATGGAAGATTACAGCCAAGCCTGGCTGTGATACGCTAGAAGGATTTTGGGTGAACGTTTGCTCTGTATGACATGACAAAGTCTTGGTAGTTAAGTTTAGGCTCCAGTATGCATGTTACTGTTTTATTTTGTGTGTCACCCTTTGTTTCCAATGTTTCTGCTTGTTATCTTTCAAATCTCTGTTCTGTTAAATATACTTAGATTTGTTTGTAGAGATCGCAAGTGTAAGTGCTGTATGTTAAGTGGAGCTATGTTCTACGGTGTAACTGATCATCTGTGGTACTTCATAAATGAGATTTTCCTACCAGAGCAGGGATCGGCTTTGGCACACGGCCCATCCAGGAAATCCGCTGGCAGGCCAGGACAGTTTGTTTACCTGCCGCGTCCGCAGGTTCGGCCGATCGCAGCTCCCACTGGCCACGGTTCGCCATTCCAGGCCAACGGGGGCTGTGTGAAGCAGCGGCCAGCACATCCCTCGGCCCACTCTGCTTCCTGCAGCCCCCATTGGCCTGGAACGGCGAACCGCGGCCAGTGGGAGCTGCGATCGGCCGAACCTGTGGATGCGGCAGGTAAACAAACTGTCCCGGCCTGCCAACGGATTTCCCTGACGGGCCACGTGCCAAAGGTTGCCGATCCCTGTACTAGAGTGAAGTCTGCTGGAAAAAGCACAGCCTACCCATTGCTATTGTGGTTTGCATTGATGTGTGGATTTCAAATCAAGAGCTTTAGCCAGCCAGCCCCACACAGCTCATGAACTTTACGGCTATTTGCCTTGTAGGCTTGCTCCTCCAAAACGAGCAGTCTGAATGCACCAATTAAGCTTGCCGTGAAAAGCAAGCCTCGGATAAAGGAGTTAACAGGAGCACTACCAATCAAATACTGCTAAAGTGAAATGTGATTCAGGGTGAGAGAGAGAGAAAGAGACCATGTGCCAGTGTGTACCTGTACAGATGTAACTGAGTGGGTGGGTCGCAAGTCTGAAGCCAGGCTGGCATGTTAAGAACCGTAATGAGGGAAGAAAGCACTTTGAAATGTTTTTAAGAAAAACAAAATCTAAGAACCTCAGAGGAAAAGAGGAGACTGGATCAATGATCTTCTGCTCTTTCACGCTGATTGTCTTAATGATGGTTAGCCTTTATGTCAGACTTTTATCCATCAATCTCAAAACACTTTACAAAAGGAAAGTAAGTATCACTACCCCCTTTTACAGACCGGGCAACTGATGTACAGGGAGGAGAAATTGACCTGCCCGAGGTCACACAGGCTACAGTTGGTCGACATTTGAATTTTAAAATGCAGACATTTTGAAAATTTGGGTGTTGTGGAGATGGAGAAATCAGGAATTTTCTCTCCCCTCTCTCCTTCCACCCAGCTCTATAAGTGACAGAGCAAGGAACAGCCCCAAATCTCCTGACTCCAGTCCAGTGCCCTACCCTTTGAACCACACTGCCTGCTGAGTGTTTACTGGTACCATATGATCTTTCCCTCTTTAAAAAAAAAAAAAAAGTAAAATTGTTACTCCATGCAGATTCAGAATAATCAAGAGCGGAAAAGAAACAGCTTATTCAAGTACCAGTTATCTAACTGTGAAGTTATGACTGATTTTTTACTGTAATAAAGATATAACAAATTAATTAATGATGGAGCAAATAAAGTGTTAACAGAGTTTGAGCACAAGCAGTAACATTCTTTTAAATATCCATTAACTATTGCTTCGTTGATAATAAATTACAATGGGGCGTGTAAAATCCACCTGAATGCCAAATGAACTTCTTATGAGAGGTGCTAAAGCAAGAAATGCAAGATGAATTCATAATGATGAGACACAAATGCCTAACCATAAAACAATGATTCAGGAAACCAAGTGAAACTGGTTTTTACTACGTTTTCTTCATTGTCTATCTAAAGACTCATCTCAAAAACTGTGTAGGATAGAAATTAATGTATTGGGTAAAGCAGATAAAAATCAGAGTGGCCACACCTCTGTATCCTATTTGGGTCGAGGCCATTGTAGAGAGGAGTTTATAGATCCTCCAAAATACAAGGGATAAACTTTATCAACATTAATGGGAGTCACAGTTGAGGGAAAAGGATGCCTTTGGTTGGAACAGATGAATTAACTTATCTCCAAATTTATCTTAGAGAGGAAATAACAAGCATGAATGGAACCTGCTGTGACTGGCCTCTGAAGACTTAGCAGCCAGACCCATAAGATTTTCTTATCTGACACATTGATGGAATGCTGTGCAAACACAGACATATTAATGTAACATTTTCAGTTTACCAGTAGAGGCCGCCACACACTTCATAAAATTATCACATGTATATGACCAATTAGTGTATTAATTTAAAGGGAAGAGTCAGGTGGGGACCAGAAACTGGATCCTCATCAGTCCCACGTTGTTGCTCTGCCACTTTAGCAAAAAATAAAGTGCTTTGGTAGCTTTGTTTTCTGTTGTGTGTTTTATTTGCTTTTTTCTAGTCTCTCCTCCAACTAAGGGCATATATTAGTTCGAGTTTACCTTCAAACTCATACAAACAATAAGACACGTTGACAATCTGGATGGCAAGTATAATTTTCGCCTCACTTTTTTTTTACAGTTTGAGTCACCGGATATTTTCTGCAGCCTTCCTCACCTAACAAAAGACACTGAGGTTATGGTATGGGTTGATAGGCCTTGGCTCAATGGCAGTGTAATGCATGTGCTTTCTTCTTCTTCTCTCTTCAGGCATCCCAATGAAGAGAATCAAATTCTGCCCTCACAAATGACAGCAGAATATGACCCAATGAATTTGTTATGGTCAACATTAGAAAAAAATGACACTTCTCAGGTGTGTTTGAGTTCTTACAGATCTCATGTACTGTAGTGTAACTTGACATTCATGTAAAGCAGTTTTCCAGTCTTACATCTGGGTTTGTAGTCATTTTCATGCCTTCATAGTCATAAGGCTACTGCTGGGGTGTTTGGTGAATGTGTCCAGCCTGTATTTCTGTTTTAGGGGTATCTTTGCAGACATCCAGGAACAGCCACCTGTTCCAGCACCTAAAGTTTTCAGTGCTAACTGCATTCAATGACTGTAGAACTTTTAAAAGCGACAAAATAGCAATTTCAGGACTAGCTGACTCACGTTAAGCTCATTCCTCAATTTTGGAGGCTGTGAAGTCTATAGGCCAAACTGAACTTGTGCAGTTAGTTAACAGATACAGCCAAAAAGAAGGGATTCCTTCTTTTTTCTCTTGCAATCCCGCATCACTAGGCCATTATCTAAAGCCTGCCTACATGCCAGCACACTGGCATATTTGAGATTTCTTGCTGATGAATACAGTACTGCTAACATACTCAGCTGTCCGTGTTCAAATAATTACATAAAAATGCAGATGTGCCCCAAAGTCAAATACAGAGGGAGACAGGGCCCGTTATTCATTAAATCCTTCTGGCAGAACGCCAATGGCATTGTGAGACTCTCTGTAGTGTATTAAACGCTCTTTCAGGAGTTAGGTGTAAGTATCCTGTTATTTGAAATATACAGTGTGACAGCATGCAAGTATTATTATACAGAACAACGAATATCAGGGATATTGAAATAACTAGGCAGGAAGTTGAGAACTGAAGGGGAAAGGGTTAACAATGAGTGATAAAGACGGTTGAATTTTCATTAATGCTGCTTCTGTGTGGAATTATTCTGAAGCTCAAACTAAAACCATTTTATACTGTGTATCCCTATAGTGAAAGAGGGATAATACAGCAGGTATTAGAATACTGAGGCACTGCACAAATCAAAGTCTGTGTTCTGTTTTCTATAGACAAAGAGCAACTATAAGGCAAAAAATAAATAAATCACAAAATGCATGCAAAATTCCATGAAGAAAAAAAGTTGATTTTAACAGTTGCCTACTCTGTGCGCCATGGTCTACGTTTTAAACCACTTTGGTTCTGCTACCTTTGTTAGGTTGAGCTCCTTGCGTCTATCAATATAGGGCATGTTTTCTAATGCTTTAATCATTCTCATGGATCTTCTCTGAACTCTCTCCAATTTATCAACATTCTTCTTGAATTGTGGACACCAGAACTGGACACAGTATTCCAGCAGCACTTGTGCAAGAGCCAAATACAGAGGTGAAATAACCTCTCTACTCCTTGTGATTCCCCTATTTATGCATCCCAGGATCACAATAACTTTTCTAGCCACATCATCACACTGGAAGCTCATGTTCAGCTGACTATCCATCCTCCTTCTCCCCCCCCCCCCGCACCCGCCCACACACAATTTTTCAGAGTCACTACTTCACAGCATATAGTCCCCCATTCTATCAGTATGGCCTACGTTCTTTGTTCCCAGGTGTATACATTTAGCCATATTACGACACATATTGTTTGCTTGTGCCCAGTTCACCAAGCGATCTAGATCATTCTGAATCAGTGACCTGTTTCTTCATTATTTACCTTTCCCCCAATTTGTGGGTCATCTGGAAACTTTATCAACAATTATTTTAGGTTTTCTTCCCTGTCATTGATAAAAATGTTAAATGGCATAGGGTCAAGAACTGACCTCTGTGGACTCTACTGTAAACAGACCTGCTAGGTGAGGATTCTCCGTTTACATTTTGAGACCCATCAGTTAGCCAGTTTTTAATCCATTTAATGTGTGTTATGTTAATTTTCTATCATTCTAATTTTTAATCAAAATATTGTGCGGTACCAAGTCAAACACTTTACATAAGTCCAAGTATATTATATCAACACTATTACTTTTATCAACCAGACTTGTGATCTTATAAAAAAAAGAAAGTTAATTTTACAGGATCTACTTTCCATAAATCTATGTTTATTTGCATTAGTTGCATTACCTTCCTTTAGTTTTTATTAATTGAGTCCCATATCAGCCACTCCATTATCTTGCCTGGGATCAATGTCAGGCTGACAGGCCTGTAATTACCCAGTCATCCTCTTTACCCTTTTTAAAATTGGGACAACATTAGGTTTCCTCCAGTCTTCTGGAATTTCTCCAGTGCTCCAAGACTTCTTAAAAAAATCAACATTAATCATCCAACAAGCTCTTTAGCCAGCTCTTTTAAAACTCTTAGATGCAGGTTATCTGTACCTGCCGACTTTAAAATGTCTAACATCAGTAGTTTCTGTTTAACATCCTCCAAAGATAGTAGTGGAATGAAAAGAGTGTTGTCAACATATGATAAGAACAGAAATATTTATTGACCACTTCTGCCTTTTCTGCATTATTATTGATAATCCTACCATTTCCATCTAGTAATGGACCAATACCATTGTGAGGATTCTTATTGTTCCTAATATATTTTAAAAACTCCTTATTTTCCTTATCTCTTCTGGCTATAGATTTCTCCTTGTACCCCTTGACTTCCCTTATCAATTTTCCACAATACCGAACTTCTGAGTTATATTACTAACAACTTCCCCTTTTTTCCCATTGGTTGTACATTATTTTTGATTATTTTTTTTACAGCTGTCTTCACTTTCCCTCTAAAGCAGATTGTTTTTTTAACCAGGACAGGCTTCTTTCTCAGTTGTGGGATTGTGGCTTTTGGGGCACCTATTAAGGTGTGAATGATAATTGGGGAATCATTTAAGAACATTTTTTTGCTTAAATTCTTCTTCCCAACTGATTCGGCTTTCCCGATTGAATTGTTTTCAGCTTTGTGAAATAAGGCCTATTGAAGCACCAAGTCTATATATTAATGGTCGAGACTTTATTCTTTGAGGTTATCTAGATCCAATGACTACAAGCTCCTTCTTATTGAGCGAGCTCTTATGTACCACTGCAGTGGCCCAGGTCTGCATCTCTATGCCCAAGAGAACCATTCTGTAATGGTCTTTTCCCCACCCCCATAGCTGAGGTGCAGGTTGGGGTAGTTTGAGAGAGAAGGTGTGGGGTGTGAATGGAAATTGAACCAAATCAATCAATGGCACTGTATCTCTTTACAGAGCATGGTGTATGCGCCGATGAATTATTTGGTGCCTGCTAAGTCCAATGCATGAGTGACAGTCCCATCCACAGGTAGGACACATCCAGGCACTAGCAAGGCTCTGAATCTGACCAGCAGATTCTTTCCTTCTCTGATGTCGGTCATTGCAAAGCTTGATCCAGTCCGCCTCGCAACGCCTTGCTCCATCTACAAGCTGACTCCACCAACCAGAGCGGCATTCTGCACTCCTTTCCTGATCATCCACAGAGATTCCAAAGGATAGTAAGTCATCTTTGCAAGCATCCCGAAATCTGCCCAGTGGTCTATCTCGCTTTCTAGATGCTTCGTGCGCGTCAGAGTACAGCACACTCTAGGATCCTGTAATCTGGCATTCGCTTGACATGTCCAAGCCACCTGAGTCTTTTTTTACTAATCAACATTCCCATAAATGACATACCAGCACAATTTAACACTTCCACATTTGTCATCCTGTCTTGCATCTTATTCAAAGAATTTTATGCAAGCATTTGATATGAAAGTTGGCTAGCCTTTTAATACATTTGGCATAAATCATCCATTTTTCTGAGCCAAAAAACAAACCAAACAAACCAAATCAAATCTTCTTCTGATGGGTGGTACTGTCTGTAGCTAGTAGAACTGGTCAGAATATGAGTGTCCCCCTCCAAAGAAAGGTTGACTTTTCAGTGAAAAATCAAAACCTGAAAACTTTTGGCCTAAAACTTTCAGCTGAAAACCAAAAAAATTGATTCAGAAGTGATGTGGCAGTGCCTGAGGGGAGTTGTGAGTATTTTGCCTCATGCCCCTACTCTTCTCTATGTGTTGGGGTCCCTGGCTGGATTACATCTACTGTGGTGCTCCATGTTTTGCCCTCTTCACTGACTTGGACCCGGTTCCTTTCATCCAGATTCCAATTTCTGCTCTGGACAAGAAAGGGGAGGCTGTTATTGGCTTATTGATAACAATATCTGGGAAGTCACATGACCTTCCAAAACATTCTTACATAGATGCGATGAAATCTTAGAATATTTCCTGAATAAGAGTGGGGAGAAAAGGTAGTTGCCCATCATAAGCCCCAGACCTGAGAGGAATGAAAGAAGACTTCAAAGCAAAAATCCATGCTCCTAAAGTCTCACAGCCAAGTCAGCCATGTCAAAGGCCACTAAAAAGGTAAAGCAATATTAACATGGATGTCTCATATCTCTTCATAGCCACAAGTAGGACATTTGTCAGTGATACCAGGGCAGTTTCTGTGCCTTAACCAGTCTGAAGCTTCATTGGAGAGGGTCTAAGATGGTGGCTGAGGTCAGATGCTGTGATAGTCATCTTGCTACCATCTGCTATGTGATTTTGTCAAATAAGACCATGTGGGAGCTGGAAAAAACATTGCTATCAAATTCTTAATCACAAGCTGGGGCCATTAGTAAAAATGTGAGGCAGACCCATCCGAAGGAGTGAAGGGTTTTGCAGGATCCTGTATAATCAGCAAAATTCTAGCTGCTGTTTTGGATCCACTTCTCCAAGCTGTGAAAACATCAAAAGCAGGAAATGTAATAGGACAGCCACAAGTGAAGTGCCAGTGAGGCTAGATCTTGTGGGAGTTGTAGGTCTATAATTTTTCTAAGTGACGGTGAGGTAACCCTGGGGCTTTATAAATCTGCAAGAGAAAACATTCCCCAAACACCAAGTTACTGTACATATATTTGTCAGCATTTCTGATAAGTTCAGTCCCTAGGTTGAAGCAAAACTGCAAAGTTTAAGCTATGCCCACATCTCAGTATAACAGTCTCCATTTATTACAACCCCCCAGTGAATCGGGTCTGTATGCATATGAGTTTTGGTCTAAATCCAAAGTATATACATTTTACTAGAGACTTTGTAGATTTGACTCTTGAAAAAGTAATGGTTCCACATAAGACAATCATCTTCAACTTTTGTGCTTAGAAAAGCCCTAAAACCAAGCTAGCTTTAATGTTTTTCCAAGGTTTATTAACCTTGCTTGCTTAACAGCTGCTCTCCTTTCATTAGAAGTCTGAAAAGAAGCCATAACGGCCAGTATTTGGGGAATAAGCATCCTACACACTTCAGAACAATCTCTCTCAGTGAAGGATGATTGGCAAATGTCAGCAGTGTGAGGACATTTACATCTCACCGATGATGAATGCTGCAGATGTACAGTAAATAGGGCTACTGTGAAATGTAATGGCTGCTTTTAGATGCCTCAGTTCTTATTAGAAAAGGTCACCCATCGTCCTAGCTCACATGATTAATGTGAGCTCTGGTATCGTTATGGGATATATCTGCAAGTAGGATATTTCAGACTATACCAAGGTTTAATACTCAACGTGAATTTAGATTTGTTGTTGAATTACAAGCATTTTTCCAACAGGCTTGTGTAAGCTGTCCTGCTGTGAGGAGGCTTAAGTCTCAGGGCCTAAAGAACACTTGTAGCCCACTTTAGTATAATTTGCCCCAGCAGGCTTGCTGAAATTTATGCTTGCAACACCGTTTTAAATAAAGAAATTGCTAAATCCACGCAGCACTTCTTTATAAGCACTCTGTGAATTTAAAACAGGATTTATTATGTTCCAACGTCTGGGCAGCTTAAAGCCATCCATGTAAATTGGGGGCACTAACATGTCCTCATTTCCCACTCTCTTTGTCAGAAAAAAGAAAGTTGAAAGACACAGCTCCCTGCATGTGGCTCTCTTTAATGGGATATCACAAACAATATGGGGTAGATGCTTCTTAAAAGGAACATGTGGTGGGGCACTCACTGCAGTGTGGGGCCTAAGGAGAGCTGCCCCACTACCCCTGCAGCCAAAGGAGGGGAGTTAAAGGGAGGAGACCAAGTCTAGTTCAGTACTGAGCAGGAAGGAGAGCAAAGCTCTGTTATCTCTTTGATGAGGGAAAGCTGGTTCCAGCCAACAGCCTGAGGCAGCTTGCTACCTGGATAACCCATTTGATGGATGGGATGACTAGGCCCAGGGAGACTGACAAAAAGGGACTTGCTGCTTGGAGACAAGCCCAGAGCCAAAGGACAGGGTCCCACCAAAGAATCCAATCCTGGTTTTGAAGTTGATGGTTTTCATTTTTTGTTTTGGACTCTAATGCCCCAGAAGGGGTGGCATTCACACATGCCATAGCCTGAGGGCTAAGGCACTACCGCATTGGTTCTGTGCGGGGTGACAACCAACTGTCAGGGCCTTGCAGTGGAGTGAGTTGTGCCCTGATGGGCCTAAAGGGGGCACTACCTAGACAACCCAGTTACAGGAAAAGAGACCACTGCATTTGGACTAGGTTTCTGACAGATAGGCATAAACTAGTGGGCAGGGTCATGTTTATTTTGGGAACTCCAGCAACCTCTTATTCAATCACACGGTATGGCATAGTGCATTTTGTGATGCACCATCGATGTTAAATACAGCTCTGCCAGAATCTCAGTCTCCTTTAATCAAAAATTCCATAGTGGACAGCCACATGCACGTTCATCAAAATACAAGTCTTAGGTTCAGTTACAGCCAAAAAAATTCTAGAGGACCCTCAATTTAATTGAACTGCAGAACATACCTTGTTAAGTTCCCCCAAACTATTTAGATACCTCTTAAATTTTCAATTTTGTAATACTCTGAGCAAGATAGATCCTGCCTTGTTCTACCCCAGTCTTTTTATTAGCTTATCTCCCTTCAAAGTCTTTAACAGGGAAAGACAGCCTACAATAAGAAGTCTAAGCAACAGATGTAAATATGTAAAGCAGATGTTATGCTGCATTTGCAAGAGGCATGCACCAATAATATATCTACATCTCTAAAACAAATCAACCAACATCGTTCCTCTCACCCCCACTACCACCTGTGAGTAACTCTCTCAAGTGCCCAAGGTATTAAATGGTGTATGTAACTTTACAAGGCTTCTAAAAGACAGGAATTGTTCAGGCTATTATGACATAAAGTGGGGGAAAAGATCAGACTAAGAAGTTTGGTCACCTTAGTGTTTGAGTGTAGTTTCATGAATCATAAGCTAAAGGCCTCAAACTTGACTTTGCTTCTGAATATTGAACGCCTAGAACTCCAAGTGGCTGGAGGAGTGGCTCCCATTTATTGGGATACCTGTCCATACACGCAACACAGCACAAGCATTATACAAAAGACAAATGCCTCTCTGCAAGGGAAAGGTTTTACCCAATATTCTGCAAGGTATGAAAAATGTAACTGCCATTAGTAGAAGATTAGGTGCAATATGGATAGCATTTATTTACCACAATTTAAAAGATACCAAGAAGTTGTCAGAATCAAATCAATTCTCAGTTAAGTAAGGGGTATTAATAATTCCCAGTTGATGAAACTAATATGGATTTTATTTTAAACTGAGGGAGAATGAAATTATTTATCATCATTATCATCTCTATGGAGTTATTAGAGGAATTACTGATTATAGGTACAGGAAAAGTGAACAGACTTCAGATGTTTAGGCAATTGTCAAAATGAAGAAGTATGAACAGAATTGAATGCAGAATTAAGAAAAAATGGGTTGGGTAAGTTAACAGAAAAGGAGAGTTCCTTGCGTGCTAAGAACATGATTTAAGATCATTCTTGGGTACTATGAAAAATGAGCTAGGAGAAACAATCTCAAATCTGTACCCTGCAGTATTCAGTAGCAAATAATACACACCCAAAACAACAGTAAGGAAGTTATAGAAAGGATTACCACTTTCTTTCAAGTGACTGCTGGGGCAGTCTACAAAAGCTTTTATTTTTACTGCCTGCTCTACTTGGCTTCTGTACAAAGCCAAGTGTGTACAAGACAGTGTGGTGTGTACAAGGCAGTGCAGTATAGCAGGGCTTAAGGCCTCAGCCGAAATTTGGGCCCCATTATTCTAGGTACTGTATAAACACATAGTAAATCCTGGCCCTAAAGGCCTGCAATCTAAACAGGCAAGATAGGCAAAGGATGAGAGGGGAAACTGGTATCTGTGTGTGGTTGCATATGCCTTACAAAGCTCATCACTTGTTTTGTTGTAATATTGCAATGATTTGATGTGTTGATTTGCATACATCAGTGGGCACACAATCAACAGACCCTCAGTTGGTTAAGTCAGGGTAGTTCCACTGACATCAATGGAGCTATGCCAGATTACACCAGTGGAGGATCTGACTTTAGGTTTTTGAGTATCATTTTCCTTTTTATATAAAAGGAATTCAAGTACCAGAGATAATTTCCCTGTGAATGTCTCCTTTGTGTCAAATGTCCCTCAATACCAAACAGCCTGTATGTTATTGGTTGTTATGATTTTTCTTTGCGAGGCATCTTTCCAGTAATTTCACTTCCCAAATATGCTTAATTGTGAATGATGAACATTCTTTTAGTTGCAAGCAATGCAACATGCTAGCTTGTGCAAGATGATAATGGTAAATGAAATCATTGTTTTTAGTCAGTCACAATTTGACAGTGCAATTATATGTGCTTGTCATAGGTTGTCAAATTCATAATGTCCTGTTGTAGACACGGCTTTTGATCATTGTAGATGCTTAAAGAGAGTCCAATATTGACATTTTCTCTGGAACATTTTCATGGGGTTTGAGAGAACAACGTACAAATTGCTGCTAGAAAGGTTATATATGTATTGATTTAATATTTAGAGATAACTACAGAATCCTGTAGTCCTTGATTGCTAAAAGCTTCTTTAAAAGCTGTTGTTCTCATGTAGCTGGGAGCCCTTTGTGAATCAAAATGCCTTTCCATTCATTTCTGATTTTAGTCTAATAGAACATTTGCTTGTTAAGAAACCCATGCTCAGTTTTATTCTGGAAAAAATTAGCTGGTTGTAGATTAGCTAGTGCTAGAGTTTCTCTTTTGGTTATTGTCTATTGTCTGCCCTTAGAAGATGAATTAGTACAATATTCTACAGTATCTAAAATCCTTTAACACCACTATGGTAAGCAACCATTTTGCAGACCATTGTCTTGGGATTTTCAAAGCTGACTAGAGAATTCAGACACCTTAATTTCACAATCTCAGTGTTACTGTCTATAGTGCAGTGGGTCCCAAACTGGGGTTCACGAAATGTTACAGGAGGTTCTTGGAAAAAAATTCCCTAATGGCAGACAGAGCTGTCCTTAGGGACCCCAGACAGCACGGGACCAGCAGCCCGGAGCCCCTGGACTTCCAAGAGCTAAGCAGATCAAAGCAAACATATCTATCACACTGAGGAGATTTAAACTTCAAGACTCCTTATAAGAAATGGAAAGGGAGATGGATATTTTTTGCTGTTTTTAAAATTAAATAGGCAGCTAATCTTGTTTTTAAAATTATTATGAAGAACAAGTTTAAGCTTTGTTGTAACGTGCGTTGTTTGCCTGGACTACTTAAGACCTGAATGCTTGTATAGGAAGAACTCGTTGAGTTGGCTTCTTAAATACCTTCATGCTGTTTCATATCTGATACTCCTTGATGAAACATAGCAGCCTTGTCTTATAACAGGCTTATTCAAAGTGATAAGCTATGAAAGTGAGATCTTGGAAGAATGTTGCCCTTTTCATAATGTAATAAAAATACTGTAATGATAAATAGTGATTTATAATAAATAGTGTGTAATAAACATGTCATAAAAACAAATTTTATATTTCCAAGATCACTGCTTTTATAATTTATACTCAGGTAAAGGAGAAAATCCCTGGAAATATTCATTTTTAAGAGGGGGCTCGCGAGACTTGACATTTTAGTGAAAGGGGTTTACAGGTTGTTAAAGTTTGGGAACCACTGCTATAGTGTAAAAGGATGTGCTATGAAGTGGGGTAACCTTTAAATCTCAACTACACCAATATTATCAGAATGAGGTAATAGATATCTTCCTGTTGCAAGAAAATCAGTCAGTCAAAAAATTTTAGGAGAAATGAGCATTGGATTATCCAAAACAGCAACTTACTTGTCAGCCATTTCAATGAACTGATGATGACTAAGGAACTACACTCAGTAGTGAGTAGTTTAACCTGGATGATTTCATTACAGTATTCTGAACCAGAAATGCATGATGAATTTACTGCAAGCATTAAATCTCCAGGTGTAGGAGGAGTAAATCTCCTAAACTTCTTGTGGAGATCCACCAGTTGGACCTGATCACTGCTCTTGAAGAGATCACACTTAGAGGAGATCCTCTATAAAGAAGGGGGCTTAGTTCCTCTGTGGCATTTCCCCCCCCCCCCCCCCCCCAAGCTCCAGATCTGAAGAGGGTGCTCTGCAGGTCTGAGGTTGGTAGGAGGGAAAAAAGCAGAGAATGAACTAATCAGGGAAGGGAAAGAGTGAGTGAGTGAGTGGGTGGGTGGCCAGGGGATACGGCCAGGGCATACATCCAAGTGGACATATGGGGGGAGGAATAGCTCAGTGGTTTGAGCATTGGCCTGCTAAACCCCAGGTTGTGAGTTCAGTCATTTAGGGATCTGGGGCAAAAATCTGTCTGGGGATTGGTCCTGCTTTGAGCAGGGGGTTGGACTAGATGATCTCCTGAGGTCCCTTCCAACCTTGATATTCTATGATGTGCACATTTTTCATCCTCTGGGCCTGCAGAGCATACTCAGAAAAGCTAATACAGCCTGGGGCTGTATTATCATTTCCATGTAGGCCTCACTCCACAACTCCTCATACTATATTATCTTTTTCTATATAAATGCCACAGAAATGGGGATCCACAATAAGCATCTTTCCAGCCTGGTTCTTGCCCACCGACTCCTCCCACAGCCCACACCCAGTCTCCACCTCTTTCCCACACCTAGATACCAGACTTGCACAGCACCATCCACAAAGTCCGGAAGTCAAATGGACAGATTTCACAAGGGGCATGAAGGGACTCTGCATCTGGAGAGAGCTCTTTTCATGGATGTATCTTGACAGGAAAATCCAGGCCAGCTAATGTACCTTAGTCCCTTCACTTATATGCCTTTTTAAAGGTTTCCCTACCTGCCCAGCGGCCATACTTTTTGTGGATGTTTTTTCATAACTTGAATTAACACATTTAGTCCAATGTGAATTATTGGTCAACAACTCACAGCATGTCTTATTAAAAATCCAGCTTAATTACTTTCTCCTTACACCTCCACAGAACATTACAAATGCTTGGTTCATTTGGACAGTATTATTAAATAATTACATTTATTTAAGACTATTGTTAAAGCTGGCACATATGCTAATCAAAATTAATTGGTCCTTTTTAGTAGGCTTACAAAAACCACATTTCAGTCTGTCCGGCTATTCATCTAAATCCATTTTATCAGTGTGGAATTTGAGAGCACTGTGGAGTTTATCAGAAATTTCTAAGTGCCATTTCCCCTTCTTTTCTTATTGCTCAGATTGCCGTTTTTATTGTATCCAAACTGTCTCACCTGATTTCCCACCAGGATTCAGGATTGATAATCGTATAAAGGAAATAATAAAAATAATTAACGATCCATTGATGTCTGCCAATTCTGAAAGGTCGTTTTCCTGGGGCTTTCAAATGTTCCATAATCACTTGCCATTACTGACTGCTCTTGCCAAGCCTGCATGTTAACATAAGCCTACCACAGACTGTACAAATACATTCCAGGGTTCCAATTGTGCATTGGTACAGCCCATCACAGCGGATCTTCTGCTCAATTTACAATGTCCCCAGATGTTCCTTAGGATTCAGTGTTCACCGTGCTGCCCTTCACATCCCTGTAATCACTTACACAGAGTAAGAAACTCATTTTTTGCCTTCTGTTACACTTACACATATATCACTGCTATGTTAGCAGAACTCAGACGAATTGCAGGATTTTTGTTCTATTGTTTCACCGAGGTCACGTCTTAATGAGTTTAGAAAATGAATGACTAGAGAGTGTGAATTATTTAAATTCAGAAGAGTCTGGGTTATTCAGAGCCTTTTGCCTTTAGAAAGTTAATGGCCTCTTTTGCTTCAAGAAACAACAATGGAAGTGGACTAGATGCACAAAGACAGCTTTGTCATTTATAGTCTGCTCAGTGTTCAGTACTGAACCACTCCTGTGTGTGGTTCAGTGTCTTCAGGATAAGGAAGGCAGGTTTCATTCTTTCTATCCTCCTCATACATCACAACTGCTGCTGACATTTCTGAAACCTCCATCTATTAGTATCAATGGCAACCATTGCTCTTTGAGTCAGATGGGCCCCATTCTGGATTAATAGTGACACTTCCATTTTTGGGATCCACTCAGTGAGTGCTATGACCAACAAGGCCCCTTTGAGGTTTGCCTGGAAAGCATCATTAAAGTAACTGAAGCGCGATCTTTGAAAAACAAGCATACGTAATCTGATCCAGTTTCTCAATATATGACTGAACCTTGACTCTAGATAGACCTTTCGTACGTTGCCATAAAGCTGTAATTTTCCAGGAGTAATCTTATGGAAAAAGTCAGTATTTTAATAAAGAAATGGAGCTGAGATGAAGTACCTCTCTGCCTTTCCCTCTCTGCTCAATTCTGCATACATTTTCCAGCATTGTATAGCCAAAGTAGGAAAGAATAGACAGAACCACCCCTGTTGCAAGACAGTTTACATTGGTTTGTTTCAAATGACTTCAGATTCAGAAGTTGTTTTATTGTTCAAATGGCTAACAAAACTAGTCAAGAGTTAGGTCACATCCAGGAAGAGGGGGACATTCTATGTCACAGGTTTTTACAGGGAGATCAAGAGGTGACTGGTGGCCCTTAATGTATGTGATGCTTATGCTCAGACCTAAAGAAAAAAATGAACATTTTATTCATAGTGGAGGAAGAAATTATCCCATCGATGGTCCCATATTGCCATTTCAGCTGGCAGACTCCCTAGGAAGAAATTGTAGTGCATTTATGAAAACGTCGACTAGATGGAGGATTTAAAAAAAGAAGATCATACAAATGAATTAAAATCACAGTGCAACAAAGCTCTTCTGCCTGTCAAATTCTGGCAGGCAAAAATTGCAAAACTGGCTACCATGGGAAACTATTACAAATGGCTCAACAATGCTTTTTGCTATAAATGTTCTATTTCTCACTAGCAATTGGGCTACTGTTTGCTATTATTAGAACACTAGCAGCACATTTTCTGAGAGCTGCATTTGGACAAAAAAAACGATGGAGTATGAAGAGGATTCAAAGTAGGAAGGAAAAAATGCGTATGGGTGAGGAAGTTCTTGTGTAGTGTTGTGGTCAGAGCTGGTGAGTGGAGCCCAGGGGAGCACAGGGATGTGGTAAAGTGGGCAACCATATGAAAGATCAAGTGCCATCACAACTTCCTGTTAAGGAAGCATTCCTTCCTTCTGTGTTATTCTTTTTTATTGCGTTCTAATCTAGATTATTACCTCCAAACCTTACACTTCATTCTTTCAACGTACAAATCATTTTTCTTGAACAAGCGAAGGCAAAGACCTTTACTAAATTCAGGGCAAGTGTTGGCACTCAGCACCTATTGGAAGAAAGTATCACAACTCACTCTCTTTCAGCTTGTGCTTCCTTTGAGCACAGGCAGAGGAGAACAACAGCTAGAGCTGCATGAAATTTGGAGATCAAACTTTGCATGGGCTGATGCAAAAAGCTTTTAGTTCATTTATGAGCACGTGGCTCCACAATCCCCAAGTTTCACTTTCGGATTTGAGATTTAAATGAACCCAAAAACTCAAGGCAAGACTGAGGAGTTTTTCTTGGTTTCATGTCAAATCCATGCAAAACCACTGGTTGCATATACTCTCAATTCAATGTCGAAGGGTGTCGGAGGTTGGCCCAATTTTTAGTTAATAACCACCCTTCCACTCAGCGCCTCTCCTCCCTCCCCCATGCTCTCTCCACCCCAAAAGGATTTGATTGATAGATATAAAAACACATCCAGTAGCATTTCTGAAGTAGGTGCGTGGGTAATACAGCCATGCTTGTCACATATGGCGAGAGAGAGAGGATGTTGGCTCCAACAGTAGAATCAACCATGGCTGGTTACAGGAATGCTGCTAAAGCAAAAAATAGACCTTTGTTGTGGTTTGTCTACTGTAGTTTGGTAGCTACTGAAATGTACAAAAATCCTGCATATATTTTAAATATCCTGCCAGCTCACACAAAGGGGAGTATGGCACAGTATAAGTGAAGTGGTAGAGCTTGATACCTTGTGTTTGACTGTATGGCACCCTGCATGATGGTGAAGTACCATAGGTTTACAGTTACTGGTGCTAACAAGTACCAAGTAGCTAGGATTTTTGCTGTAGTCTGATGCTCTTTAGGAAGTATAGATTATTTTTCCAAATATGTGATCTGTAGGGTTGCTTCTTAAATACACATTCATCTCGGGTAACATGTGGGTATGGTATTTTTAGCCTGTCCTGACTGTGACTGGAATTTGACACCCTAATCACAAGCCAGCAGGCCTTTAAAGGCATCCTAAAATACCTTTGGATTAGACACAATTTAAGCATTTTGTGACATTGCCTCATAAAGCAATGGCATTGCACCATGATACAATGCAAAAACATCAAGACATTGCAACCCAAAGTTTTACCATCCAGAATAAAGATGTCATTAAATATCAGCCTATGCAATAAGAGCCAAGTTCAGTTGCTTTACATTGGATTTACTCTCCTCACTAGTTTTTTTTTTTTTTAATTAAAGCTCTTTTATCCCTCTTACCGGTCATTCTGTTAAACTTGTTCCAGTTGTTTAATTGTGCTTGGACTGATATATGATGTGGCAAATTATTATCCTGTTATCCATCACTTATTTGTGTTTAATATCTGTTCATTTGATGGGAAGCCTTCCTTCTTTGCTTTGATTCTCATGCCCTCTGTGTAGCATGCCAGCATCACATATCATTTACTGATGTGTTTTGCAAGATAAGTGCGACGCAACAGAGATGCCAAAGAGAGTGATTCAGTTTTGAAGGGAAAATTAATCATTTTTTTAGGTGAGGAAGAGAACAACCAAGCAAGAGTTGGATCAGATCAACACAGGAATCAGATAGTGTGTGCTGGGAAGTGTGTGAAAGAGTGTATGTGTGTGGGGTGGGGGAAGCAGAAAAACGATAGAATAATTGCAGCCAACAAATGGTTTTTCATTTTATTGCTACTGATCCACTGGTTTTTCATTTTATAATATTGAGATGAGAGATTGCTGGTGGGATTAATAAATATAAGGAAAGCAGAAGCGTAACACTCACATGCATCACCTAATAGTGCTGAAAATACTCTCAAATTAGCACTGGTTTTGTCACTGCCCAGCAGTGGAATTTCATTAGTTCATAACAAAATTTTAAGGCTTGGCGTACTTTGTCAATTTACAGTGTTTTGCTTCCTTTGAGGAAGGCAAGGAGGTGTTTTATAAAGATCAGATCATGGGTCTATTATGGAGAATATAACTGTATTTCAGTTGGCTACAGGACTAGATCCAAAGGCTATTGAAGTCAATGGCAGTCTCTCTGTTGACTTCAAAGGGCTTTGGATTTAACCCTTACAATGTTTCCCAGGACATGCAAATGATCCCAGCTTGAGAGTAATGGCTCCTATTCTTGCCCAGCCAATTGGTCCGGATAGAGAAATTTCAGTAATGTAGGTAAGAAGGGGAAGCCTGCATATGCTAGGCTGAAATCTTAACAAATGCCCACTGAGCATGCAGAGATATTCTTTCAAGTGAAACTAACTTTTATTTTAATTCCCACAGCCATGCAAATACACTAATCCTCCAGGAGGTCTATGTCCGTTATTTATTATTTGTGTTACCGTAGCACCTAAAAGTCCCAGTCGTGCACTAGGTCTCCACTGTGCAAGGTGCTGTACAAACAGAACAAAAAGACAGCCTCTCCTCCAAAGCACTTACAATCGAAGTGTAAGACAAGAGATAGATGAATACAGACCGACCTACCAGGAGAACACAAGGAAATAACAATCCAATAATGGTCAGCATAAGTTGTCCCAGTACACCAGAAGCCCAATCCTTGTCAAGTTTCCGCCTGCAACTGTTTTTGCAATGTCTGTGCTATACTAAAAAGTGTGGTTGGAATATTTTTATAACTGATTATTAGGGCCATACCATATTCACAGTCCACTTTGGTCAATTTCATGGTCATAGGATTTTAAAAATTGTAAATTTCATGAATGCTTTCAGCTATTTAAATCTGAAATTTCATGGCTGTGTAATTGTAGGGATCCTGACCCAAAAAGGAGTTGTGTGGGGTAGGGGGTCACAAGGTTATTGTAGGGGGGGGAGGTTGCCGTACTGCCACTCTTACTTCTTCACTGCTGCTGGTGGTGGCGCTGCCTTTAGAGCTGGGCATCTGGCCAATAGCCACCGCTCTCCAGCCACCCAGCTCTGAAGGCAGCACAAAAGAAAGGGTGGCAATACTGCAACTCCACTAAAATAACCCTGCAATCCCCCAGCAACTCCCTTTTGGGTCAGGACCCCCAATTTGAGAAACTCTGATCTCCCCTGTGACATCTGTATAGTATAGGATAAAAGCACACAAAAGACCAGATTTTTCACAGCCGTGAATTTGGTAGGGCCCTACAGATTATACTTTTCATTCTCAATAACCAGAAAGAGTTGACGGGATTTTACTCAAAGTTATAACCCCCAAAAAACTTACCACCTTTCAGCAAAGCCAAGAATGGAAAATTGCAATTGAAATTTTAGAAAGTTTTGAATGTAAAGAAAGGGAAGGATAATGGTTTTGCTATAAGGCACAAGATACCAGAGTACAACAATTGGGACTGCTAGAGAAAACCTACATCTTCGAGTGGCATACTATCCATAGTACCTCCTCTTTGCATTAACTTTAGGAGAAATAATATAGAAGACCTTATAGTTCATTTCCTTTAGAAGGACCCCAAAACATTTATGGATCATATAGGAGGCACTTGCAGCACTCAAATACAGCCATGGAATGTAGCAGCTGTTTTACAAGAATACAAACATTACACAACAGTTTGCAGGCCAAGTCTTAATCAAAACGGTTAAGGTATAAACCCATTAGAGCTAGTGGTTACTGCTTGAGAGAATGTTTCATTAGTGCAGTACGGAACTATGAATAGCAATGGTACAACAGGGGCTATGCTTGTTAATTTGGCAAGTGCAACCTGGCTTGAGCCTTGAGGGGACCACTTACCCTATAGACTACAACCACAGTGGCTCCAGAGACTCCAGACACCATTTCCCAGCATGCTTAGAATCTGGGATGGAGATTAATAGGCAAGAAACATCTGTAAAAGCTAATACGGAGGCTTTTGATGGGTGATGTATACAGTTTGCTGGCCCAATTGAGGAGCCAGGATGGCTCAGTTCCTTTAGTGGGAGGGAACCGCCTGACCCAGGGACAAAGGGACTATTAGGTTTAGTTTCGCTTTTGAGTTTGGATCTGAGAGCGAAGCGGAACAAGTGAGGCTTGTCAAGACCTCAACAGGACTCCATACCCCAGACAGCCAGGAAAGGACCCCACTAAGTGGTGAAAACAGTATAAGAGGGCCCCTTTTGTTTTCTTTAATCCACCCAATCTTTTCAGCATTACTACACCCGTCTCTGGATTCATCCTAAGCATTCCATCTGCCTGGGAAGGTGGAGAGTTTGTTGTCGTGTTAAATGTTTTAGTATCTATTAATCTTAATCCTTTCCATCACTACAGCCTGTGTTTCCTGTCCCCAGTAAAGTCCCATTTTGTTAGACTGTGACATTTCATTTGTTGGGGTTTGTATTATTGTATTTTGTTGGTGGTGAGCTGGGTTATAATCCTTGTTAAGAATTGTAGTATCAATTATTTCCCCAAGGAACAGCTGCCCTTGTGACTTAGGTATAGTGAGGAGATACCTTGGGTGGAGGCACCAGGCATTGCAACAAAGAACCCAGAACGGACCCCAACCCATGCGAGGAAGGAGGAGAGACTCCTCCAATTAGCAAGCCTCAGGGAGGTGGCTGGAGCTGTGCTTTGGGGGAGCAGCTACACAAGTAACAGTTACCACTGGATTAAGGAGATTTGACTGATTAATGGATCATTTAAAATTCAAACCACTTTTTAAAAATAAGATTTCTGGAGAGTGAAACTTGGGTGAAGTGCACAGATTTCGTGAACTCCTTTGTTAAAGTCTCCATTGTGGCTACAGTCACTGTTTTACAAAACTGGCTTTAAAGTGCTGGATCCCAGCCTTCCGTTGCTCTCTCTCCTTAGGATAGATTGGCAGGTGGATCTTGCATCTTTCCCAGCATCATGATTCATCTCTCTTACACAGGGCCGCCCCGGCGGAGGGCAAGTGGGGCAATTTGCCCCAGGCCCCGGGCCCCGCAGGGGCCCCCACAAGAGTTTTTCGGGGCCCCTGGAGCGGGATCCTTCACTCGCTCCGGGGCCCCCGGAAAACTCTCGTGGAGCCTGGGCCCCCGGAGCTTCTTCCGCTCCGGGTCTTCGGCAGCAGTTCGGCGGCGGGAGGTCCCTCCACTCCAGGACGTGCCGCCGAAGTGCCCTGAAGACCCACGGCGGGGGGTCCTTCCGCCCCGGGACCCGCTGCCAAAGTGCCAGGTCTTCGGCAGCGGGGGCCCCCTGCCACCGAAGACCCCAGGCCCCCTGAATCCTCTGGGCGGCCCTGCTCTTACACAAACATACCCCTTCCAGTTGTCTTCATGCCATGCCATTGCACAGATGCCACTAGTTTCCTTTTCTTCATACCCTCTTCCCCCACTGCCCAACCTGTCCTTTTCTGGATGTGACATTTAATTTATGTAGTTCAGATCTGCAAGTGCCTGCATACACTTCTGTGTACCACTGACCTGCATGCCTGCAAACTGCAATTGTTACACTAATAAAATAATACCAACAGGATCTTATAAGAGGGATGAGGCAAAATGCCAGGTTTATTGTAAATACAGAGAAAGAGCAAGAAATCAGGATATGCAATTCAATATTATTTCACTACCATTCCTTATTCATTCACACACTCATTCATACGAGTTCTGCAGGGTTGTTATAGTTACCAGCCTAGAGGTTGCTCGTGGCAGAGCACTGGCCAGGTAACCTGCACACGAGGGGGGAGCCAAGTCCTTGTCGGATGCGCATCCGATGCTCCTGGAGGGTGGTTGCAGAACCAGACTCAAAGTCCCTGAGTTTTTGGTTCTGTTCTTATAGGATTTTGTGCTTATACAAGTCTATGGGAATTGCTTCATCATGCTGATGTTTGTTTGAAGTGATTATCAATCAGCAGGTGGCACATCTCTGATGGCTGAGTGTTATCTTGTTCTTCGGAGTCTTCAGCCCTCAGCCCTCCATCGATGGGGAGGGCGGGCACTTGGGTGGAGTCTTCAGTCCTCCAATGGGGGGTAGGGGGGGGCACTTGGGTGGATTCCGGCTTGCGCTGCGAGGTCATCAGGTTATCTCCATGCTATGCATTCTAACTCTTAGGCTGGCACCTTTGATTTGCTAATTATTTATTTGCATCAAACACATTCATTCACATTCATCCTTTATCTTTAAGTCACATCTTACACTTTTGTTTTACTACCTCCTCTTCCTTGACATCCTTATTTTACAATTCTATTTTCCAGATGTGACAGACTTTCATCAGTCTATTTAACTTTTTTAATACAATAGCAGAAAACAAGCAGGATAATAAATGAAGGGGGTAAGGGATTTCTGCAAGACCAATTTCAGAGCACAGTTGTTTTTACAACAACTCTTACCTCTTCGAACAGACTCTTTGTCTGTGGATGTGTAACTTTTCACATAGAGATACAGGGAGGATAGTTTTAATTAGCTTGTCCTTGGTGCTCGAGCTTCTATATTCCTTTCTGTTGGCTTGCTTTGGTTTGGGGCCTAAAAGGGGATATATCTATACCTATGAAATTACAAAACTATATATCAATATCTCAACACAATAAGTGTGCATGATCCTCTCAGTTCATACTCAGCTAGGTGTGCACACACAAAATAAGCAGGGGTACACATCTGCACTGGAGTTTGCATGCCCATAATCTCAGGGGTTCAGAAGAAAGCATATACTGACCTGACCCTATAGGACTGTCAAACTGAACAACTCTCAATGTTGTGGCACGGTCTGTAAATATCATGCCTTGTTTGGTTGGGCTTGAATTTATTTTTGAATTGTTTTCCAAGACCTCATTTTCAAAGGTCAGTTTGGGTAAGATGAATCATATTAGTAATATTTGACCCATGATGAACTGAGATCGGATGATCAGGTAAATAATAATTTGTATCTTAGAAAGAGTTAAGATGCTTGCTGAATTAGTACAAGTGAAACCAAAGCTAGAACACAAATAGGAGTAAACAAAGAAACCTGTTTTTAAAATAGGCTTTGCAGTGAACCTGAGGCCTAGTAATAGTTAGCATAAGAGCACATTAGGCCTAATATAAATTAACATAAGTAACCAACCTTGGGTTAGCAGATTTAGCAATTTATATCTTTTAATAGACTGTAAAGGCTTTATTTAGCCATACTTCCTTGTCCACATTATATAGAGAACCATCTATTTGCGCAAATGCTCACAACAGTAGTCAGAACCCCAAAGATAGATAGCAGGAATGACAAATATGGATAAGAGACCAAGACTTAATCAAATATGGTCTTGGAAATAGGTGGTTATAAGGAATACATCCATGAAAGGGAATAAAATCCGACCCTCAGTAGGACCTTGGGATGTTAGGTTGCTTATCTGACTTTAAGAGGAACCCACTGCCCTGTAGCTTCGTGAGTACATGATGAGGATTCTGCTGTTATTATCTTGTTTTTCTAGTTCTATGATTTTTGCATATATTGCTTGTGGTATTAATAAAACAAAGTCTCTATGTACATCTCACCACTTATCTTCTTCACAGTTAATCTCTACTGCACCAAAGAATGAACCTGTTATTAGTGACAAGTGCATTTTGCACCCCAAATTAATCAGAAGGCTTCAGTATTCCTGATATATGAAACTACAGTACTCTGTAACATTGCTAAGAACACCAGTTGAAACTCAATGTAATAACACTGGACTACCATTTTGCCATTGCAAATTATTCTGGGTATAAACTATGAAGAAACTACTTCTATAACTACAGCAACCTATACACTGCAGATTCAAATTCTTTTCTCAAGCTTGGAGAGGGCTTGCAGACGTCAGTCTCATTCACGCATTAACCGTTGGTCTTGCTCATGTTGTCACCTTCATGCTTACTGAGTTTATATTGCTTTGGCTGGGTACAACAGAGAGATTGCTGCTGTTATCGCTAAGCACCGCGGTCTGGCTGCACTGGTATTTGTTGACTTTAGTGCCTGAATTCACTGACTTGGCTTTGCACCCCACACTACTCAAATAACTTGTCTTTATGTAATACATATGTGTAATACTTCTCTTTGTATTTTTCCATTTGCAGCCAAGTCCCAGTGATATTTAAACTATAACCATATGTCAGAACATTGATGTGCAGTCAAGACATTTATCCGCATAATTTTGTTTCATTTTCATTCAGGCTTATGACTGTGAGTAAAATGATGAATCTATCAGTATTTACCTTCCAATTAAAAGATAACCTCTTAGAATTGTACTTTAGATAAGAAAGCCCCTGTAGTAAATATACTGCCTTTGGCAATGAAGTTTAATAAGCTTAATATGATTGCTCAGTATCATTAGGGATTACCTAGAATACTGCCACATTTCCAGATATGGAAACATTTGTCTCTTAATTGACTATTTAACACTATAATTATGTATTAAGGATATTTACTTCAGCCTGGAATTAAGGTAAGTAAATACTACTTCCCGCACCTACCCACCCACCCCCTCAATAGCGTTACAGAATGGCATGCTGTTTCATTAGCTAACCACAGACAGCTGATTGCAGCCATATAGCTTGCCTGCTGGCTGGGAATGTTACAACATTATGCATGTGATAAGTGTCAAAGAGATGGGGGATTGCGACTTGGGAACCATCAAATCACTGTAGACTCCAAATCTCTTTACTTTGCCTATGAAACTGAGCCTTGTCTTGAGCATGACAGTACCTGTTTAGGATTACCTACTGTGTTTAAAGATATCTTATTTTTCCTTTTAATCTTAGACAGAATGCTGCACAAATTTAATCTTCTAAGTGTGTCACTTTTTTTCCAGGCATGCTGAGTGCCTGCCTGACTACAGACACATGCCTCAGGAATGCGAAATTCAACAAACTGTTCCTCAGAGAGGCTTTTTGTTCATAATGACCTTCTTAGAAAGACCATTGTGGAATTAGGAATTGGTTTGGGGAAAATAATTGGACAGCTTTCTTCATTTTCCATGCAGAAGAGATTTCCCTTGTCTGCTTTCACGGGGCTCAAACATGCCATCCTTACTAAAGCAAAACTCAGCTTGAAGTGAGAAGAACTGCTGCCTGTATAGGCATCAAGAAAGACTAGATCCAAAACCAGTAATAGTTCTAGAAAATTCTAGGTTTCAGAGTGGTAGCCGTGTTAGTCTCTATCGGCAAAAACAATGAGGAGACCTTGTCGCACCTTAGAGACTAACAAATTTATTTGGGCATAAGCTTTCATGGGCTAGAACCCACTTCATCAGATGCATGGAGTGGAAAATACAGTAGCAGGTATAAATACACAGAACATGAAAAGATAGGAGTTGCCTTACCCAGTGGGAGGTCAGTCTAACGAGACAATTCAATTAACAGTAGGATACCAAGGGAGGTAATGAGAGAATCTAGAAAATTCTAGGTTAGTACAGCTCCATGCCTTGGGGCATTTTCTGAGCTGATTTATTTATACTGGTGCAAGTAGGGTGACCAGACAGCAAGTGTGAAAAATTGGGACAGGTCTGGGGGGTAATAGGAACCTATATAAGACAAAGCCCCAAATATCGGGACTGTCCCTATAAAAATCGGGACATCTGGTCACCCTAGGTGCAAGCCAGGAGTAACTACACTGAGTTAAACTGTTATAAAGCCCATGAGAGATAGGAAGCTGGTACCAAAAGTTTATAAGTGATGTGCTTGATAGGGAAAGTTGTTCTGAATGCCGATTCCATCAGTCCCGTGGAACCAACAGTATGCGTGAGGGGTGCTTTGCTACAGTCCAGTGGATGGCCTACACACAGCTGTATCTAAGAGGTATCTTTCAACTAAATTCTTTAGGGGGAGAGCAGGATAGTCAGGAGAGCTGAGCTATGGCTAAGGACCATCTTCATATTTCAGTGATTTCAATCCTCTCCATTGGATGAGAGTTAACACACAACAGCAAAACCAGTTGAGATTGAAGATGGCATTCAGCAAAGGTAGGATGCCCAGGTGAAGGAACTTAAATAAAAAAGATAAACGTTAAGAAATTCTTGTTTGAGATTTAAAATTTGGTCCAGCTTCTTCCAGCCATGCCACAGGATAGGGTAGCCCACAAAGGACACTTAAGTGTTAGTCACAGTAAGAAAAGATGTCAGGACTACGCATGCATGAACTGATTTGGATACCATGAAAGTTTATAGGGGGTGAAGAGCAAAGAGCTTTATTTGAAGTCTATTCCTTAAAAGAAATAGATCTGCTGTAGATCTAAGTAAATATTTATGAGAAATAGTTTTTGAATTCAGCTTCTTTTTCTGCTCACTGAATATCTGCCATTAGCCCAGTATCCCTCAGTTTATTCATTGTCAAATTTATTTGACAATCTTTTTGAATTTTTACTTTGGATTGATCACAAACCAGTTCAAGCTGTGTTGCTTAGCTGAGATTGGTCACACTAGAAACAATGCCACGGGACTGTTATTCAACCATTTGCTTGTGTGTGAAAATTTAAAATTTGGTTTCTGAGAATGCTTGCAAATGAGATGCTGAAATTCATTTTCTATACACATTTGTTCTAGTAAATCCCTGTCATTTGAATGTGCGCCAAAAGTGAAAACAAAAGGGGGCAAATATTGATATTAACAGCTCTAATCAACAGCGAGAGAAGCCGCATAAGCTCATCCAGTCACATAAGCTGCAAATATGCTATGCCAGAAGCCATACCACCTCAGGCCGTCATGGTCTCACAAGCTAAAATGAGTCAGGCTTGGTAAGTACTTGTATGGGAAACATTTAGTGTATGTCTACACTTGGAGCTGGGTGGGAGGGTGTGACTCCCAGCTCACACCGACATACTCATGCTTTTTCTCATCAAGCTTGTATGCTAAAGACAGTAGTGTAGCTGGGTTAGCACAAGCAGTGGTATAGACAGCCATGTTGAGTACAAACCCACCTGAACCCTATGGGTACATACGTGGCACAGCTAGCCTGTGCCACTACTCTATTTTTGGCACACAAGCAGGGCCGGCTCCAGGGTTTTGGCTGCCCCAAGCAGCCAAAAACAAAAAAACAAAAAAAGCCGCGATCGCGATCTAAAAAAAGCCGCGATCGCGATCTGCGGCGGCAATTCGGCGGGAGGTCCGTCACTCCCAGGCCGAGTGACAGACCCTCCGCCGAATTGCCCCCGAATACCTGGAACTGCCGCCCCTGTCCGGAACGGCCGCCCCAAGCACCTGCTTGAGAAGCTGGTGCCTGGAGCCGGCCCTGCACACAAGTACCATAAGAGCTAGCACAAGTATGCCTTAGCTCCAAGTGTAGACATAACCAGAGTGAAATCCTGGTGTCAAAAAGTGGAGAAACTGGCAATACATCAGGCAGCTTTATCTCCCTGAGTCCATTCTGAGCCAGTATTCCTGCATGACAGGCCAAGCACTCAGGTGCTGTGTTTTACAAAAGATACAAAACCAAGGTTCTGACTGTGGGCCAATAAACATCTCATGTTTTTGATGTGGGGTTTTTTTTGTTTGTTTTTTGTTTTTTTGTCTTTTAAACAAATAAGCAATGTTAATATCCTGGCCACATTTTAAACTTAATTACTTTCTATCCATCTAACTGTCCTCTGAAATTTTAATTGTGTCCAATATTGTTCAATTCCTGTTCTAAACTGTTGTGTAGTGCTGCTATTATGTAGTTACAATGTTCCAACCCAAAGCTGGGGAGGGGGGGGAAGTGGAAGTTCATTTCAATGACAAAAAAAGTTATTCTCTGTAGAGTATCAAGTTTGAGAGGTACTTTGGCATCCTTCAGGATGCCAGGCGCCATGTAAAGACAAGATATTTACCTAACTTTCTAATGGATTGTTTCTTATGTATGAAAAAGTATTGTGCTTGTGCCATTCACATATGAATTGGTTTCACTTGAGCAATAGGATGTCTCCCCCGATAGGAGTTGCTAATATAATTTTTAAATCAGACAGATATTGCTTTCAGTCTCAGAATTTTCTTTGCGCTAGATAACATGTAAATACATCAACTCCAAGATTCTGCAAGTTTCCCATTCATCCAAAGAAGAGAACAGTATAGGTATCCACCAGCAGGAAAGTCCTCACCACGGTGCCAATACACAACCATTTTCTCATTAAAATGCTGAATGTGGTTGAGCTTCAATTAATAGCTGAATCATTTTCAGATGCAAATCCTCATGCATAAAACACGCACTGTTAATATAATGTGTAATTTGATAATCTAGCTCGCTCTCAGTACAAGAAATTAATCAATGGAAAACAATCAGCTCTAAAGTCTATGTTGTTGACTAAATACATACATGATGCAACTAATATAAATGTGTAACAAGAAATGTCCATACTTTAATGGCAAGTAATGCTACAAATTATCCTAATGGTTTATGAACTTTCTATATTAATAATTGGTATACAATGGCAATATTATGATCATGCAGAGGCAGATTTTCTAGTCTATTCATGACAAAGAACACATTATTAATACCTAGCTCTTTGTTTCTGTATATTTTACATTAGCTATAGAAACACAACTAAGTTTTACCTGCTTAAACGAGGAGTCCTCGTGGCACCTTAGAGACTAACAAATTTATTTGGGCATAAGCTTAAATTTGTTAGTCTCTAAGGTGCCACAAGGACTCCTCGTTGTTTTTGCTGATACAGACTAACACGACTACCACTCTGAAACCTTTACCTGCTTGTGAAGTCTTAACCTAAGGCTTTGTCTAACCTAGAAAGTTGTACTGCTTTATCTACACAGGACAGGTGGTACAATCCTCCCCTCCCCACAGTGTGGAGGAAATTATATGAGTATAAAAGATGCTTTATATCAGTTTAGCTAGTCCGCAACAGAAAGGGTAATAATCATACCAGTATTACATCACCTTTAGCTTTATACAAAAACTGAGTCCACACTAGGGCTGCTACATTGGTAATTTAAAACAAACAAACAACCCCCCCCCCAAAAAAAACAACATAGTACAACTTTTAAGCATAGAATAAGCCTGGATTACAAATTAATACTGGCATTGTTATTGTCCTTCCTGTACAGGAATAAGCTATAAAGCACCTTATAGACTTACATAATTACATCCATACTGCAGGCAATGGGGTGGTATAGTTAAAGCAGTACAATTTTCTGGTTAGACAGGGCATTGAAGTGCAGATTGCTTTAGGAAGCTGAGTGTTTCGAATTATTCTGCAGTCTACCAGTGCTTTATAGTCAGTTGGAAAGTGGGAAGGATGAAGATGGTTAAAAAAAGTCTCTGCAAAATTTTCATACTACTTTGATAATTCTTGCAAAGTTCGTTGTTTTTTTAAAAATTAACTACATCAGTTAATTTACATGTTGTAGTGTGAAAAAAAAAAAAAGTTGAGCTTCAGAATCCCCTCTTCTAGGCAGATTCCCTGAGAGCAGGTTTGATCAGCCACAGGGCTGGAGAGAGGACCAAAAGAATATCACAATCCCTTTTGGCTACTTGCTTCCAGGATTCCATCTCTCACTGCATCCAAAACTAGGGAGCTAACAGATGTGATGGTCTGTTCTGAAAAAAATCACTGTTAGATGCTGACAAATACACATAGACTTTGTTTCTCAAAGACCGATTCAAAGTTACACAAAGGCATAAAACTAAAAGTTAGGTTCTACATCTTATAGGGCCTGCTTCTCGTTTATGCTCAGGCCCCTTACACGCCATTCTGGCAGTGCAAAGGAGCCTTGAAATTGATGTAACTATGCCAACTTTAAAGACCTTTTATTCCGCCTGAGTGACATAAAGCGACCAGTGTAAGTGAGAATCAGATTCATAGTGTTTATCATATGGAGATATCCAGAGGTTACTAACAACTTAAGCAAGTAGCAGATAAAGCAATACAATAGAAGATCGCCTTCCCTCTGCAGGCTTCTTTCTTTCCACCCATTCTAGAGCTCTTTTCCCTCTGATTTTTTGCTCTCGACTCCTTGGAAAACAGTGTAACAGGATAGTACAGAGAGATCATAAATGTAGCTTTTCTTAAGGAGACAAACACTTAGACTCAGCACATGTGCGCCTTCAGAAAAGAAAGCTCCAGTGACCTGAGTGAATCAGGTTATCTTGATTTCACTGGTGTTGTAGCTGTATTGGTACCAGAATATTAGAGAGCTCAGATGTGTGAGGTAATATCTTTTATTGGACCAGCTTCTGCTGGTGAAAGACAAGCTTTTGAGCTACAGAAGTTCATCAGATCTGCCTGAAGATCTCTGTGTATCTTGAAAGCTCGTCTTTGATCAACAGAAGTTGGTCCAGTAAAAGATATTATCTCATCCACCTTGTCTATCTTGATTAGAGAGACTTCCCCTGCTACTTCCACTGACCCACAGATCTGTAAAACTGCTACCAAAGGATGCAATGTCTCCAGAATGGCCAGTACAGTTTAACAGAAGACTGTGGTTTGGCTAGAAGAGGACCACAAACTAAAAAAAAAAGTGGTAACTGCATTGAAAAGCTTGTCAAAGTAAAATATCACAACACTGCTTCCTTCTTTGAACCTAGAAACGCCACTTCAGAAACAAAAAAAAGTTATTATATCTGAGTAATGTAATGATATGAAAGAGCTCACCAGCCTCGGTAAAACAAGTACCAGAGGTTAAGGTCACCATTGACCTTGTTGAGCTACAGACCATGAGGTATAACCTCCCAGTGTTCCATTTGCAGCATGCATGTATAGGAGGCAATACAGATACTGTAAAACTCACTCTCACATTCACTACTAAAGTTAACGATGATTGACTTTATGGCTAAGAGTTAAACTTTGGGCCTACCAGAAGTCCTAGGATGATTAACAAAAACAAACAAACCATGTAATGTGCATAGATTCAGTTACATTCTTGGAAGGTCAGATCAGAATAGTCTAATGGATGTGCTGCTTCTATCGTTTTCTGCATGAATATAAACTTGTTCCCAGGGTCATGATGGAATATTGAAAACTGTCCTCTAGAAGTTATTTAAAACATGCATTCTGTTTTGTTTGGGTGCATATTCGTAGTCTATAGTCTTAGTTGACTATAAAAGAGCATCTGATCATCAGACAGCCTAATGACATGACAAATCCATCTCGGATTGTTCCCATCCTAGCTTTAATTCAGGTTAGTTGGAGCCACGTTGGAGTTCAGTACCTGATGCTGCCATTTGATGTTAAGGATAAACAAATGTAGGCATTGATGGAATGCCTCCAGGGTCTCAATGCAACATTGATACATATTCTATCACTGTATAATAAATAGGAGGAAACAGAGTGGTAAACCTGGATCTTAGTCTGAGGTTTATTCTAGGTAAACCTTGAGTCCTAGCAGACAGAAAGAGGTTAGCCTCACGAATGCATTGGAGATTGACTGACACAATGGGGGTGGGAGGGGCTGCTACCTACCTAGCACAAACAAACCCTGCCACTACAAAACAACAGAACAACAACAACAACCCTAACCTGTCAAAGCACTATACAGAGAAGAGGAGAAATATTCAGGCAGTGCCAGTCCAGCTGCCACCAGGCACTCTGTGAGGTTTGTGGAGACTGACACTGTGAAATGCTCCTGAGAATGCCCCCCTTGGCAGTGTGGGAGAGTTTTTACATTTACCCAAAAACCACTTACTGAGCTATTTGCACTCACTGCCACAAGAGTTTCCAACAGGAGAGGGGACAGCTGAGAGTTTTGGCATGAAAACATTACTTGGGGCTCAGTGTACTAAGAAATACAGGATATTTGAGCTTTCCGGCATATTTCAGCCATGATTCTAACAAACTACCAAGTTTAAAAAGCAAAGTGAAAACACACCGAGAGGCATGGTAACAGGAACCAAAGGAGGAATTTTGATGAGAACAGAGAGGCCTGTATATGCAAGGTGAAAATATGTCCTCTTTGTTCACTGCAACAAGAACGATTCCATAGTCATGCCTCAAGGCACCTTAAGTTCCCACATCACTATCAAAATGGCAAAACATGAGAAAACATGCCTTAGTTTTCCTTTTCCTACTGTTCTTTGCAGGGATGGTCACCTAGGAGCTGAAGAAAAGTGAAGCGCCTAAGCGTGTGCTTACTTTAAGGACATGAATAACTCCATTGACATTGCGCTGAGGTACGACTGCATCTGCTCCAACCCCTCAGACAGAGACCAACACCTACAAGATCTTCACCAAGCATTCTCAAAACTACGATACCCACACAAGGAAATAGAGAAACAAATCAACAGAGCCAGACGTGTACCCAGAAACCTCCTGCTACAAGACAGGCCCAAAAAAGAAACCAACAGAACTCAGGAAAAAGATCCTGTGAAAACAGTAGACAGCGAATATTTTGTAGACCAATTCTTGAATTAAGACTCTTCCTTTAGCTAAGACAATGACTCTTAACCCTTCCCTCTCATTTGCATTTTCTGCCGTTAAAATGATTCACATGATAATCCTTATTACATGCTTTCCTGTCGATAATCCAGTTAACCCTCTCTTCTGCCTGTCAGGAAAAATATTTGGTTTGTAAAAAACACTGTCAGGTGTCTAGTGAATAATTCAGTGGTACCTGTAAATTACTCACCAGCCTGAGTGTTTAATCCTCACATGTAATTACTTTATTTCTTCACTATTATCTGAACACACAGGTAGGAAAGTCATGGCTATTCTGAAGGTGTGCAATTCACATACATACCAGATACTTTGTTCAGATCTGACAGGGTTGAAGGATTTAAGTGCTGTGCTAATGGAATTAAGTGCATTAATCCTACCATTGTCCATGGGAGTTGTGTCTCAGTTCCTATTTACAGTGTGGAAAATGTCCACTAATCTGACTATCACTGAGAGGGGCAATTTGCAAATTTGAACCACTCAACATAAAGTATGTTAGGACTTTTCAGATCCTTTTAGACAGCTTGTCTCACTCTGACCCTCACCCAATATTTGAAGTATGTTAAATTATTTGTGCTCATCATCATTCACAATCCATCACTCCCAATCGCTCCTTTCATCTCTAAAGCAGGAGCAGGAGGAGGAGGAGAAAAGCCTCACTCACACACACTAAGGTACTTGATGCTAAGGCTTTTTAAAGAGGAGTCTCACCTGGATGTTTTACTTGTATCCTTTTCATTTGATGTTATTAACGGCCTCTAGAGATACTGCTGTTTCATTCTTCTGTGCTAGTTTTAGCAAGGGTGGTGACATACCATCTCGAATGTCTAGAGGCTTGTTAGCAAAGACCCTGTCACTGCAAGGGATCAAAGTGTTTTTGTGCTGAGTCCTTAGGGCAATGATCCTGGCTGTACAGCTGGACTCAGATGCAAGCGCCACATGGTCTAGCATGACAAGCGGCTGGATTCTCAAACCAACAGGCAGAGAGTTGTTTTCTCCGATGAATGGCATTTCCCAAAACAGAAGGGAGAAATTGGCACTCTTTCCACTGTCAGAGAATCTCGTTCAACTTATTTCAGCAACCTCTAAACTCCAAACAGGGTGAAACTTCGCTGAAATAAAAACATGGCTCTTTTCGTTATGCAAAGTAAAAGTGACGACTCAAGTAGACTCACCCCGGCAGTTAGAAGCAATCCAGCAGGGATATAGAATTCTGACTCCACTATTGTTCAATATAGAATCTATTAGGGGGATGGGGAAGGGAGACCTACTGAGAAAACTTTTAAAATAATTCTGCGAATAACTGTCATATCCAACCTGAAAATATTCAACTGCTTCATTCTAACTTTGGTATGAAATGGTCTATCAAGAGGGAGGCTGAAGGAAGATCAGTGTATGAACAAGCTGGCAATACATCAGGAATCAAGTAATTGAATGGTTGACTGCAGAGCCCAATATTTGGCTCGACATGCTCCTGACAATCCAGGAAATAGCAGTCCCTGTTTCTTGACAAAGCAGATATTGGTCAAACCTTCTGGCAAAATACACGGTACCGTGGGCATCTTTAGTAAACATTCTTTCTTCTATTAGCTAGACAAAGAAAAATGTTGGCCAGACAAAAAGTATTTTCCACCCCTCTTTTATTAGTCAGTGGCTTGCAGCAGCGAAAGACCATCAGGGAAAATGTATGCAGATTATGGCTTCATGTCTGAATGATTCTGTTGAAGTTTTGCTTTCTAGCAGGTGTTTTGACTCACTGTTAGAGTGAGTCCTTCTCTTTGGAGACACAGCTACTGAGTGCCAACAAATGAGGCGGCTTTTCAAAAAGTAAAATATTCCCCTAGGGAATAAGCAAAGGGTTGGTAGCCAGCAGCTCATTTGTTCTTTAGCCTGGTTCAGCTATTGAAGCACTGTGCCATTGAACAAGTCACTTCACCTTCTGTCTTACTTTTCCCAACTATAAAATGGGAATGACTTGCCCACCAAGTTCACTGGGGCCTGGGAGAGATTAGTTGGTTCATGCATGTACTGGGCTTTGAACATACAGAAATGCTAAGTACTATGGTTATTACTAATTCATGTTTGCATAAGGATTTCAGGATTTAGCTCTATATTTGTTGTTATGTGGGACAGTTCATTACATCCCCACATTTTACCTCTACTTGCTAAACCAGCCTACATTTTATTTACTGAACCAGATTCTGCAGAATGTCAATCCTCCCAACTGAAACAGTACTGCCAAGCAAATGCCAAATGGCAAATACCTCAGCCCTTTCAGCGACATAATGAAGCCTATGCAGGCACCAAATAAGTTCAGATACAAGGGCCAGGAAGAAGCTCATTCACCTCAAAAAAATCAAAATAATGAGGTATAGCAGGTCAAATACCAGGAACATAGGCCTTGCATTAGGTCACAAGTCCATCTAGCTATGCATTCGGTCACTGACACTGGCCAACACAGAATTCTTTAGAGGATGGTGTAAAGACACCATTGTGGACCATTTTACAAAAAAATAAAATCATGAAGGTCCATACGCAGACAAATCTCCGGTGTCTTCAATAGGAGTGTCCAGAGTTAAAATGGAGGAAGGACCACAGGATTTGGCCTAGTCTGAAAATGGTGCACTGATTATCTTCAGAATTTATATTGCTGATAAAGACAAACGAGAAGCATACCTAAACTTTTCTGCACAACAACTAAGGCCTTTTATTAAGTAATAAAACCTTTAGAACTATATTTATATATGAGAATAGCACATTTTCTATAAATCCTCTCCCCCACCCAGATTTCTAAAAATCATCTTTTCAGATTGAATGCTGCATGCGGAATTCCAAATGTAAAATGTAACCTCAATGTAATCTGTCAGCCTGGTTATAGCATTTTCTATGCTGCAAGGGTAGCTGAGCTGAACTTAAGCAGGCAAAAATCAATTCATAAACAACTTTAAATTTGATAACTGTCCACATGTTCACCGCTCGGGTGAAGATAATTGTAGCTGCATGCTTTTCTGAGATCCATGGCCGGGGTGAAAATAGGGATCATTCAATAACTCATCTTTCAGCAGTAGCTGTAAATGTACTGGCTGATCTATAAAGACGGCTTGGATTATTTTTTGTATTGGTGCTATATCACTCCCTCTGCCCATTCTTCGTTTCCTCCTTTTTGGTACATTCCCAGTCTCCCCCTGGAATTAGTTTAAATTTGCACAGTCCCTGTAGTACACATGTGCTGTACATTTATACCTCAGCTCGTTATCACCACATGTGAAAGGCTAGAACGTGTTATCAGCATGATCATATACATGCAACAAACACTGGGTACATCGCTATTGCAAATGAATGCTTTTGAAAGATGAGAAAGCTCTGGGATATTTTTCATCCTAAATCAATGGAATCAATAGAGGTTTCTAGGCCTGTCTCGGGGCTGTGCAGTTGTGTAGACATGGCATGTAATCAGGGGCAGGGCATAGCTATACTTCAAGGCAAACACTGAGGCATTCAAAATGCTCTCTGGAGCATTGCAGAGGCTGGATATGCTCCTACTTACACCCTGGGGGGGGGGGAGCTTAGTCTCCCCACCCCATTTGAAGCACGGTGCCTCCAAGAGAGAAGACAGGGTGCAATCTGAAGAGGGCAGAATCTGGCTCTTAGAGTAGAGAGATGAGGATCTATCACTTCCCCAATAATCCCACAAATAGCAATAGTTATTACATGAGCATACCGAGGGAAAAGAGCCCACACACACGTGCAGAAGCCAGGAAAAGTTAAAAGCGTCTTTATTTGAGCTATAGCCTTTTCTGTTCAAATTGCCTTATCCCCCACCTTCCCAGCAGTTCTCCTTAGTTCTGTGCACCTGCCTCCCGATTAACATAAGGCACATATCTGTGGTGGCTTTAGTGAAGCCTACTGCACCCTGGTCATTCACCCTACACATTACAGTATCCTGTCTGTCTCCTTGTTCTGTCTTTCCCATTTCAGAGATGGAGGGAGAATAATCATCCGAGACTATGCAATTAGATTTCTGGTTTTTCTTTCAGAGGTTCATATTTTTTTTACCTTCCATCCTCCCACAAACACTCTGCCAAGGCCTGTATGGGGATCTAAAAGTTAAGACTGAGTGACACAAGCTTCCTACAGAGGCAGCACTCATTATTACTTAGATAACAACAAAAGTGTTCAGCCAGCCAGATTCTTTACTATTCTTGCATTCACATTTTCCCCTCACTTCCATACCATCTCGCTGTGTCCATTGCTAAAGGGAAGAGACAGGACTTCATTGTGTAAATACATGCCTGGGGCTGGACATCTTTACTGAGACTCAGTTCCTCGTTGCCTTGCCCCTTTTGCAATCATTTCTACCCAAGCCAAGTGGGTACCCAGTGCTATATTTCTGATTGTGTCAGGCCAGATGCTCAAAGGTTTTTAGGCCCCTAACTCCCATTGAAATCAGTGGGACCTAAGCATCTACACACCTTTGAAGATCTGGGCCTAAGTGACAACATAAAGACAGTGAAGAATTAGGCCCATCCTCTGCGAATTCAGATTTCACTGCACGGTGCTACCACACAGGGTTTGTCTCAATCCTGAATTAATGGATTTCTGGCTACTCTTCATTTCTGTTTCACCCAGTACCACAGACATCAACCCTATTGTCAGTTCTGTACAACAGTACAAACCTCTTCCGCTTTATATTCTATTATACACACACAAAAACTACATGAAAAGAACTTAAGGTTGCAAAGTCAAGGACTCCAAAGTTAGAAAATCCCAGAATTAAGGCTAGGGTTTTTGTGTGTGATATCTTAGACCAGGGGTAGGGTACCTATGGTATGCATGTCGAAGGTGGCACGTGAGCTGATTTTCAGTGGCACTCACACTGCCCAGGTCCTGGCCACCGGTCTGGGGCGGGCTCTGCATTTTAATTTAATTTTAAATTAAGCTTCTTAAACAGTCTAAAAGCCTTATTTACTTTACATACAATAGTTTAGTTATATATTGTAGACTTATAGAAAAAGACCTTCTAAAAACGTTAAAATGTATTACTGGCATGTGAAACCTTAAATTAGAGTGAATAAATGAAGACTCAGCACACCACTTCTGAAAGGTTGCCAACCCCTGTCCTAGACATTTAAAAAAAGGAATCAGGAAAAAGAAAAAAGAAATTTCATCATGCCACCCACATGGGTCATGAGCAGAGTTGGAACCTTTAGATACACACAGACCTCTGCCAGTTGAGCTAATGAAGTAATTGATAGCAATAGCAGGTTATCATCCTATATGTGGACCAATACTAGAGGGAGAAGAGAATATGTTTTGCCATTACGTTTCACAGACCTCCACTAACAGAGGAAAGGGGGGACTCAGGCTATGTGTACACTAGAGAGCTTACAGCAGCCCAGTTGCACCAATGCACTGCGCTGCTGTAAGCTCTTTAGTGTTACCACTCTAAGACAACGGGGGAGAGCTCTCCCATCAACTTAATTCATCCACCCCCAATGAGTGGCTGCAGCTATGTCAGCAGGAGAAGCTTTTCCACGGACATAGCACTGTCCACATCGGTGCTTAGGTTAGTATAATTTATGTCGCTCGGGGGAGTGGCTTATTCACACCCCTGAGCTGCGACATAAGTTATATCGACTTGAGCTGTAGTGAAGCCATAGCCTGAGGAATTGTGTGTTTCATTCCAGGTTGTGGAGAGGAGTGTGCTCTAATGGCACAGATGCTTCTGCCTGTTCGCCCCAAGCTTGACCCCTTCTGACACTTTCCCTCCAACACCACTTCCTCATCCCTGTCCTAATCTCCACCCCTCATATTTCTCATTCCAGCTCCAGTCTCCTTGCCCAACCAATCCCAGTTCCCGCTCCTGGCTCCTCATGTGGTCTGTCTCTCTTCCTCAACCCTAGCCTTCAGTTGTCCCTTCTCATTCCCATTTGTGCCCTCCCCAGATTTCTTAACCAATTTCAGTCTCCCCCCACAGGCTCCTTGTCTCAGTCCTCCCCTGCATCCCAGCTCCTTGTCAGTGCTGAGCCCCTTTACCCTTTCCCTGACAGATTCCCAGTCCCCTTGTCTAGCCAGTCCCAGTCTCCTCCCTCCTCGTAGCTCTTTGTCTTCCCCTGCCAGCCAACTCAATCCTAATCCCTCCTGTATTGCCCACAACAGCTTCCCAGCCTAGTCTCTTTGCCCAACACTCCCAGTCTCTCTTTGCCCCCCCCCCCTCCAGTCTCACCAGACTCTTTGTCCCAATCTATTTCTTTCCCTCCCTTCCCAGTCCAGCCTGTGTCTCCTCTGCAATCCATTCAGGCAGTTTCCTCCTCCACACTACCTGGGTGCCAGTTAGAGCATGGAGATTTGTCACTGAGAGCACAGGAGAGACAGGATCTTTTCCCCCGCTCCCCGAGCAGCAATAACAGGGAAAATCTGGCTTCCCTCCTGTAGCCCTGGGCTGGAGCATGCTCAGTCACAGAGGATGATGCATGCACCATTCTATCACACGTCAGATCAGTGAAGGGATGGCAGAGGAGCAGTCTGGTCAGCACTGGGAGCTGTGAGAGGCTTGAGCATGCTCAAAGAGAACAGACTCTTTGTAGATTTTAGCTGGTGATCTCTACTGTACACATAGAAACTGTTATAGAAGCACCAGTGATCTGTATGCTCTGTATAACCTGTATGTTCAAAAAGTCTGTTACACTTTCCCCCCCATTTTTGTCTCCTCTCCCTCTCTGAATACCTGTGAAGTGGCTTTCCCCCTCCCTCTCCCTCCTGAAATGCTTGTGAGATGAATGGGCTGGTTGAACAGCTGGAAGATCAGAAGAGCTTCTAGGTAGACAAGGTGTCTGGGACTCTAATTAGGCAGCACTCACACACTCAATGCATGGACACTGGCCGAGGTGGAGTGTGACCAACCAGACATGGCCAAGTCATCTCTAGTCGCAGGCCATGAGGAGCAGGTCCTTAAAAGGGGAAGGGGCCATGTGCTCAGGAGTGCACTCACAAGACTGTACCTCCCGTAAAGGCCCTTCACCCAGATCGCCTAGCCAGTGGTTCGCCGCATTGCATTCCATCATGCCTCGGGAAGACTTACTGTCATCGCATCATCCATCGCTGTGCTGGGACACTTACCTTGAAGGATCCTGACATGTCTAGTGCTGTGCCGGTCCTGGGAGCATGTCCCCCTCCCCATCCTTCTTTTGAGATTAGATATCAGTATAATAAACATGCTGCTTTCTGCCAAACTCTGGTGGGTCATTAGTGTTCCCTAAGCTTACTCCCTTAGCTGGCCCAATTTCGGGTAACAGAAACTATGATTTTTCAAAGGCTTATAGACTTGGCAAATTTGGGCACATTTTCATAGGAACAGCAATAGGCACATTCCTGATGTAAAGGCCACCAATCCTGCCAAATTCCAAGTCCATGCTCCAAAGCCGGTGAAGGAGAGGTGGGCACTAGAGCTTTCTGAATAAAAGATTGAAAAAAATAATAATATATTCTTGCCCCTTTTGACCCAAGTGGCTAGTCCAAGTTTGGGGTACTGTTGATGTTCCAGCTGGGAGTAGAAATTGGTGACAGTCAGGTATTTTTTTGACGCAGTTTTGTTTATTTAGAAAGAATGTACAAAGTTCTGTGTCTTTGAAAACAGAAGAAATCAAACATTAGGAAACAGCTTCTTTTGCTCACAGCATCAAGAGCACGCTTTTCAGCCTTGCTCAGGCTTCTTCCAGGGTCAGGCTGAGGGCATTCAGCATTCAACTTTTTGCTCACTCCCTCTGTTTCTTGTCTGTTCCTTGTTTTACGTTCTGCCTTCCCATACACACCCAAGCATACAAACACCCCTTACCAAACCAATACCCAGCAAAAGGCTCCTGGATGGGTTCACACAATCCTTTTCTCTTAAGTGTGTGTGGGGTGGGGTGGGGGAGTTCACACCTATTAATCTCAATCCCATAGCAAGGTTTCATCCAGCTCATGACAGAATTTTTCCTGAGCTTCATACTCAAACAGCTGAACTGTTTTGACCGAAGCTTTCCAAAAGTGTCAGCGTGAGGCAGACACCTGTCATGAAAATTTTTTCAGTCCAAGTTGTTAAAGTTTTGCAAAGTTATAAGCAACTGCAAACAGGATCTTAAAATGTGATGTGCCAGGCACGCTTAACAGGTGAAGCTACCAGTTCTACCTAGAATCAAGCTACAGATCTACATTCTAAATAAAGAGCTTTCCTCCTCCCATAATAAATATTACAGGAATCCCTCATCTTCCTCCATATTGGATATTACACATCTCTGCTCTTGGAAAAAGAAAAAAAAATACCTTGTCCGTGATGGTGGCTGATGTGAGTCTCTGTAGTACGCAAAGACCCAGCCATTGGAAACATTAGTATTAGTTATATCCTCAGCCTAGGTGGTTGCCCATATAGCTATTCCTAACAACAAGCATTCCTCCTCCACATCCACAGTGCACAGAAAGGATCCAGCAATGGGAACTGGGGGGGGTGAGGTTGGGGGCGGGGAATGATATAAAGCAGGGGTAGGCAACCTATGGCACGTGTGCCGAAGGCGGCACGTAAGCTGATTTTCAGTGGCACTCACACTGCCTGGGTCTTGGCCACAGGTCTGGGGGGGCTCTGCATTTTAATTTAATTTTAAATGAAGCTTCATAAATAAGGTTTTTAAAATGTTTACTTTACATACGACAATAGTCTAGTTATATATTACAGACTTATAGAAAGAGACCTTCTAAAATCATTAAAATGTATTACTGGCACACGAAACCTTAAATTAGAGTTAATAAATGAAGACTCAGCACACCACTTCTGAAAGGTTGCCGACCCCTGCTATAAAGAAGCTGGATGCAGTGAGAGGAATCAGATCTCCACCCCATGCCCCAAGCTCCACCAGCAGCTAGCACAGCAGATGGCTGTGGGTCCATTACATTGGGTGGCTGCAGTGCTGGACAGGCATACTTTGCCATTTCACCAAATGAGCAGCTGCCTCTTACCTCTGATCTACACCTTGCACGTGTCATGACGCCTTGGCTTCCTGGAAGCAGGTGCTGGGTGGTTGCCCTCTAGCAGTGTGGGGAACATGGATGTAGGCAGCGGTGTAATGGTAAAAAAAGTGGGTAAACTAACCTTCATATTCCCCAAATGAGAAACAGCTAAACTCCTTTGGCCAATATTTACCCTCAACTACACCACTGGATGTAGGTCAGCAGGCTGGCTGTAGCTTAACACAACCAGGGTTGAATTCTCATTCCCAGCCACTGATGGAACAGAAGCCCCTAAACTGCCATACATGCAGTGGCTAAGAAAAACTCCAGATCTGAATAGCTCTACAGCGCAGTTAACATTTTTTTGCATAATGCAATCTCCTAGTCCCTTAAGAGGAGGAACCATGATTAATTCCCTCCAATGTAATTACCATTATTCTAGCATAGATGTGGGCAAAACTTCACACAGAATGGTGAGTGTGGCTGCAGCAGTGGTGCAGAGAGACAGATTGGCATTACCCTACTTTGTTGTATGATGTCCCTGTAAACGCTACTGAAAACTGCATGAAGCTCATATCTAATTTACTGCCTTCTATCACCTCTCAATTTCCTTCATCATTGTTACTTTCCAGGATTCTCCCTCCAATCAAATATACACAGTATATATTATTCTTCCCCCAAGTTGTACTCCCCTGCATTTTTCCAAACTGCTTCTCATTTTATTTCTTGTCCATATCTCTAACCTCTCTCGTTTCTTTTCTTATTTCCCCATCAATTGATTTTGCATCCTCTCGCTCCTTAAGACAACCTGTGTAGGCTATGGGCCCAATTGTGCCACACTCAATCAAATTCTGTGCACCTTGTGAGTAATCCAATTTATTTTAATGGGATTATTCAAAAAGCAAGAGTGCCAGAATTAGGCAGTGAGTTAATTAGGCAAAAAGGTTATTCCTAGTGTTAATAAAAGGTGCTAAATGAAACTGGGCCTAACACAATCAAAAATCTTCTCTCAGCCCAATCTATTTCTTGGAGTATTTCATCTACATGGCACTGCTATTTCCAAACTATTTTGAATGATTTTTTCAAAGTATGATTTCATAGGACTGTATGTATTCTACTAAAGCTCTTTAAGATCTATTGATAAAAAGCACTACAGTATATAAGAGGTGAGTATTATTACTACTACACCTACTGCATTTCTTTCAACCATTGATTCTGTTCACTTCCTTGGGATGGGTAAAATTGGTCAGACATGATTTGTTCTGTATACGCCATGCTGCAAGATGTTTGCTGTTTTGTCATTTCCTAGGTGCATACAGAATTTCTCTACAAATATTGGTTCTATTATTTTACTAAAATTTGGAGTTAGATTTGCCAGGAGTAATTAAGAACAATATTTTATGTAACATAGTGTGCATCAAAATATTTTATAAACTGCAGTATAACTTCATCCACAATTAAAATGTATGTCTTATGTTCCTAAAAGCTCATGCCTCCTCCCTCTCCCAATGTATTATGGGAGTGTATCAGGGCTTGGGTGGCCAGGCAGCCTAGTGGTTAGATCATCTGTCTCTCAGCCCCCCCCCTCCCTCCCCCCCGCTCACTGGGTAGCCTCAGCCTTTAAGGCTGAGTTGGGGGGGTGGCAAGAGAGTCTTAAGTCCTCCCTCTCCACCAAGTCCCAGTCCAGGGCCCTATGTATGTGAACCCCTGAACAACTGAGGTTGGTGTCCCTCTTGTCAGGGAGTCAGAATCCACTGCCCTGGGCTATTTTCTACCAATCTGTTCAGTCTGGGGCATGGCCCCTCTAGTACCATCTACCGGGCGGCTTGCTTCCCTCTTTAGTCCAGACAGCGCCTTGCTGGGATCCCAGGTCCTTCGGGCAGGGCAGCTGCAAATTGGCAAGGACAAGCCCCACAATGGCTCTGGAGTTCACTCAGTCAGTTACCTCATGTGCTGGGGGTTACTCCACACAGCTTCCCTTGGCTGGGAAACCAGTGCCTACTTCCAGGTGGCCAGGGCGGCTCCAGGCACCAGCGCACCAATCTGGGGGACCAGTGGACCTCCCGCAGGCATGCCGTCGAATCTGCATGACCAGCAGACTTCCCGCCGAAAGCTGCCTGACTGTCGTGCTTGGGTCGGCAAAATACATAGAGCCGCCCCTGCAGGTGGCTGCCCTGGCTGGCAGGCCAGCACTCCATCCCTTCAGGCACAGAGACAGCTAGCTCTTGCCTCTTCACCAGTCAGCCCTGAACTGAACCAGGCTCTCTTCTTTTATCCCCCCCTTCAGGCTTGGCATTGGCTACAGGCATAGTGGGGTGGAGCTAGCTGGGTCCAAAGACTCTCTTTAACCCCTGCTGTGCTGGCTGGCGGTTTCTCTGCTTCATCACAGGGAGGTTCTTTTGGTCTCCTTCCTCTGAAGCATCAGAGATGGCTGGAGATGGGACATTGGGCAGGGTAGGTCAGAGCTCTGAGGTGGCACTGAGCATGCTCTCTCTCTCAGGTGCTTGGGTGGCTGGTTCTTGCTCACATGCTCAGAGTGTAACTGATCTCCATACGTGAAACTGGAAAGGAATTTTTCCCCATTCAGATTGGGAGAGACCTTGTGGGTGCAGGTCATTTGTCCGGATTATCATTTCTCTGCCATTGTGAGGGCCTCAAGCACTGGTGCACCTCAGGCCCCTCCTATTCTCTCCCTGTGGCACGTAATCATTTAGTCTCCTGTGGACTGTAATACTTTGGTCTCATGTCAATTGTTGGGACTTGTGAGTGGGTGCTGGGTGGTGTTGGTGGGCTGTGATATACCAGAGGTCAGACTAGATGATCCAGTGGTCCCGTCTGACCTTAACATTTCTGATTGTAAAACACAGTGGTGCATAGCAAGCATTTAACAGCACCCAGTAGCACTACAACATAGAAAATCATATTCTGTTGAAACTATAGGGAGGGTATTGTGACAGAAGAAACATAGTTGCTGAAACTGCTAACTGGCTGTTAGCCATTGTGTAACACACATGCCTCTTGCAAAAACCGTGCCATGTGGCTAAGCAAACCTAAGGGCAGGTTACCAGGTTACCAGTCCATTATAGTGTTTCTTGAACTTTCCTCTGAAGCATTTAGTGTGGGCGGTTGGCAGAGACAGGATTAGATGGACCCCCAGTATGAGTCATTATGGCAATTCCTGTTTGTATCTTTCAGGAGAGGATGTGATCAGGATCTTTGTTTTATCTCTTCCCTGGAAGATGGCATTTCCAGTAACAGCCATGCTGGAGCATTACTTAGGATTTACTTAAGGAATCTACTAAAATCACTCTTCTTTCTGCAACATGCTAAAGTTTGCCCTCAGATTTTCCAGCCAAGTACTGACTAGGCCAGGGATCGGCAACCTTTGGCATGCGGCTCGTCAGGGAAATCTGCTGGCGGGCCGGGATACTTTGCTTACCTGCAGCATCCGCAGGTTCGGCCAATCGCAGCTCCCACTGTCCCCGGTTCGCCGTTCCAGGCCAATGGGGGCTGTGGGAAGCGGCGGCCAGCACATCCCTCGGCCCACACCACTTCCCGCTGCCCCCAGTGGCCTGGAACAGTGAACCATGGTTAGTGGGAGCTGCGATCGGCCGAACCTGCGGACAGGTAAACAAACCGTCCCGGCCCGCCGGCAGATTTCCCTGATGGGCCACATGTCAAAGGTTGCCGATCCCTGGCCTAGTCAGTACTTGTCTGGGAGATCTGAAGGGAAACTTAGCATGTTGCAGAAAGAAGAGTGATTTTAGTAAGAGCCAAGAAGATCACATTCAGATATTGTATGGCTGCAGGCCGGTCAAGGTCTTTGCCTTTATACTTCATTTATTTTTTCCCAGTCTTCTGCTATGTGCCTAATTCACTATAACTTCACTACATCATTGGCACTTATTTTGGAAAATTTGTAAGCTAAATTAAGACTAAGATTCAAATCACGTAGACCTGCAAATATATGTACATGTAGTTTCTCCAAATTATTGCATTCATTTCTGTTTATCAAACATACTTATTGGCAAAGTCATTATTTACCAATGGCCCATGCCACCTTTCCTTATTTTTATTAATAGGAATTAAATATAGCTATTTAGTAACTCAGGCTTTTTTGAACCATTTTGCCAGTTCTTTTATTCATGTGCCTAATTTATAGTATTTATTTTCTCCATCTGATAGAGCTGTAAATGCATTCTTCTCTTTAATCCCTTTGGGCAGTAATAATTTATTCTGGTTTTTAGCTGCCCTCATCTTTTTCATGCAAGCATTAACCAGGTTTGCATGCGCTACTTACTTTAGTTTCCTAGGCCCTTCCTAATTTCCAGCACAGGCTCTTGATTATTTTTTTACCCTCACAGAGGGTTTAAAAAAAAAAAATCACAAAGCAGTGCTTCATAAATCCTCTTTGGGTCACTTTCGGTCCCTTGCATTTTTCTTTCTCCATGTAATTGTCTTCATTTGAACTCTTATTGCTGTGTATTTATAATCCAGCCTTCTTCTACATTTCTGGATGATAATCAGGGCCATATATTCTTTGAAACTCCTTCTGTCTACAGAGGTGGTCAGGGAATTTATCTTTGTTAGCTGAAATGTGCCACTTCCACATAAGCCTATTTGTTTCTTCTCTCTCCCTTGCCTCATTCAGGGAGACTGCAGGGCCTTCTTCCTGCATCCAGACATTTTCAAGAGGATAATGGAGAAGCAATGGAGGAGCCCCTCTTCCACTTCCAGAGGACATTGATGGGATTCTGTGGTGATTTTCCCTCCACCAGAAGGCAGCAATGAACTCCTTGAATTCCTCTCAAGTTCCATGTGCTCTGGGACCCTTTAGTGATGAAATAAGTATCAGCTATCCTCTCCTTAATTGTGCATTGTGAACTAAAATAGTTCATGGTCACTATAACCAGGCTTCTCTCTCGTATCTTCACTCTCAATCAAAAACAACGAGGAGTCCTTGTGGCACCTTAGAGACTAACAAATTTATTTGGGCATAAGCCTTCATGGGCTATTTCCTCCCCAGTGGAGAGAAAGATTCAAGATGAGTTCTCTTCTTTCTGGACTAATAAATCATGCTTTGCTCAGATTAGGAATCCCTTTGACAATTAATCATTGTTTAACTGTGTTGCCCAACACATGTCAGAGTAGTTGGTTTCAAATTCCTTGATATATTCGATTCAGGAAATCCTTTTTTCTCGGATTCTCCCCTACAAGCCTGTGGTTCTCCAGCAGATGCCCACTATAGTTTCACCTTTGTTTTTCATTGCTTGTATGCTAAGCTAAAGCATTTCACCATTTTTCAAGATAGAGTTGTGTTTCTCTTGTTTTGTAAATACTTTTGACACTCCACCACTTCTTCCCTCTTTTGCGTAGACTGTACCTATCAGTATCATCCTTCCAGCTCTGAGAATCATTCTTCCATGCGTCAGTGCTGCTCACCAGGTGATACTCTCTATCATTTAGTATTACTTCCTAGCTCCTTTTGCTAATTTCCCCTTACTTCTTGCAGTTGTGTATAGAAACTCTCCTTTCATTATATTCACCATTGTTTGATAAATCATTTCTCTTTTCTTTATTCAAATTGAAAATCCATACCAGATTGTTGGAGTTAATTAACCCTCCCTACCTAGTTCACAGCATGTATAAAAAGCTTTGTCACTTGTGAACACATAACTTGTCAAGCCTCCCAGCAGAAGCGGGAGTTCCTTAGACAAAGGAATTTTCTCCCCCTCCCTTACCTCCCCTTTTTTTTTTTTTTTTGTTTCCACATAGGCCAACCAGCTTCCACTCTCTCCCCAGCTGCTCCCAAGCCAGCTGCATGCTCTTCCTGGCAGGACTACAAAGTGGAGCTTTCTATATGTTTCATTCTGCCTTAGAGCCAGCAGCTGTATGTTCAGCACAGCACAGTTGGGACAACTGGGCTCTGCTCCTTTCCCCTGTGTGGTGAGTTCATTCTGCTTGGAGACAAAGTGAAATGACTACCTAGCAAGTCTCATTTTGAAGTCCCACTGGGCATAGAAGGCTAGGGAATGGAGGATGGAAGGAGACCACACACAATGGACAGTGCTGTGGGTGAGACTAGAAATAATTCCCATGCTTGAGAGATTCTGGACAGGGGCAGCCCCTTGGCTCCAATTTTTCCTGGCAGTGTCAGAGTGCTTTACCAGCCTGCTTCTCTCATCAGCACTCCTCATAGTGTCTGAAATATAAGCAGAGCAGGGATCCAAACACAGATCACAGTGTGTGTTAAACAGAACACGCAACCTCTCCTCTGCTCAGCTCTCCACTCAGAGAAGGTGTATCAGGCAGAGCAGGGAGCACTGTTGATTATAATGATTAGAGAACACTGGCCTTGATGACAAGGAAGGGAAGAGAGGGGGAGGTCTGGATGAAGACAGCAAAGCAACAAATAAAAAGAGAAACAAAAAATTCTCACAGTCCTTTCCAAATCTCTCTCCAGCCAGTATCTGAAACCTGACAGTTCTGCAAAATTGGTGCACGCTCCTTCCCTGCTTTAAAGTAGTAACCTAGTCTACATCTGAGTCTGAAATCCAAACAATCACCTCTCATCACAGGGAACAGTGCATGTTACCCCTTTCATCTTCTCCTTTCCTCATTCGCATGTGGCATGAGCAAGATCACAATGAAAGTCACCAGCATTCACACTCTCCTCAGCTCTCTGCCCAGGTCTCTTTTGTCAGACTCTACTGAATCAAGTACTAAACATAGGATGACATTTAATTTGCAGTACAGATTGTATATCATTCCAGAACAGTGATGTACATAGGACATTCTAATATGTGCTATATAACTGTTTGGTAGTGCTGTGTTTAGGAAACACTGTAAACTTACTATCCAGCCAATTTAAGATAATAAATTAAAAGCCGTTTCAGTTTTTACATCTGCTCCCACATCTCCCAGCCAATTTACCATCTCATTTTTCTTTAAATATTTCTCTTCTCCTCTGCCTTATTGTGTGAGCAGAGAAATGAACAGAGAAAACGGAACAACAGACTGTATAGGGGGGAAAACAGAGAAAGTGACTCTGCACTAGAGCTTGTTGAAAAGGGCACCTTTTCACAAATTATACAATTTTCCCACCATTTTTCAATCAGGTTTATTATACACAGAGTGCAGCCAAGTGTCTAAAATCACCAGGAAAAAAAAAAGAGGAAAGTTATTTTCTCTTATCTCTATCAGAGTAGCTTAGGTATTACTTCAACAATAAGAGGGAAAACATTTTTAGAGCAAAGTGATATTTAAGTTGCATTGTCTCTTTAAATGCAAAGTACAATCTTGGTTTTGGGCACTAATCCCGCAAAGGTATTCTGTGCCATCAGATCCCATAGCCCACGTGTGACCCCATTGAACTCCATGGGGCTTCTCACAGGTAAAGGAGTCCACTCACACAGAACTTCTTCCAGGGGCGGGGCCTAGGTTTGGAAATATAAACAGATTTGCACATACATAACAACAGCATCTAACCAAATGCTGCCAGATTTCTTGGATACATTTGGTTTATTTAACAGGGATGATCATGTGTGCATTTTAGAGAATTTAAAAGTTACATTAAAGAGATAATAAAGTAAAGTAAACACGAGAGTAGAATCATCAGTAGGAAGCATCTGTATAAGAAGACAAAAGACAAAGGAATCCCTTGCCTTCAATGTCAGCAGGGATTAGTGTTTGAATCCACATATCCCATTAGAATATTTTAGTCTTCAGAAGACAACCAGATAGATTTGATTTGGGACTGATATTTTAGTTTAAATTTGCTATAACTTCATTTGCAAACAGGATATATTTTATCATAGGGCCTGTATCTCTACTGCCTTTCTGTCTTGTGCAGTTGTTCACAGCTGTCTCAAGTTTTTTTTGATGGAACATTGGGTTTGCAATTAACTGATTTTTTTTTTCACGGAAAGTGTCTGATTTCCTTAAGACTTTTCCATTTTTTCTTTTTCTCAGAAAACCAATATAACTGAAAATCTTTTGGATGAAAACCTGAGTTTTTTGTTTTCCAGCTGAAACCAAAATGAGTTTTATTGTTGTTGTTGTTTTTTCCTGACAAAAACTCAAACATTTTCCATAGGGAAAAAACCTGCATTGCCCAAACAACTCTACTGCTAAGAATGATAACATTTTACACCCACTTTGCAAACTTCTACACAAAGTCCAAGGCACTGGAAGTAAGGCCCAGGGCCTTCTCTGCACTAGACTTTTTCAGCCCCACAATCCTCAATGGTTGTGGCAGGCTTCTTTTGTACACTCGTTATAGCTTCTGTTTGCAGCTTTATAAACATTACAAAAAATACTTCAAGGCAAAAATCATAACAACGGGCTGGGACTGTGGCAACCTTTTAAAACGTGTTGTTTAATTGAAAAGCTGTGAAGCAAAAGCAAGCAGCTTGTTGTTAAATTCATCTGCATGAAACATTTATAATGAAAAGCTCTACCCTGTCTATAGCAGGGACTTTATCCTATGTAGGAAAATTAAAATTAAAAAAAAAAAAAAGAAAGAAAGAAACCCCAGGCCATTTGCCTGCAAAAGCCAGAATCCTGTAAATGTAGCTTAAGAAAAACAATGTTAACAAATGCAATATCACTGTTATCCCAGGCAGTACACTCCCACATAACTGAATTACTGTGAGGAGTGGGGGAAGGGATGCCCTATGAGATGTAATGAATCACCCTGCATTCTGCCATAAGCAGAAATGTAAATAAAAATCAAAGAGACCTTTGTACCGCTGACAGTATGGCATGCCAGGTCACATGGCCTGATATTTTAAGAGGATTAGAGCTAAATCCCTGCAAACTTTGAAATGGCCCAGCCAAGCTTGTGAGCTTTTCAGTTTAAATGGATGCACAGCATGACTTCTATGATCATTTGGAATTTGGAAGGTATAGTGGGGCAAACTCTGAAGCAATGCAAAACACTGTAGTCATTGGTTTTATGTTAATTTGGAGCAACATGGAGGTGATAACTGGGTTAGATGAGACAAGAACCACTAAAATCACATCTTATCACATCTACATAAAAGATCACAAGATAAGAGTTAGATGGGGAGGAAATGTTGTACACTATTTATGGTACCAGGAGCACCATCTCTCTACGTTCATTTTTGTGTTAAAGGAATTAAAAGAACCCAAACCCAACTGGATCATCATAAACTACTTAAATAGCCCATCTGTCACTCCAAGAAGTGCCAAACATGACTTCCAGATGAATGTTACATAAAAGAAGGCTTTTTGGATCACCTGGGAAAGCCTTTTACCAACAAGTCTCAGATGTGAGAACATGCAGGATGCACACAGACTAAATCCATCCACCAGACGGAATGTTAGTATTTGTCCAGTAAAACATAGCCACCAGCTGGCAGACAATTGCCACCATGTGAACAAGTGGCAATCCCAATAGCTTAACATAATGCATTCAACCTATCATTAAAGGCACAGTGAACAAAAATCTCTCTGCTCCGAGTGCAAGATGTACAAATTCCCATGGTTGTGTTTATGAACATCTGAAAAGGTTCTATGAAATATTACCAAAGCAGCTAGGAAAATAGGTGTTACATAATACATATGAACTGCTTTTGAAGCTCAGATTCCAGCCTTAAGGTATTCATAGAACCATAGGGTTAGAAGGGACCGCAAGGGTCATCTAGTCTCATCCCCTGCCAAGATGCAGGGTTTGTTGGGTCTGAACCATGCAAGACAGAGGGCGATCCAGCCTCTTTTTAAGTAACATTAACATGAATATCCCAGAGGTGCATCTCCAGAGCAAGCTGAGCTCAGGGCATCAGCACCATTACCAGCTGGGAGCTGAGCAGCTGCTCTGTCAGAAAGTTTGTAAAGAATCAATAAAACAGGTCAGTGTTGGAGCAGAACCCTTCTGGACTTCAAGAGGATTCTTATTTTCGACCAAACAAGAGCAATTTAAATCATTTATGTAAAAGAACAGCAGAAAGAGGACAGTGAATTGATACTTGATAGTTCTGCATGTTTAGTCAGAAATTCAGGCCAATCCTTGATACTTCCCTTTTGTCTTTTACCACAGCCAATGGTGTTTTGTAACAGCTCTGTCATGTCCACTTTCTACCAGCCTGCGTTTAACTCCTGCTAAATGAATTCACAAAGAAACCAAGAGGTAGTTTGACAAAATAGAAAAATCAGCTGCAGAAGCAATGAATTTTTTAGTGGAAAGAGTATCGAGTTATTAACAGACCAAGACTCCTGGTCTGAAGAAGACATAATACAATATGTATTGGCTACAATACTTGAACTAACTGTTAATTTAAAAAAAATGTTGCCACAAATGTATTTTACTTGATATTATTCAATGCCAAACATCTTTCCATGTGCTTCATCTGCAAAAGGAGGGAAAACAGGCAGTTGAGATAAACGGGCAATTAGGGTTGGTAGCCAGTTGCAGTTCATTGGACCAAACTCTCACCTTTATTTCCCCAAGCAGTCAAAATAAGACCAAAAAAAGGGGGGGGGGCGAGGTTTTCCTAAAAGATCCACTCAAAATAAAGAGAGGTCTGTTCAACCTAAATAAATATCACGTATGCAAAGGCACAGTGCACTAAGCAGAGTGCCACTGCCCGGTTTTGAGCATCTACTTGAAACCCTTAATTGGTACATTTCACTGTTAATTTCATATTCCCTACCTTTTTCCTGCTTTGCAGGTATCTTTATAAAGCAACCTGTAAATCACTGAACCCACACTTAGACCTTTATCCAGGGGTTATGATTAGATTTGTCAGTATTCCCAGTTACTCAGAGTGAGAAAACCGGGAAGCAAGTTATCCGTTTGCATGCTGGCTTTGCTATAAATTCCTGTACCTGGTCACAGTGATTTATGGTTCTTCCCTAGGATATTGCCTTTCTTCATTCTCTGTAACAGACTGTGAACTCTCACTGGGAATTTTATTTATGTTAACTGCTCAACTTCTCTCTCCTCCCCTCCAAATGTATCATTGTCTGAAGACAATGGTTTACTTCTCTGCCTTCGTTGGGCTGGATGCAAATTTACTCTCTGGACCAAACTGTTGAGTCCAAGTTTCTATCTAGTATGTTGATAACGTGCCAAAGTAAAAGTACATAGTAGATTTGGAGGTCTCGGTGTCTAAACTCACATAAGTGCTCGGAGAGTTTTTTCTGTCTTATGAAGCTACCACTATCCTTTTAAAATATCTTTTGTGCATAAATTGAGGTGCAGCATTTCAAGATCAATCCTTCCCCAACAACCATTCGTATAAGAGTACCAAAAAGCAGTGCATTTTGTAAATGATCTCCAAGCCACTATTTCCTCTATACCTCTGTCAACCTACACCCTGGACACTGCTAGTTTTCCACGGCTTGATTTATCTAATGGCCTACTTGTGGTCACTTAGAATAATACTCCTATAGCTTTGGAACTGTTACTGACACAAAGTTCCCTGATGGACAGTTTTCTTTTATGTGCTAGGCCAGAGGCACATAGATTTTGCCCAAAGGAAAAGAAAGCCACACTGGGAGCCCCAGATCTATGTCTGTTTTTTATAAGAAGGGAGCAGATTGCAAGAGGGCTCATCATTACAACACAGATGTGGCCTGTGGAGATTTCAGCCTGGTTCTCCACTGCTTTGGATGACAGGAAGTCAATTATACCTATGCAACATGAATGCAAATTGGATCCAAACCACTACTGAATCAGAATTCACCACTCACACCAATGGCAAAGCTACAACGAAAGTAGAGAAACTGGCCCTTCGGCTCGACATAGGTTGAAGCCCACTTACATCAAGAAGGAACATCAGCAGCGGGGACTGTAGTCTCAGTAGACTGCAATTCCGTATTGATAACGAGGGCTGATGTGGTCTCTTCCATTTTTTTGCAATATAGATGTGACTCTGGGGTCCAGCCTAGTTTTTCAAATGGCAGATACTCAGCACTTTAACTTGAAAAATCCAGAAGAGGCCTGATTTTCAGATTTCAGAGTAGGACTCCTCATTGTTTTTGCTGATTTTCAGTTACCCCAAAAATAAGACCACTCCAAATCACTAGTCACTTTTGAAAATTGATGTCTTAGTGCTTGAAATCTACATATTTCAGTGTAAGACAAGAGAATAAAATAGCATGTGAACCAAAGTAATATATTTGCAAAGCGACAAGCCAAAGCGCCCCATATTAAAACCACATTATAGTATGCCTGCTGCCCTTGGTGTCCCGCATTCACAAGCACTTGGAGCGCTAATCAAGTGCTAGCCTCTCCTGGGTACTTAGGTAGCATCTTTACATGGCAGAAGAGTGTTTACTCATTTAAATTTGCATGACATCAACATAAGCCCACCTAACAAAATGCAGCAGAAAGAGAAGGCAAATTAGCTTCTCTGGGGTTAGAAGTGCATTATGGGTAGCAATTAGGACATACCTGCACTAATCATGAGCCAACTGGGCAGGCTCTCAAATTAATGAGTCTGTGTGTAAAATGAAGACAGTAATACTTCCTAGGAATCGACCCCTTTGGCTGCAGTGGAGGACGAGCAGCTTAAGTTCTCAAGGCAACAGAGTCAGCTTTCTGTGCTCTAATTTAGGGATTGAATGGATTGTCAAGATCTGTATTATGCTACCGGAGAAGTACACGATGCCTTGTACCCTGCTAATCCTCTCTCCGACACACACACACACACTCCACCCCACATAGTTCTGGAAGTTCTGCCAGGTTAGATTTTCTTTACTCAAAGGGATGCAAACAGAGGGAGAAAAATAGAAATCTGAGACATGTGTAGCAAAAAAACAATTAACAGGGCTCTGTCTCATCAGGTTGCCTGCATTAGGCTATTTCCGGCCAGTGTCCAGTTGGGTAGGTAAGAGCCTCCCAGGAAAGGAGCTGAGTTATCTGACACTTTACAAACCGGAAAGCTCTATAAACCAGCATTTCAGGAGGGAGTGCAAGGCGGGGGCTCTGGGAGGGAGTTTGGGTGTGGGAGGAGGCTCGGGGCAGGGGGTTGGGGCACTGGAGGGGTTTCGGGGTGCTGGATCCAGGTGGTGCTCACTTCGGGTGGCTCCCTGCAAGTGGCAACATATCTGGAGAGGTGCAGCCAGCAGCTCTGCACACTGCCTCCACCCACAGGCACCACCCCTGCACCTCCCATTGGCTGCGGTGCCCAGCCAATGGGAGCTGTGGAGCCATCCCTTAGGGCGGGGGCAGCGCACAGAACCCCCGTGGCCATTTCTCCACCTAGGAGCATTAGCCTCAGCCAATGGGAACTGCGGGTGCGGTGCCTGCAGTCGGAGGCAGCACACAGAGCCACCTGGCCACACCTCTTTGGACATGTTGCCGCTTGTGGGGAGCCACCCAAGGTGAGCGCCACCTGGATCTGGTACCCCAAAACCCCTCCCATGCACCACCACTCTGCTCTGAGCCCCTTCCTGCACCCAAACTCCCTCCCAGAGCCTGCGCCCCACAGTTCCTCCCAGCCCTGAGCCCCCTGCTGCACCCAAACTCCCTCCCTCTTAGATAACCAGAATTTTTGACTTACTGCCACCCTCCATTCCCCCAATATGCCAGATAACAAAGCTTTTATTTTATATAGATTTCATGGTGGAGACCAGCATTTCTCAAATTGTGGGTTATTTTAGCGGGGTTGCAGTATTGCCACCCTTACTTCTTTGCTGCCTTCAGAGCTGGGCAGCCGGAGAGCAGCAGTGATTGACTGAGTGCCCAGCTCTGGACACAGCACCCCACCAGCAGCAGCCCAGAAGTAAGGGTGGCAATACTATACCAGACCATCCTTACATGTGTGCTGCTGCTGGCAAGCTCTGAAGGCAAGCGCCACCGTCAGCAGCAGCTCAGAAGTAAGGGTAGCAATGCTGCCACACCCCCTACAATAACCTTGCAGCCCTCCCAACCCCCCTCCTTTTTGGGTCAGGAGCCCTACAATTACAACACCATTAAATTTTAGATTTAAATAGTTGAAATCATTAAATTTACAATTTTTAAAATCCAATTTCAGAGTCATAGACCAAAATGGACCATGAATTTGGTAGGGCCCTACCTATTAGCCCCCACTCCAAAATTTTAGGATCTTTCCCATCAGTAATTTCTTCCCCCCTTCTTTTCCCTTCGGGGTCATCTCTCCCTCACCAACATTCTCACTTCTTCCTCCTCTTCTGTCTCTCCCCTTCTTTCCCCATCCTCACCCATTTATTTACTACTTCTTTCCTTCTTTATCCTCTTGCTCTCTCATCTGACTTTCCCTTTCTCACTACTTGACTTCATCCACCAGTCTCACCCTCTACTCATACCTCTTTTGCACCTACCTCCATATTGCACAAAGATGCCCTGCCGCTCCTACTGTTCACAGATTCCATACATGCATACCTCAACACCACCCATTCCTCAGAAGGACAGGGAGCATATTTTTCAGGAATATTTGTAGCAAAGTGTATCTTCATGTTTGCTTACCAAGTCATGTTGCCTCCATCCTTATAGTTAAGCGGAGAGAGTTTTTGCTTAAAGGAGGCTTTCCCCTCTCCAGTAGCCATGTTCTGTGCCGCACACATACCCTTGGAACATAGAGTTTATCACAGGCTCAGGAAGAATCATTTGTGGGAGTTCCTTGATAGCACACTGGGCATTTATCCCAAGATACAGACTCTAGTTCCACCTCTAGAAGTAGCATAACGATCTGAACAAAGGCCTGCTCATTCCAATCAAGAAAGGGTGGGACTTCAAACCAGCTACAACCAATAAGATGCTGAAAGTGTAATATTAATTGCTTGTATTGTTGTTATGGTGCAGTAGCAGATAAGCCAGTGCGCTGACCACCAACATCAAGTAGCATACTTATTTTTATCACCCATGCACTATGATGAAGGAGATTAAAACAACCCCCTCCCCTGACATCCCAACATAAGCATATCCAAACTATACCTACAATAAAAACCTACTATAAACTACAGCATTTCCTCAAATCTGGGGGGAGGGGATAGGTGGAGCGGGGCTAAAATTTGGATTTTTATTTAAACCTAGAACCCAATCTTGCAAGATGCTCTATGCAGGCAGACCCCACAGAAGTCACCAGGGGTTTCCCTACACAGTACTGGGGCCTAGAGAGAATCCCATTGAGCCATGTACCCCTTAACCCTCATGCAGCCCTTCCTCCAACCTACCTGGTGTTGTTTCTTCTTGCAGGTATGACTGGCAACCTATGGCATTTCTGGTGAAAGAACTGTTCTCCCCTCTAGTATCTTTAGGGATTCACCAGAAAAGGCCAAAAATCACTCTACTAGTCTCATGGTTATTTCTGAATTCCTGCTCAGAGAAATACCCTAAAATACACACCAAACAACCCTAAGAGAAAAGAAGTCAAAATGGCTTCTACTAATGCTTCTGACCTTATGGGTTAGGTTCAGCAAATCAGGGAATCAAAATCAATACAATGGGGCTTTTTTGACCAATTAACCAATGAACCCAGTTCAAAATTTGATTCAGAGGTAGGGAGGGGAGGAATTGTCTCACAACATGTTTGCAGTCATCCTGAGAGAAAACATTTTATTTTGTAGTAACATTACTTCTGTGTATGAGGTTTTTGCAGACAGGAACTTTTCAATTAAACACATTTTCATTAGGGATATTTGACCCAGCTCCATTATTAACACATATTAGCCTCAGTCATTCATGTCCATCAATTATCAATGACTGTCTGTACCCTTTGCAAGGGAGCTAGTGTTATAGTAGGTCTCCAGTGCCCACTCCTCCTCCATATCCAATCACAATGTATTTGTTAGGAGGAAGGAATAGGCTTGCTTGACATTCCAGTCCCCTGACCCCTGTAAAGAAGAAGAGATTTGCCTGTCTTTCCCCTTGTAGTAGGTGGGGAAGGGGTCTATCTGAGAGATATTCAAACGTCTTTCTTTGTTCCCACACCTGCCTACTCAGCTCCTTGTGGCTGGCTAGGAGGAGATGGGCAGCTGATTCGTGAGCTTCCAGAGGCAGCAACAGGGTTTGTATCATTATAACATGAACAGTGTTGATTTTCAAAATAATATAAAATGTTTCAAGCTGTGCTAAATAGCAGTTGCCCATAATGACTTTTTTAAACTATTACAAAAATATAAAAATAAAATAACGTAGTAGACTATTTCAGCTGTCATATATGTCATGTACTGCTGCTACAGCTACTGACATGGCATGAAATAATGTGAAAATAATAAAAATATAAAATTTTAAAAAACAAAATACAATTGGAAATTAATAATTGTATTTCAAAACAAAATTTTCCTGAAATGAAATTTTTCAAAATGAAAAAAACTTTGTTTTGGGAAAATTTGCTTCTGTGGCAAATTTCATCAAAATCAATACAATTTTACCCAAAAAAAATCCATTTAATTAAAATGGCATTTTCTGATAGAAAACGGAGGGAAAATTTTTCCAACCAGCTCTACTCAGGTCATCATGGGGGAAACAATTTGCTTTCTGTGCTCAGGTACCACAGTGATGGGCTCCTTACATAAGATCAGACTGAAGTATATGTGTGTCCCCTCCCCCTTCAAGTCCCTTCCCCTCCTGGCAGTCAAATGGGAACAAAGTGAGGAGAAGGAGCAACTATACATTAATGGGATGGATCAGCAAGAGGGAGAGGAAAATGTCTGCCGGTCAGAAAGTTTTCTCCTCCAGGATTAGCTTGTGAGGTGAATGAATTAAAACAAGTTTTACAAATAGGAGACAACCTATTCTGGTTTATACCTGCCACTGTAACAAGTGGGGGTAGTGTGCTACCTTCTCAACAGCCTTCCCCAGTTCTATCAAGTAGCTGCTGCACATCCTGTTTACACCACTTCTAGTCTCTGTAAATGAGCCCTTTAAACCTGTGTGAGGTCTATGCAGGGGGCTAGCCCCTCTTTTCCAGAAAACAAGTAGGGCTTCGGATCTTGTCACTAGAATGAAAAAAAGGGGAGGCTTGAGATTGGAAGCCCAGAAAGCTACAGGGGTTGGAGAGAAATATCATCTAAGACATGGCTAGGGCATATTGTGTTTTTGACAAAGGCTGAAAAAGGGTGTTAAGGACAATCACCACTCTCATTCCCCCTTTTGGCTCCAGCTGTTGCTTTCTCTTTCTCTCTTCCTGATATTTCTTTTGCCCAAGTTTTGCCCAAGTTTTTCCCCGTCTTTCTTTGGATATTAATAGGCTGTGGCCTGCCCACTGGTCCCTCATTGCACTTCACTGGCATTTATGTTTGCCCTTCAGTGAACTTGTACTTGCTACCGTCCTACAGTAAAGAGAGAGAACTTCCTGGACAAACCCCTCTGCATTTGTTAATTCTGATAGTGTTAGGGTGACCAGACAGCAAGTGTGAAAAATCAGGACAGGGGGTGGGGGATAATAGGAGCCTATATAAGAAAAAGACCCAAAAATCAGGACTGTCTCTATAAAATCGGGACATCTGGTCACCCTAGATAGTGTTTGTGAACCATTTGTGCCTCTATACAAGGAGCTGAATGAATATGGAAAATTCAGTCATACAGGGCCTGGCCTTCCTTCCCCACCCCCCCTCCTCTTCCATACTCTTTACTGACTTTTGATAAAAGGGGCAATATTGAGTTTGAGTCTCTCTGTCCTCAGATTCCAGCTAACTGTAGTGGGGTTAAAACAAAGAAGAAAGGAGTGAAACACTAAAGGCAAAGTAAGGGACATGAGCGTGGTTCAAGATGGACAAAGAGAGAAAGGTTTTTATGCTGTACCTCCTAGAAGAAGACCTACCTCAGACGGGAGACAAAGGTAGCTTTAAGACAACCTTTCAGCCCCCAATATAAATTAGGACAGCCTTGTGGACTACTCTAACATATGGCAGCCTTACCCAGGCTGCCTAAGGTCTGCCCCACAGCCTAGTATTCCCACATTGTGCTATGGGCTGCCCCTCCTGCCCACATGTTGACCAAAGACTGAAGAAAAGTGTACAAAGCTCCTGTAGTAGGGGACTTTGCAGCTGGCTTCTTGTGGTTCTTTAATGGCTTTTTCGTACAGGAACTAATGCGGGAGAAGAATTCCCTTTGAACCATCTTCTTCTCCAATGACACAATCCTTCCATTGACTTCAGTGAGAGGCTGAGAGCGCTCAGTTCCTCACAGGAAGCACTCAGTATCCGACATAAGTAGGCCCAGAGTCATTAGTTCCAATCTAGACCAGATTAGTATTGAATGAAAGCCATTTCCATCAGATTGCTGATTGGGGACAACTGTGTAAAAGTTAGTGCTCACTGACTAGCCCTTAATGGATGGGTGTCCCCATTTGTCAAAACCCCATCAGCGGTACTGTCAGCAATCTCAGTAGGGAGCCATGGAGCTGGTAAAAGGACAGATATATGTATTTCTAGGAGTGGTTTCTCAAGGTCAATACATATTAGCAGAGCTGTGTGGGGAAGCTAGCACTGCAGCTGTCTGGGTTGTCTGCCTGAAGAGAGCAATTCAGTCTCCATGCTTGTTATGCTAGCATTATTTCATGACCATAAAATGTACTTAAGAAATGGCATTCCTCTTGCCTCCCTTCATTTCTTTTCTGTCTATAAATGACATGAACAATGCGAGTTAGGGGCCACACTTGTTAAAAACCAAAACCAAAACACAGGTTAAGGGAGATTGGAAATGTGCAAGGGGGTTTCTTCTTTAGACAAACACAGAAATGTATATCGGTTATTTAATTTGTTAGGCCATAGGCCTATTTGTTTGTCGTTCTGTATTCTGAGCTTGCTGAAATTCAATTTTTCTCTTTAAAAATAATATTTAAAAAATACTGAATGTGCAGTTAAAGAAATCTGCGGCAAAGTCAGATCTGTCTCTCTCTCCCTACATACTTATATAGCATTCATCACAATAATGTCTGATTTCAATGGGACTGCACAAATATGCATCAATTCTGTAAACACGTATGCACACACTTTACACACGTGAATAGTCCCACTGAAGCCAACAGAATTACTCACGTGTAAGTCTTGGCAGGATAGAAGCCTACAGAAGGCCAGAACTTGATGCTTTGTTTCCACAGAGCATGGTGCCTAGAGCAGTACATTTACCCAATCAAGCAATACAATCTATACAGAATACAATGTGTACATAAAATCACTATGGTTATTGTCACTTAGCCCTGCATGCACACTACTACATTAAAATCTTCTGAAAAGGAAAGTTTGTTCTGAGGATGTTTAGGTTTCAGGGAAGGGTACTGATTAAGATAGGCAGAAAGACATATCATGCCAAGTTTTATTTGTATATGCTTTCTGTTCTTCACTGTTTTGTCAAGCACCCTGCAGCATAGTTCAGTGATAGCTGGTAGTATTTGAAAGAGTGGGTAAAGGATGTCAAACTGAGTACACAAGAATGAAGGCATTGGCCTCAACTACAGGATACTGTAGTTGATTTAAAAGATAATTCAATGATACAAGCCTTCAATCAGCTGCTCTGCTGAGAAGATACTTTTCCTCCCCTCCTCCTTTACGTGTTCTGAATGTGTGGTGGGGGCCCCAGGCATCTGTTCACAGACTTTTTCCTTTCCTGCTGTGGAGAGAGAACATCTCATCTGCCTGGAACATGGAGCTAGGACACCGTGCCACGCTAATTAGCTGTGAAAGAATTTTCTTGCTCTCCTTTATTCTTGGCATGCCCTTTTTTCTTCTCCTGCTTCTTAAATCTCTCCCAGCTATGCTGCCTCAGGACAGTTGAAGCCTGCATGACAAGGTGCAGGATGTTCAGGATTTGCCTCTGCTCAGTGCTGATTCTCTGTGGGTTTGCTGCTCTGCTGCTGGGAGCGTGGGCTCTGTGCTAGGCAGAGATGGAAGCTGTGTCTGCTCCGAGATCAAGATGATCACCTCCTCATTAGCCCAGTTTCCGGTCCATTGGCCTTTGGAACAACAGTCTTGAGGTCACTCTCAGAGCAGGCTCCAGCAGGGCTCTTTGCTACACCCACTCAGAAGCCGGGGTTGTTTCATCCTGGATGAGTCTTGGCTCATAATTGGCTCTAAGCAATTCATGATTTTTGTGATATTTTCATGTATACTGTATATACTGTACATATTTATCTTGCCACATGTAAAGTGACTTAATCACAAATGGATAAATAAATCCTTCAGATCCTGAGGGATAAAAAAATGGTCTCCTCAAAATCAATCTTCATTGGCCTGTAGGGTAATTATGGATTATTTACTGAGATCCCGTCTCCCACTCAGAGGGCAGAAATTTCTGTGCTGCCTGGTGCTAGTAAATTAAATAACATGCAAGGTGCTTTATCATTATTACAAGTCATTAGTTCTTTCCCTGTTTAAACTTGCCCTTTCCACAACACACATTTTTTATGCGGGCGTCGGGATGGCACTATACACTCTCATCACAACTGTATTTGTAAATTAAGCATCGTACCCAATCAATACTACACAAAACAAAACAAAACTCTAAACTAAAGGCACAAGGTAAGCCAAATAAAGGTAGCCAAAAAGGACAAAGGACTCAGCTTATGTAGCCAGGAAGGTCAGGAATTTTTATAAGCAGTTGTAATGTTCTCTCTCCTATTCCTATTTTGCTGACAGCATCCCATCTTTTGTCCCCCCTTGCCTCTAAGATCAGTCATTCTGAATGGGGAATATGTGAGGATCTTTGATATCTGACATGACAGCTGGACCCCTGGAAAGTGAGAGCGCATCTCAAAATCCTTTTACTTACAGGTGGGAAAGTGTTACTGTGCTGCCCTCTTATGGCCATAACCTCACATTCATTCAAGGACATAGAGGTTTAATAAATTAAGCACCATTTTCAGTCTGCACCAGTCACAATAAATAGGCTTTACACTAAAATCCAATGTCTCCCTTCCCCTTCCTTTGCAAGGACACTCAGTACTGTACAGCGAAAGCATGAATTACTGAATGCTTTGGATCTGCTATCCAATTTTGGAATATTTCGTTTAAAGCTGAGAGTGAATTATGCCCCGTTACTGCACTGACAGACCCCAGGCTGATACTGTCAGTGACTTGTAAAATAAAGCAACTCAGCCTAATTGGATAAAAAAATGTAACTTTTACTGAAGAAAGCTATGATACATGTTAGTCTCCTGTCCCTATAAATTTTAGCAAGTACAAGTCTGATACTCCCTGTTCTATTATAGTTTGCAGAGCCATTACATGGAATCACTTAAGCTTTTTCAGTAGCTGCCCTGTGCTGGGTTTCTTATTGTTGTTCATCTACACTGTCAAAAAGTTAAAGCCAGCATCCTAATCCCAGCATGACTGTTTGAGCTCTGTGCTTTCATACATCCAGCTTTGTGCTTTAATAGACACCACAAGAGCCCCTACAAAAGGTGAAGGGAAGGAGGAGGCTGCATTCCATGGCCTAGTTGTTGTTCTGCCCACTCCCAGCTCCAGAGCTTGACCTTGAAGTTTGACAGCTAAAGCAGCAGCAACATAATGGCAACCAGAGCGGGGAGGGAAGACACGCCTGCACAGCCCAGTGCGGGCCAGGATCTATGCTAGCTTGTCAAGCCACATAAATATTAAAACATAGTTAAGCTGACATATTGCCCCATCTGTAGTGCATCTCTAACACAGCTAGCTGCTCTTTGATGTCTCTGAGCTCCCTGTATTGATAATTGGAAGTTTGTGTCTGGAATTACTACCCTGTTTGTGAAAGATCTCATCCTGTAGGAAATAACCAGACCAGGGAATCCCAGTATGACACTGAATGAAGGGGGTCAGGGATGCTGCTGCCTTCCTTCTTTGTCTGCATCAGTTGTATTATAGCACTCCCGCGATGCCCCCAGATCATTACTGTCCTAGGTTCTCACATGGGGCCTCACTTTCCCCAGCAGAGATAATTTCTAAAGCACTTTGAGATCTACAGATGAAAAGTGCTATGTAAGAACTAGGTGTTATACAAACACCTAGAGCAGTGGTTCTCCACCAGGGATCCTCTGGGCGGGGGGAGGGGGGTGGCGAGAAGGTTTCAGGGGGGCTGCCAAAATCAACCAGAGAGCAGTGCCGGCATTAGACTTGCTGGAGCCCAGGGCAGAAAGCCAAAGCCTGAGCTCCACTGCCTGGAGCTGAAAATCGAATCCGAACAGCTTAGCTTTACAGAGTTCACTGTGGTGTGGGGTCCTGGGCAATTCCTCTGCTTGCTACTTCCTAACACCAGGGATCTGCAACCTTTGGCATGCAGCCCGCCAGGGTAAGCTCCCTGGCGGGCCGGGCCAGTTTGTTTACCTGCCACGTCCACGGGTTCAGCCGATCGCAGCTCCCACTGGCCGTGGTTCGCTGCTCCAGGCCAATGGGGGCTATGGGAAGCGGTATGGGTCGAGGGATGTGCTGGTCGCTGCTTCCCACAGCCCCCATTGGCCTGGAGCGGTGAACCGCGGCCAGTGGGAGCTGTGATCGGCCAAACCTGCGGACACGGCAGGTAAACAAATTGGCGTGCCAAAGGTTGCCGATCCCTGTCCTAACACTGTCCCTGGCTTTTAATCTACTGGATATGCAGAAAAACAGTTGTGACCCAGGTAGGCCATGGAATTTTTATAGCATGTTGGGGCGGGGAGGTGCTCAGAAAGAAAAAAGGTTGAGAACCCTTGACCTAGAATACATCTATGCGACAATCCGGAGGTGTTATTGCAGCACATGTAGACATACCCAAGCTACCTCAGGCATGTCTACACGAGCTGCAATCATACCTCCTGATTGCAATATAGACATACCCTTAGTAAGACATTGACCTGCAGGGCCAGGACTTGCGATCTAATAATTACTAATTCCTTCTAGTAAAGAGGATGCTGGGGCATATCTACTTTTCAGACGCTTCGACAGATGGATCCAACTCATTGAACAATTCTTTATCCATGGCAGGAGCCAAACGGGAACAACAAGAGAACTTCAGTGCAATGGAATGGTCCAGAGCTCAGAAGGGCAATAGATTAAGCAAGTCTCAGTGCATACTGCACAAACATGTACATAGAACCAACAGCTGTGCCTCCTTCAGGAGGCATGGGCATTGGGCTGGGGTGCAGGAGGGAGAAATAGTTAAGAGGTAGAATTAATCTGGATGTACAATGTAAACATTTTTAATCATTTGTTTGATTTTGGATTTGGAGGTAGACTGCAGCAATATTACAAATATGGTTATGCACAGAGAAAGTCATTCAAGAAAAATATCAAACTAAGCAAATGATGTACATATAATGAACGTCATGAAGGAGATAGATATGGTCTGAATCTCATTCACACTAATACCCCTTTACACTGCTGTAATGATGTAAAAGGGCATTGGTGTAAATGCAGATTAGGCTCACAGAATCCCCACCAGGGCCGGCTCTAGGCACCAGCAAAACAAGCTGGTGCTTGGGGCAGCACATTTTTAGGGGCGGCACGGCCGGCGCCAGAATGCCGCCCCTAAAAATGTGGCCTGGCTGCCCTAGCTCATCTCCGCTGCTGCTGCTTGCAGCTGATTCGCGCGCCGCTGCTCGCCCTCCCTCCCAGGCTCTCAAACCTGGAAGGGAGGGGGAGATCCCGAGCGGCCGCGGCGCGTGAAACAGCTGATTCGCGCGCCGCTGCTCCCCCTCCCTCCCAGGTTTGAGAGTCTGGGAGGGAGGGGGAGACTCCGAGTGGCCATGGCGCGCACGCCGCTTCTCCCCCTCCCTCCTAGGCTTGAGAGCCTTGGGGGAGGAGGCAGAACTGGGGATTTGGGTAAGGGGCGGAGTTGAGGCGGGGCCGGGGGGTGGGGTAAGAAAAAAACGGGGCGGGAGGGCAGCCAAAATTGTTTTTGCTTAGGGCGGCAAAAATCCTAGAGCCGGCTCTGATCCCCACACACATAACTTTCACACATTCAGCTAAAATAACATCACATACTGTACTCATATTCTTACCGGTGAAAAGTCACTGATAAGATCCGAAGCTGCCAAATGCAGATTTGAGCAAGCCACCAGATTTCCAGACGTTGCAAGCTACTTGTTCTTAGCTCCCTCAGCCATCAGATTATATTAATTCTAAAAGGAACCTGGATGCCAGATTTATTGGTAAACAAATCTGGGAGTAAAAAATAAAATCCTAAAACACAGATGCTGATGAAATTGTTTAGAAAGAGGCCTGTTTAGTATTAGAAAGCAGGCAAACCAACAAGGTATTTACATGAATAGAAAGGGAAAACATTCTCTCTCCAATCTTGTCAGCTTCTTCTTCACCTTCTTTTAGTGTTTCTCTTTTTGAAATGTATTTTCTCCAGAGGCTTTTTTATTTCTTGGTTCTGTGTTATGTTGGTTTTAAAACAACAAATGATATTGCTGAACTGAGCAAGAGAATTAGGAGACCTGTCTGAGATCACACAATAGGTTAGTGGGTAATCCTACTTTGAACCAAGGGGTTTCTAATTACTAGACTTTTGCTGCCACCATCTGTGCTGTCTCCTGTGGCTTTGGCCTGCTATAATATCAGCTGAAAATTGCTGTAAAGATTGCATGGGTGAAAATATGATCAAGAGGAAAAGATGAGTTATTAACTATCACTAATGAGTCAGAGCTTGTGACTTCTAAAAACATATGAACTGGACTATATCCTGATGTATTTGACATTCACAAAAGGATTAGTGGTAGCCGTGTTAGTCTGCATCAGCAAAAAAAATGAGGCGTCCTTGTGGCACCTTAGAGACTAACAAATTTATTTGGGCATAAGCTTTCGTGGTCTAGAACCCACTTCGTCAGATGTATGAAGTAAAAAATACAGGAGCAGGTATAAATATATGAAAGGATGGGGGTTGCTTTACCAAGTGTTAGGTCAGTCTAATGAGATAAATCAATTAACAGCAGGATACCAAGGGAGGAAAAATAACTTTTGAAGTGGTAAGAGAGTGCCCATTACAGACAGTTGACAAGAAGGTGTGAGTAACAGTAGGGAGAAATTAGTATTGGGGAAATTAAGTTTAGGTTTTGTAATGACCCAACCACTTCCAGTCTTTATCCAGGACTAATCTGATGGTATCCAGTTTGCAAATTAATTCCAGTTCTGCAGCTCCACGTTGGAGTCTGTTTTTGAAGTTTTTTTGTTGAAGAATTGACACTTTGAGGTCTGTTATTGAGTGACCAGAGAGATTGAAGTGTTCTCCTATTGGTTTTTGATTCCTGATGTCAGGTTTGTGTCCATTTATTCTTTTGCGTAGAGACTGTCTGGTTTCGCCAATGTATATGGCAGAGGGGCATTGCTGGCACATGATGGCATATATCACATTGGTAGATGTGCAGGTGAACGAGCCCCTGATGGTGTGGCTGATGTGGTTAGGTCCTATGATGGTGTTCCTTGAATAGATATGTGGACAGAGTTGGCACCGGGGTTTGTAGCAGAGTTTGGTTCCTGGGTTGGTGTTTTTGTTGAGTGGTGTGTAGTTGCTGGTGAGTATTTGCTTCAGGTTGGGGGGCTGTCTGTAAGCGAGGACTGACCTGTCTCCCAAGGTCTGTGAGAGTGAGGGATTGTCCTTCAGGATAGGTTGTAGATCCTTGATGATGCGTTGAAGAGGTTTTGGTTGGGGGCTGTAGGTGACGGCTAGCGGCGTTCTGTTACTTTCTTTGTTGGGTCTGTCTTGTAATAGGTGACTTCTCGGTACCTTTCTGGCTCTGTCAATCTGTTTCTTCACTTCACCAGGTGGGTATTGCAGTTTTAAGAATGCTTGCTAGAGATTCTGTAGGTGTTTGTCTCTGTCTGAGGGATTGGAGCAAATGCGGTTGTATCTTAGAGCTTGGCTGTAGACAACGGATCGTGTGATGTGGTCTGGATGAAAGCTGGAAGCATGTAGGTTAGTATAGCAGTCAATACGTGAAAGCTTATGCCCAAATAAATTTGTTAGTCTCTAAGGTGCCACAAGGACTCTGTTTTTTTTTACAAAAGGATTAATCAATTCTCAGAAATGGCTGCTATCGGTAATAGTATCTTACCCTCAGATCTCTGAGCACCTAATGATAGCCATGCCTTTGATATTATGGTATTTTCTTGTGTTTCATTGGTGGAATGTGTTGTCACTTAACATCCTGGTGGGAGTATGGTGTGGGTGGAATTCTGGAATAGGCCGCATTTTCACTTGAGGCCTTTCAATCAAATTCACTTTAATTTACCTCTTAATAAAAAAAGCAGTTGTTATTTTTTTACATTTGCCTCGACACTCTTGCTAACCGCTACTCCACACACAACAGGTATTGTCTGCAGTTGATTAAATTAGTCATAAGCATTTGTTGGCTCTCTCACTAACAAATGTGACTGTGCAGTGTGCAGGAATGAGGCAATTGCCATTCAGAGTCATGCTTTCAGGAGGTTTCATTAGCACTGTAGACGCATCTAATAAAGCTACTAAAATGATAGAGAAATACATAATTTCTTTAGTCCACATACCCGCTTTCAGCTTGTGCTACTGTACTGCCCTGAAGTTCTGAACAGTTGTGGCAAATTTTAGGCCCAGATCCTCCAAGGGTATTTAGGGTCCTATCCTCCATTGATTTCAGTGGAAGTTAGGAGCCTAGATACCTATGGGGCTCTGACTCCTACTGTTAATGGTTTAGCTGAGACATTTCTAGGTCTCTGCATGTCCCTACATCCCAAAGAAAATCACAGGAATACTTAAACTGGTGCTTATTGCCGCATGCCAGTTCTATCACATCTAAAGGAAGGATGATTTAGACAAGCTGGTATGCATTGTGTCTCTTGTGTCTGACATGAGGGAGAAGAGTATTATATCTGGACAGGTAGCTGTTTATTATGGAGCTGTCAGTATTCGACTGTTGTCATGTCTATCACTGGAATTTGCTCACCATATCAAAAGTGAGTTGCAAAATTAGAAGAGAAGAGGAAAAGAGGTTTGACAGCAGCGAATACACCTGTGTTCCCTAAATACTCTTGTATACCCTAACAGGAGCTCCTGCCCCAGTGACCTTGCAATATGGCATCCAAACACCTTGGCAGGGAATCAGAATACTGCCCTATTCACACACTAACCAATTCCATGCCACATGAACCTCTGCACCCACCTGCTATTTGAAATGGACTTTGGACACGAGAGAGGGGAACTGTCCAGCAGTTGGTTACAGCTGATTCTCTGCCTGGCCCCAGCGCTCTGTATAGCCTCAGAGCTATTTTGCACCAGCTGTACATGGCTGACCATACATGACCTGACAGCTGGAGAACACAACAGTTACTCCCCTTTCCTGACTCTGACACACTCCCACCACTGGAGGTTGTAAGGAGGGAACCATGAGAGCTAGCTCCACCAGCTCTGTGCCTGCTGAAGATTCCCCTGCTCTGGAGAATCCCAGACAGGACATTTAAGGGAAGCACCCTCTCTCTTTGAGACACTTGAATGGTGCGAGGAGTTGAGAGGGGCTGAGAATCTGGTCCAAAATCTCTATGTAGCATGGCCCCATGACATCAAACAGGGGCTGTAGCTGTGGTCATCAGAACCAGTCATGACATTCAAAAGTATTCTGTGGTCTGAGGAATGGGAGATAAAATAGCTCTAGAATATAATATAGGACGAGATCATCTCCGCACCCCCCCATTTTCATGGGCGAAGGGGATGAAAGCCAGAAGACTGCGGGAATGCTGCCTCTACAGCTTTGTTTCCCCTGCCACTAGAAAAGCCCCTCCATGGAGCGAAATGGTGATCTGGATCTGTTATGTGAACGGCTAGCCAGGACCAAAGATAGGAGATAGTTGGATGGACAAGCTTTAGTCCCATCCACTAAGCCAATGTTTCCCAAACTTGGGACGCCTCTTGTTCAGGGAAAGCCCCTGGCGGGCCGAGCTGGTTTGTTTACCTGCCGTGTCCGCAGGTTCGGCCGATCGTGACTCCCACTGGCCATGATTCGCTGCCCCAGGCCAATGGGAGCTGCTGGAATTGGCGGCCAGTACGTCCCTCAGCCCGCGCCGCTTCCAGCAGCTCCTGTTGGCCTGGAGCGGCGAACCACGGCCAGTGGGAGCCGCGATCAGCCAAACCTGCGGACGCGGCAGGTACACAAACCAGCCCGGCCCGCCAGGGGCTTTCCCTACACAAGTGGTGTCCCAAGTTTGGGAAACACTGCACTAAGCTATTCCCCTTCCACCTCATTCCCATTGCAACGTGCCCTGAAGGTCCACAAATGAGATTTCATTGACTAAGCTAGCCTGTGAGCCACAAGGTCCTCCACTGAAAGTGTCCAAGCACCACCGCTGATCACTAGTGCCATGGCCCAGAGGGGGTGTCTAAAGTAGCTAGGACCCAAAGCATTTAAGGTAAAAAAAACCCAAGCACATTAAGCATCATCTAGAAGCTAATATAGATAACTGAGCACAAGTGTAGTGTGAAATAGTACTTCATAAGTGGGCAGTCCTGCTTTGCACTAGCTGATATTTCAATGTGGTCTTCAGGTATAGCCTCATGTGCAGCTGTGAAATTGAAATAATCGTAATCATTTTACTTGCTAGGCTGTATTTCCATACCATACTTCCTTCTCTATATTTTAAAATGCTAGCCATTCAGAATAACTTCAAACCTCATCAGTACTCACTAGAGGGTTGGGGTTTAGAACCTCAGTCAATTAAGTCTGTGTAGATGAGTAATAAAAAGTTTAAAACATAGCTTCCAATCCGGAAAAGGTTCTGCAGCTTTGACTATTCAGAAGCAATTATCGTTTAGTTGCGAAAAGACATTTTCAGACCTCTAATTGCTCCAAATGCACAAAAGAGTCATTCCATTTTAACCTCTCTCTGACATCAGGAACGAATGTTGTAATTGAAATGTGTCATCACTGATCTCCATTCAAAGCCATTAGAAGAGTTGTTCTTTTCCCATCTTGCTATTGCTCTTCCTAATCACAGCACTGTCCACAGACATGGAGCCAGAATTGCTGCAGGGGGACTGGACCCTGGGTCTCCCACATGCCAGGTGAGTGCGCTTATTACTGGGCTAAAAGTTATAAGATGGGTGTCACGGTTGTCAATTATTGGGAGTGGACTACATCCACCCTGATTGAATTGGCCCTGTCAACACTGATTCTCCACTTGTGAGGCAATTCCCTTCTCTTCATGTGTCAGTATATAATGCCTGCATCTGTAATTTTCACTCCATGCATCTGAAGAAGTGGGTTTTTTACCCACAAAAGCTTATGCCCAAATAAATCTGTTAGTCTTAAAGGTGCCACCGGACTCCTTGTTGTTTTTATGGTTCTCCAAGTTTCGGTGCTCTCAAACAGCCCTAGAAGGAACCTGCTGTGGCGTGTTAACCCTCCTTAGGGTCTCACTCACTGGGGTAAGCCCCTTGGCTTCTCTGCCTCCTGGGACTGAACTTTGGAGCCCTCAGTGCCCCTGGTTCACACTGTGAGCCCCCCTCAGTGAGTCCACCCGAACTGGACACCTGGGGGAGACTTACATGCCCAAAGGGAGCAATGGACCTCTGACTCAATCTGGAGTGACTCTCAGCCAGCATTGTAAAACAGAAGGATTTATGAGTTGTCTGGAACACAGTGTAGAAAGACCTTAGGTCAGGATAGAAAATTGAAAAGTTAGAGCAAACTCCATTTGGGTGAACCCTGAGCTCAGAGCTTCCAGCAGCCCACACTGTACCATCCCCTTGGCCCCTCTCAGTCTTTGTTCTTCTTCCCGGGTGACCAGAGTCACCTGGTCATTCCCCTTAGCTCTTTGTTCTCCCGCTGGCCAAAACTTGCTGGCTTCCTGGAGAGGGTGGGCCCCAGAGGCATCAGTTGCTGAGTTACAGAATGTCTGGGCCATGGTCTGGGCCCAAGCAGCTAGGCGACAATCACACCTGGATTGTTACAAAGAATAAACCACCTTGTTCTCACCACCTAGTTAAACATGCAGCACATAGGGGAAACTGAAATATTATGAGAAAATCCCACTTTGTCACAATGGGCACCTGCTTCTTGATTTGTAATGGGGCTTAATCTGGTAGGTGAGGCACCATCATGCATGCCCAGAGGCAGAAACAAGTGCCTAGGGAATATTTACTTTGAAAAACTTCAACACCAAGTGAATTTAAGTGCATACAGGGTTCAGCGGGAGTTTGGGGAATTTTGGCACCTAAATCTTGGTTTAAGCACTTAAGTAGCTTTGTGGATTCCATGCAATATGCTGCATGATACCCCTTATCCTGTTCAGACTATACAGTCACACATACAGCACTGAAGTAGTGGACAACTACATAACACAGTGGTATTGAAAGACAAGTAGGTTTTCACCTGCTTTTCATCAACCATGCATTTTAGGTTTATTTCACATCAGTTTACATGATTCCTGATTCCATTTCTAAGCAGGAAGATTAAGTGGTGTTTAATTACCTTGGGCCAAACTGTGTCTCAGATTGTAACACGCCATGCTGTCGACTTCACTGGAATGGCACAAGGGTAACGGAGATCTGACTCAGCCTCCCTCTCCCTGACTCCCCAAGATTTTAACTGAGGAGCTAAAGAAGCTGCAGTAAAGCACTGTAATAAGAAACATAACATTAAAATCTAGGTTTTGCTGTACATGCAAATGAAAAACATTAAAGGTAGGGGATGTTTTTAAGTACAGGACTAGATGCTGATATTTCTGCATAGAGTATGGTAGTTATTGGCAACTGATAATATGTGCTCTGTGGTGATACTATAATTAATATTCTCTCAACGTTTCTGTTTCATACCCAGTCATAAAACCTTGCTCTGAACTGTAACTTGGCATCCAGATCTCAGCCCAGCAGTCATCTTTTTGTTTTGTTTTCAATTTCAAAAAGTCCATTCAGCCATTTTATAGCAGGGAAAAAATAAAATCTGAGTTAGAATTTTCCAGACCCTTAGTTTCACTCTTATACAACTCAGCTGAACTGAACGTTAGCACTCACAAATGTGACAGATTGATAGCATTCACTTGGCATTAGGTGGCGTAGATCACAACACCCAGATGACAGGCACTGAGCGAGTTTCCCTATCCTAGCACTGCCAAAGCAGCTGCCTCATGACCTGCAGCTCTCCTGCCTTTCCATTTTGATCCTTTCCTGAAGAGAAACTCCCTGCCAAAGTATGTGGCAGTTTTGTTACCTACAGCTGTCCTCCAGGGATTAAACTGAAGCCAACAAATTTATATCCATTTGTGACATGAATTGAACCATGGTGTCCAGAGGTGAAAAACCAGTACACCTCTACGCCCTCATCCTGCAAACTAATCCACCAGTGTAGCTCTTATATCTGTGCCAGTAGAAGTCAGTTTGGCTTATCATGGGTGCAGGGGACCCATGTGGGCCTAGAAGTGATAAGCAGACTCTGTCCCTAAACCTCTGCGCAAACCCTTCAGGTTTTCTGTTTTAAAACCCAGGTTTTGAGGCATTTGCTCCAACCATATGACCTATATTTAATCACTTCTGCTATTTTGCAAAAGTAAAATTAGAAATGACTAATATGCTGAACTTTTGAATTTGCCCAATGTGTATGCACAGTAGGTTTCTTCCATGAAGCTTAATAGGAATTATTTATAGTATAGTCACATGTCATAATTACATGTTCTTATCTAATTTAATTTATACTAAATAGATAATGCAACCTATTTTCAATAATTGCTTGCCCTAATAATCAGTTGAAAATTATTAAAAAAACATTATTAAGAAAATTCACAAAGTGCTAATTATATGAAGAGTCTATCAAGATAGACACAAAGGTCCATTCTGCATGAGTGAACATTAGGGTGAGATTTTCCAAGAGCACTGAGTGTTGGCTTAACTCTGCTCCCCGAACTGGAACCCCCGTCTTAAAGATCCACTGCACTTCTCACATGTCAGAAGAGTTTGGAGCAAAATGTTCCTTCCAGACACTCTCCTGCAGCACACTACACAATAGTTATCTCCACAACTGTGCTGTTCATCCAAGTGGTGGCTTCATTTCAGTGGCACTGAACAGATCTGGATCTCGTGTATGCCAGGCACTAGCATAAATGGCAATGATTCTTATCAGCTGTGGTAGAATAATCATTATCATTACATTTCCAAAATTAGGTTCCACATTAATGTTTTCCAGTGGTGTCCTTAATATTAAATCATAGAGGCTTAATCGGCAGCTATAATTTTTCTTGCTTCTGTGGGCTTCTTTTATAGCCTTAATGTTTTTTTAATAGATGATGTTTGGGTATGTGAAACTGTGAGCATGTATTGTAAACCTTCTAAAAAAAACGCATTCCGATTGGCAATGGGAAAAGATCATTAAGTCCCAATGAATGCTTGGGTTTTTTGATCAGAAGCCGTTTCTGCATTCAGAGACTGTGCTGCTTACCAAGCCTGCTAAACCAAAGCCATATTTTTTATTTTTAGATTGCATGGCTTCTGTGCTAACACTTTTCCCTGCACCATAGAACTAATTACCATCCTATGCACCATTGTGCACACCTTCCATTTAAATCAAAGGTTATGTTTATTCAGCAATTCTTTCTAAATGAGCATGATGCTAAGAGATTCATGCCCTCTGCCTAATTGTATCCCACGGAAACCTTCAGTTTACCTCCATATTTTAAAGAGTTAATTTCCATTTTGACGGTGCCTTATTAATAGGTTACTGGCAGCTTACAAACACTCCAAGGCTTTTAAGTACACGTTTTGAGAAAATGCTTAATTATGCAGTGTTATAGACTGCGATGCCCTCCTTTTTCATGGTTTTCAAAATGCTTGCTTGCTGCCATGTAGCTTCAACAGTTTGGTGAACACAGGAACATTTTCTCCCTTTTTTTAAGAGCCTTTGATTTGTTTTTTAGGTCATATTGCAAGGTGCAACTATGCCACTCACACAGTTGTGCTGCCCTGTTGCTCTGAAGCTGCATGATTATTCAATAATGTGCTGAATGCTCAACACTTGTTTTTTAAAGTTAGTTTAGTATTCATGCAAAGTGCCAGATTATCATTCCCAGACACTAATAGATTTTAAGGCCAGAAGGAACCACTATGTCCATCTACTTTGACCCCATGTGTAATACAGGCCATAGAACTTCACCCAGTAATTCCTTCAGGGGAGAGAATTATTCTTCCCTATTACATAAGGACAGAGAAGTAACAAGCAACTGTCTTCCATGCCGTCCTACTAATGTATCTCAAGGCTCTTTTAAAGAGACAACAACTAGGTAGCTACCTTATGGAAGCAGTCCATGAAATCAATGTTGATCACGCCAAGTAAATACTGTAAGAAGAGTCTGAGAATAGCTATTTGGATTTTTAATGAATTTAGTTAGGACCACTTTTCTGTTATCTTTCTGTGAATATTGTAGTGAATGACTTGATTGGGAATGTATGCATTGTACAAGTACAGCAGAAGAATCACAGGAGAGGACTTTTGATTTCATAATTGCAAAAATTCACAGTGGAAACCTCATTATAATCAGTACGACTCACCTAGACATCATGGAACATACATATCCAAGCACAACAGGACATATTTCAAACACTTACAGTGTTGACCAGTAAGTATCTGCTGAAATTGTTCTGCAATAAGGTTTGAATATCATATAAGTTCAACTACATTGTGGTGTGTTCACAGACAGTTCAGAAACAGAAAAAGATGCAACAATCGTAGCCAAAAAGATACAAATATCTTAACAACAAGCTGGCCTATGCAGCCATTCAGGGCAGCAAGGGGGAAAAAGATAACCTCTTACTCCCCTTTGTGGGTTATCTGCATCATAGGACCCAGAGTAGCTGCCCAGAGACCTGTCCCATGCAGGTGGGCAGGGGATCAGCAGGCAGGGTTGGGGAGTTTCTAGAGCCCTGGCTCTTTCCCTCTCCTCCAAACATGTCAGCAAGCACAACTGAGCTATCATGAGAGGAAACTTTCAAAGCTGGGCTAGGAAATGGCTGGCACAGCTTGTTTACGCCTTGTTTCATGGGGGAAATGAGGAAACTGAGCTACAGTTCAGTACCTGCTCTGCTCCTGGGGTAGGACAACTACATGCTGCCCCTTACTTAAAGCAGATTGCAAAGTCTAGTCTAGTCTAGCCCAGAGTAAGTAATTCGATACAAATTGTTCACCCAGCTCCATAACGGAAAGATACCAGTTATTTCCCATTGTCACTTCTCTATAAAGATTTTGCCTACTGATTTGTAATTATACTTTGCCTTTCTGTAGTGACTTCCACCCCTGATTTTCAGAGTGGTCTAAAAATTTAGCTTCACAACAGAAGTGTGAGGCAGGCAAAATCTCATTTTACAGGTGGGAAAACAGAAGCACATGGATGTTCTGTGACTTGTCCAGTGACACACAGGAAATCAACGGCATGAGTGTGTGTCTACTACTTCCTTAATATGAACAAAGAAGATGGGCAAGAGGAGGGCTAGAAAGGTTCAAGAGAGAAGGTCTACAGTGTAGCAATTCCCCCTCGCCCTCTGACCCCCAACCCCATTGAGAGAAACGCTTTAGGGATAACATTTTTTAGCACTAGAATAAAGTTCCTTTTTGAATAATAGAAGAAAGCAACTTTTTTCTGTAATTCTTAGCTATTGTCACAGGAGAGTGACAGAGCAGATTATACAACCTAATGCTGCTCACCCCCAGTTTTGTGAGTTAACAACAAAATGATCCTTCCTCTCCCCATAGCTGTCAGATGGTGATAACTTCTGGCCACAACTGACCAGGGTGGATTTGAATCAATGAACTATGGGGGAAAGCTCTATAGTATATCCTATTACTAAACCCTCTGAATCATCCATTCCTCCCTAGGCTCAACTTTTTGAATATTTTCTTCATGACTGAACATCAGCTTAATTCCCCACAAAAGCTTCTTTTAGTATAAGAGCATAGTGAAAAATGACTAAGTTCAAACCATCTTGGATAACCAACATAATGAGCCAGTGCTGCAATGTTTCACAAGTCCATCATTTTAATAATGAGTAACAGCATAGTCTAAAGAGGGGAGTTCAACTTGAAACCAAGTCAGAAAACAAAAGGCTAATAATCAGAGGAACTTTGAATGCGCATAGTCCATATGAATGCGAGATGATTTTGGAAAGAGAACAGAATAGAAAAACCAAACAACAGAAATGGCTATAAATAACAAGAGCTGAATCTCATGGCATACTCAGTTACTAAAAGCACCATTGCTAGGAATGGCAAGTAGCCAACAACACTGGTTGTGATCAGATTGAGTAAGCTAATAAATCCAAACCTGGACCATGTTAATATTTTAATAATAGGATGAAGCAGCAGATTCATATCCAGATCTCAAACCCTTCAGAAGTATGGGATGCTTAGGTCCCGGTTTCGGTATGGTGCCTTGGGGACAATGCCATGAAAGACGTGTGGGATCTCTGCTGAGCATTTCCTGGTTCAAACACAGAGTGAGGTTTGTGTAAGGCAAACCAAAGTTCACATTAACATGAACCAGGTTCCAATTGGATAGATGACTTGACTGTTTGCTTGAAGAGCTTACTACTGGTTGTAGAGATTTTGAGATAGATGACTGATCCCAGTTGTGTTGTGGTGAAGGGGGTCACACACCACAGATGCCACCTAGTGATTAGACAGCTCATGGCAGGTTATCTCCTTTCCTGGCACCCTCCAATTGACAGACACTCTGGTCTCATGGTGGTCTGCCCCTTCTGAGACTCAGTTCTCCAGCCTGGTTACACATTTTATGTCCAGCCCTTTCAGAGTATATAAAGAGTCCAGCAGGGGTAGCCCTCTGGATTAGGCAAGGGGCTTCAGGGCTTCCCCCCAGGTTGGGTTGGGGGGAAGCATAATTTTGCCCATAATATACAAACTCTGCACCATATGGAAGGGGTTAAGCAGCTGCTCTGGGGTCAGACAGCCCCACCCTGCCACACCTGCAAAGCATGCATGACTTGGAGGAGGAGGTCAAAAGGAACACAGCCCAGCTCAGGAGGAGAGCAGACAGTGGAGGTGAACTGCGCTATACTCTGAAAAGGAGCACTCTAGGAGCTACTGTGCTCTAGCTGTAGCAATGTTGCCAAATTAAAAGGGAAGAGACTGGTGAGTCTCAGAAGGTCTGAGACTTTATCTTTGATTCCAAGTACTTTGTCTATTGGGAAAGAGGAGTCTGCCAGGAAATAGCACTTTGGGGGTGCAGGACTTAGCATCTTACAACGGGCCCTGGACTGGAATCCAGGAGAGAGGGTGGGCCAGGTTCCCCTACCAACTCCTAGGGGGATGCCAAAGACAGAATTTGACCCCTGATAGTGGGAGTTGTCTAGGAAAAAGAAAGCCTTGAGGACAGATGAGTCAAATGGCAATATTAGAGACTGGAATAGTTAACTGTACTTTTCAACATAAAACTTCCTAACTTTAGAACAAAAGACAGTTGAAGATCCAGCAGACTTTTTATTTATTTATTTGGGTCTCTTTGTTATGGGTTGTCAAATGACAACTCAAAATCCCACCTGTGGCCAGCAGTCAGCAGGATACAGCACCTGATGTCTCTTAAGGTTTTTGCTTGGGCTCCTTTGATAAGAAGAATGCACTGCATTCAACACCCTTTATCTGGTGCAGTGGGAAGAGTCTGCCGGCTACTGTCTTCACAAAGAAAGAGAATCTCTAGTTACTATTTCTCTGTTTCTTTTTTTCATCTCTTTTTCTTTCTTTATTCCTATCTCAAGGGCTTCTTTCACTTGGTCTTCCTGACACTTGCACTTTCACCTCTTAGTTCCTCTCTCCTCGATTGTTCATCTCTTTAAGCAAAACATATAGTCTAGGTGGCACAAGAGCTCATTTTTGGAACTTTAGTGAAAGCCTTTTTTCCCTCCCAGGACTTGCCCCATCTCCCAGTCTGAGGTTTTTCTGCACAGCCCTGGTCTGTTTTTTTTTCTTTCACCTCATTGAAGGCTTAGCTCTTCAAAGTAGATTTTCCACTCAGGCCCTGCAGCAAGAAAGAAGCAGCATGGTGCTACAGCTTTATTTTATTTATCTCTTACCGCTGTAATAGAGAATGTCCCTTTACTATTGCAGCAGACTTGTTGTCTACACTTCAGACCAAACTAGTAAGTCACAACAAATAACGGCATTAAACACATCAAATATCTTTGTATGGCATTTATGCCATCCTGTGTCTTTTCCCCTTTTGTGTGAACCTGTTTATTCTCTGTCACTGTTCCCTCAGTGTTTTACAATGAAAGGCATACAGATATTATAAGTTATTTTCAGCTGGAGCACCCCTAACTGCAAGTTGTCTCATACAGGAAATTCTGTAGTATTTGCAGTATCTTAAAAATATAGGATTCTCAGATGGGGAAAATTGAGATAGCTCTATTGATTTTAATGGAGCTAGGCAGCTTTACAGGTGTTGAAGATCTGCCTGAACAACTTGGTCAATGGACAGGTGAAAAACATCACAACTGCCCTCTCTTCCCCACAACTGGGTAGGCTAGCACTGCTGATAGTAATGGTCCCTTCCCATGTGCTTCTTAACGCCCTGCAGCCAAATAGCTGCCTATGTGCTCTGTGTAGCCCACTGGTCAGTGCATGTTATGCATTCCCCTTTGTGTGTGATCCACAGAGCATATGATGTGTTGCAGTCCCCAGCTATGCATGTGTAAGCAGGGTCTGAATGAATGCTCCCCTGACAGCAAGCTGGGAAGGGGAGAGACTTCAGGAACAAACTGTATTTACATGAACACACCTACTCTGCTTAGATATCCACCAGATAGAGCGGAGTTGCTCAAAGTGATCAACTTCGTCCAGTGTTGGGTTACAAATCACCTTACTACTGAAGGCAGGGGTAGGGAAATGCTGTTATCAATGTTGTTGTCTTTATTGTATGAATAAAGGGACCTGTCCCATATGAGGGGGTCAGCCTCAGCTGAAAGGATCTCGTTAAGCCAGGAACTGGAATGCCAGACCCCTGTACAAAGGTGTCCCAGCCAGGAGGTGTGCATCCTCCCTAAGGGTCCCGGGTCTGGTTTAACCTGTTCCTCCCCCATTGTTCAATAATAGAGCTAAATAAGCTTCATTAGGAGCCTCTTGTTATGTTAAGTACTCAATGAGAGCTGAAATCACTTGGGGTGGGGCAGTGTTTCTGCCCAGCCTGCTGAGAGCTTAAAAAATTACTAAGAGCTTGACCTACAGAGGTCACAGCAGGTGGCAGCAGGAGGTGACTGATGGGCGGCTGGCAAAAGTGGCGAGCAGTCGGCTGGCGGGAGGCAGCGAGCAGTTGGCTGGAGGCAGGCAGCAAGGAACAGCGGCTGGCAGGGTGGCCAGTCAAAACAAGTGCTCAGATGGTGGAGCAAGCCAGGTGAGTAATACCTGCCTAGGAAGATATTGAGGTTTGGTCTACACTACAGACCTATGTCGGTATAACAAAGTTGCTCGGGGGGGGGGTGACAAATCCACACCCCGAGTGATGTCGTTATACCGACCTAGCCACCTGTGTAGCCAGCGCTATGTTGACAGGAGAGCTTCTCCCACCTCTTGGGGAGGTAGATTAACTGCGCCAATGGGAGAGCTCTCTCCCGTTGGCATAGAGCATCTTCATTAAAGCGCTACAGCAGCGTAGCTGCACCAATCCAGCATTTTAAGTGTAGAGTAGACCTGCCCGGAGAAACTGAGGAGGGAGGCAGAGGAGGACTGCCCTCCACCTTTTGTAGCTATTCACACCCAGGGAAAGTGAGTGTAAATCAGAATGGTAGCATTTTATACTCACCCTGCATTGCGTAAATGCCCTGGGAGCTGAATGAAAGGCTGTCATTCAATTCACAGTGAGAAGTGCCAAATGTCTTAATTTTACAGAACGCAGAGTATTACCCAAGGGAAAAACACACACACACACACCATGCTACCCTTCACACAAACCTAAAGGAAACTGAACAAGCAGTTACAATTACAGGACCACAGAAGGCTCTGACCCATCATCACATGAAAACCTTTCACATCTTTAATAACTTATGAGTAAGGATCTCATCAATCGATAGGCATGACTTCTTCTGTACAGTCTCTTCGCAAAAGAATAGACGGACACAAATCTGACATCAAGAGTCATAACATTCAAAAACCAGTAGGAGAACACTTTAACCTGTCTGGTCACTCAGTAACAGACCTGAGGGTGGCAATTTTGCAACAGAAAAGCTTCAAAAACAGACTCCAATGAGAAACTGCTGAACTTCAATTGATATGCAAACTAGATACAATCAACTTAGGCTTGAATAGAGACTGGGAATGGCTGAGCCATTACAAACATTGAATCTATCTCCCCATGTAAGTATTCTCACAGTTCTTATCAAACTGTCTGTACTGGGCTATCTTGATTACCACTTCAAAAGTTTTTTTTCTCTTACTTAATTGGCCTCTCAGAGTTGGTAAGACAACTCCCACCTTTTCATGCTCTCTGTATGTGTATATATGTCTCCTCAATATATGTTCCATTCTATGCATCCGAAGAAGTGGGCTGTAGCCCATGAAAGCTTATGCTCAAATAAATTTGTTAGTCTCTAAGAACAGGAGTACTTGTGGCACCTTTCTTCTGTACAAGTTTGCCCAGAGCACTTCTTTCCTCCTTGGTGAACTGTGACAGCAGTAAAAAGTACATTGTGTATAAACTACTGCATGGAGGAAATTCCATCACATCTTTGGCATCATGACCTGACATGTTTGGGAACAAGAAAAAACAGTTATTAATATTGTAACATCTTACTCCCAAATCTTCTTTGATGCTCATTACTTCCATCTTAAACACCAAATTTCAGCCACAATTTAAAGAGAGTGCAGAAAATTCCCAGGTTTTAGGATTTTACCATTACTATTTAGAAATAAGAAACAGTGTAACAGCTCTCCTACAGCAAAATGCAATGGAAGGACAGAAAAAGGGAGATTAAAATGTTATACCTCAGGTATCTGAGCAACCTTTGGTACTCTCCCTCAGTAATCAGAACAAGCAATCTGACCTGAAAAAATGACTGACTGAAGTTGCGACAAGATTTCTCTTCTGTATTCAAACCAGCGTTATACCATGTATTAGTAAATCCCCACAAAACACATGAAACAGAGCAGAGACAGAAGGTAAAGGGGAAAAAAGAGGAAATTGTGCTCAATTCTTAATTGTGCGCTTGACTTTTCCTTTCGGTTTCTTAGCAATGTGATTTTGGCAGTGATGATCCTGTTAGTCTCAAAGTGCTCTGCACTTTGCAGCAAGAGATGCATTTTGGGTCATGGTAGCATAAAGGTAATAGTTGTACTGTTGTTTGGGTTTTTTAGACTGTGAGAGAGGATAAGACCCCAAAGTATTCTAACAGCCTACTCAACTGGTTACTATTATTACTGTTATTATTAAGAATTTTCTTAATCTTGCTAGTCAAGGATTTTTTCTGGCCTGCACAGAAAGGCTAAAATACATGGAGCAATTGCTACTATGTAGTTAATGTACCTGTATTACCTTTGAAACAAAAGGGGCGATAGCAAGTAATTCATGCATAAGGGTGAAGTCCTGGCCTCACTGAATGGAAAACTTCCCCTGACTTCATCTCAAGTTTCCAGTTATATAAATCAGAGTTAATTACAGGTATCAAAAATGAGAATTGTACTGCAACTGTGTGATTAGTGTACTTGTGTTATGAGGTGTGTCCATTTCAAATGCTGTGGTTGTTGTTACAGGAAGTCATTATTAATGGAGTTTAAACTTGATATGCAAAGCATGGCATATATAAGGGCTATGTTGAGCTCCTGTATCCTCCGAAACTTTACTGCATGCACAACTGAGAGGGAAAGGCAGGTGGTGGTGAAGAACCACCGGGATTTAGCATAGGCAGCAAGGTCCCTTTTACGGTAGGGGCCAGTCCTGTGCCCACTGAAATCAATGCGAACTTTGCCATTGTCTTCAAAGAATGCTAAATCATGGCACTTAATGAGGAGATGGGGATTGTTACTTTTAGGCAGGGGAGGAGAAGAGGTTTTCCTGCAGGGAGGGGATTCCACCCAGTTCCTTCCTGCTCCCTTTGTCTGAACTGATTCCACAGTCAGGAACTTCATATCTAGCCTCCCACCCTGAGGAGTACAGTGAAAGGTCTGTCTACCTCGGCAGGTGAAGCAACTTCTGGGGAAGACATCTGAGGTAAGGAGAGTTGTCTCATTTTAATCTCATCCAGCCCTGGCTCAAAGGGAATCTGATTTATAGCCCAACTTGAAGCCCAGCTGCAAAATACAAACAATTACAATAGATTTTATACACCATCATTCCTACAGAACATCAGAGAACACTGCCCAGCAGGTTACAATCTATGCTCACAAACACAAATGAACTTGGTTACTATGGGCCATGCAGAAAACATCTGAATCTATGGTAGGGCAGGAGGGAAAGCTGGGAAAAACAGCCAAGTTTCAGAGACCTCAACTCTGATAAGGGAAATGGAGAATGATCAAGGGGCAAGAGTTAATTATTCTATTAGAAAAGGAAGCACAGGCCAGGGAGAACAGATGTCTCTTGAGATGGGATATTGAAAGAGCCAATTAGTGACAGAAAGGTTGCTCCAGATGGTGGAAGGAACACGGAAGAAGGATCTACCACCCACTGTTGAGAGACAAGGAGGGAAAGGAGACAGAAAGTAGTCTGGTAAATACAGAGAATACAGTCCTATGCTAGATTTGAGGGAGAGGAGGTTGTTATCTATGGGTTTTACTTGGTAAAATAAACGGTTTTGACTGACTGTAAGATTTAAGTTTATACACTGAAATTCTCAAGCAGCCTCTTTTCACACCCCAAAACAGATTTTGTTTTCTCCTGTACTTTATGTTCTGGCTGTAAATGACTCCTCTGTCAGCACATTTGTGAAATATTCCCGCAAGACAGTACACAATGTGCCTGAGCAAAACTTTCAAGCAACCAACCAAATAATCCATAGTTCCTCTTTACCTTGTATGCTATGGTATCTCTGACCAACCTCCACAAAAGAAGAGTATATGGTTATCTTTCTTGTGTTAAGCCACTGCAGTAAGAATGGGCGATGTAGCAACTTGTGGAATCCCAGCAGTGAATTTATGAATGATGCATGAAATGAAATCTCCCCCTGCCTGGTGCACAGAGGAAATATCAGACAGTGCTGTGAGATCACTGCTGTGCTGGGCTGTTTGATGTAATATTCACTTCAGATGCAGTCAGGAAAGACCACCAACTCCAGATGTATCAAAGTAAATGTATAAAAATTGAAATGAAAAAAGATTGTAAGTTGTTTTAGGGGTTTTTCCCCCCCTCCCTTGCTGCAACCCCCCTTTCTAAAGTCTATGACTACAAAGAATGGTTGGGAATAAAGAGAGGATTGTGTGCTAGAGGAAGAGCTCATCACCCTTAAAAATGACTGTATCTATATCCTTTTGGGAAAAAAGTTGATCAATTTTACAACCTTTCCTCATTTAAGGGAGATTTGAGAGGAAAGAGGAGGGAGTTAACTGGATAAATATAATGGAATGTGGCCTTCTAACTAGTAAAACCAATAAAATTATCTTCTGAGAGTTCTGAGTGGTAGTTCAGGAATCAGAGGAACAGCAGAAGCGGTTTCTGAGGCATGAGGAAGAAGCTGTCTTCTCAGTAACCTACCTGTCCTGCTACTCCAGACGTAAAGCTGAGGGCTAGTGGCAGTAAGTGGTGCATAAGGATTAAAGTACTAACTTGGCCCGCATAATAACACATATCCAAATTAATCGCCATCACTGATAGTTATGAAGACAAGAGGCATCTTTCGATTTACTTCATTGATTTAAATAGGCTTTGGATAGACACTTGCTGTAAAATGTCTGTTTTACGTGTGGCTTATACTAAAGACTTCCAAACTCATGTTCATCAAAAGCTTGTTTGCAAAAACTGGGGTATAGACTGGTAGTGGAATACTGAACATTTCACATCGCTTTTGTATTCGAGCACAACCAACGTCACTGGGTATCAAAAGCGGATATCTAACAATTGCTGACATATATAAATACACCTTTACCTTGATATAACGCTGTCCTCGGGAGCCAAAAAATCTTACCGTGTTATCGGTGAAACCACGTTATATCGAACTTGCTTTGATCCGACGGAGTGCGCAGTTCCCCCCCACCTCCCGGAGCACTGCTTTACCGCATTATATCCGAATTTGTGTTATATTGGGTCGTGTTATATCGAGGTAGAGGGGTATATATATTCTCTCAGACTGCAGACCACCATAGAGTCACATCACACTGAACACACAACACACAAGAGTAATTGGCCAGCAATCTTTCTCTGTTTTGCGGTCTTCACACAGTCTGGAGAAGCACGCCATACTGCATCCCGTCCAGTCAGCGACATCATCAAACCACACTTACCACAGGCGCACTCTGCCCCCTGGCAACAGTTTCTCTGAAACTTGCTTCAGCAATCTTCCTCTGCTCTTTCAGATGAGTGGCGGAAAATTGAACAGTAGCTTAGTGGCCTGTAATTGAGTTGTTCATCATCCTTTTCCCAATGGACAGAAGTGTGTCACTCTCACAACTGACTGACGCACTGTTGGCAGTCCCAAAGCAGAGATGAGTAATTTGGCACAGAGACTGAGTCATCTTCTTACCCCATGAGGGGAGAGAGTGGAACTGGTGTTAACTTGGAGTTTCTGACTTTGGTGGACCTGAAACTCAAAATAAACCTCACAGTTTGTTAACGAAACTTGCCAGACTGACGCGCACAACTCTTCCCCATCAGTCTATGCAAAATGTAGTTGCTTAGATCACCTTCCTTGTCTATCAGTGTGTTATTTTAGTTCTGACTACATCACCCTTCACTAATTTCCCCTTCTCAACCAGTTGAAGTTCATACCTATTGTCCTTCAAGGACCATTCATAATTGTGTCTCACCTACTTATGTGCCCCTGGTCTCATCACATTGCCTCCTACCCTCTCTACTTCATTATGCCAGCTTTGGGGTCCAATATATCTGCTCCTCCCACAACCTTGATGGTTTCTTCCACAGGACACCAGAGCTGGTCTTCAGGCTCTCGTTTATATCTTCACTCTTTCCTCATTCAAATCCCTCTTAGAACCTTCTACTGCCGCAATGCCCACAAGAAATCAGCTGCCTAATAATGCCTAGGTGGAAGACAGATTCAGTTATATAGACAGATCAAAATAATAAGCTGTTGCGTCTTATTATATACATTATATCACGTTCACCTCCCCCACGTACTGTAGGTCTGTTCATCTATTTGTCTTTTTAAATTGTAAGCTCTTTGGGGCAAGAGCTGTTCCTTCCTGTACCTCTGTTGAGTATCTAGCACAATCTGGGCATTATAGCAAAGTAGATAATACTCTTGATTTATAGTGGTGAGTGCACATCAAAATGCAACCTCAAGTATGAAGCCACTAATGTCTCTCCATAATACCTGATGTATGGGGCAAACCCTACAGCTGCTGACACAGGTGTTGTCACTTGTATCAGGGGAGGGAGAAAGAAAAAACAGAGCTGGGTGCCCCCAGAGGAGAAAGACCAAGAGGGCAGGAGGAGTTAACACCTGGACAGTGTACAATGCATCCAAACTGGAACATGCCACGCTGCGATCACCAAATGTCTGCAGGGTATGCTGGACAGACAGTGTATAGCACACCTGATACAAAGTAACAAATCACCAAGCTGTTTTCAACAACAGTTGTCACTCGGCAGGAGTGAAGGAGAAGGAAAAGGCTGTGCTCCGTATGGAGAAAAGACAAAGAGGGCAAGACCAATTAACCTCTGACAGACAATATAATGTATTACCGGTATAGTCATCATCTGATTTACTGCCACTGGCCTGCAGGGTGACCTTGGGCAAATCTCCATGCCTCAGTTTCCCCATCTGTAAAATGGGGTTAATGCTACTTGCCTTATAGAGCACTTTGAGCATTAGGGATGAAAAATGCTCTGTAAAATAAAGGTATTTGTATTCCCCATATTAATAACATCATCTTCCATCAGCTGCTACACACAAATGTTTGTGTGATGTGGCTTATGTGACACGCCCTGAATGCATAAGGAGGCAGCTTCTGCTGCCATCAGTGCTCTAATATATAGGCCTTAGTTTACTGGGATGCTTCCTGGAGGTCCTCAGTGTTGTTAGGCACCTGGTGACCACTCGCTTTAAGGTGAGTAAACCTGGTCTGTGACTGCTGGGGTCAGCTCCCCAACTTCAATGGCCACAGGCAACACAAGCACTCCCCTCTAGTCCTATGTAGGCCCTACTCTCTCTCTCTGTGCAGGTTAGTATTGGCAAATTCCAACCCAAGAGATCTCCAAGCATCACCTTGGAACATGCAGCCCTGTATGCACTGGGCACTCACAGTATTCACAGATGTGCTGCTTCCAAAGAAGCAGCACACCCCAGCTTACCACTTTCACCACAGATCGCCTCTCCACTGGACACACAACACTCAGATATGTTTATAGTGAAAACAAGTAAAAGTTTAACAAAGTATAGAGATCCAAGTGATAGCAAGTAGATATATTCGAAAGAAAAGGTTATATATAAAATAAAGTTATTACATGCGTTCTAGAACCTAAACTTACTTAATTGGATACTTTCATGTCTTGCAAAGCAATGCTTACCCAACATCCTTCCAGCGTTTTACAGCCAGGCTTGTCTGTGACCCTGCGTTCAGAAGACAAATATGCTGTTAGCTTGCCTCCTCAGTGAAGGATCCAGGGTGTACCTGTGCACCCTCAGACATACCCTATAAATAGGATCCCCGCCTGCTGTTTATTTCTACCTGTCAATTTCCTCTCTTGAAGATTTTGCAATCTTTTGATTAGCATTTTGCTCCGTATAGCAGACAGGCATCCATTCTGAGACATACAATGCCCACTACACATGTGACTAGCCACAGAGATAAGCATCTTTTACCTCTTGTTTGAAAGGAACCTCTCTGAGACCTGTCACCTCCTGATTATTTGCCTTAAAAACATAATTTTCAGAACAGATACCTAACTCCTTAAATGTTATCTGTACATACATTTCACAGTGATTGTGATGACCAGTAGGCTACTGGCTCTCAGTAGAGACTTCACCCTTTGCCACCATTGGTGAACTATTGTGCATATATCTGACCCAGGGGATCCCTATAAAACTCTCTGTGCCCTCTGCCAGTTGCCACCCAGAGGGCCCTGGGTCACAATTACACGCTTTACAATTTTTAAAGGCATTTTTAAATCAATCCTCCAAATGATATGCTCAACCTGCTTGTTTTCTGCTGAAGATTCTAGATGTGGGTGTGTTTTTAAGAGAATGGCTGTTTCAGTGAAACGCCCTGACAGCAGCCTATTAATTTCTTCCAGGAGAAAGTATCAGACTGAGTGAAATGCAGCTTTAAGATAAAGGTAACATCTTTCTAGTCAGTAGAACGAGTGAGTTTTCAGCTGGTGCTCAATTCTTCCTGAGTATCTCAGCCAATCCTTGTTGTATTATATTATATAATTGTTATTATTGCTGATTGGCAACCGGATTATTGGATATTTGTTTTCCCAATGAAGCAACATGGCTTTTTTTTCCTTTTGTTTTCTTCAGAGGGTAATTGTGGATATTTTTATTCATATAAAGCCATCAGCGCTGGAACTAGGGTGCTGCCGTACCCCCCGGCTTGAAGTGTTTCCATCATATACAGGGTTTACAGTTTGGGTCAATGGTTTGCAGTACCCCCATTATACAAGTTGTTCCAGCACCTCTGTCTAAGGCTCAATACTGCAAAGTGCCGAGCACTTTGGCCCTGATCCAGCAAAGCACTTAAGCAGATGCTTAACTTTAGGCAAATGACTTATATAGTCTTTATCAATGGGATGATTCACACACTCAAAGTTAGGAATATACCTACAAGCTTTGCTGGTTCAAGGCCAGGGTGCTCGGCACCTTGCAGAATTGTGACCCTGGAGCCTGATCCACAATATGCTTTGAATCAGACTCTAAGTGGATAGTTCTTCATTGAATCCTACTAGTTCCCTTTCTTGTAGCAATGAGTACCACAAGTTGAATGATAAATATGTTCAAAAGTATTTCCTTTCATCAGTTTTAAATTGATTTCTTTGTAGTTTCATTGTGTCTCCTTATTTTTCTATTACGGTAGCAAACAGATGCTGCTGACTGACCTTCTCTGTCCTCTTCAGTATTGGATATATCTCTATTATGTCGTCACTTATTTGTCTCTCTCTCTGAAGTCCGAGCCTTTATCATTTCTTCACATACCGTCAAAGTTGCTCCTCATGCCTCCGAACTTTTTCATTGCCCTGCTCTGAACCTATTCCATTTCTGCTGTATCCCTTTTTGAACTGGCAGGACCAGAATTGTAAACACAATTCCAGGTGAGGGCATACCATCAGTTTACATAACAATATATTTTGGCAGTATTCTCTATCCCTTTTTTAATACAAATTAAGGTCTTGTTTGGGTTTTTAAACCACTGCTACTACCAAACAGGAATTTTCACTTAGCTGTCCAAAATGAGGCCTAAATCTATCTACTGAATGCTTGCTGTTAATTTAGAACTGATCAATGTAAAAGTGATCCAGCATTTTCCCTCTAATCTGTATTATCTTATATTTGTTTACACTGAATTTCATCTGCCCCCATTTTGCCCACTGCCTAGTTTTGTTCAGTACTTCTAGAATTCCTCACTGTCTTCCCCAACCTAAGGCTAGATTATGAAGTTACCAAAAATCCTAAATAAGACTCTTGGGCTTATCTACACAGTGCATTAGTCTGCACCAGCGTATCATGCAATAACTGGCCATGTGGACCCTGCAGGCATGCACTAAAAGTCCCCTAAACTCACTTTAACGTAGTCCCATTTCAAACAGTGCTACATTAATGAGCACTAGGGAACTTTTGGTTAGTGCATGACCGCACTGGCAGGTCATGCACTAACTAGCCGTTGTGTGCCAGTAGGGTGCACAATGGCCAGTTAGTGCATGACCTGCCAGTGCGGATTAGAATTTACACCCCACTGGTGTGGACTAGCACAGTGTGCAGATGAGCTCTTAGTTGGACTGCTCCAGAAGATGACCAGAATCCAAATTATGCCTCAGCCACAATTCAGTCTGTAGTTCCTCCAGCCCTTATCCTGCCACAGCTGATATCCACCTTCACTCCAACTCAGCTGTGGTAACAAGCACATTTGCTGGGCAGCAAACAAGAATTCCAAAAACTTCTGCAGCTTTCAAAATTTGTTTTCATTCCATGTCAGAGCGAAACCAAGACTTTTCAAAAATGTTCACAAAAACCAGAGAGAGACTAACCAACCCACTCCAGAATACCAAATCGGGCTCTCACCTGGGATGTAGTAGGAGACCCAATTTCAAGTCCCTGCTCTGCCTAATTCAGAGTCAATCAGTCTCTCTGTCTGGCCCAATGAATATTTAATTTGTACAAAGTAAAACAGCTCCAACAGGAGAGATTAAGAGAGAGTCTCTCACATCCCAGATGTCCAGACAACCAAGCTATTGGTTATTCTGGGAGGGGTTGGTCTCTCTCATTTTGACAAGAAAGTGCATTTTGGACTTGAGGAATCTTCCTGATTAAAGTTTCCTCTAACCTGATGTGCTTCCACATAGAGTTTTGGTTTCAACAAATCGGCACTTTCTTACAAGAAAAATTTTAGTTGAAAAATTCCTCACCAGCTCTGGTTGGAGGGTGGAGTCAAGTATCTACAACTCTGCCTGCCCACTGTCCCATCTACGTGCCTGGGAGAGGAACCAGCAACCCCACCGATGCTGAACTCCATGCTTTTGCTATGACCCACATTGCAAGTAGCCCATGGTGGGGAGCACATGCCACAGGTTAGGATTTGTCCCTAAATGGGTTTCTTACTGACTGCCTTGTCTAAACTAAGCAATTTTGTATCATCCACATACTTTGCCATCTTACTCCTCACCTCCTATTCCAAGTCTTTAAATATACTGAATAATGCCAATCCTTGGATTCTTGGGACACCAGCTATTCAACCTATTTCCATGCTAAAAACTGACCATGCACTGCCACCATTTGTTTTCCACCTCTTAACCAGCATCTAATATATGACACAACCATTCCTCTCACCCCATAGCTGCTTCATTTCCTTAGATGTCTCTCAGGAGGTGTGCAGCAGGTGCAGGGCCGGCTCTAACTTTTTTGCTGCCCCAGGCAAAAAAGAAGAGCGCCGCCCCGCTCTAACACCCCCCCCGCCAGCGCCGCGCTGGCGACCCCCCCCCCCCAGTGCCACGCCAGGCCGCCGAAACCTCTGCCCCCCCCGTGCGCCGGGCCGGGCCGCCCACCCCCACCCCCCGAGCGCCTTGCCGGGCCGCCCAAACCCCCGCCCCAAGCATTGCACCGCCAAAACACCCCCTGCGCTGCCGAAACAAAAAAAAGCCCTCGCGCACCGCCCCGCCGAACAAAAAAACAAAAACAAAAAACACCGCGAACGCCCCCCGCCACCGCAACATTGGCCGCCCCTTCTAAGGTGCCGCCCCAAGCACGTGCTTGGTCGGCTGGTGCCTGGAGCCGGCCCTGAGCAGGTGGTACAGCTAGAGTGTTGTCTCATACAAAATGAAGCTGAATTGTCCTTTCCCCAAGCATTTCAGGCTCAGCCGCACAGTGGGTTCCCTAAACTAGGATGGCACTTGGCAGCAGCAGCTGCATGTACCACAGCACAGCAGTTCAGACAGTGGCACGACAGAAGAACAGGTGCCACAGCAAACAACTTCCGCCTGGAACAACTGGTTGTGTTTTGTTCTGAGTAAAGGCATCTGCCCTCTCTCACCTCCTTGCAGAATGTTTCCTACCTCTAATAAAGGAGTTTCCTCTTGTTGCCCCTCTCTCTTCCATATATGCAGTTTGTGCAATTTTCTCCATTTATATCCAAAGGTTTCTGCTGTCTTCTTCTGTTTCTGGCCTTCTTTTCTGAAATCACTCCCACCCACACAGCAGTTAGCTCATACAGGCTAGAAATATGAGAGAGCTGCTCCCACAAGGCTTCCATGTGGGGAGGCAGTAGTGTGTATTAGAATTCACCCACAAACCCGCTTTGAGATAAACCATTTTTGCAGGGACCCATTTTAAACTCTTACACTAAAGTGCTCAGATGTTTGAACCTGCATTACATATGTTGTGCTTCCAGCATTGGAAATTCCAGCAATTTCATGAGAGACTGTTCTGGCCAAGTTTCCAGTTTTGTTTTGTTTTGTTTTTCCCCCAAACTCAAGGGGTTGAGATAGTTTTGCTAAAAATCTGAATTTCTGGGGCTTTCTCTAAGCAAAAACATGGCACTACTGACATTTTCCCAAAACTAATCCCATAGCTCTCACAGGCAGTATACACAGAATCTCAAATGACACTGAAATGCAGCCACATCTGGAACTGGACCATAGCTGATATTCTGCACCAGCAACACTGCACATCAGATTTTAGGGAGGAAAGAAGGAAAGAGTAACTTCTTTAATTAAAACCACAGGGGAAACTTTAAGGAGAGAGGATCTGACTCAAGCTGGAATGCAACCAGGATACAGAGATTATCTCTTGAGAGAAGTGCCTTGGGATCTTTAATTACAAAAAATGATCAGGGCCTTAGCTTTATATCCAGCAGCCTTAATACCAGGTTAGTGATATTAGGCTAATAGCAGTGTTAATTGGTTCACTACTGATTGTCCACACATTTAGGCCATCATCTTCTCTCTTCTTGACTATTGCAGGATCTCCCTCACTGACCTCTTTGACACTCACATTGCGCCCACAGGTCCATTCAAATAAATCTTCTATGATCATCTTCCTTCACAACTCCGCCACTCAGCTAAGTCTCCTCCAGCCACCCTCTGCTCTGCCAACCATGCACATCTCTGCTGCCCTACTGGGCACTCCTCCCACCAATGCCTCTACTCCTTTCATACCAGCTTTTACAGATGGAATGCCCTCTCCAAACTAATCTGTTAAGATACTTCCCTCTTCTCTTTCAACTCACATCTCAAGATCCACTTCTACCGTGATGCCTTCAATCTTAACTGTAAAAACAGTAGGACAATGGAACAGACTGCCTAGGGAGGTTGTGGAAACTCCTTCACTGGAGGTTTTCAAAAGGAGGCTAGATAGCCATCTGTCTTGGATGGTGTAGGCACAACAATCCCCTGCATTTTGTCAGGGGATTAGACTAGATCATCCTTGTGGTCCCTTCTAACCCTATGGTTCTATAATTCTCTGATTCTAAGGCACAGGTACGTGAAAGCACATGTGTGCGCATGGTAGGGAATGGATCTGACCTGGTGTGCCCTATTGGTCTCTAACTCTTACGATGCTAAAATAGCAATTGATAAAAACACTATGCACTTGTAAACTAGATGGCAAATTGAGCAGCAGATGTGATGAAATCCCCAAAGCACACACCCGCCTGTAGAAAATTTTGATGATCTTCACTCTGAAAAGACATGAAATGGCCAGGGCAAACACTGGTTGCTGATCTGTGATTGTTTTGGAGATAGTGAACTGTAGTCACATTACTCCAATCACTTCTTCTCAATCACTGAAAATTTTGGAACTCCACAAGTGGCTTAGAATGCCCTAGTTTGATAACAGCTCTAACTTATCTCACATCTAACAAGAATAATTTAACTCCAATCATTAGACTGTCTGAAATCTTCATTTATGCTTCCGGAAATCCTTTTCTTGTTAATTAAATCTGGAAGTGGGAATCTCACATCGCATGCCAGACTATTCAGCATGCAGATGTCACAAATGAGAGCAGTACACAATGCAGCCTGGAGATTACTGGCTGCCACTGTGAGACATTCCTTTCATGCTAAAACCAAATTACTCTCGCTAAGTTTTTTGGGCACCTATTTTGAGATGTTTCTTTTATTTCATTTTTTTTTTAAACAAATACTTTTGGTTGCTGATTCTCGGGAAGCTGTAGTAGAGGTGACACCATTAGCTAATGTTTCAGAGTGCAGAAAGCAAAAGTTACTTCTTTCCCAACTTCAGCGAGAGTGCATAACAAACAGAACTGATAATCCCAGACATAACGACAGGACCCAGATATGAACATATAAATGCTTCCCACTCCTTGGGGGGAAAACATAGGTGGTCTTGGGGGGGTGGAGACCAGCAGTTCTTCTGAACCTAACAGAAAACTTGCTTTGACTATAAAATGTTGTTGTTCATTTTGTCCAGTTAAACTTTATTTTTCTTTCAATGGCACTTTAACACCTGCAACTGGTGTTTGTGAATATACAGTAAATCTCTGCAGTATTTGTCAAGTTGCAAGCTGGTTTTGGAAGATGAGAAATACAAACTATGGATTAGCACACCTGTACGGAGGCATGGTTGATTGAGGAGCTCGGGACTGAAAAGCCCCATGTGGGATTGGCCTACTTGGGTATGTCTATACTGTTGCTAGGAGTGTGCTCCCAGCCTGGGTAGACAGATACATGCGATCTTGAACCAATGTGGTGAAAAGAGCAGCGTGGAGATTGCAGTACAGGTGGTGGCACAAGCTAGCCACCCGAGTACGGACCCAAGGGTCAGAGGGCTTGTACTCAGGTAGCTGGCCTGTGCTGCAATGTCCAGGCTGCTATTTTTAGCACTCTAATTGAGCAGAGCTAGGGCATATCCTGTCTACCTGGCCTGGGAGGCATGTTCCCAGCTGCAGTGTAGACATACCCTTGAGAACACTAAACATGGCTGTTTGACATCTCTGCAACGGCTGTGCAGATACTGAAAGGATGTGGCTTCATCCCAAAGACATGTTCGTAATTGAGATGGGTAAAACTACAGTGTTTTTTCACTGAATGATTAAAAGAATGTTACAAGTTCTTTCTTTTTCTCTCTTTTCATGAGAAAGAAGGTTAAAGATTAGTACTGGGCAATCATTTCCTGCAAATATTCTCTTGAATTCAAAAGTGAATTTGCTCTGGCCATGCGCCAACTCCTTTTGGGTTAGCTTTCCACATGCTTTTAAGCAAGCAAGTTTTGTCACACAAGTGCTCAAGGAAAGTGAAGAACTACTCAAGTATTCATACCAGAAGTATAATATTTTATGATATGGGACTTTGCTGACATAGCAAGGAACTCATCTTTCAAAAATCCTTAGCAGATCCCTAGTACAGAGGCGATGATATAATTTAGAAAAGGCCCCAGCCACATCTTTTTAAAATTAGATCTGCAGATGCAGTTGCATTTTGTGAGGTTACATCTTCACTGTAGAGTTACCTCTGGTGATTGGCACCTGGGTCTGAGCACCTGGGTTAGCCTACCTCGGGTCTGAGTGGCCATACTGCAAAGTTACTGTACACTGAATTACTATGTCCTCTCTGGTGCTGCACTCACCTGTGTGTGTTGCTAGGACTTCTGGGGGCATCTCTCGTGGTTCTTAGCACTGAAGCAAACTGAGCCACTCTATGATCCTTTCCCAGTGAATTGCGGGAGAACTTGTCTGTCCTTCTGGGCACACAGAGAGAATTGTGGGAAGGCACTGAAGGACTATCATCATTCAAGTGGTTTAGCCTGAGTCTTCATTGTAAAGTAGTCATGCTACCATCCCTTCTGAAAGCCTCACTCAGCATATCGTCCAGGATGGGCCAGCTAGCTTAGGTGGAAAGCACCATTACACTTGAGTCAGAGGGCGTGTGTATGAACAGGAGCCAGGTTAGGGACAATACCCGAGTAAGAGCCTCAGTTAACTCTGCCATGAAGACATAGCCTGAGTTATTGTGGTAACGATGACAGAAAGTTAAAGAGTAAGTACACTACACTTGGCATACTTTATACGGGATGAGACAGTGCTTGGCACAATAGGCAGACAAGTTTCCCTAAACCCTTCACTGCAGCCTTGGCACAGAGGCAAACGGATGGACCAGACGAGGACTTGATAGCACTTCACAACCAGAACTGGCCATGCACATACAATTGCTTTGCATGACTATGGTGAGGGAAATTTGAGTTTAAACTCTGTCGCTCCATGCAGCAGAGATGAGAAGAGGGATTTGGAGACAGCCCAGGGTCTTGGGCACAGGAAAGACACTGCTAAATTCTTTTCCTTTGGAATCCCTGAGGATTGTTAAAATTCAGGCTAGAGTAATGAAGCTAGACCCAGCCTTTGGGGTTCTTCTAGTCAAGTCTTCCACTGCAGATCTTGAGGATCCTGTCTTTCCAAATTGGAGGAAGGGCTTGAGCTCCCTGTTTAGCTGGAGAGATTGGAGGAGACTGCTGTACTGGGTGATACAGCTGCAGGCATATAGAAGTAGATTCATCCCTGCACTGGTCATGAGGACAGAGGAGATGTAGCATGTGCCTTCCCTATTCAGGTTCTGTGGGGGCCAGTGAAAACCCTGGCACAGTCTAGAGCCAATGTAGGGGCTCCAATTCAATGTGCCCCTCCAAAATTGGCTCCAAAGGGGTACACTGACAGCACACATTATCGTCTCCCATTGACTTCAAAAGAGAAGGTGACAATTAGGAAAGGTGAAGGAATACAGCCGATACAAGACAGTCAACTAAGGATATTAGTGCATGGATGAAATTCATCCTCTCAAGTAGTTAAGATTTGAAGGTATGAAAATGCTGCAGAAGCCGGATAAAATATTTCGGTATGTATCAGCACAGCAGAAAAAAAGACTCCAGCTGAGAAAAGCTGCAAAGCCGCACACACGCTGTGCAGGAGAACAGGATTAACATAATTTATTCACTTTTGAAGTTGGGGGAGTGATCACCATGAATGTGCTAATCAAAATATTAGAAAATTGTTGCATCCTTAAGATAAATACCCATTTCAGCACCATGTGTTCAACACTTGCAAACAAAGAGCACACGAGACATCTGATCATTTTGTCACAGACATTCAAATAGCCTTCATACCTATGTGGGGACATTTTTATAGAGAAATAATTTGTAATAGCATTAAAGATGGGTTTAAAAGTGATGAGGCAAGGCAGTGATAACATGGACAAGAGCAACTTTAATCTACAAGACTGCACAGATGCATGCAGGGCAAGAGACAGTATGGGTACTGCACAATAACAAATGCCAACTCTGACATAAGGTTGTGCAGTAAGCTCTGTTCAAAAGAAAATCATATGATACCACATCAAGAAAACAAATGCACGCTTGTATATGAGACAGAAAATGAGCTTAGGGGGCCAAAGTCCCAAACAGAGCTAGGAATTATGAGTTGCCAAGAAACCACATAAGTGAAAATATTGAGGAAGCCTGGCTTCACATTTAAGGCAGTGGAGTGAGACTCAGGAGATCAGTATTCAATTCCTGCTTTGGTCTCTGACTCCCTCTGAGACCTATGGCAAAATCAATCTGTTCCCATCTGCAAAATGGAGACAATTGTTCCTTTCTTCCACCCTTTGCCTGTCTTGTCTATTTAGACTGTAAACTCTTCAGGCAGGGACAGTGTCATTTACACTTGATTGGGGCCTCTAGGTGCTACTGCAATACAAATCATAAGTAGGGTTCTGGAGTAGGGTGACCAGACAGCAAGTGTGAAAAATCGGGATGGGGGTAGGGGATAATAGGTGCCTATATAAGACAAAGCCCAAAATATCGGGACTGTCCCTATAAAATCGGGACATCTGGTCACCTATTTTGGAGACATAATAAAAGAGCGAAAAGTGATACAAGGTAGCCATTTTGAACAATGTATATATTCAAAGTAGAGTATGAGACTATCAGTGACCATGAAATAGAGTCTCTCTTTTTGTGTAATGACAGTGAGAATGAATTCACAATTCCTTGTATGCAAATCTGGATATCGTTATGCTGACAGATGCTAATAGCTGCCAACAGGTGAACCTTAGATCAAAAGACAATCACAGACATCATTAAAAGCAATGGATGTGCCAAGCACTCTTAGGTTCAACTGGAGTGGTAGTCAAACCTGTTTATGTATGAAAGACAGCTACAGAAAATGGTTAGATTACCCTTACCATGGCAGGTCAAAACTAAGCTGTGGGGACTGAGGGGTTTCCCTGATGGCAAATGCAGGGTTAGAAACACTGGTTTAAAGGTTGTGTGTGCTAGAGACAGAAAAGCCATGAGAAGGAATTGTGAGCATGACCCTGAAAGGAAGCAGAGAGACTGAACCAGGGCCGGCTCTAGGCACCAGCAAAACAAGCTGGTGCTTGGGGCGGCATATTTTTAGGGGCGGCATGGCCAGCACCAGAATGCCGCCCCTAAAAATGTGCCCCGGCCGCTGCTGCCGCTCGCGCACTGCTGCTCGCCCTCCCTCCCAGGTTCTCAAACCCGGGAGGGAGGGGGAGATCCCGAGCAGCCACGGCACGTGAAACAGCTGATTCACACGCCGCGGCCGCTCGGGATCTCCCCCTCCCTCCCAGGTTTGAGAGCCTGGGAGGGAGGGGGAGACCCCGAGCGGCCGCGGTGCATGCGCTGCTTCTCCCTCTCCCTCCCTCCCTCCTAGGCTTGAGAGCCTGGGGGGAGAAGGCAGGCCTGGGGATTTGGGGAAGGGGCGGAGTTGAGGCGGGGCCGGGGGTGGGGTAAGAAAAAAACGGGGGCGGCCAAAATTGTTTTTGCTTGGGGCGGCAAAAATCCTAGAGCTGGCCCTGGACTGAACTACTTGGACATAGAGTTTGCTGGACTGGCCGACTTGGGCATTTCTAAACCAGGAAACTGTTTGTTTCTATTGTGTTCAGGGAAACAGGACTTTGTGAATATAACAAGATTATACCTGACTTTTATCATCAATTTCTTATCCTAGCCAAAAGGCCCTGCAAGGCCATAAATATTGGCTAACTGCTCAGGCCAGAGGGACAATAATATTATATAGGTACATTTTATGGGTATTCCCATGTCCATTTAAAAATTAAGTCTAAAAGAAATCTGCTCTGTCTCAAAGGAATCACACTCTGGTCTCAATCCGACAAATCATAGTGTGATACACAGTACAGTGTGCAAGATTTTGGAACCTCAGTGCAGCTGTGAGCAAAGGTCACAAGTAAGGTTAGTGAGACTCCTTACTATGAAGCAGAAAAATAACCAAGCTTCTTGTGTCTGCCTGCTTACTCTCAAGGTGGCAGCAAAAATCTGGTCAGGGGGTGGATGGAGAATGAACGTGTCAGAGGCGATTCATGGGTGTAAGGCAATGATCCTGCCTGGCAGGGATGTGGAGCACTGCATGAATAAATTCAAAATTAAAAGTGACGCTCAACATGGGATTGCAGGGGAATTTGAGCCTACCTTAAAGGACTGCTGTGTGGTCACCCAAGTACTCCTACTAAGTAGCAAGAGTAAGGCTGAAATGGGGAGTAGGCAGCTAAGCACCTTGTTTGCAGGCTCACGCTTGTTCTATACACCAGGCAAGGCCTTGCAGAATCGATGCCTCACTGAAATCCTCCACATACACCACATACTTCTCTTAGCGACACACTTTCCCTTTTGTTTTACTCCAAACAGGGGTAATGTGATGGCCATAAAGCAGTGCTCAATTCTCATTCAATCAGGTTAGGTTAGGCTAACTTACCTTACCGCCCTTTAGATTGACCTTGTGCAGCTCTGCACACCTGTGCAGTGTCACACCTGTACAGTGTTGTGCAGTATCAACTTCTCAATCTAAAGGGCTGTTTTTTTTTTTTTTACTAGGGCCACAAGTGAACAACATAAACCCTTTTACCCCGGTACATTATACACCCAGACAAAAGACCATGCAAATCTAGAATTAGTATAATTGTTACTAGCAGTACAAAAATATGGCCATTGAACTTGCTACACACAAGAATACGCTCCATATAACAATGGTCTTGCAGTGAACAACAGCTAAGGGCAATCAGACTAGTGACAAAGAGGAAATAGTTATTAAAAAGTGATTGCCATGTAGGTAAAAAGCCTTCTTGTCACAGGATAATCTTGAAACTACAGAGATGAACTGTGTGTTATTAAAAAAATGGTAATAATGAAAACTGAAAAATTACTCATTCCAAACTGGAAGAAACAGGAGATATTAAAAGGGAAGGTAGGCCTGAGCCACAGTGTTTGCTTCTAAGTTTGAATGTCCCCACAGCTTGTGAGCAGTTGGAATTGCAGTTTTGAACTGGGTCCCATCTGTAATTCAAAGGACATTGTCAAACCTAATATGGTAGCAACAATATGTATGTCCTAGCTCCTAAGCACTGTGAAGTCAGAACACTCTACTTCTGGGACCATCTTGGTCTCCTAGGTACTGCCTGGACCGCATCCAATCTGGTCAGTTGAAGAGAAACCAAAGGTCAGTTGTTATGACAGGGCAATCTAAAGCAGAAAGAAAAGGAACCTTGAGTATGCCTTTTGCTTGCTCCCATTGGCCAGCAATCCACAGTAGATCCTGTACATTATCAGCCACAAGCTCATGGCATTTAGACTGCAAGACAGTGCAAAAAGTGTAACCAGGGTTTCCTCTGTCACCATACCTCAGTCTGTATGTGTCAAGGCCTGGATATTCTTTTCTTTGTGTGATCTACCTCTTTCCTAGTGGGTCTCCAATAGAGAAGGATAGAGTCAAGAAATGTGAAGATTTAATTCCCTTTCTATCTGAATGGGCGAGGCTTTGAGGCTGGGAAACAGAGACCCAAAGGGAAACAGGAAAGAGAAGCCACCCTGACCCAGCACAACCAGACCTTGTTCCACCAGAGCAATTGCTCTTGTCGCAACACAGCATCGAAGGAGTCCTGTCCAGCTGCAAAAACCCCACTTGTAAACAAAAGGCAAATCCAGAACAGTGCAAGTCGTGCTGCTGCTAGGCATGCACAGTGGGCATGCTGCGAACTCTGACATCAGTGTCGCTGTAGTTTACATTTAAAAAAAAAAAGTGTTTAGCTCATTTGCCTTATTTATTGCTTAGCTTCAAAATCCAAGTCTCTCCTTCTTCCCACACTTCCGAATAAGTGTGTCACCTTGTGGGACACCACTCGATGATTTGAGAAACCCCAATTACCTATGGAGTTTCTGGTTGAGTAACTATCTTTATATTGGTTATTCACTTTCCTGGTTATTTCCCAGGGGAGGCAGGCACCAGGTGCTAATACCAAACACCAAATTCATGAATCATTTGGGTATAACACAGTACCCTGGGGGGTACATAGCTAAGGTATTTCTGCAACATAAACCTGGCATTCACTGTATAGCCAAGACTGAGCACTGATGGGCCTTTGCAAAGTTCTTCTGTCTCAAAATCACCTCGGAGAGATGGCCAACAGCTGAAATCTGTTGTGTTTTTTTCTCTGCACGAGAGGCTATTTTAAACTGTAAGTGATGCACAATCTAAATGAGCTGAGAATGGGTTTGCCAACCCCTCCTCTGTAGAATCTGTATTAGCTTGCACACAAAATAGCATTTCAGACCATCATGTACTAAAGTTCTGACCATCTGTGCCAGTAAATGGCAATGATACATTCAATGGGAATTAATATTTCTCACTTATTAACCCTCAGTATACTATCCCTGTAGCTAATACCACCATGTGCTTTGCTGTAATTCTAATAAATAGCAATTGGTAGCAGCCCACTTGGTAATAAGTATTGAAAAAAATGGTGTAAAGTAGACATACTCTGCAGAAGAGAGTCCAGGTAATTTGCAGCAACCACTCAGGCATCAGTGCCAATCACAATTGTCTGCCTGGTAGAAAAAATAGTCCCCACACAGCTGCTACCAATTGTAACAGGCCAATTTAGAAATAATGAGAGAGAGAGAGAGAGAGAGAGAGAGAGAGAGACTACTAGGAATGGTTGCAAAGTCACATAGACCAGTTGTAGCTGCCTCCACATCTCCCAGGGCACCTTTCCCTCAATATTATCCTCACAACAATATAACGTGTCACCATCTGCTGGTAGCCTCCAATTTTGCACTGCAGCAATTCAGTGAACCAATCTGCAGAACATTGTTCTTGTCTTTAAAGGAAGTGTGATAGTAGCAGCCCAAACCCTTGTGAAATGGTGGCTTTCGGTGAGTTTGTGAAGCTCCGCCAGCATTCATAGCTTGACCAAAGAACCCGACACAGAGGTGAAGGACAGGAAAGAGGCGAGAGCCCTTGAAAGAAGCTCCACTCTTAGGAAGGGGGATTGAGCACAGCCCCTTGAGGAACATGACTAAGAACACTGATTGCTTGGCACAGGGGAAAGAGAGAAAGGAAAAGCCAGAGAGAAGCAGTACACTTTAACTCACAAGACTGTGGACCCAACCTCTCAAGGTCCCCGATCAAATCCCTCCCTCTCTTGGTCTCCCTCAGGTCTCCATCCACCCTAAACTTCTCCCAGTTACTAATCATGATGTCATTTTGGGGGTGCCTGGTCAGCACACTCCCCCATCGAGCATTCTTCAACAACATCTGCCTGCTCATTCAACCATCTACTTTTTTTGTGGTAAGCCTACAAAGGTACAGGATGCTTCCCCATGCTAGTGTCTGACTTCTCCATATACAATAGTTCTATTCTAAAAAAAAAATTCCATGTTATAACTTTGCTTTTCCACACACATAGGTTTAATATCTTCATCCACCTTGGAGAGGATGAATTAACATCTGAACAGCACTTTGAAGGTGTAAAATCCTAAGTACATAGCACACAAACTTATTGTTGCCACGTTCAACTTCCCTTGTTTGTTACTCTCTCTTCTTTTCCCTAGATCCCAGGCAACATTTTGTCTAGGTTGTCGTGTCAATAAAGTATTATTGAATCGAAATGTCTGAAGAGCTATAAGCTCTATCTACATAATAAATAAGAACTATTAGTTGTACTGAATGACATGTCAGCGGGTTTCACAGAAAATAAAAAAATTGTGTGTTTCCCAGCCCTGATTGGTGCCTCTGCACATTGCCACAATACAAATAGGTAATACCTCATCTTTCAGGATAAATAGGGATTTTTGGGCACCTTGTAATGATTAATTCTCTCTTTATGGAGTTAGAAGAAACTTCCACTCTCCCACCTCAAACTTGAGGCCAACTGACAAAAGATACAAACCTTAAATATCCACTCCAGACATTATTTTCTGAACGTTGGACTGTCTTTGTCCAGGGCACGTTTTCCACATTGCTAATGACTTTCATGTAATTAGTGCTTCCAACATCGGCCACAGCTATCCTTCCCATTACATATTCAGGAGACATACTGTATGCTTGGGTAAGATTCAGGAGCTAGAGTCAAGTGCTACGTTTTATTTAGAGGAAGAAGGCATGTTTGATAAACAGCTTTATCTTGAAAGTAATTCCAATTTTTTTTATAGCTTATCATGCTTCTCTTATATTCAGTCTAAATGTCACACATCACCATCTATAGGTTGGCTATTGTCAGTGACCTTTACATTACCTTGAAAAAGCACCGGCAGCTTCTTTTCTTCCAGCTGCTCAAAGAAAGAAGAGGGGGGAGACACTGAACTCTTTCATTCCCAGCTAACCTAATACCTCCTTTTGAATAACATGCCTAGTCCCTAACAGGTGACATTAGGGTTAGTCACTAAATACCAATAGCATGGCACAATCTACAGAATTCAAAAGAAGAATAAACTACATAGAATGTGCTACTAAAATGGGTCAGATAGTAACTGGTGTAAACAGATATATGCAACACAAAGTATTCATTTTACCTCCAGGAACTGTGGATTCCCAAATAGTGAGCCACAAACAGGAGAACTAAAGTGTTAAAAAAAAATGTAAAAACCAGTTTACATTGGATTGTAAATTAAACAAGAGAAAATGTTAGATAATTAAATGCTAATGATTCAAGCTGGGTGCTTATGTTTTGGCTTACTTGCCTAATGGTGTTAGCATTTAAATGGTCAGCTTTGAAGTTAACAAACAGCCTATTAAAATGCGTGGGGGGAATTCTCAGCTCTTTGGGTGCTATTGTTTCAGGCTGTCTGGCTGCGGATTCAACAAAACAGCAGTGATGGGATTTACATAGTGGTTTTGCAACTGGAAAGGCTAGAAACTCTTTTTTTTTTTTTAAATGAGAGCTTATATTATTGAGAACACAGCATGTGGGAAAGGCCTAAATCTGCTAGTTTTGTCCAAACCCTGGGATTTCTATTGTCCCAGCTGACTGCTTAAATGGACATTGCTTGGTTCCCAACCAATTGCCATGTATAGTGACCATCCTATTGCAGCCAACCAAAAGCTCCATTGGCTTGCTAAACTCACTTTTATGTGCACGGTGAAGGGTTAATAGCAAATCCACTCCTGTCAGCCAACGATAAAGGAGGTACAGAGGCGAAAATTACATCTCATAATGAAAATTCCTCAAGGTGCTGCCACTGTTGAAAGGACAGAAATCATTAAGAGATAATTGTCGAGGGAATAGCACATTCTCAGAGGATAATGGTCTCCTGCTGTCACAAGAATGCCAAGGCAAAGCCGAGGCATGTATGGAAAATAAATGTCATGGTGAGGGGGAGACTTTTTTCCCCCCAAAGCACCGAATGTTGATCCTGTGACAATATTTTATTATTCCGGATCATCGATGTAGAGTTAATCATTTTATCTGAAGGATGTTGGTGCAGTACCTCTTCACTATACCGTTGCAGGCCTACTGCAATTTCACTGCCTCAGAGAAAGGCCGTGTGTTTCATCTGATGGGATTTATATAATACTTACATTATATGCATCCGAAGAAGTGGGCTGTAGTCCACGAAAGCTTATGCTCTAATACATTTGTTAGTCTCTAAGGTGCCACAAGTACTCCTGTTCTTCTTTTTACATTATACTGACCATGCTTGCCATTCCCAACATTCACCATACAGTGATGCTAGAGATGCTTATTACCTAGCCTAATAGGAAGGACTGTGGTACCTTGGGTGTTACTGGGTGATAACATGGTAAATATTTATATTGTAGTGACCACCACAGTAGGGGCTTGATGCCGCTCTCGTTAAAGTTTTCAGGCCCTACACAGTGGTTTAGATGGAGACTTGTTAATAATTGGTTTTAAATTGGCTCACGTCCTATTTTGCTTCTTTATGATGTACCAAGAAGGTCAGAAAGGTTTTGGTTTTTTCATCTTATATCTATTAGCTATTAGAAAGACAAGGTGTGTGAAAAGCAACAGAGGGTCCTGTGGCACCTTTAAGACTAACAGAAGTATTGGAGCATAAGCTTTCGTGGGTGAATGCCCACTTCATCAGATGCAAGGTGTGTGAAGTTACATTTTTATTGGTCCATTAAAAGGTATTACCTGTCCTCACATACTTTGTCTAATATCCTGGAACCAACATGGCTACAACAACACTACATACGTTTATTAGGTATGTCAGCTTTGATTATTCCTGGGTTTGTTAAAAGAATTAGTGGAAGTGTCACAAGGTGACACAGTTCTCAGACCTTAACTAAAGGGCTGGAGGCTCTGAATCTTTTCCAAGCAAACAAAAAACAAAGACTAATAATAAGCTGACTAAAAAAAACCTTGTATGCAGTGGTGTTGTAGCCACATCTGTCACAGGATATTATAGAGACAACGAGGTGAGGTAATAATCTATCTTTGTAAAGATATTACCTCCCCTACTTTGTCTCTCTAAAAACCCCTTCTCCTCCATTGTTCATCTTTTCTTTTTGGTTCTTATGATGTCATTCTAGTAGTTAAAGGTAGTGCCTTCTATCATAAAGAAGAAACTGAACCTATCCATTGGTTTCAGTCACCTGTCACATCTTGCCCTTAATTTAGATTGTTAACTCTTTAGGGAAGGGACTCCATTACCACCACTCACTGCCTCTGCAGCAAAACTATGGCCTTCCTGCTTCAGTTTGGGTGTTCTGTGACTATGCATCAGGGCATCGTTCTTGGCCCTCAGTCTTTCATGCAAAATTTTAATGTGATTATTTAAAAGAGTAAATTAAAATATCAGTTCTTTTAAAAAAATTAATCCAAGATATAGTGATGACACGGGCAAAGGGAGATGCAGAATATGATAATTGTATCAGGATTACATTGACAATAAAATGCTGGCAACTGTTTTTCAAATGATTGCCTGATGATTTTTAATATTGTATTTTTAACCAACTACATTATGAAGAAAGTAAAGAAACATGACTTTCACTGTGATTTTCTGTCTGTTAAAGTGACACGAGAAGCAGTATGATCAGGTTTATGATCTGATGGCCACCTTTCATATTTTAAATTATGTATCAAAAGTGATGGCACTCAAATGAATCCTCCCTATGGTCAAAACCTTTTCAGCTGTCTACTTCAAACAAATTCTTTTTCTCCTTCATGTCCATTCCCATTTTGATTGTCAGCATATAGCAAAGAGACCATTACAAATCATAAATGCTTTTCATGCTAAAATATACGGTTATTTTACTTGGGCAAAAATCTTGATTTTTTTTTTGTTTTTTTACTAGGCTAAAAAGAAGTTTAGAAAGTTATTTGATAGCTATGCACAGCACAACTTGCTGTATGCAGCTCTCTTGGTATTGGCACATCTTTGTGCATCTGACTATGGCCCATGTACATGATTATTGCAAATACAGTTGATATACACTCTGTCTATATGGGCTTCATGTCATTTTTTTGTCTGTGTTTTATTCTATCTTTCTAGGCTGGGCTTTCTGACCGTAGTATACACCAGCTGTAAACAATTTGGCCAACATGTCATATTTACCACCAATTCTCAGGTCCTACTAATTATGGCTGCTGCAATCATAAGCGACACACATTTCACCAACGGTGCTACACTACAGAATTTACCAATAGATGGTAGAGACTTTTGGAGGTAGGGTCACAACAAATTTTGTCAAAAAGGCATGTTACAGCCAACTGTATCTGTTTTTATCCTAAGATCATGTGACCAGCCACAGCATTGAGCTTGATGGCAATTGCCTCCCTTATTATTATTTATTTGTATAACTTGGAGGCTGAGTCATGGGCCAGGACCCCATTGTGCTAGGCGCTGTGCAAACACAGAACAAAAAGACAGGTCCATCCCCTTACCCTTTGAGTCACCCCAGAGCAGCAGCTCCTTGTTTAGCAACTTATTCCCGAGGAGCTCCAAGCTCACTATGCTTGGGACACTTTCCAACAGACAGACAGCCTCATTACCACCGGCATATTCCATTACTTAAAGCATTCATCCAATGGGTGACTAGTATGTGGTTAAACGCTGCTTAGTATGTTTTGGCTCTTCTGTATCTGAAGATGAAGAATAGGAAAGGTTATTGGTAATACTACTTCACTCATAGACAGTGCTTGTCTTCCGAGGATCAAAATGTGCTTTATACTGGAGGGAAGTAGTAGCATCCTTTTGTACAGAGAGGCAAATCGGGGCATTGAATGGATGTCTGAAAGTCCAAGGTCATTCACAGGTTTTGTCTGCATTGCCAGTATACCTCGTCAATCCTGTGCTCCTCACTCAGGCAATACTCACTGATGTCTGCTCCAACGAGGTGTATAGGATTGGGCTCTGAATTGTTAGGTGAGTTGTCCTCTGCAGTACCCCTAGTGTAGTTGTTTACACCTGTGCAAACCACAAACAAAAGGGGTATATAATTCTGATATGGTGGAATTTTACATTCAGTTTGCACAGATGCACATACCTACACAAAGGGCAAGGCAGTGGGCAGTTAGGTATAGAGCATATCTGTATAGAGCAAATGTCAGTATAGACATATCACAATCAGACCCAAATCCTAACCCAGATAGTCAGGCAGTGCTCTAGTCTAGGGAGCATCTCACATGGAAAAAAATCCTTTCCCAGGACCATGACAGCAGAGCTGGTGTCACCGAGGAAGTTAATCAGGTCCTATATCTTTTGAATAGTTATAAGTCTGATTTTTAGGACAGCTGACAAGTATTGTATATGATTTTTAAAAGCTGGATTACTCAAAGAAAAACCCACATATCATGGGTTAGTTACAAAAGCCTCAGAGAGAACAAACCAAGAGAACACTGATCACAAAAAGAGGAAAGTGCAGTAGATTTTGATAAATTAAAAAAAGTTAAAAAGAAAAACATATCATGAAAGGCAGGCAAAGATAAAGAGAACTGAATCTAGGTTGGAGCTGAGTCACATAGGTGACCAACCACAATCAGTTGCCTAGTTGGTGGTCTTTAAATAAAGGTCAAACAAAATTGTACTGAAAGCCACATGGGGATAATTTAAAGTGGTTATTTAAGGCAGCGGGTTGCCTGTTGGAGGCGGTGTTCAGGGCTGGTTTCACTGTATTTTTAATAGCATTTAATTTGTTCATCAGTGTTTGGAGTGACCCTTCTTTGAAGCATTATATGAAAAGCTTTTTGCTACTGTTCATATTTTCTTTCATCTTACAAGCACTGCTTACTCCCACAGTGTTTCATGGAACAGAAATCTTGTGGGTCGAGATTGTTTGCTTTCTTGCCACTGCACCATGTGATTTCTGAGGTGGGTAGCTCAAGTCATTGGGGGCTGTGTGCAGGGGCAGTCTATTGGGACAAGGACATAGAGCACAGCCAAAGCATATAAGCTCCACACCTTTAGCCCCCAACTCTTCTGGGACAGAAAGAGCAGAGGCTCCATGCACCCACCATGGCAATTTAACTTATTTAATTATCAAACAATTGATGAAAAAATATTTAAGGGCCTCTGATTCTGATATAGTGCTGATTGTGTTGTTCCCGTGTAGATTTGGTTCTGGCAAAGGATTCTTAGATGTCCCGTTATATAGTTTTCACATGTAGTTGCCAATTTGGATATGAAAATGCAGGTTTTGCATGTTATGGTGGGCATGCAATGCAAGTCCTGTACAGAGATGGTAAATAGGCTTGGAAGGATTAGATTTTTATTGGTAAATGTTGATAAACATCGATTTTACTGCACACACACAAAACAACAACAAAAATATTTCCATCGATAATTTACAGATAGACAAAGTAAGAAAAATGCTGCTTGAGAATTTAAAGTTTAAGTATATTTACTTTGTATATTTTGATATATGGTGTTTACCAGTGGTGGGCAACCTGCGGCCAATGGGCCACTTGCAGGCCGTAGGTTGTCCACCACCCATGTTGACACTTTGTGTTTAACAGTTACAAAGCTTTAGCTTCTTGAATCTCAGCATCTATTTTCATTAAATAATTAGCTGACCCCCCCATTGTCTGACCCCCCCCCCCCATAATTTCTCACAATTATGAAAAATTAAAATCAACACAAATCGATTATTTTAAAAAACTTTTTTACATTATGCATCAAAATTATTAACAAAAAATAAAAATTAAATTCTGTCAAGCCTAATTGTAAGATTTTTGGGATGGGGACTGTGTTTTTGTACAGCCTCCTGGGGATCCAATGGGATCCTGATCTATGACTGGAGCTACCCAATACAAATAAAAAACAGAGAGAGTTGTCATAGAGAACATATCCCTTCGGGGAGACAATGGGGGAACAAGAAAGGAAGTTGAAGATCAAAATTAATGATAGGGTATTTTATAGATAAATCAAGGCTGACACTAAGCATGTATGCAGATATTTGCATCTCAATATGGTGAAACAAAAATAAAAATAGCTTTCAGAACTTACTTAAAATTAAAGGCCATTTAGACACTACACCAACCGTATGCTGGGAGATGTTTGCCTCCATTGTGGTATGTACAGTGGACTGCCTTTTCATATGAACCTTTTAGAGAATGGTGCAGAAGGATGCTGTACATCCCAGGAGCTAATATCTTTTTTGGGATCAACTTCTGTTGGTGAAAGAGAGAAGCTTTTGAGCTTATACAGAGCTCTTCTTCAGGTCTGGGAAAGGTAATCAGTATCACAGCTAAATACAAGGTGGAACAGATTGTTAAGTGTAAGCAGGTAACACATATTGCAAGAAACCATTCAGAGCGAAGTTGGCAATTAACACCTCTGCAGTCATATGACAAAGGAGAGTTAGTGGGTTACAGATTGTCCTAATGAGACATAAAACCTGTGTCTCAATGGAAGCCATGATTTTTGGTAACTAGCAGAGTGCATTTAAGCTCCCAGACTCATCTTTTAAAGGTGTTCTGCAAATTTCCTTTGAGGACAAAGAGCGAGAGATCAGATGTGGAGTGATCGCTTTATGAAAAGTGTTCACCCACAGGTGGTTGGATGTTTTGGTCTTATTTTTCTGTGCGAGTTCATTCAAGAGCATCGTGATTGTCTAAATTCACCTGCAGTTATTATTGGGGCATAAATGCACTGGATGAGCTACACCACTATTGTAATAGGCATCTATAGGACCTCTGGATTCTGAAAAGTGTGTTGTGTGGGATATGGCTGATCATAGCAGAAGAGATATGGCTGCAGGTTTTGCATCTGTTATTATGGCAGGGTCTGGTGCTGCGTTGAGTTGAGGTATCCTGGTCTGTGGAGAGCTTGCTTCTGATGATGAGCTTGGCAAGGTTGAGGGATGTGCGAAGGCCAAAAGAGGGGATTCTGGAAATATTTCTTTCAGGATGGGGTCCCCATCAACTCTGGGTTGTACTTGTTTGATGCACGGGTTCCAGTGAGAGACAGTAGGTGACAAGTAGGCATGTGCATTCAGTGGGTATTTCCCCCCCCCCCCCCCCCCCCCCCGTATTGAAGCAGATTCTCCTGGGGAATTAGGGTGGCCCATTTCATGAAGTGATCTATATTGCTGGTGGAGTTTCCTTGTTTTATGAAGGTGGTTTTAAGGGTGTATTCCAGATTTTCTTCTCGGAACGTATTTTGTGGTAGCTGAGTGTCTAGCTGTAGATAAGATTTCTTGGTGTGTCTAGGGTGCCTGCTGTATCTGTGGAGTTAAGTGTTGTGTTCCATGGGTTTCTTGTATTCAGTTTTCTGTTGCGCTCCATTGCTGAAACTCGTTGTGCTGCCCAGAAAATTGATGCTAGTGTGGGAGTGTTCTGTAGAGAGCTTGAGGGATGGGCAGTGGTTGTTGAATTTGTGATAGAAATCTATGAGGGAGTTCAGGTCATCTATACAGAGGATGAAAATGTCATCATGTTGTGACGTTGTGCAGTCTATATGGTTTTATAAAAACTTGATAATAAGTCAATATAATGTAACTGAGATAGTTTTAGAGACAATACGGTAATAAGTGAATGTAAGTAACTGGGATATGCCTCATGCAAAAGGTCTCTTGTAAGGTATCATTACAAAGCTTATAATGTACTGAGTGTGATCATCTGATTTGCATAAATGTACCACTCTTGTATCTAAAACTAGAAATATAAAATGTAACTCTGAGGGCCTATTGTAATTGTGTAAAGTGTGGACCATTAATGATGGTTTGGAATCTTGATGACTCCCATTGTCTGCAGATGGCTGCACTCATGTTTTGCTAATGGGGGGGCGGAAATGGGAACAGGGACACAGGCAAGGCTCTGTGGTGTCAGAGCTGAGAAGGGGGACACTGAGGAAGGAAATCATGCTTGCTGGACGTTCACCCCAATAAACATTGAATTGTTTGCACCTTCAGACTTTGGGTATTGTAACTCTCTGTTCATGCGAGAAGGATCAGAGAAGTGAGCGGGTGAAGGAATAAGCCCCCTAACAGAAACCACCAATTCTTATTTCAAGAAAGGTGTGATGAGACATTCCCCTGCTGAATACACAGCTGGTGGTTCCCACATGCTACTCTTGAGGACACAGAACTCTGAGTAACTCCCAACTCTGCCAAACCCCTTGGTTCCCCTGGACAACCAAAAATATCCAAAAAATACAACCCATTTGTGTAACAATTGTGCTATACAGGCATTAAAAGGGAATGCTAGATATTGATTATGAGGCCAGTAGTCTGTCTGTTGGATTACCTGCCTCGTGTGGTGTCACGGTATCCAAGGACAGGTTGTGCACTAATTTTTGTTCACCCACACAACAGGATAAAATGTTTTGAGATGGCTTAGAAACCCACCTGTGTCTTGTTAGTGGTCATCTAATATCCAAAGGAATATCTGTTCTGGGGCTAAGAATATTGACTGTCCCTGAAAGTCATGGCAGGGGCTGGCTGGTCACCCACTGAAGATGTCAGAGGTGGGCATTCCCAAGACCAGACCGGCCTAAGAAAATGCACCATGTTAAAGGCAAAGAGCCCTAGCCAGTTGTGTGTCTGTGTGGTGGTGGTGGTGGTGATGGTGTTATGGGGAAAGAGGACCATGGTCTATTGAAGGGAAAGATGAGTTGCTTGTGTGTGTATTTGGCAAGGGAGGTAGAGTGAGGAGCTGTGACTAAAGAATACCTTAACCTGTTGAGGGGAGAAATGGATGCTTGACTTGGGAATGCACTGGTATTACACGGTCTAAATATTTCCTGTAGGACCCTTGAATGCAAAAATCATCCAAATGTAGACAATGAACTAGTCACCCTTCATTATTAGTATTCAGTTTAAGAAGGCCTTGAACCCATCCTTACCCAATACCTCAATTAGGACTCTTGGTGTGCCTTGCTGCTAGGACTACTCAATGCTGGATGCTACTAGCACAGGAATGTACAGCTCCAGTTTAGGATCAAGAAATGTCCCTTTAAGGCAAAAGGGATTTAGTAGTACATAAGCCCTGCAGGAAACATTCTGCTCTTTGCTTCTACAGAGAGAGTGCAAATTGTTCCCTACCTTTCACAAAGTGATATTTGATAGGTACTTGCATTAGCTGGAAAACGTACTTTGCTCAGTGAAGCCAGTTCATTTTTTGCTTCTGAATTGTATCTGTTCCCTAAGGAAGAGCACCAGTCCCCTGCAATTCAGTACCAGACAATGATTTTGTTACACCTGGCACACATTTATCAGACCAACAATTATTTTTAAAATAAGGGTGGGAAATGGCAAAGTCTGAAGAGGAGTCTTGATCAAATGGGAGAAGTGTTTTCCCTTGTATTTGACACTCTTTATGTCTGCCAGCAGGGTGCTTTACAGGCACATACAGGGATAAAAAGCAGTCGCACAAGATATTTTATTCAGTGCAGATTATTCACTTCTCTTTCTCTAAGCTTCATTATCCATATGCCATTTCTGGTGTAATTTGGTTTTGGTCATTGACTTTTAAAATAAGCAATCATGGTTTTTAATATTTGCTCCAAAAATGTATTAACAGGAGATGTTGATTAGTCTCTAAATGGGCCATAGTTCAAAAGCAAACTTCTCTTGCCACTGTCTGATACCTTTTTTCCTGGTTAATGCTTCGAAGTGCTCACTATTTTTTTAAGCTATTTGATCCTTTGGTTCCATTTAATCATTTTTACTATGTTTCTTCTTACACACTCTTCTTCCAGGTTTTTGATTTTCATAATCACTGGTATCCTATTATACCTGCCTCACTGGCCCTAAACTTACAACTACATAAAAGAGAAAACTAAGGGACATATGTGCTATTAGGACTGGGCAAACTGGCAAATATTGAGATTCAGATGATATTTGCATTCAGAAGTCATCTTATTTGGATGATATACAGATTGCAAAAAAATGTGCTATGAATTTCAGATGCCAGGAATTTAGAGGAGCATGAAGCACACCTTTAGAAACCCAATTTCTTAAGGTTAGAGCAGCCCATATGAGTAAGTGCCCGAGCCACCACTTGTAACATGGATGCCCCTTGCTGGGTCGTTGGCAGCAGGGATTAAACATGGGACATTTAGATCTTAACACATGACTCTATTGCCTGAGCTAAAAGACCCACCTCTCCTAGACAAGGCTGTAGCAGGTTCATCAATTGTTTGCTGGCCTAGTCCCACCCCCCAGAAGGGGACAGAGCACCACACCTAGCAGGGATGACTTACACTAGGTTTGTCAGAAGAAGCTACAAGTTCTGGCAAAGCCAGACTCTGAGCACAAAGAGCAAAGTAACCCGTGATGGGGAAAGAGGTGAGGGCAGGAACATCACAAGAGCAAGTAGGGAGGAGAAGAGAATTGAGATTTCTGTCTCCTTTTTATTAGGCCGTACTTATCTTTAATGAGGGGATCCTGGCAGCGGTAAGAAAGAAATGCCGACACACTTGGGTTTATGAACTAACATTGCTGAGTTCACTTGGGATGTTCTAACAGAAGTTCACAATGTACACATTGTGTGTTACTCTCTTATTAAAGTTGTTCGGTTAAACACTTAGATCCACATAGGGGACTCCGACTCAGCAATGTAATGCCTAGTATGTCTATTTGGCTTATTTGTCATAACATTAGATTGTCCATCTGCTAAAACTGGTGTTTTGTAGCGGGGGGTGCAATGGACCCAATTCTCCTCGCCATTTACACTAGAGTAAATCAGAATCATAGAATCATAGAATATCAGGGTTGGAAGGGACCTCAAGAGGTCACCTAGTCCAACCCCCTGCTCAAAGCAGGACCAATTCCCAACTAAATCATCCCAGCCAGGGCTTTGTCAAGCCGGGCCTTAAAAACCTCCAAGGAAGGAGACTCCACCACCTCCCTAGGTAATGCATTCCAGTGTTTCACCACCCTCCTAGTGAAATAGTTTTTCCTAATATCCAACCTGAACCTCCCCCACTGCAACTTGAGACCATTGCTCCTTGTTCTGTCATCTGCCACCACTGAGAACAGCTGAGCTCCATCCTCTTTGGAACCCCCCTTCAGGTAGTTGAAGGCTGCTATCAAATCCCCCCTCATTCTTCTCTTCTGGAGACTAATCAATCCCAGTTCCCTCAGCCTCTCCTCATAAGTCATGTGTTCCAGACCCCTAATCATTTTTGTTGCCATCCGTTGGACTCTTTCCAATTTTTCCACATCCTTCTTGTAGTGTGGGGCCCAAAACTGGACACAGTATTCCAGATGAGGCCTCACCAATGTCGAATAAAGGGGAACGATCACATTCCTCGATCTGCTGGCAATGCCCCTACTTATACAGCCGAAAATGCCGTTAGCCTTCTTGGCAACAAGAGCACACTGTTGACTCATATCCAGCTTCTCATCCACTGTGACCCCTAGGTCCTTTTCTGCAGAACTGCTACCTAGCCATTCGGTCCCTAGTCTGTAGCAGTGCATGGGATTCTTCCGTCCTAAGTGCAGGACTCTGCACTTGTCCTTGTTGAACCTCATCAGTTTTTTTTTGGCCCAATCCTCTAATTTGTCTAGGTCCCTCTGTATCCGATCCCTACCCTCTAGTGTACCTACCATGCCTCCTAGTTTAGTGTCATCTGCAAACTTGCTGAGAGTGCAGTCCACACCATCCTCCAGATCATTAATAAAGACATTAAACAAAACCGGCCCCAGGACCGACCCTTGGGGCACTCCGCTTGAAACCGGCTGCCAACTAGACATGAAGCCATTGATCACTACCCGTTGAGCCCGACGATCTAGCCAGCTTTCTATCCACCTTACAGTCCATTCATCCAGCCCATACTTCTTTAACTTGGCGGCAAGAATACTGTGGGAGACCGTATCAAAAGCTTTGCTAAAGTCAAGGAATAACACATCCACTGCTTTCCCCTCATCCACAAAGCCAGTTATCTCATCATAGAAGGCAATTAGGTTAGTCAGGCACGACTTCCCCTTCGTGAATCCATGCTGACTGTTCTGATCACTTTCCTCTCCCCTAAGTGTTTCATAATTGATTCCTTGAGGACCTGCTCCATGATTTTTCCAGGGTCTGAGATGAGGCTGACTGGCCTGTAGTTCCCCGGATCATCCTCCTTCCCTTTTTTAAAGATGGGCACTACATTAGCCTTTTTTCCAGTCATCTGGGACCTCCCCCGATCGCCACGAGTTTTCAAAAATAATGGCTAATGGCTCTGCAATCTCACCCGCCAACTCCTTTAGCACCCTCGGATGCAGCGCATCCGGCCCCATGGACTTGTGCACGTCCAGTTTTTCTAAATAGTCCCGAACCACTTCTTTTTCCACAGAGGGCTGGTCACCTTCTCCCCATGCTGTACTGCCCAGTGCAGCAATCTGGGAGCTGACCTTGTTCGTGAAGACAGAGGCAAAAAAATCATTGAGTACATTAGCTTTTTCCACATCCTCGGTCACTAGGTTGCCTCCCTCATTCAGTAAGGGGCCCACACTTTCCTTGATTTTCTTCTTGTTGCTAACATACCTGAAGAAACCCTTCTTGTTACTCTGAACATCTCTTGCTAACTGCAACTCCAAGTGTGATTTGGCCTTCCTGATTTCACTCCTGCATGCCTGAGCAATATTTTTGTACTCCTCCCTGGTCATTTGTCCAATCTTCCACTTCTTGTAAGCTTCTTTTTTGCGTTTAAGATCAGCAAGGATTTCACTGTTTAGCCAAGCTGGCCGCCTGCCATATTTACTATTCTTTCTACACATCAGGATGGTTTGTTCCTGCAACCGCAATAAGGATTCTTTAAAATACAGCCAGCTCTCCTGGACCCCTTTGCCCTTCATGTTATTCTCCCAGGGGATCCTGCCCATCTGTTCCCTGAGGGAGTCAAAGTCTGCTTTTCTGAAGTCCAGGGTCCGTATTCTGCTGCTCTCCTTTCTTCCTTGTGTCAGGATTCTGAACTCGACCATCTCATGGTCACTGCCTCCCAGGTTTCCATCCACTTTTGCTTCTCCTACTAATTCTTCCCTGTTTGTGAGCAGCAGGTCAAGAAAAGCTCTGCCCCTAGTTGGTTCCTCCAGCACTTGCACCAGGAAATTGTCCCTTACACTTTCCAAAAACTTCCTGGATTGTCTGTGCACCACTGTATTGCTCTCCCAGCAGATATCAGGGTGATTAAAGTCTCCCATGAGAACCAGGGCCTGTAATCTAGCAACTTCTGCTAGTTGCCAGAAGAAAGCCTCGTCCACCTCATCCCCCTGGTCTGGTGGTCTATAGCAGACTCCAACCACGACATCACCCTTGTTGCTCACACTTCTCAACTTTATCCAGAGACTCAGGTTTTTCTGCAGTTTCATACCGGAGCGCTGAGCAGTCATACTCCTCTCTTACATACAACGCAACTCCCCCACCTTTTCTGCCCTGCCTGTTCTTCCTGAACAGTTTATATCCATCCATGACAGTACTCCAGTCATGTGAGTTATCTCACCAAGTCTCTGTTATTCCAATCGCATCATAGTTCCCTGACTGTGCCAGGACTTCCAGTTCTCCCTGCTTGTTTCCCAGGCTTCTTGCATTTGTGTATAGGCACCTAAGATAACTCATCGATCGTCCCTCTTTCTCAGCATGAGACAGGAGTCCTCCCCTCTTGCGCTCTCCTGCTTGTGCTTCCTCCCAGGATCCCATTTCCCCACTTACCTCAGGGCTTTGGTCTCCTTCCCCTGGTGAACCTAGTTTAAAGCCCTCCTCACTAGGTTAGCCAGCCTGCTTGCAAAGATGCTCTTCTCTCTCTTCGTTAGGTGGAGCCCGTCTCTGCCTAGCACTCCTCCTTCTTGGAACACCATCCCATGGTCGAAGAATCCAAAGCCTTCTCTCCGACACCACTTGCGTAGCCATTCGTTGACTTCTACGATTCGACGGTCTCTACCCTGGCCTTTTCCTTGCACAGGGAGGATGGACGAGAACACCACTTGCGCCTCAAACTCCTTTATCCTTCTTCCCAGAGCCACGTAGTCTGCAGTGATCCGCTCAAGGTCATTCTTGGCAGTATCATTGGTGCCCACGTGGAGAAGCAGGAAGGGGTAGCGATCCGAGGGCTTGATGAGTCTTGGCAGTCTCTCCGTCACATCGTGTATCCTAGCTCCTGGCAAGCAGCAGACCTCTCGGTTTTCCCGGTTGGGGCGGCAGATAGATGACTCAGTCCCCCTGAGGAGGGAGTCCCTGACCACCACCACCCTCCTCCTCCTCTTGGGAGTGGTGGTCGTGGAACCCCCATCCCTAGGACAGTGCATCTTTTGCCTTCCAATCGGTGGAGTCTCCTTCTGCTCCTTTCCCTCAGATGGGTCATCTAGTCCACTCTCCGCATTAGTACCTGTAGAGAGAACATGGAAATGATTGCTCACCTGTATCTCCATTGCTGGTGCATGGACGCTCCTCTTTCTCCTTCTGGAGGTCACATGCTGCCAAACCTCTTCACAATCCTTCTGTCCCTGCTGCGCCTGCTCTGAATCTTCAGAACATTGTGGCCGTAGAAGCATCTCCTGACGTCTGTCCAGGAAATCTTCATTTTCCCTTATGCAACGCAGAGTCGATACTCGTTTCTCCAGCCCTCGAACCTTCTCTTCCAATATGGAGACCAGCTTGCACTTTGTACAGACAAAGTCGCTTCTGTCCTGTGGAAGAAAGACAAACATGGCACACCCTGTGCAGATTACAACAGCTGATCGCTCACCTTCCACATCACCGTCCTCTTAAGAACTTCCTCAACTGCTGCAGGAACTACTCAGAGAAACCTGCAGATGAAAGCCTCAGTGCGCTCTCCCCAAGCGAACTCCCTCTGTTAGCCTCTGCTGTTCGCCGCTCAGCTGGTTCGCTGCTGACTGCCCTTATATACCAGTCAGGCCCACTCAAGGCCCATCTGGAACAAAGCACTCCCAATTCACACTTTTCAAACAAACAAGCAAGCAATCAAGCACACGGTCAAACTGACCAACTGTCCCAGCAGCAGACACTCAGATACTCACCAACACAGCCCCCCTAATGCAGCACTTAGCGTACCTCCTCTCAGACAGCTCCCAGGCAAACTCCCGCTGTTAGCCTCTGCTGTTCGCCGCTCCAGAAGTATAGCCTCGGAAGTTACATTTGTATAAAACTAGTATAGCCAAAATCTTAGGGTTTGTCTACACTGGGGCTGGGATGTAGTTCCCAGTTCAAGGCGACACACTCACACTAGCTCTTATTAAGCTAGTGCCACTAAAAATAGAATGAAGCCAGGGCAGCACGAGTGGCAGAGGCTGAATGACCCCAAACACGTATTTAGCATCTCAGACAGGGCTGTACTTGGAGGAGCTAGCCCATCCCACAGCTCGCATTGCCACAGCTACCCTCTATTTTTAGTCTGCTTGCTGGATGAGAGCTAGCACGAGTGTCTCCTCGAGCTGGGAATCACCCACCCCAGCTCAAAGAGTAGACATACCCAGAATCAGTCCCACCGCATCTGCAGATACTCATCATGGATTGTTGTGTAACAAAGCAGATGTTCTGGAGTTGTCGACATTAAAGAGTTTGTGCAGTAGACTTTGGGCATAACATCTTCTAACATCAGTATCTCCTAATGCTAGAATGGCATTTTAGAATACAGCCACCAAACATTTCAAGGGACCCTGCATTCCAAAAGACCTCTGGCAGAGGAAGGTCCAGCTTCTTGTCTATTCTGTGACCTTAACCAAGAGTGCTGGGCCACACAGGCAACATTTTACAATGTATTTCAGCCAGGTAAAAGAGAGTGAACTCCAGCTCACACATAAGAAGGAATCCTGTTCTGTAGGTAGCTGTACAGCAGGGATCGGCAACCTTTGGCACGCGGCTCGCCAGGGTAAGCACCCTGGCGGGCCAGGCCAGTTTGTTTACCTGCCGCGTCCGCAGGTTCATCCAATCGCACCCCCATTGGCCTGGGACGATCGGCCAAACCTGCGGATGCAGCAGGTAAACAAACCGGCCCGGCCCGCCAGGGTGCTTACCCTGCGAGCCATGTGCCAAAGGTTGCAGACCCCTGCTGTAGAGGTCTCCCTGTAGCAGATATCGTCCTTGACTGGTTCCACCCTTTTAACAAATAATATCAAGACTTTAGTTTGAGCTCATAAGGGAAAACATATTTGATAAGTTTTTGAACCCCATATAAACCATCCCCTTCAATCATGAGTCCCTAATAAACCCAATTTTCTTTGGGGTGTCTGCAGGCTAATCTAAAAATGAAAGAGATATGGGATGGCTTGCTCTATACAACCCCATTGTTTTACCCATCCCAAGTACCCCCTTATTTCTAGCTCACCTCCTTGCAAGGCCCATCAGCTTGTATATCTAGAGGGCTTTTCTCAAGAAGGGCTTTTCCCTTCTCCCTTTGTTTATAGTTGAGCTGTAATTGACCCCCAGCTGGTTCTCCTCTTGCCTCTTCCCTCTTCCCTTCCCTCAGGGTGCAGGGTCCATTATTCCCATCACACTTGTACACTGGACTCTTATTCAGAACGCCTCAAACACAAGGTCCTGAAAGGTTTGCACAGCAAGAATGACCAAAAATCAGGTTATGGCAAAAAGTTGCTGGTACACTTCTCTCAGGTTTGCCAGCTGAAGCTTCAGAAGGACTCAGAACTAAAGAAGTATTTTCATGAGTGCGCCTTACAGGGATTATGTAAGAAAGTAGACAAAAGCTCTCACAACTGCTGTGATAACAATGGACTTATCCGTCAAATTAGTATTATCAGTAACTTCAGGGACTGTCATTCCCAGCTGGGAAATCAGAACAGGTATCAGGAAAAATGATATTTTCTGCCACCTGCTAACACTACTCTGGAATTCAGAGACAGAAGTGTGAGAGTGGAAAAATTACTGAAGAGACGCTATATTCAGCACTCTAGTGGCTTCACCTCAACAGACAAGGTTTTTGGCCACAGAGCTCCATGTAGCTCTCCACAATCCATGAAGAAGCTCCTATGTAGTCCAAGGCTCTGACTGGATATGGAAAGGTTGAGAAGAGGGGTGATCTTTCCTTCCCCTCCCCTCCAAGCTTTCAGTAAGTTAAGGAGCAACCAGAAAAGTGTCAGTGGAAGAAGTAGATATTCTGTGAAATGCTAGTCTGTGTGGAGGCCCTATGCTGCCACACTGTTTCAGGGACCTTTGTCCTCTGGCTCCCTGGTCGTGTAGTCCCATTAGACCTGTGTGGGCAGGGACATCTTCAGCTACCACTGCCTCTTCCTATTGTAGAGGGGACACCACAGGAAAGTTAGCACGGACTCAAGCGGCATTAACTTTTCTGCTGATTCTACACAGGGTAGAGGGGTGTTGGCGGGGGGGCGGGGAAGAGGAGAGCGAGAGGGATAATGCATGTCCACCCTGACGCCAATCCTAGCCAATCCCCATCCCTTCCTCTCCCCATTCACGGTTGCTAACCACTGGTGGAGGTAGGAGGCGGCATCGTGCAGGGTCTCTGGAGGTGGGAGGGACAAGGGAAGAGTGCTGAGGCATCAAAAACATAAAAGACAGACCATCCTTGAATATTTTTTTTTTCATACAAGGTTCAGGTACTGTTTAACAATAAGAAAATCATGCACAAAGAACTGTTTATCTGTCTATACATGCACATACACACACACAAATGCAATGGACCAAATCCTCATCTAATGTAAATCCACCTGGCTTCATTAATGTCAATGGAGTTGCACAGGTTTACCACAGGTGAACCCATATATACAATAGTCACGTCCCAATTACATGTAAACCAAATTGAATCACTCCATTTCCAAAACAGGCCGAACCTGCATTCATTATGTGATTCTATACCCAGGCAGTAAAGTTTACTATTTAGGGCAAGAATTTAATGGGCTACAGTGTAGAACTGGTCTGGAACATATCTGAGGTTGGATAGCATCCCTGACATGCCTTTGGCCAAATGAGCCATTTGGAGGTAGTGCCATCAACAATGAGACATGATTTTCTAACACAAGTGAACCAAGTATTTTGGTATCAAAAGGAACAAAAGATACAAGGGTTTACCTGGAACTAGTTTCCCATTTTCTTCTTCACACACTTTCTCTCGGCTGCTGAATTATTCTCTCTCTTAAAACCTTTCTTTTCCTTTAACTTATGATGATTGACTCTCCCTGTAAACTGTTTTGTGATATACTCTGTATGAAGCATGCCATATAAAAATAAATTGCATTGTATTCTATCCAAGTGTCATTTGACTTGAAATTACATTCAGGGATTTTTTTCTCCCCATTTTTAGGACTGACTGGCAAGCCAAATCAGCTTGATTTGCTATCATAAAGGCTAAATAAAAGGGCAGGGAACTCATTGCCATTTCAATAAAATTTATGTTATTTCAAAATGCAGTTTTCTCTCTTACCCGCATGTTTGCAAGGAATGCCATTTGGACTGCTTGTGCGTTTGCATAACATACTGTCTGCAGAAATTGTTTCATTTCTAAATGTAGGATCAATTTATGCCTCTTTCTGGTAGACTCCATCGCTGGGGAAAAGAGAGAGCCCACTGGAAAATTAGTCTTTAGTTACAATATTGAGGACAGTGAATAAATGTAGCTTTTTGCTGGTGTACAGAGAATATTTCCTTTCTTGTAGTAAATCTCAGGACACCCAATTAAACCAAACCTACAGCATGCATACAGTCAGCCTATTAAATTTGCCAGAGATAAGCTGTCATATCATCAGTCAATGTACTTTATATTAAACAGTATGAGACTGTGACAAAACCTCTGATTATCTGATTAGGTTGCAAGAAATAGAGTTCCTTACTCATACTGAATTTTCCATATAGCAGATGTATTGTCTGCATTATTGGCTGGCATGTATTGCTCACTAACTCTAATAAAGAGAAAAGGAAAAATCTGACTGTCAAATACCGGTTTTCAATTATTTATTTTCCCCCAAATAAGAGGGACATTTTTGTTATGTAATTAACCACAATAAAAATGTCCAGTACAGAAGGTTGGGGGATATGCAGGTGAAGGGCAGGTCTTTCCTCTTTGTCTTGGTCTGATCTTGCAAAGATTGAAAGAAGGATTAGACATTTATATGGATAACAAGGAAAGCTGGTGTTAAAAATCAACCACAAATGGTTTTGGAACTGATTAGACTCCAGGCCATAAGACAACCTCACAATAAAGGGGTTAGGAAATAAAATTCCCTGTGGACACATTATTCCACACTACCTGCTGTAGGGTTTCCTTACACCTTCCTCTGAAGTATCTGGTATTGGCCAGTGTTGGAGATAGAAAAAGGGATTAGATGGACCACTGCTCTGATCCACTATGGCAATTCTATGTCCCAAGCTTTCAAATGAAATTGCAAACCATTAAAAAAATCAGGCTTTAACAAACTCAGAGAACTGGTAGGAAACATTCCTTGGGAAGAAATTCTAGAGGACAAAGGAGTTCAGGAGAGCTAGCAGTTTCTCAAGGAGACAATGCTAAAGGCACAACTGCAAACTCTCCTGATATGAAGGAAATATAGGAAGAATACTAGGAGGCCAATATGACTCCATCAGGAGCTTAGTACTAATGTGGACACGAGAACGAATGGATATAAACTGGCCGTGGGGAAGTTCAGGCTTGAAATTAGACGAAGGTTTCTGACCGTCAGAGGGGTGAAATATTGGAACGGCCTTCCGAGGGAAACAGTGGGGGCGAGGGACCTGTCTGGTTTTAAGATTAAGTTAGATAAGTTTATGGAGGGAATGGTTTAATAGTAAAACATATTAGCAAAGGAATACCAAGCAATGGCAGGTAAATAGTATAATGGCTAACAGGGGTCAGGCTGGAGACTCTTGCCTACATGCTCGGGGTCTTACTGATCGCCATGTTTGGGGTCGGGAAGGAATTTTCCTCCAGGGTAGATTGGCTGAGGCCCTGGAGGTTTTTCGCCTTCCTCCGCAGCATGGGGCAGGGATCGCTAGCAGGAGGGTTCTCTGCCAATTGAAGTCACTAAAACACAGGATTTGGGGACTTCAACAGCAGAGTCAAGGGAAGGGGTAGGGACGGTTTTGTGGCCTGCAGCATGCAGGGGGTCAGACCAGATGATCATAATGGTCCCTTCTGACCTTAAAGTCTATGAGTCTATAAGACCTGAAAATCAGAAGAGAATCCCACAGAAAGTGGGAACATCGACAAATTGTTAAGGAGCAGTACAAAAGAATAGCACAAGCATGTAGAAAGAGAATCAGAAAGCTAAGGCACAAAATGAGTCATATCTAGCAAGGGACATAAAAGGCATTAGAATAGGTTCTTTAGCAGCAGAGAAAGATGAAGGAAAGTGTAGGTTGTGGTAGCTGGGCAGCTTTGCTCCTGGATTTTTGCACCACAGAAACCGACTCAGACACCATTGGCTGTGTACCCAGCTGCCATTTATTTGAGTTCCCTCCACCCACACCTTCAGGGGGCAAAGTAAGGCTGGGTCTACACTACCCGCCTGAATCGGCGGGTAGAAATCGACCTCTCGGGGATCGATTTATTGCGTCCCATCGGGACGCGACAATCGATCCCCGAATCAACGCTCTTACTCCACCAGCGGAGGTGGGAGTAAGCGCCGTCGACGGGAAGCCGCAGAGGTCGATTTTGCCGCCGTCCTCACAGCGGGGTAAGTCGGCTGCGATACGTTGAATTCAGCTACGCTATTCACGTAGCTGAATTTGCGTATCTTAAATCGACTCCCCCCTGTAGTGTAGATGTAGCCTAAGAATGCTATTTACAATATACCCTGTGCTTTCAGCCCTCCCCTCAGGGCCTGAGGGGAGCAGAGGTCTTCCTTGGCTGAGACCTCTGTGATAACAGGATCAGTCAGCCCTGTACCTCTCCCATTTGACACTGCTTTCTTGTGCCTCTTTAACAGTGTTGAGCTGATGCGCTAAATTGGCTCAGTATCTCACCCAGCCCACCAGCCTGATTAGCTAATTACCTTTAATTACCCAGTCAGCTTTGGGGGAGGGGAACTAATGGGTGTCAGCCTGATCAGTAAGCTCACCTGTTAACTCCCTACTCCCTGTCACAGGCCCTTCCAGCCCTACATTTCTATGATTCTGTTATTACTGCTCTCCTGCCCTTGTCACTGAGCGATTATAGGCCTGAATCTGCACTCCCAGTTCTGCATGAGGTAGGATAGGATTGATTCTATGAACATCAGTCAATAACAAAAGTAAGTGAGCATATAGGAAAGGAAAAATGCAAAATCTGGACAATCTAATTTTCTTTTCTGTTTGTTAGAGCTAGCATGGGTTGTATGCCAGCCAATAATGTACACAATACTTCTGGTATTATGTATGCACAATTCAATAAGAGTAAAGCACTCTAGTTTCTTTTATTACATTTTGTGGCAAGAAAGAGAGATTTTGCTGAGTGTCATGCAACAACAGCAATTTCTGTGGGAGCTGTTCCTGACTGTGTAACTGCAGTATTGTATGTATCATCACATCAGCCATCGTTGTAGTCAGGTTTCATTGCAAGCTTCCTCAGTATCACAACTGCCTCACCACTAAACAGTAATCTTGGCCACAAGGGACCATCTTTTCCAGAAGGGAGAGGCAATTTAGCCTCCATAACATATCAGTCTCCAACTTGTCTTCAAAAGACCGTCAGATGTGTTGAATTATGTATAATATCGATGTGAGATGTTGTCCACCAGGGAATGGGTTGACATTAACAATCTCATGTCATTGAGGGCTTCAGATCTCAAATCCTCATGGACAGAGAAGAAACACTAGTTCTTTGCCCACCTATCTGTTTCCAAAATGATTCCCTTCCACAGTACGTTTTTAAAATTTGATAAAGCGTGTAACAAAACCCAGGAAACATCCCTTTAACATATACACTGCATATAAAACAATGACCAAATTGAAATACTGAAGAAGCAGGGCATCATTAGAAAGCGTGAACATTTTCAACTATATACTCAGCTACATTCACATTTGCAAACGCTTTTTGTTGGAGGACCCCCACACAGTATTATTATATACCTGTATAGATAAAATAATGTAAACAATAAAAAAGCTAGCACTCTTTCAATTCAATTCCAATAATAGGAAGTAAAAGAGAATGTGTGTAAATATGCAGTAAACACTGATGTGAGTTACTCATAAGAAATGGGGGGACAATACATCTTTATGGAGTTCTTCAAGAAGCATGATGCTGGATTTTCCAGTATCTATTAATCCTATTTATGTAGTGCAGCTATATATATATATATATAATTATATATATAATCTGATTGTTATGAGATGCTACACACAATCCCATAGTATATATGCAATATACAACTTGCATGCCAACACTGTGCATTTTATCATATGTTAGTTTAGAGTAGTATATATGACTGAGACAGTGCTAAGATGTCATTTTTTAGAGTAAACTTTGCCTCCTCCAGAAGAATGGTTACAAACCTGATTTTCTTGTGACCGCTACCAAAGCTCATCTAGTATTCTTTCAGACGGTGACACAGTGAATTAGCAAAGTTGCATTCTAAATTCTTGCCCAGATATACTGTCCAGAAATGGAATTCTGTAAAAGTTCAATCTACACAGTGTTGTCTAGAACAATGGTTCTCAACCAGGGGTCTGGAGCCCCCTGGGGGACCGAGAGCAGGTTTCAGGGGGTCCGCCAAGCAGGGATGCAGGGGCCCAGGGCAGAAAGCCAAAGCCCCACCACCTGGGGCTGAAGCCCCGGGCTCCAAGTCCTGCCACCTGGGGCTGAAGCTGAAGCCTGAGCAACTTAGATTTGCAAGGCCCCCTGTGGCATAGGACACCAGGCAATTGCCCTGCTTGCTACCCCCTAATGCTGGCCCTGGTTTTATATGCAGAAAATCAGTTGTTGTGGCACAAGTGGGCAGTGGAGTTTTTATAGCATGTGCCTGGGGGGAGAAGGGGGGAGGCTCAGAAAGAAAAAGGTTGAGATCCCCTGGTCTAGAATTACAGTTTGCGTCAAAGGAACACAAATAAAGCGCCTTCATGGAGAAAATGAGTTTTAATAAACGTAACAAGTCTTTTTCTACTTTACTAGTAGTTACATAGCCATTTTGCAAAAGAAGGTAAGTCCTGATTTAAAACAACTTAGCATTGTTATATTGATTTATATTTGTTGTTGCCCACATGTACACACCTGTCTGTTCAATGGGATGAGGAAAGAATTATCAGCCCATACCGCACCACATATGAATTCAGAAATTGTATAAGAATGAATATGCTCTTTGGTATGAATTGTGCACTCTGGGCCTGATCCAAATCACTGAAATTGATGGGAGCTTTTCCCCTGACTTCAGGGGGCTTTAGATCAGGCCCTAAACACAAAGGCCTAGATTCTGCCACCCTTCCTTACATTAAATAGTGCCTGACTCCCTGAGTAGCCACACTGATTTCAATGTGAGTAAGAGTGGCAGAGTTTGGCCCATATTTTTCACAAAAATGTAAGTTAGTGGACTACTATTCAGTTCAGAATAAACTGGCAGTTAATAATCTACCTTAAATACTTTGGCCAAAAATGTTCATTCTTAGTCTGTCAATGGGAGTTATGGGCACTGTGCACCCCTGAAAATCAGCCAACTTTTACCCTGTCTGCAGCATTTGACATTGATCACCAAATACTACTGTCCTGCCTTCAAGAAGCTGCAAGAATTAATGGAAATTCCCTGAAATGACTCAGGTTTTTCCTTGCAGACCAAAGCAGAGAGACATGTTCAGCAACTGTTTCCCTACCCCCGAAACCTTCACCTGGGTAGTCTCACAGGCCCAGAGCCCCAAAGGGACTTAATCATTTAAAGGCCAGATTTAAGAGTCACTGTGATCAACATAACCCCCAGACAGTTTCTGCCTGTTCCTGTAGAAGCCTAAATTTTTGTTGTAAAAGTCCTGTAGCACCCTACATTTCTGCCAGGCAAATATTTGTAATAAAAATAATAATAAAAAGTGAGCACTGTACACTTTATATTCTGTGTTGTAATAGAAATCAATATATTTGAAAATGTAGAAAAACATCCAAAAATATTTAATACATTTCAATTGGCATTCTATTGTTTAACAGTGTGATTCATTTTTTAGATTGCAGTTATTTTTTTGAGTTAATTGCGTGAGTTAACTGCGATTAAATCGACAACCTTTGTAACAACTTCTTCTTCTTCTTCGTGTAGTGTCTCTGTGCGTGCTCCACTGTAGGTGACTCCTGAGCAGTATCCCTTTCGGATGGCTGTCAGCTCAGTTACAGATGATAGTACTGTGGAACTGAAGATGGCATTGGAGGCGGAGTCCCAGTGATCGCAGAGTGTTCTGAGAAGGTGTGGGCTGACACCCATGTCGCTGCTCTGCAGATCTCTGAGATAGGGACATCCTTGAAGATGATGACAGATGAGGAGATTGATCTTGTAGAATGTGTACGGATTGAATCGGGGGAGGGGGTCACATTACGAATTTGGTATTACTATCTGATGCAATTCAAGACCCACTTAGAGGGTCTTTGGGCTGATATTGCTTAGCCCTTGGATCTTTCTGCCACAGAGAGGAAGAATCTAGGGGACTTCCTGAAGGCTTTGTCCTATCAAGGTAGAATGTAAAGGCTTTCCTAATATCTAAGGTATGTAATATAACACTATTGTCTTGGTCAGGCTTGGTGTAGAAGACTGGAAGGTGGACTGACTGAGTCATGTGAAATGGGGAGTTTACCTTAGGGATGAATTTTGGATGCAGCCTGAATGTAACCTTGTCTGGAAAGAATACTGTATGGGGGGGGGGGGGGAATCATCATCAAAGCTGTTACTTTCCCTATTCTTCTACCTGAGGTAATTGCTATCAGGAAGGCCATTTTCATTGATAGGTACACTACCAAACAGGTGGCCATGGGTTTGAAGAGGGGCCTAGTCAGCCCTTTCAGTACCAGATATAGGTCCCACCAGGGAGTAGGGAGTTGAGGTTGAGGCAAGAGGTTTATTATATCCTTAAGGAACCTTTTAGTGGTTGGTTGCAATAGTACAGAATACCCATCTATGGGTTAGTGAAAACCTGCGATAGCTGCTAGATGGACCCTAAGAGAGCTTAGGGATAACCTTGATATTTAAGGGTCAAAGCATATTCTAGAATATGTGGAAGAGTTGCTGAAATTGGAGAGATTTGTTGGGATGTGCACCAAATCTGAAACCTGAACCACTTCTGCAGGTAAGTGCGTTGCATGAAGGACTTTCTACTGTGTAGTAGAACCTCTTGTACTTCCTTTGAGCATGACTTTCTAGGTGCTAGAACCACACAGGAACCATGCTTTGAGGTGGAGAATCCCCAAGTTGGGATGCAGGATATGCCCTTTGTCCTGTGAGATGAGGTGAGGAATGGTTGAAAGGGAGATCGGAGGGCACATTGTGAGCTGTATCAGGTAAAGGTATCGGGTCTGTCTTGGCCAAGTAGGAGCAAGCAGGAGACGTGAGCTCCACCCCTTTTTATTTTTAACAGGACCTTCAGCAGTAGAAGAAATGCAGGAAAGGCAAAAGAAGGTCCTCGTCCCAGGGGAGAAGGAGAGCATCACCCAGAGAGTGCTGTCCCATCCCCGCTCTGGAGCAGTAGCGTGGACACTTCTTGTTCTGGTAAGTGGCAAACAGGTCTGTGGAAAGTGAGTACTGATGGGTGCATCTCCCACTCACGACCGTGCGGGAATTTGTGACTGAGGTTGTCCTCTGTTGAGTTTGGCATACCTGGGAAGTAAGATATAGATAAGGTGATGTGGATAAGGTGCCCCTCTCTAGCAGCTGAAGTAGTACATGCAGGCTATGTTGTCTGTTGTGATCTTTGTATGTGATCCTGCTATCAGCAGGAGGAAATGGCACAAGCTTTCCTGACCGCTCTCAGTTCAAGGAGATTGATGTGTAGGGATATCTCCGCACATGATCATTTGCTTTGTGTTGTGAGGCCCTTTAAATGAGTGCCCCATCCTATGAGTGATGCATCAGCAGTAAGGAGTGATGATGGTGACATCTGCAAGAAGGGGATCCCTTTGCATACATTGGCTGGGTTCTTCCACCAGTCCAAGGAGTTTTTGATCCTGGTAGGTGACAGGGGTTTGTCAAGATGGTCTCTGTTCGTTATGTAAACCGAAATGAACCACAGTTGGAGGCATTGCATGAGGAATCTAGCATGCAGTATCACCACTGTGCCCAATGCCATATGCCCCAACAGTTTGGAGGCGGATCTGGCTGATACTTGAGGACTGTATTGAGCTGTATCTATGAGTGGGAGCCGGGATAGGAACCAGTGTTCAGGTAGGAAGCTTTGGTATTCAGGTCAGCCCCTCTGAATTCCTGGCACGAAGGTCAACTTCTGGATGTTAATCTGAAAGCCCAGTTCTGTAAACAAGTGTACCATGGTGTCAATAGCTCGACGAGTGATCAGGCTCTGAGGAGACAATAATTAAGATAAGGGTAAATCATTATTCCTTGCAAACGTAGATGAGTGGCTACGAATGAGATAACTTTGGAAAATACTCTCAGGGCTAATGAGAATGTGAAGGGGAGGACTCTGTATTGGTAATGGTCATGTCCCAGAATAAAACTGATAAATTGTCTGTGAGTCCGTAGTATTGAAATATGAAATATGAAAGGTGTCCTGTAGGTCGAGGTTGAAAATCAGTCTCCCTATTCCAGTGATGGAATGATCATCAATAAGGTGACTATCTTGAACTTCTGAGCTTTGACAAACTTGTTGAGAAGTCTGAGGTCCAGTATAGGTCTCCAACCTCCCTTCCTTGGGTATTAGGAAGTAATGAGAGTAGAACCCTTGCCTTGAAGATGTTGAGGAACTGGTTCTATATCTCCTAACTGCAGGAGTCAATCTATCTCCTGTCATAGTAGACTCTTGTGAGACACATCCCTGAAGAGGGATGGGGAAGGGTGTTGTGGAGGGGGTAGAGAGGTGAAGTGGACGGAGTACCCGGAACAGACCCATCTGTCCAACATTATGGGTTCCCAGGCACTACAAAATGCTGCCAAATGGTGGCTAAATGGGTGCATAGTGATAGACAGCAGTGGGGAGTGGTCTTGTAGTGCCTTGACCTTCATGTCAAAAGTAGTGCTTAGAGGCAGGGGGCTGGGTTGAAGATTGTGGACCGGATGGCTTATGTTTCAGGAATTTTCCATTTTTACTTTGTGGATCTTAATGGCATTGTGATGGGAATTGAGATGCATAAGATCTGTATTGGGATTGAGCGCTAAATGTCTCTTTTGCCCCTCTGTGTAGATTCCCAGAGACCTGAGACTGGACCTGGAATCCTTCAAGGTGTGGAGGGAGGCGTCGGTCTTCTCAGTGAAGAGCTTCACACCCTTGAAGGGGAGGTCCTCCACTGTGGTCTGCAACTGTTTGGGAATCCTGACAAGTGGCACCCGTTTCATCACCACAGCCGTGGAGATGGAGATGGCTGCCATGTCGGCGGTGTCGAGGGCCAACTGCAGTGATGTTTTTGCCACCAGTTGTCCCTCCTGAATGATGGCCTTGAGGGATTCCTGATGACTCTCTTGCAACTTATCAATGAAGTCATTCAGGTTATTGTAATTCATGTAATCATATTTTGCCGTAAGTGCCTGGTAATTGGCAATACAAAATTGTAATGTCACCAAGCAATATGTCTTCCAACCAAAGAGATCGAGGAGCTTCCAGTCCCTGACATAGGGTGTTGCCCTGGAATGATGTTGTTGGCCACAAGAGTTTACAGCATCCACCATGATGAAATTGGGTGGTGAGGGTGAGAAAAGGAACTCTGATTCCTTTGCGGGGACATAATATTTCTTGTCTGCATGCTTGCAAGTCAGGGCTATGATGCTGGGGTTTGCCAAGCTAATTTAGTGGACTCTACGATGGCTTCGTTGATTGGGAGGGTGATCTTCAAGGAGGATGAAGAGTGGAGGATATTAATGAGCTGATGATGTGTGTCCTTGATGTCCTCCAGTGGTATGTGGAGGGTATCCGCTACTCTTTTTGCCAGCTCCTGGAACAGACGGAAATCATCTGACATCAACGGTGGTGAAGGCATGAACTTTTTTTCTGGGGAAGAGGAGGATATGGCTTGGGGTGGGAGGTTACCTCCTCCTCCGTGTTCCCTTCTTGCTCCTAAAAAGCAACAGAGGGTCCTGTGGCACCTTTGAGACTAACAGAAGTATTGGGAGCATAAGCTTTCGTGGGTAAGAACCTCACTTCTTCAGATGCAAGTAATGGAAATCTCCAGAGGCAGGTATAAATCAGTGTGGAGATAACAAGGTTAGTTCAATCAGGGAGGGTGAGGTGCTCTGCTAGCAGTTGAGGTGTGAACACCAAGGGAGGAGAAACTGCTTCTGTAGTTGGATAGCCATTCACAGTCTTTGTTTAATCCTGATCTGATGGTGTCAAATTTGCAAATGAACTGGAGCTCAGCAGTTTCTCTTTGGAGTCTGGTCCTGAAGTTTTTTTGCTGTAAGATGGCTACCTTAAAGGTTTAATCTCCTGCCTCTGGAGATTTCCATTACTTGCATCTGAAGAAGTAAGGTTCTTACCCACGAAAGCTTATGCTCCCAATACTTCTGTTAGTCTCAAAGGTGCCACAGGACCCTCTGTTGCTTTTTACAGATTCAGACTAACACGGCTACCCCTCTGATACTTGACTTCTTGCTCCTGTTTCCTGAGGATCTGATGCCCTTGATTCTGTGACCGAAGGAGCATGCCTGGAGGGTTGTCAGATGATGCTTGAAGCTTGTGATGTAGGATGTGTGTGCCACCCAAGGGACCCAGTATGGCCATTGTGGTGGCTTAGGGCCTGGTGGAAGTGCCCATGGGTGGCTATACCAAGATGGTGAGACACTATTCAAAGAAGAAGTAGGAGATACCAGTTCAATTCCCCATTCTGCCTGATGCGGGATTTGAACAGGGATATCCCACCTCTCATGGGTGTACCCTGGGCTATTGGCTTGCGTGGAGCTCTCTCACTGCCTCCTTTTGGCGTCTAAAGCATCCAAGTTCCTTTGGGGACCAGGCCACAAAGCTCCTTCATTTGAACCCATAGCTAAAACCACTGAAATAGCTGGTGGGGCAACACGGGCTGAAGAGAGAGTAAGTAAAAACAGAGACACACACATTTACATACTCTTCGTATCAGTTGCAAACACCACTATCCTTCAGCTTTCTTGGTTCCTTTCACGACAACTTTATTATGTAATCAGAATGGTCTTGTTTTGTTTGTTCCTGTTGGCGTTTACATTGGAAAAGTCAGGTCTTTACCACCCTCCTTTTTGCTGGAGGACATCGGCAAGATCCTTGAAGTATCTGCATGGTAACATGACAGGAGAGAGAAACCTGAACTGCAGCTCATGTCCTAGCCTCCAAGGCCCCAATTCACTTGAGCATGTGCGTAACTTTCAGCTTATGCCCATGTGCTCGAGTGCCTGCTGGAATGGGGTCCAACTGGTGGCTCAGGTGATATATCTCAGCCAGATAGAGCTCCAAGATCTTGCAGTATTCTTCCAGTCATAAAGACAGAAATGAGCACCTAAAAAAGGTAAATTAATCACGTAATGAAAGAAGTTGAAACTCTGGGTTTTACATCATATAGCAGTGTTAAAAGGCTTCGTTTTGTTTGGCTGCTTCAGAATTCACCCTTAAAATAACCCGTTGAGTAAATCGCCCCCTATTACTGCTGTATCCAATATATGCCAGTAATGACTATACGTTTTTAGAGTAATCAACCTAGCTATCAGTAATGACTGCTTTAGAAGTGAACATAATTTTGATTATCTGGCCATTACTTTTGGTTTCTGGAGCTCAGAGACAGCTGGATTTTTATAAGCTCACCCTGCTGTATTGAAGATAACAAATGCAATACAATAATCAAACTTCTGTAACATGGAACACAGAAGGGGTGTGCCTATAGAGCCGTCTATCTATATATACACACACACCACCTTCAAGGAATTTTATCTTCAGAGGGAGGGATATAAAAATAATTTGCACAATGCTATTCATTATTCATACCCAGAGCAAAATTTGTTTCTTTCAGTATCAATATTTAGGCTATGCATTAGGGAGTGAACAATTTAAAGGTAATTTCATTAAATTATATAAATTTATACCGCCATGAGGCTTACTAAAGCCTGTGTTAATAAAAATCATAGCATTACAAGAATACTACATTTAAAAAACATAAAAATAACCCAGTGAAGATGGTGGAATAGGAAAAAAAAAACTAAACTGAAAGAAGAAATCACACTAAATCCTAGAAGAAACATAATTTGATGCATCACATTAAAAAAATTAAAAGACACGGACAACTTGGTTTATTTACAAAGGACCTGAGAATAAAAATAAAAGTACTTGTAATCAAAGGGAAGGAAGAAAATAAAAATACAAAGTCAGGCTTGCCAGGAAAAGATAAGGAAAGTAAAAAAGCAGAATGAGTTAATGAAAAGGGTTTTACAAATATGAAAGCAGAGAAAAATAAAAATGACTAGAGAGAAATATCATGTGTTACTAAGGGAGAAGAGAAAAAAATCTATTATTCTAAAATGCTTTTAAAAAAATCAACATTTAACAAGGAAAAAATAAATCAAGGATACAGGCAACAAGAAAATAATTGATTTTGTCCATGTAGCTGTTGATTAAAAAGCCACTATGGGAATATTGGGACGTATGGAATATGTAAAAGTGTCAGCAAATCTCAATGTGATGCATCCTGGTGGTAAGAAGGAGGTGGCCTCTGAAAGGAGGGATTAAAGAGGTGCAGCAGTTATACACCACTCTGGGTTCTCCCCAAACCCCAGGAGTTCACTTTATTCATGTCCTCCACAGATGGAAATACAGAAGGGGCATTCCAGAGTATGTGGGCAGTGCACATGTCTAGTGTCTCATCCAGATTATTCCTACCAGGGGGCTCTATAGGAAGTTACTGGGTGAGTTTAAGGGCTCGTATTAATGCTGTTTTTGCGACATCAGTGTATGTCTTTGTGTGACAAAAAAATAAATAAAAATAAAATAGCATCTAAATAAGGCTCCAGCATTGAAGGGAGTCAAGAAGTTGCTTTACTGAATTACTGGCAATTGCTCTACAATATTCTTACCAGGCACAGAAATCTACAGAGGTACCAGTATATAGGAAGAAAAGTAATTTGTGGTGCTAAACTTCAAAAAAGGAAGGCTGTTATCCTGGCAATTACCATCTGCCTTTTGAAGAAGTGAGGTTCTTACCCACGAAAGCTTATGCTCCCAATACTTTTGTTAGTCTCAAAGGTGCCACAGGACCCTCTGTTGCTTTTTACATCTGCCTTCAGCGTAATATAGAAACAAATACAGCATTCAGACTTTGATTCAGCAAGGTACTTAAAGCACATGGCTAATACACCAGAGGAGGAGAGGAGTCTTTGCAGAGAAGTCTTTGAACCCCTTATCACATGGAAAGTGGCCCCATGTCAGCCTGAAATAGGCCACTATGGAAGAGGCTGGCCAGTGTAGGGGGCTGCTGGATTGATATTTATTCAGATCAAGTTGACCAAAACAGAATGGGAGCACAGGTGTGCAAAGGGGTAATGCCCCTTATTCCAGTTTATATACTAGACAAGCGATGATGGACATTTCTGAGTCCCTGTAGCATTGGCATAGGCTGGAAAGGTATATTCTGCTTTCCCTTACCACCCCCCACCCCTACTCACCTCCCCACTGGGCTGTGTGTGTGTGGCGTTTGTGTGTGTAAGGGTGAATTCCATCCTGTTATAACTGTTTATATTGTAGCAAACCCAGTTAGGATAAGATCCTCATTGTTCTAGGCCCCATACAAACACATAGGAAGGCATGGTCCCTGCCTGAAAGAGTTTGTAATCTAAGAAGACATGATAAATGGATGTAACAAACAAGGGGGCGGGGGAATGGGTAAGCGAGGCCAAGGGTAGTGCTATGAATAGATAGCTGTGTAAGACATAGGCTACAATATGCATGACTTGATAGTTCTGAGATTCTGAAAACTGTATAAATATATGAATATACATTATTAAATAAATATTGGCACAACCCCAGATCCGTTACTATGTAGATCACCAGAACCAGGCGCAGTAAAGGGTACGAATTTGGAAAGAAGAAATCATACCAAAGCTGATCACCTTTGACAGAATTACAAAATGAGCAGATGTGGGAAATACCATCATTGAATCTGGCATTTCAGAGCGACGCTAAATTGTATTTGACAAATTCATTCTAAGTGGCTTAGATACAATGGGTGAGTTCACTACTGGGCAAAAGAACGGTCAATTAAGTGCCTTCATTTTCCATTCCCAGCCAATCTAGGTCAGCCTGACAGTTATGAGGTAAGATTCCATCTGCCCACCCAGAATAGGACCCATTACCCACCTTTTGTTCCTAAGATAAGGCACGTGAGTGCTTCACCTAGATCTCCTGAATAAAGTAGAGTGGTTTGAGAGTCTGAAAGGAATCTGCATCCAATTCTCAGAAGACTGCTGCATAGGACCATTGACGTGTGAATAAGAGGGTGCAAATATAGATATTCTTTTGGCTGGGCGAGGGATTCTGGGGCCCCAGAAACAGAAAAATAAACAACACAAAAGAAAACAAACCAGCCAACCTCCTGAGCAATAGTTGATTTCACATGGCTCTCAACACCAAAGCAACCGTGCTGCCCTTGAACTGAAACAGGTGAAGTAAGAGAAAATAAGCAGCTAAAATGTTTTCATCTACAATGAATAGAGAAACATTGCCTCCCCTCAAACTAGTGCAATTCAAGCATTAAGTTAAACATTTCTTTTGGCTTAAAATGTAGTTCTAAACATTTTATAAAGGTAATGCCAGACAAAGGAACTGGGGGTGGGTGGGAAATAGTTCAGGTTGTAAGTGTTTAGCACTTACCATCTTGCCAGTACAGATTTATAGAGTACTTATGATTCAGAAGGAACCCAAAGCACTTTACAGTTACTGCACTGCCACTAGCTGGATCAGCATCTGCTCTGGTGAAACCTGCAGGAGGTGGCTAAGAGATCCCTTCATGTAGATTCTGCCATGTCATTCTGTTGGTATGTGATAGGCACGTAATTTTCTCCTTTATGGAATAAGCAGCTGAGTTCATCTCCAAGCCCTAAGGACCTCAGATGATCCAACGGAAACCAGATCCATCCATACACAGGCACTGTGTATCCATGTTGGCTTTGTGTCCCCACTGATCATACCATGGCAATGTGTCTCTAATGGATCCATGCTACAACGGACTCCATTTTTAAGAGACTAGCCATTGTGGAGAGGCTGACATGGGGAAGATGACATGGCTTTACTTTTTGCCAGAAATTTTCAAAGGATATGGAGTGGGTGTGTATAGGGGGAAATATATGTTCTTCAGCTGCAAATCCACCACCAAAAATGAGGCTGCCAATTCTCATCTTCCCAGATCCCAAGGGCCTGGAGGAAGGGGTGGTGCTAGAGAGATGGCTGACCAACTCCCCTTCTGCAGATAAGTCACAGATCATGGAGATCCCTGCCTGAAATATGGGAACATAATCTACCACCCTGCTTTTAGGGAGGGAAAAATAAACTTGAAATTCAGGGGAAATATAAGCAGACAAAACAGTGTCAATACAAATTTGTCTTGTAAAATATGTTATGAAATCTTCAATGGCCATAAGTGCCAGGACCTTTCTTTTGTTCAGTAGACAGAGCAATGAGTTTTAGATCCATTACTGCTAGATTCCAAAGTAACTCTAGATTGAACTGTGTGATTACTCTGCTCAAGATAAATGGATATATCTCTTCTCAATGGATGGATGTAACGCCTATTGCTGTTCGTAAGAGCTCTGCATTCAGAAAGAGAAGATGGCCATCATATTCCAAAAGAACAATGTGATACAGAATAGTTGTAGTGTAGCAGGTTGGGCATTCTTCACATTTCCCCCTCTCTTCTCGTATTTAATGTAGACAGGGTGAACATCTTCGACTGACCTTTCCATTTCTTAGCTACTTGGAAAAGCAGCAAAAAAATTGGCTACTATAATTAAATACATTTCTGCGTAAATTACAGCTGCTGGGGAAGCAATGAAGACTGCTGTATGTTAATAGAGGCCTTTTGCCTACCTGTATCATTTGCATGTATAAATCTAGCTTCCTAACACATGACAACTTTGCTCACTTACGCACACACAATCATGTCTTCATTTGCTCATTTTTAACTGTTTATACATCTTTCCTCATCTCTAAGTAATAAATATACACACATTTTTAATAAAGGAAAAAGCTCATTGCTAACTTTCCCACTTTATTTAAAAATTAGACATTCAGAGTTAGTTATGATTAATTACAAATATACAAAACATCTAAATAGCATGGGATGTGGAGACACTAAAGGGATCCATTCTGATCCCATTCACATCTATGCCAAAGTTTTCATTGATTTCAATGTGAGCAAGATTGGGCCATAAAATGAACAGGTTCATGAGGAGCCCATTTAAGAAAGTACATAGTCTGATAATCCGAGTGATATAGGACAGGCTAAAAATAAAGCGCCGTTCTACACCTTTAGAACTTGTGTCCAAATCCTGTGAAGAGCCTGGGAACACAGGAAATGTGTATAGAAGGCAATGGGGCTGAAGAACAGAATCCTTAGCCTCTAGATGTAAATGTGTGGGGACCCATAGGCTATGTCCTATTGACCTGTACCAGAGCAGAGACAGCTGCCACACTATCTAAGGGAAATGGAGACCTCCACTGCTTGACTCTCTCAGCACACAGAGAAAATGTGACGTTTCTGCTAAGGTGCTTTTCAGAATTTGGCCCTTAATGTCTGAAAAAGTATGGATTAAAAATGGGCAGCGAGTAAATGAATTTCTGTGCCTACTACATTCATTTGATTTGTAAATCAATCGTTAAGTTCTAAGTTTACCTAGTAATTATTACCTACAAATAGTACTTTTTACAAATATCATTATTCTACTGAATTTGAAGGGCTTGATCTCACTCGTATGGGGAGTATGGACGCGGACTTCAACATAAGCAGGGTTAGGCATTGGGTGATTTGCCAGGAACTGCAAAGCCCTTCCAACCTATTATAATTATATAACCAGTATCAGAATCAGTACCAGAAAGTATTCAGAGAGCATGCCAATTTGATTCTTTGGAAAACGTATGGTAAAACTAAAGAGCCATCCGTTCATTTCAAATGAGAGTTCTGAAGGTTTTGCCTTAATAGTAACACCACAGCCTATTCCTATTTCATTTTGGCACTTTGCTTCCAAACTTATAACAAAATTCAGACTTTCTTCTAGCCTACATATAGTTTATTCACAGATCATGTGAACTGAATGATGGAAAACTGCACACACTTTTTCACTATTATTCAATGAAGCTTTAGTATTCTGTATTTTTTTTTTGCTAGAGTCAGAGCTGCTCAAGTGCAAAAGAAGTCCAAACCAGCCACCAGATCCAAAATTAGCATTTTATTCAGAACGTTGGGGTCAGAGGTGTATCATTTATATTCTGGTACACAATACAGAGGCAAAGCTGTTGTCAGAAATCTCTTCAGTTCAAAAGCTCCTTTTTCCAACATACTGTATATTTACTAGTACCACCAGTATCAGGCCACCCCTGTCTTCTTTTTGGTACAAATTATGTAAAACGTTTGTGCTAAGAACTTTTCTCCCTCCCCAAACCAAAAAAATTAAAATAAAAAATAAAAAATAAAATTGAGTACTCTAACTACAGTTCAACAATTGAATCAATGTCACTTGTTTGCAACCTGTTTTGTAAATACTTTATCCATAACGAAAGATATAAACATGCAAAAACCTGAATCCATAGTCCAAATAATACATACACATGTTCTGAAGTTTCTGCACTTCCCAATAGACTATGCCAATAAAACATTATGTACACATACCATTTTTACAGTGAAGTGGGAAAAAAACAGTACCAGAAATTTTTAAAAAAAGTGTACATGGATTAAGACCAAAATGTGCCTAACATTCTACCATAAGAAAAAAAAAATCAATTCTGCTACAAACTGGTGATATGAAAACTCCCTTTATTTGCAACCAGCTGCATAAGTTTTAGAATTTTAGTGAAAAAAACCCTAACATCTAAAACTAGAAGTAATGTACATTTTTCAATCTCATGGTCATCTCCCCCAGATAATAAAATGGCTCCATGAGGGGTTTTTTTGTTTGTTTTTAAAATTTCCTTATTTTAATAAAAGCAATGCAATGTAACAAAAGCATGTTGAAGCATACGGTGATTTAATTTACTCCTCCCCACCCCAACATATTTTGTCTCTTTAATGCATCATTTCAGAAATCAGTACCATTAAAGCCTTAAACATAAAACTAATTCCGATCTGTAAAAGGTACAAAAAGGCACATAAAATCCCAGTGCTTCTGTACTGTAAAATTCAAGTGTAACTGAGCTCAATATTTTTTTCCAAACAGCATTGGATTACTGATATTCCCACTGAGCCCAAATTGGTTTGCAGCCTATGCCAAAGCCTTCAGCAAGCACTTGTGCTAGTAGACTACAAAGTTAAAGCCTAGCTTCTGTATGCTTTTTGGGAATATCAGTTGAAATGTTTGTACTTGTCCAAAAACAAAGTTCACTTTGAAGTTCAGTCATCACCTCCACCATACATATCAGCAAGTTTCTTGAAACGTGGGCCCCAGTCATTTAGGTAGTCATAGTCTTGCTCACCACCACTACTTGAGGAGTTAAGAGAGCTCAAAGATCCAGCAGTGGAGCCACTACCTTCATAGTCAAAGACTAGGAGGGAGTCATATGGTGGGGCTGTAGGGTCATTGTCAGCTGCTTTAAGTCCCTGAAATAAGGAGAAAAGAAGAAAGACAAAATTCTATATGTGATACAGAGAGCAAAAAATGTAACAAGAATATCTCAATTCTATCACATCCACTGCAGGCTGAGAAAACCAGATTCTTGCTCTTATCCATTTCCTCAGATTTCAACTAATGAAACAGCATTCATATTTTTGAAACTTCAAAAATATAAGTAATGAGTCTTCTGTTCTTATGGTCAAGTTTCCAGCATTAGCCGATTTTGAATTTAACTCAACATATGGTTACACATCTTTAGAGAACATTATTATTACTGTTATTTCTATTGCAGTAGCATCCAAACAGGGATTAGGTGCTGTACAAACCAGTATAGACATTCCCTGAGCCAGAGAGCTCATAATCTAAGATATACAATAGGGACCATCACTTGAAGAAGAACTAAGATATGGACAGGTTTCAGAGTAGCAGCCGTGTTAGTCTGTTCCCACCTGTTCATGCTCTCTCTATGTGTGTATATATATCTCCTCAATATTTATTCTACTCTATATGCATCCGAAGAAGTGGGCTGTAGTCCACGAAAGCTTATGCTCTAATAAATTCGTTAGTCTCTAAGGTGCCACAAGTACTCCTGTTATTTTTAAGATATGGACAGTTTATGATAACATGAACAAAACCACAAACCATTGGAATCAGGGGTTTGAAGGGGTAAAGAAAGGAAAGATTATAGGACAGACAAGTGTGTTTGTATAGATAACTTACAACAGCGGTTTCACATGGTCCCCACCTGACCACACTGAAAGACAGTAGGCCTTTGGTTAATCTGCATATGCCAGAAGACACTGGTATCTCCATAAATAAGTAATTGGGAGATATTTAACTTCACTCCTGCTCCCTAGTTTTCAGCACTCAGGTCACCTACCTCTAAGCCCCACCATGAGGAAGAGAGCATTAATACATAATGGCCTAGGCTTTATGAGTTTTACAGTGACCACACACGAACTCTCGTGCATTAGTTCACAAGTGCAAATAATAAATTTCACAAGAGATCAAAGCTACATGTACGATAAAAATCTAGACACGCGTTAATGTTTTTTTTTCAATTATTACTTTCTAGTGATTGTAACCTTTGTTTCAAATTCTTCAATCTATCAGACAGCCAAAAGACAATCCATAATTTTAAAATTCCGCTTCTAAGGCTGAGCAACATAAACTAAAGAAACCCAGCACCCTGGGTGTCACCATAATTATCAATGGAGCTCGAAGGTTTGGTGAAGAAGTAGGAATAAGACAGATCTGGCAAATACAACAGCCTGGGTTTGCTTTGTTGGTGGGGCTTATTTCAAGGCAGGGATAGCAGACAGCTGTTGCCAATCTCATTTTGGAGGGATGACAATATTTCATTTTCTGAGGACATTTTGAAATAAATACAAAGCTGGACATGACTTATATTTTCTTTTGTGGATGAAGGATTTCAGTTATCAACATCCTGAAGATGATTTAGAAGATCACTTCTATAGCTTGTCCTGAGGAAGTAAGTGACTTGAATTTCACTTTCAGGGGAAGGCCTGAAGGGTTTGGAGCACATCCCAGAATTCGGCTTTTAATGAGAGACTGTATTTTGGTGAAACAATTTGATGCGTTAAAGGACAGATGTCGTGGCCATCCATATCTGCCAACCAAGGAGAGAGCCAGAATGCTCCATGATTTTACAGCAGGGCTTCTCAGCCCACAGGATACATCTTCAAATGAGCTGCAAGCAGAAGCGGATGAAGGTCTCCTACCCTAGGCCAGAACAAGTGGTGGTCCCCATGCCAGAACCGTGGCCCGCCCCACCCCTTCTGCCTGTGGCCCTGCCAACAGCCCCACCCCATTCCACCCCTTTTCCCTGCAGCCCTGCCCCTGTTTTGCCCACAGTCCCACCCAATTCTACCCCCCCACACTGTGGCCCCAAGGCCAGAGAAGCTCTGTCCCCCTGCCATGGCGTAGGGGCCGCAGCGGGGAGTGATAGCGTTGAGTGACCGCAAAGAAACTTGGGATTTAGAGGGTCAAGACGTAACCATGGGAGACCATGGTTACATGCCTCACACTTCTCCTCAGCAGCTAGTGGGTGGGGGATTAACAGAGCCATTGCTGAGAAGGACTACAGCCAAAGCACTCCTCCCTTGAAGCAAGGCAGAGTAGGGAAGGAAATCTCTCTTTCTCCCCTGCTCTCTCTCCAAAACAATTCTTTCCTGCTGCTCCCCGAACCATCTTCTTACCCAGGTTTAAGCCTAAAAGCTCCGTCTGGCCTTACAGATTTTAAAACGTTAAATTAGCTCCCTTTGCTAGAATCTCAGAGATAATGAAAGGAATGGCCACAAAGGCTCAACAAAGAGGGTTGAAGTCTGGAAGACAATATAAATAGAGTTACCATCCTCAGGGGTTTTCAACCCTGCAGTTTCTTCCACTGGATGTGCAGAATTTTTTCAAAGCCTTCAGCTGAAGTATCTACTTTGGCAGCCACTGTCCACAGATAAATTGTCAGCCAAACTGCCATAAGGCTTAGTGAAGAATTTAAGAGTGAGGGCCCTGTCAAGCCTCTCACTCTTAAATTAGCACTTAAAAATTTCTCTGAGAACAGCTTCCTGACAAAACAGATTATCTGCAAGATTGAGTATTTCCTTGGAGATTATCCCTTTTCAGTAAAATTCATTCAATATGGTTTGACATGGCATGTTGTAGGTCTAATCATGTGATGTAACAGCCTATTGCATGGACATTGATTTTTCTAGAAAACACCCCGGTATCGCTAAATCAGTTAATCAGGCCACATGTCACATATGCATAGGAAAAGAAACACCAGTAAAACTATGCGCCTGATTCTCTTCTGCCTTGTGTAACCATTCATAAATATGTAAAATGAGAGTACAGTGCTACCAATGTGCTTTAATAGCATGTTATGCCCCCTTTGCCTGGGTGTACATGACTACATAATGACAGGTTTCAGAGTAGCAGCCGTGTTAGTCTGTATCCGCAAAAAGAACAGGAGTACTTGTGGCACCTTAGAGACTAACAAATTTATTAGAGCATAAGCTTTCGTGGACTACAGCCCACTTATGCATCCGAAGAAGTGGGCTGTAGTCCACGAAAGCTTATGCTCTAATAAATTTGTTAGTCTCTAAGGTGCCACAAGTACTCCTGTTCTTTTTATGACTACATAAGGCAGCAGAGAATCTGGCTCAGGATATTTAGTTTTTGTATATTTATGATACTAATAACCTCAGCCAAGAACATTTCTAGAATTTAAATAAATGCTTTGGGTTGTACAACGTCACTGAGCTGGTAATTAGTAGCCAGCACTCCAGTCATCTTTTCGAATTACCTAACCAGGATAATTGGTACCCTTTGTTATATTTCTTTTCTGAGTTTTCTATCCTGATAGCTGTAATAAGGACAAATGAGTCCATCATCCTAAATGTCTGTAGCTGGAGTGCAATGTCTTATCTGGTCCAACTTCAAAGCTCTAGTCTTTTTTGTTCATTTCTGCTCTTGAAACAGAAACACAATTTTACTTACTGAGCTATATATAGCTGGGTCTACATTGTTGAATGTTCTTCCTTTCGGTCAGTCCCTTAAGCTTGCTCGGGGCTACGGACTCCCATCCTTTTGGATGTAGGTAACAGGGAAGGAAGAGAAGTCCTGCTTCAGCTGAAGAGGTTATGTGGAAAGTATCAGAGCTATCTTGTAAAAGCCATTCACAATGCTGGCCTGGAGCAGAAATTCTGGAGCTATTCCTATAGTTTTCACAGTTGATCCACTCTCAGGATGGCCAGCTTGTGAATCTGACTCTGGGATACTAGCTTAATCGGTATCTGTAAATAAAAATAGTTTTCCCATGCAACAGTAGAAGTTCTGTCAGGCACTAGCCATCTACAGCATGAAGCTAGGCTTACAGACTGAACAATCTCTTATTATTTTCAAGTTGGTACTTGGATTTTCCTGGTTCAGCATCCATTGCTGGCAGTGGATGAAATAAAACTGTTGCTGTGCCATTGAGTTTACAGGATAGAACGACAATGAAAAATTCACTGTTCCAGAGGCTGTACTTAATGGGCAAACTGTTTCCTTGAGAAAAGGTACCAAGAGGCAGCATTATGGAGATATCAACATGGTTAAACTTAAGTTGACAATTGCACTTAAAGCAAGGTTAAAAATCTCTCTATTTCATCTTCTAATGCTCCAAATTTAAACACAGTAACTCTTGGGAGGACAAGTGAATTTTCCACAATATATCCTTGGCAAAATATTTACTACATTTTACAGAGGAAATTTAAAATGAGACAATTTCACCTTCCTGTTGCGGAATACAATCACCACACTAACCAGTCTGCCATCTATTTCTGTTGTCTGGTGCTATTTCTATGACTAGCTAGCTCTCCACTTCCTCAGATGTGTTCATTACCAGAAGGAGTCCCTGTCTAAAGGAGCCGGTAAGGTGATGTGGACTGGGCTTTTCCATCTTAAGAACTACAGGAGGTTTGCCAGATGGATAAGCTGCCTCAATAGTGGAGATGTAAACTTTACTCAGAAAAATTTGGCTTCAACTTTCCCCTCTTTCTGCCCATGCCACAGCCCCTGTTACTCAGAGGAGGCATGAAGGAGGAAGGGGAATTTGCACCCAGAGTTGACCAAGGAAGTTCAGCAACATTATGTTTACATAATGCTCTCATTTTATCTACTGTTACCAAATGACAGGAAAAGGTAAACTACAGAATCCTGAACAGGAATGGGGAACATTAGAGAATTAATGTTCTTGTGCTTACATTTTCATAAATTCTAGTTCTTTATCGGATCTGAGAGATGTGTTTGGTGGTGCTGGGAGGGGGATTGGGAATAAGGAAGGGAAGCCTAAGGGTTATATGAACAATTGTGACAATCTAAGAGTTGGCTTTTGAAGAGAGAGCACATTGAAGGGCTCCACCTTGCAAAGACCTTGGAGATATCCTATCTCCTAGAACTGGAAGGGACCTTGAAAGGTCATCAAGTCCAGCCCCCTGCCTTCACTAGCAGGACCAAGTACTGATTTTGCCCCAGATCCCTAAGTGGCCTCCTCAAGGATTGAACTCACAACCCTGGGTTTAGCAGGCCAATGCTCAAACAACTGAGCTATCCCTCCCCCACCTTAACACCATCAACAACAATATTACTTCAAAATGAGTGGAGGGTCCGCTGCATCTCATGGGATAGGGCCTATGGTTTGTGATTTACATTTAATTTACCTCAGGCTATGTCCTGTGTTGATTAGAATAGAGCTTTAGCCTCAAGCTCTCTACCATAATACAATTTCTTCAAGATGATTTAGTTGGTGTTGGCCCTGCTTTGAGCAGGGGGTTGGACTAGATGACCTCCTGAGGTCTCTTCCAACTTATTCTATGATTCTAAGATTTCTGTTCAGGGACAGTTGACTCTTGAAAATGTACTGTTAGATTGAATAAAGCTATTGCAACGTATGCTTAAATTACACTGGTATGCAAATCCTCAAGTATTCTAAGTGTTAATAATGTTCCACTTTTTAAAAACTCAAAATAGAATGCAGAATGTCTACAGAGGATTCCTAATAACACATGACTTATCTTACCAACTTGTTTGTACACTGGACTGGAAGAAAAGGAGTTTTTTCCTTAAAATTAGAGACTCATCTATCCACTGAAACAGACAAAGCAAGCAAGTCCCTGTGGTATTTTTTGTTTATGCCCGCAAACCATATTATAACTGTAAGTCACAACTGGAATTCTTTTCTTTTTGGAAAGTGGTTATCTATTAAGCATAACTGTTTTAATATTTTCAAAATGCTTGAATATTTTAACAGCATTGCATATTTTAACAGTTGTTTTCAACTGACAAGTCATTAGGATGGTACAGCATACTCAGTTACATATTCCTCATCAAGTTAGGTAGATTTCCTTGCGTATTACTTGAGTAATTTGGACCATCTCAAAAAAGATACATTAGAAATGGAAAACATACAGAGAAGGGCAACAAAAATGATTAAGGGGGTGGGAAATCTTTCATATGAGGAGAGATTAAAAAGACTAGGACTGTTCAGCTTGGAAAAGAGATGGCTAAAGGTGATATGATAAAGGTCTATCAAATCAAGACTGCTGTGGAGAAAGTTAATAAGGAAGTATTATTTACTCCTTCTCATAACACAAGAACCAGGGGTCACCCAATGAAATTAATAGGCCGCAGGTTTAAAACAAACAAAAGGAAGAATTTCTTCTCACAATGCACAGTCAACCTGTGGAACTTGTTGCCAGAGGATGTTCTGAAGGCCTGAACTGTAACAGGGTTCAAAAAAAGAAACAGATAAGTTCATGGAGGATAGGTCCATTAATGACTACTAGCCAGGGTGGGCAAGGATACAACCTCATGCTCTAAATTAATGGAGATACCCTATCTCCTAGAACTGGAAGGGACCAAGTCATCCAGTCCAGCCCCCTGCCTTCATTAGCAGGACCAAGTACTGATTTTGCCCCAGATCCCTAAATGGCCCCCTCAAGGATTGAGCTCACAACCCTGGGTTTAGCAGGCCAATGCTCACTGAGCTATCTCTCCAGAGGCTCTGGATATCCCTAGCCTCTGACTGCCAGAAGCTGGGAGTGGATGACAGGGGATGGATCACTCAATGATTATCTATTCTGTTCCTTCCCTCTGAAGCACCTGGCATTGGCCACTGTCAGAAGACAGGATACTGGGCTAGATGGGCCATTGGTCTGATCCAGTATGGCCGTTCTTATGACTAGGAATCTATGCCCTTGCACTACCTGCATTTTTATAAGATTCTCGGTGCATACGGTAGAATGAAAGGAAGAGGCTCGTACAGCAAATGCACATTACAAAGTTCCATTCCAAAGACCTTTTTTAGGTGCTGGTAGGGACAAAAGGACTGCATTGCCAATTCTGGTAAAGACAGTTCAAGCTCTTTTGCATTCTTTGCTGCTAATTTCTCTAGCATTTCTCCCAACAGCATTTCACCTGTGACTTGGATGTGCAGAGTATCCACTCTGATGACTGTCTGCTGTCCATTGATGTAGGCACAGCTTCCTTGTAGCCACTGAGTTAGAGACCTTGTTTTTGAAGCAAATCACATTAAGGCCAATAATTTACATAAACATTGGTTGGACCTGTTCAAAATCTGAACCCAGTCAAATTTGCACCAAGCGAGAATCATTCTCTGAGGCCAATAAGCCACCAGGTTACCACAAATATATTTTCCTGAACAATGACAAGGAATCCTTTTGATCCTTAGATCCACAGTTGCTGATCCTGCAACATCTGTGATTGCTGCCACAATCTACATGGCTGGTGATGAGGGCTTCAAAGAACTCCCCACAAGGTGTCTTTTGTCTTAAAGTCTTAGTGATTTTTTGTATATAAGTCTGTGTGAGGCTACTCCTCTTCTGACTTTAGGGACCTGTGGTAGTTCATGTAAATGTATGAGATTTTTATGATTCTATTTAACATTTTAATTTTAACTGGGACTGCCCATTTGGATCCTGCCGTGTCCTCCAAGGAGGAAAGTAGGTGAAACATCTAATTTTATTTGGTGGGAAGATATTTCTCTTTAGTTTTGGGACCTTCTTCTTTCATTTTGCCAGGTTTACTGCCTTGCAGCTGTAGTATTAAAGCACTCGGGGGAAAACCTGAGTGTATGGCTCTCCAGGTCATCACCGGATGCAGAGAGCTTGCCCTCCTCAGAAGCACAGCCATCAGGAAAAGGGAACTCTTTCGTCGTAGTTTCTCATGAGTGACTGCTGCCCTGTGCAAATGGGGGTGAGGTTGCAATACCCTGACTGGACAAAGAGCTTGCCATGGGGCCTTGGGAACCATCTGAAAAGATCTTCCTGCTTCCCAAGCTCGTTAACTTCCATTTGAGTACTTAAGGACAGACTTATGAGCATTTGGGGCTTTGCTAAATAAAATATTAAGTGTTTTGAGAACAGAAAGGGACTTCCCACTGCTGAAAAACAAATTAAAACTGAAATTATAATACAATTGTTCAGGATAAGCCAAACTTCCAACTTGTTCAACTGGCAAAACCTGAGGCAGATGCTCATGAGGGGCGTGGCTTAGTCCGAAGAGCCCCAGCAACAACACTGGACTGTCTCCAGCTTCCACAAGGAAGAGGTGTAGCTCATTGTTTATGGCTGATACCGCGTGCTAGAATGATGCCTTCAGTGATGACTGCAGAAGAAAGGTGCTGAAAACTTGAGTCTAAATGGTTTAAAAAACTCTTTTAGCATTAGAAAAGTAACTGTTATAAGGACTTCTTAAAAATAAAATGATGTGTTTCTGAAATGTATTACATATTCAAGGATCAGTCCACCAACCCTTACGTACATAGCAGTCAATGGTACCACTTATATCTGTTTACTCATGTGAGTAAGGGTTTGCTGGAATAGCTCCCTACATTGCAAAGTAAAAAAAAAGCATAACAGTGAACAGGGGCGGCTCCAGGCACCAGCACACCAAGCGCGTGCCTGGGGCGGCAAGCCACGGGGGGCAGACTGCCGGTTGCCGTGGGGGCGGCAGTCAGGGAGCCTTTGGAAAGTCCGTTGGTCCCGCGGTTTCAGCGGTAATTCGGTGGCGGGTACGCCGAAGCGCGGGACCAGCGGACCTCCCGCAGGCATGCCGCCGAATCCGCGTTACGTGCCTGACCTCCCACAGGCATGCCACCGAAAGCTGCCTGACTTCTGTGCTTGGGGCGGAAAAATACATAGAGCCGCCCCTGACAGTGAAGTATAATTGTAACAGGGTAGTTGGCCCCTTAAATGGAATTGGGCCCAGCTCTCCTGTTTTTCAATCCAGGTGTGCCCTAGTTTGGTGTAATGTCCCTAGAAATTAGAAGTGAGAGACACCCCAAAGGCAAGGGAGAGTTTAGAATGCTGAGTCCATAGAGAGAAAGAGAGAATCCAGAGTTCTGAGAGGAGAAAGAGCTCAGAGCTTCAGGAAGGGGAGGCCCCTAATACAGGGAGCAGTGGCGCTGGTGAAAGCGGAAGGCAGGAAGGCAGTCAGGGGGTCACCTACAAATGTCCCCAGGCCAGAGAGCCAGAGCCAGAGAGAGCAGCAGAGGGAGATGCCTGCTGGCTCTTTCAGCACGAGAGCTGAAGCCAGGGGCCAGAGAGGGTCGAGTCTGGAGAACAATTGAAGGGTTAGCCCGCTGGTATTTCTGGGCAAGTGCTGGAACCGTACCCAGGAAGGAAACAAGGGGGGAAAGCACCCCACGGTTGGCGTGAGGAGTGGTGAGAGACACCAGAAGCGTATCTGAAAGTCTAAGAGAGGCAAGAGATGCTGGAGCTGTCCTGGAGAGCTGGAGTGCGGTTAGATGCCAGAGCTGTACTTAGGTGTGTTGATGGACTGTTGGGCCTTGAAAGACATGATGTTTGCACTTTGCTGGGGAATTCTGGATTATGGTTGTGGGACTTCTGAAATAAATTAACCTTGGAGAAGAGCTATTTATATGTGAAGAGCTTTTGTGGAGTTACTGGGGATTCCATCATGTGAGAGGCAAATGAGGAAGGCAGTCCAGTCATGCTGTGGCCTGCTGCAGAAGGGCACCCACCCAGGGCCGCTGTATGCCATTATGAAGGAGGATGCAGGCAGGCAATCCGCTCCTGGGCAGAAGACACCAGAAGAGGGAAATCAAGGCAGGCAACCACTTGCACAGCCAACCTGAGGCCATGAGGAGAAGGTGCCTTGAAGGTAGGCTCCCTGCCTTCATTTCCCCTTTCCATGGCCTAGCATGTCCACATTCACATTAAATCACAACTGGATAGTATAACATCATTGTACAGCACACAGAAACTATGTCACAAGAACAGCTGGATGAATAATATGTAAGAAATAATTCAAATGGAGCTAGACCATCTCTAGTCCTTGTTTGGTTGTGCAAGGAAGTTAGGATCATCCCCAGAGAGGGGATGGAGACAAGGGACCCATGATGAATTTCACCTTTTTCCCCACTTGATTCCATACTGTCCACCAGCAAATCGTGATTTTCTCAAATATTTATTAGTTGAAATGTTAGCCATGTGACTGGTCACCTTGTCACATGGTTGGTTTCTACCCCCTGATTCGAAGAATGCTCAGAATCAGATTTCTAATGCAAATTTTGAATGTTCATCGAAACTGAATACTAATATTCTCTCAATGGTCACTTAGAAATGGAGGTCTGTGTTCATTCCTGGGAGTAATCTTGTTGCATCCAAAAAATATTCTAGCAAACACAAAAGAGGTATGAACATCACAACAGGGATTTTGTTAAAAAATTCAAATATTCACAAGAGCATTTTTGCAAAATTTTCCTAGCTCCAATCAGCAGTTACCTTAAACTGTTTATTCAGGTAACAAACACTTGAGAAAATCAGAGAATATAAATGACAAGTTATTCTTTAATATTTTTTCTGCCCAAAGTAATAAGCATAAAGAACACACTGAAATGTCTAGCATTTTAAGTTCCACAAAACAAATGACTTAAATATACCCAAACATTTGGTCAATGATAACAATAATTTTAAAAAATGTTTGTAGGCAAATATTTCTTTCATAACTGAAAATATCTTTTAAAGTAAATTCTAAATCTTCATTCACTGTCAATTATCTTTTTGTTACTTTGCAAGAATCAAAAAGGCACAGAGCCTCTTAAAAACTCTTTGACTAGGAAATTATTTAAAGCACTTACATAACATTTAATTTAGCTGCCCTACTCACTAATCTTGTTTGCTGGAACTCTTTTGGTCTTTTTAAGGCATTGAATTTCCACTATTATCTGGATTCAAAGGGTAATGTGTGAGGAAAATCAAAATGAACTTCTTCCATTATTAAATTAATCTGCATTAATAAATGAATTTAGGCTAAATTATAATTTTGTTAGTCTATTTATTACTTGGAACCCATGGTATAATCCCTCTTGGAGATATTGTGGTTAAGGCTGATAACATAGTGTGAATGCAATTAATATAAATGTTCAAAAGTTAATTGACATATCTTCCCTTTCTATTTGAATGAGTTAATTAAATTTGTCTGCACTTAAAAAGGCCATATTTATTTCTATCTACCAAGGTCATTTTAATTGTATAAGCAAGTTTAAAAAAGTTATTATGTTCCAAATGTAACAGCTATTCATGCAGAGTGCAATTAGCAACATATAAAAGCCTATCCGATCCTGCAAGGAAACTATTTTTTCTCTTTTACCTCATTAATGAAGTCCCCGATATCCCCAGGATGAGGAGCAGCTGATCTGACTGGGTACTGTGGTTCTGCATGGATTGGTCTTTCATCAAGCCGTCTGATCCCCACAGGTTTGATGGCATCTGGTTCTATGGTATCGGGTTGCTGAAGCTGGCTTAAATCATAGTCCTGAAAAGAAGGAAACAAAGAAAATGGGTCCAGAGATTTTTCAACACTTTTTATAGGAAAATAAAATAGAAAGCACACATTCAGCAAAAGACATACCTTGCAAATCATAACATTTATGGAGAATGATTCTGTAGGTATCCTAATGGAAATTTGCCATTTACATTCATGAATAAGGAATAAAACCATCATTTCTTTTATACTCCGTGTCTACCTTCGCAATACCATGTCAAATGTCTATATCCCATCAGCTTTGTAGTGCAGATCATCAATTTTCCATTGAGAACAAAGATTTGGAGTAGCACTATTAAGCGACTAAACAATTTGCCTAGTAAATGCTGATTTACAGCATGTAGCGCAGATGCCAAATCTGACTTGTATTTTTCAAACCAAATAAATGCCAGACACCCTCATTCTGAGACATACGCAAGTGCAGAGTGCTGCAGTTTTATAATACCTTCAAAGACTGAGTTTAAGACTGCTTGCTGATTTCATGTGGCTTCCATAACAGGAAAGCTAAAGGGGGAAAATGTCATGAAAAGTACAAAGCTTCTCAGATTTGGCTTTAATTCTAAGCACTTTCTGGAGATTACTCTTGGATCTGATCATTAAGTACTTGATTCTGCAGATTCAGAACTCTGGCTGGTTGATGACACTAGCACAGCATTATGAATTTCATGTCATTAGTTAAATATCTATAGATGTAAGATATAAATCCCCATCCTGGGCTGCATCTGAATAGTGCCCAGTAGCTGGATGCCAGTCCAGTCCCTGGTATATAAGTAGCATAACCTCAAGGCTGCGCTACATTATGCCAGCGGGCCACTGCCCCACGGGTCATTCCAGCAGCCAGGGGTCACCCGGCCACTCACTCCCACATTTTCTGAGACATGCCCCCTATGCTGGGACTTGGGTTGTGGGGAGTGTAGAAGTTGATGTGGTGGTCCTCTGCCATCAGAGAGCGTCCCCTGTATAGATGAACTCGTCATGGAGCTGGATCCATTGGCTTTCTGGATGCTTTGCACACTGAAGTGGGGATCAGGATCTGGCCCATGAATCTTTAGATCAGGACTATGCCATGTCTGGCTATCATCTGAATTAAATATAAAGATTGTTTTTTAAAATTATGGTCCTGAAGGTACTTTCAGAGGAAGGTGTAAGGAGTTAAACCATGCCAACTGTATTTATTGGAAATGTTAAAAATCCCATAATATCATTTAACATTACTTTTCCACATAGAATTGGTCTAGTAAAGATTATCATTTATAATCGGAGCTCTCTGTATGTAGTGGGTCTCATTAAAGGCACTTCAGAAAATGTGACACAGGGTGTTTTGAAAATGTTACTTTGTGACCCTCAGAAGATGACTAATAAAAGGGGTCGTGCAGATGGGTGGGTGGACAGGTCTCCTGATAGCAGTAAAATTTGTTTGGGAGAATTGTAACAAAATGTCATTTGCACTCTCCATCCCAAAATTTGTTACTGTTCCTCAGCTTTGGGATTGAGACCTTCTGATGGCCATAAATATGTAGTTAAAAAGGTGGAACAGCATTGATGAGCTTTGGGAATGGAATTGCATACATTTAAAATTTATTGCCTGTTTTTTAATTAGCTGGTAAACTCTTCCTCTTTCAAGTGCTCAATACACAAAACAGAATAATAAAGCTGTCTCTACTAAATAGTATGTGAGGTCAATACAATGTAAGAACTGATGAAAGGTATACAAAAGGAAGAAAGAGCTCTTCATCCTTTCCCTCTATTAAATAAAATAAGCCAAAATAGTTTAGCGACATGTCACTATCAGAAAATTCAAGTAGAAGTAAAGCAGAATTTAGATTTAAATTTTAGAAATTATGAAAACAGACTCTAAATATACTTCCCACACCCTTATGAAAGACAAAATGTGGAAAACATCAACAGAGAGTACTCAGCATTTCATGAGGACGCACTCGAGAAAATATGGTTAATAACCAATTGAATACAACTGTGAGGCCTTCTCTGATCATTCAATTTTTATGATGTTAAAAAAGGCACTTTTTGAACAACAATCATACAGCAATATAATAACAAACAAGTCAGGCACAACAATTTAAATATGTTAGAGCTCTTTTTTTTTTGTAAGTTTCTAAATATTTCTGGTCTCTACAGCTATGGAGGTTACTCCCTATTGCAAGTGGGCACTGCTAATGCCAAGTTTGTTTTTACACAGCCACCTAGACCTGTTGGTTCCCAGGGCTCAGTCTATGATACTCCCCTGCCTTGTTTTCCAGCTGTGGAAACTGGTCTCACAAGAATGTCATTATCAGGGACGGTATGGAACATTCACCAAGGTACATATTGTGCCTATTATCAGCATATATTATTCTCTGATATCATTAAAACATCATTAAAATCAATATCTACTATATCTATCTATCTATCTATCTATATATATCAGTGAGCCATGTGCAGGATCCTAACCACTCCACCAAAATAATTCTAATTGGCCCAAAGCCACACAAGCAGCATTTCCAACCACTTGTCCAGCCTGTTGCTATAGACAGCAACGCTTTACAACCAGATTGAGAAAAGAGATGGGCTCCACACTTTGACCTGGAGTTCTGGAAACCAGACAACAGAAGTGAATTCTAGAGTGGAGAACCCGACACCAAGAACATTCCATCTAAAACCAATTCTGCTTTTTGAATGAAGGGAAATGGTAGATTGAAATATGCTTTTGGAATCAGGTAGAAACAGTGACTCAGTGCTTTTTACCCAGCCATCACAACTTGATGGGTCCTTTCTCTCAGATACGCCACAAGTCTCCATGACCCTGTCACCCTCTGGGGTTAACTGTTTTAGCACACACTGCTTAGGACTACCCTTGAGGACTGCTCATGAACTTCATGTAGTGCAGAAAATGATGGCCTATCTATTTAGTAGTGCAATCAGTGTTTAGCACATACCACATGTGCTGCATGTATTGCAGTGGCTTTCTTTTTGCAATTCACAGAGTTGATATTAATCTAGAAAGCCCTATATAGTTTGGGTCCTGACTGTTTAAGACATTTCCTCTTTCCCTCTTTAAACATGCAGCCAAATCACTGTTTGGCCCTAGTTTACGAACATTACGAACAAGGCTGGTAGACTATCAGCAAAGACAGCAGACAATGCCTGGCAAATCTTTCAGGGTATCTCTACACAGCCAAGGTTGACAGCCTCAGGCATGAATGGCTCGCACTAGCACTCTAAGAATAGATCTGTAGACAGCACTTTGAAGTTGCGGCTTGGGCTGGAGCTCAGGCTCTGATGCCTATGGAGGGGGGCAGGCTTCAAAGCCTGAGTCCAATCAACACACTGTCTACTCAGCTATTCTTAGAGTTCTAGCATGAGCCCTGCAAGCCTGAGTCTGTTGACCTAGACTGAAAGATTTGCTGCCATGGGCTGTGTAGACATATCCTCAGAGGCTCTCTTTACTTACCAGCATTTTCATCTTCTGTCTAGCCCAATCTCCAGCAGTTCTCAAATTAATCCCTCCCAGGGGCTTTCACATCAAGCAGATCAAATTAACCACAATTTATGACTAGGTGTAAGAAAAGACAGTTAACTTGTTCCGTAACTGGTGTTCTTTGAGATGTGTTGCACCATATTAGGTGTGTGTGCTCGCCACATGCACTGGTGCCAGAAGTTTTTCCCTCAGCAGCATCCATAGGGGACCAGCTCTGGCGCCCTTTGGAGTGGTGCCCGCATGGCGCGGTATAAGGGGCACCACCGGCTCCCCCCACCCTCAGTCCCTTCTTGCTGGAACTCCAACAGTGGGGAAGGAGGGCGGGTCATGGAATGGATATCTCGAAGAACAGTTACGGAAAAAGGTAACTGTCTTTTCTTGCTCATGTCCATTCCATATTAGGTGATTCCCAAGCAGTACCAATGGAGGCGGGTAGGATTTCACAGAAAGGTATAAAAAAATGGGGAGGATGGATCTGGGGAATAGTCTGGTGCAGTGGGGGGCAACGGGCGGCCTGCACAAGGCCCATCAGGATAATCCGCTGGTGGGCCGTGTGACAGTGTTTACATTGACCGTCCGCAGGCACGGCCGCCCGCACCTCCCAGTGGTCGCAGTTTGCCATTCCCGGCCAATGAGAGCTGCGGTAAGTGGCGGCCAGCAAGTCCCTGTAGCCTGCATCGCTTCCCGCCGTTCCCATTGGCCAGGAATGGTGAACAACGACCACTGGGAGCTGCGGGCGGCTGTGCCTGTGGACGATCAATGTAAACACTGTCTCGCGGCCCACCAGCGGATTGTTCTGATGGCCCGCGTGCAGGCCGCAGGTTACCCACCACTGGTCTGATAGGTTGCCTTTGGGCGCACCCTCAAAATGATCGCTTGGCCCCCTGCTTGTTTCAGGTTGAACCCGACTGAGCAGAGGGTGGAGGTGCATGGTTTGGATGGCATTTATAGTCCTTGGCTTTCTTGTGAGGCAGGTCCTGATGAGTTTGGCTCTCTTGGCCCTGAGGCTGCTTCGGTTTGAACTGCTTATGTGTCTGGCCTGGGACATAAAACTGCAGAGTTTTCAGGGTGGTTCGGGAGTCTTTTAAACCATGCAGTTTGTTGTCTGTCTGTTCTGCAAACAGGGCCTGGCTGTCGAAGGGAAGGTCCTGTATCGACTCCTGAGCCTTGCTGGATAAGCCTGAGAGGAGCAGACAGGGAGCCTGCTGCATGGATATGGCGGAGCCCATGGAATGGGTGGCAGAGTCCGCTGTGTCAGACGCTGCCTGGAGGGCCGCCCTGGCCGCGGCCGTGCCTTCACCGAGGATCACTCGGAATTCCTTCCAGGATCCTTCAGGAAGGGAACCCTTGAACTTGGCCATGGCCTGCCACATGTTAAAGTCAGAGCGGCCCAGGAGGGCCTGGTGGTTGGCCACTCTCAATTGCAGGCTGGAAGATGAATAAACTTTGCGTCCAAAAAGATCCAGGCTCTTTGAGTCTTTGTTTTTGGGGGTAGCACATGCCCCATCCCCAGGCTGAGTTCCGTTCGGAACTCACGAAGACTCTAAACTACTACTAAGGGTAACTAATTCAACTATTAACTATATACAACTAAATTACAGGTTATGCAAGTTCACAAGAACGGAGAACAGGTAACACTAGTTGAAGCAGCAGACATTCCAGCACCGTCACTGGTGGCAAGAAGGAACTGAGGGTGGGGGGAGCTGGCAGCACCCCTTATTCCTCACCATGCAGGTGCCACTCCAGAGGGCACCAGAGCCGGTCCCCTACAGCTACTGTTGAGGGAAAAAATTCCAGCACCAGTGCATGTGGCAAGCAGATACAACTAATATGGAATGAACATGAGCAAGCACTAGAAGAAGAACCAGCAGGACTAGAACCTGGGATGTTCTAGGCCAGTGATACTTCTGCATTGCCATTGGAAGCTTGGGCTGGGTTTACACTGGAGGACCCTGTGAAGCTAGGCTCTTCAGGAAGTACCGCTCTGCATGGCCTGATTGGTGGCCCCTCACAGCCCACTAGTTGGCTTATGCTGGTATACTGGGAAGCCATCATGGGGAGCTGTCTGAGCAACAATTCAGACTGCCTGCTTGCTTCTGCTCTAGACCTTTCTTTGCTATACACCCTAGACTCTGGCTTCTGACCCTAGTTTGTCCCTAACTCTGCTATTTGCTTGCTGTCTATAACTTGGGGCCTGAAACTAACTTCCTGGTATCCTGACCTAACATGATGCTGCTACTCATCTCCTGACTGCAATTTAGTAGCTGACCAGTGCACACAAGCCACCCACAGCCCAGCCCTGACACTAGGCAGCTCTTGCACTAGATCAGATACAAAAAGCTATATCTCCTTCCCAGCAATCTCCCAGGTCAGGCTCATTGCAGTACCTCTTTGGAAGAAGCTGGGCCAGTATTGTGCAAACCAAATTATCAAACCAGATCTCCATAATATAATCCTAAATGATTACATTATAAGATCAACTTGAAAAAAATATTACCTTTTAGTAGGAAATATTTTGCCTATTATTGCTGCTAAATACTGAAATAAGTTTACTAAATATATAATTTCTCACTATTTTTCAGTTTGTTCTCCGGGTGCATTTGGTGGCACTTTGTATATTCTCACTGTCTTACAGATATATGAGACAGGAAGCTCACGTTGCCTTTGGTATTGTTTCTCAGCCCTTGTAAAGACCCTTGTAAACATTATCATTGAAGCAGAAAAATCTAACTTTTTTCCCTTTCCTTTTTTAAAGAAAGGTATAAAGAAAAAAAATCTGGACATATTATTGAAAGGGTGAGCGAACAGAAACCTGAGATTTTTGAATTAGGCTATTTAAAAAAAATAAAGTTGACAATATCCCTTTAAATCATGGATGGTGGTGACTTTGCAATGGACAGCTCTGAGGGGAGATGTGGGTCACTGTTAGAGCCTGCCTTGCATTCCTGAACCCAGATACCAGATGAGACAGGTATTAAATGTCAACAAATTGGCCAAGCCCCAGAAATTAACCACTTCCTAACTAGGAGGTGACTAACAGGGTCCAAAACCCCAAAGTTGATTCCTTTCTGGATCTCCAGCTCCACAGCACCTGGAAGCATATACCAAATTTCTCAACTACCAGAATAAGATAAAAATGCCATTTTACAATCCCCACAAATCACTCATCCAAGAGTATACCCCACTCCAAACAGAGAGGTTCCTCCCCTATCCTCTTGACATGTGCCTAAACAACTTCCTCCTGACACTACAGGGCAGTTGTCACCCACCAGTCCTTACTCCTAAATTGAAAACCTCTCCTCTTTCATGGTGTAAGATAGCTGTAATCCAATCTCAACCTTCCCTCCAAAGACCTAGGTCAGTGAATACCAAAAACCTGACTGTAGGAAACTGGGGAAGGCCCCCTGGATATGCTCACTTGTCTCCAAAGGGGTAAGTAAACATATACAGATAAAAAAAGCTTCAACTTCTCCCACAGCAACAAAACACTCCCTCAGCAGTTCAATTACATGAAGACAGTAGTCTTCTCAGCAGTCTAAGAGAGTGCTGTCACTGTAATTTCTCCCTGACTAATGTCTTCATTACAAATACCACCGAGGGACAGGAGACGGGGTTGCGGGTGCATCCAACTGAAGGCTCTTTCCCATCTTGGCAATGAAGGGAAGAGAAAGGAGCAACTCACTACTGAGCAGGTGAAACTTCCCTTTTTATAACAGCATTGTGGGATGAGGTCTTGATCACGAATTGGGGGCAGGAAAGGTGATTATAAAAAAGCAACTGTCTCTCTCACCATTTGGTCTTTGCAGAATCCCAGCAGGAGATGAGGAGACAGACCAGGAATCAGGTGCTCAGTGGCCACTACATGGATGCTTTGAGCCCCTCCAATGTATTTTGTTTTGGACAGCGGGCAGACCTTTTTCTGGAATAGATACATCTAATGTATGTGCTGTATTCCAGAACAGCTGTATGATCCCAGAAGCCCACCTATATTTTAAATGTAATAGGTCCTTAAATCAGGGAAGTATGGTAAACTAAATTAAAGACGTCCCTAGAAATACTCATTTGATGGTTACTAGAGTCTGTAATGCTATCATTATGAAGGGGAAAAGCACGTACAATGCACATATAGTTTCTCTGTCTCACAACTGTCTGACAACTATCTCTGACTGATAACTGAATGAAAAATGTTTGAAAGTGGTTCAGTTTAACAAATGGCGCTGTCTGCAGTGAATATTATCAAGAACAATCTCTTATGTAATTTCAAGGACCAACGACTGACCTTCCAATAAGTATGTGACACCGCTGCAAGTGGGAAAGAAAACTAATTATGCCAAGGAATATATAACTGGAAACTGGGTTTCAGCAAGTTCATCAGGAATACAATACAAAGTACTTTTATGCAACATCCTTCACACTAAGCATCTCAAAATGATTTACAGATAGGAGAAATTTTACCATTCATAAAAAAACCCAAAACAGATGTATTTGAAGGCAATCCAATTACAATATATCAGTTCTCCTGAGTAAAACTTAAAGATTGGACTGCTGCCATGCATATTTAAATTATACGGATAGGCACACATTATATAGGTTATAGTATTAAGCAAAGTATAAGGTTATATTCCCAAGTATTCAGGTGCATCCCAAATTTAATGTGTGAAAGCTGACACAGTTGCATTGACTGAGGCAAAGCAAGTATTTGATACAGCTGTGCAATCCAAATTGGAACAAAACAAAATAATAGGAAATATTTTGATACGCTCAGTACATGAAAGCTGTTAAGAGTTTGGAAGATTGTAGCTCTGAAATTGGCCAAATTCTGCCTTATCCTGTCTACATGCCTTGGAGTGAAAGAGGGAACAAGTCTAGCAGCTGAGGGGGAGGTTGTACAATTCAGTAGGATGGAGCCATTATCCTCTCTTCCCCCAGTATATACCTACAGGGGAATGTCTTGGTGAGTGCAGGCTACATCTTTGCAACAAGTGTAGCAAGAGGCACTGTGCTGGGACCTCTGGAAGTATGCTCATAGTCAGACCAAACGTCCATCTAGCCCAATATCCTGTCTTCCAACAGTGGCCAAAGCCAGGTGCTCCACAGGGAATGAACTGAACACCTAATCATTAGTGATCCATCCCCTGTTGCCCATTCCCAGCTTCTGATAATCAGGGGCTAGGGACATCATTAACATGCCACAGTTAACATGGAACCTTCTACACTACTCCAGAGAAGAAGGTGCTTCTCGTGCCACAAAGTTCCACCATGCATACATCTAAAATTTAATTTAATCTATTTAGAGAAATGCACAGCAAAACACTGGCACCTTAAAGTTTCCTCAAAGAGGATTTTTATATACCATGTTTTTTCTTAATGTGGAAGCAATGTCATGGCTTTGAGAGCAACCGAAGGTAATTTTAAAAAATGCTAAAAGGCAATGCCTGTTGTGTTTGATTGTGCCTAGAAGCTTCTAAAAATGGGTAGGTAAACCTGACAGAGTATTACTAGTATCTTCAGACTGGGTAGTGTCCCTTCTGTCTGAATTGCAGGTTTGTGCAGACTCCCGATGAACAGGGCAGCTACGACCTACTCTTCCTGTTCTGGACCAGCTGCTCTGGTTGTATTTGAATGTTAAGATATTTACTTAAATCATTATCAAGAGTTTAACAGATTTTTGTTGTGATACAGTGCATTATACTGTGTGTAATTAGAGAACTGGATCTGGTCTACATGAATATGTATCATAACTGCACAAGCCAGATTCTCAATCAAGTGAACGGGCTAGCAACCTCTGTAAAAATACAAAACAGTGCACAAGTAGGGCAAATTTTTCAAGATAATGCTCAGATCCATGAATAAACTCGTAAGAGTTCAAATACGACCGTCCACAATTCCCGTGACTGTGTGCATAAACTGCATGGCTGCATACACAAATGTCTAGTTGGCCACCTAACTAGCTATTTTCATATACAATTACCCAAGCTGCATACACAGCCAAAGTAATTGGGTGTGGAATCACAGCTGCCTTTTATTTTAAATGTAGGACTTTTAGAAATTATATCCAGACACTCCATATTGCAATTTGACTTGACCAATCTCTAAGGCTCAGACCCATTCACTAGAAGAACTATCAATTTCAGCAGAATTTATCTGCTGTTGCACCCACTTAACTTAAGTTACCTCTTAAATAATATTAAAACACCCCCAAACCCTAACCTGGGAGGCAGTTTAAACTGAAAATATTGGCCCCGATCCTACCAGGTGCACTTTGCAGGCTGAATCCTAGACTGGCTCAAGTCTACAGGCTCCAGGGTGTGCAGTGATCTACATAGGTGGTGCAGTTTTGCAGGAGTACTGCTATTTATGAAAAGCCATATCTGCACCAATAGTTGATGGCTTTTTTTATTTGCCATTCACTTTTCTGTTACTTTCTGCTGCTTTGGTTTTTCCCATTCGTTTTTATTATCAATCTATCTGGAGCATTACAACTTTATAATTTCCTAAGATAACCAAGGAACCAGCTATCGTTTTTTATTAATAAAAAGTGAAAGTTAAGCCCAAAGCTGCAAATAAAGCTCTACACAAGGCCCCAGATTCTAGATAGGATAAAATATATTGCAATGATTTTTGTAATGGAATTAAGAAAACATTACCTTTTATATAATGAGGTAATGGTTCACAAAGGAATGAAAATAATTCTTGCACATGAGCATTGTATGTAATCATTCAGAAAACAAAGTCAAATTCTTGAATACGCAAATTTGATCCCAGTAGGAATTTCCTTTTAATGATAATAATGAAGATGCCTACTGGTTTACAACAGTTAGTTTATTCATTATCATTAAGAACTCGATATAAAATGAATGCCAATCTTATATAACACAAAACAAAGGTTAAATGATGAAGGAAAATGATCTGATAAGCCCTTTTAAGTCACTTGTCTGATCGGAAGGTGAAAATAAAACATGATAGTAGGAGTTTACACTTTGATAGGGTAAATGAGCAATATCTTAATATATACAAGAAAAATATCAGTAGGGTCCACAGCACAAAACTGATCAGGTCTTAAGATCTAGATATCTATGAAGAGATTACTTAAAATTTCCATAAGTACATTTTCTTTTGGAATATTAAAGGGGAGAGCAGAAAGAATCAAAGGCTAGCTGGATAAACTCGGAGGGCTACTCAAATATAAAACATATTTCACTACTTAAGTGCTGGAACAAGTTTATTCTTCTAATTATCAGGAATTATAAATAAGCTTGATCATTCTGTAACATGCCAAATACTCTATGTGCAATTTAGAAATTAGATCCATTCCTGCACAAGTCCATTCTGTTTTTATTTTTAATCTTCTGATTATCACCTCTAAAATAACTACTACTAAGTATAATAATGCTAGTGAATGATTTCTGTCTCTCTCTCATACACAAAATAATTCTTATAATCAAAATGATGACAAACATCTGAGCTGTAGGCTTTCTGAATAGTTTTTGAATAAGAGTGTCTCTTGTAGAGAACTAAGATCTTAAGGGAAAATATACTCAGAAAAATCTTAACATTGATTTAGAAACTCTTGGAATGAAGAGGGTTGTAGGCAAGATAAAAATATAAGTCTAAAACAATAGGTCCAAATCCTGCAACACATATGATGAATAGCATTTACTCACTTGAGCAGTCCTACTGACTTCAATGGACCAACTGCATAACTGCTATTCAACAGGAGTAAGGATTGCAGAATTGGTCCCAGAGTTAATAGGGGATTTGAGTATCAATGTATGTAACCTACTAAAGAAAAATTGTTATATAACCTAAAACAATGAGAAAAGAAGGGAACGATTCAATGTTATTTGGTCAACATTTACTTTGACATCCAAGTCAAACATCCCAGCGGCTCCATGTAAATCACATCAGTGTCCTGATTTATTTTTTAAAATTACTGATGTTCATTGGTTGTGAAAGCTATATATATCAACTGTGTTGCACACATGTGCTAAGTGCATTAACACTGAGTCAACATAAGGTTTTGATATTTAGAGCTGACTGTAGTGGTTACAAATTGAGTGCACATCGTGTCAAGGGAGAGCATTATAGTGTCAGTCATTTGTCTATTATACCTATCACATTTACCAACGATGGCAACCTCAAAGTCATGTAATCTGTTGATGATCAGTGCTGTCATTGGTGACTACAGAACTTGTCTAAAGCCTAAACTAGATATGTAAATTCAGGAGATAAGTATGAGATAATATTCAGATTGCGACGATTTTCTTTCCCTATAAAAATGTTGGGCTAGATCCTCAGCTTTTGAAGTCAACAGAACTATGCCAATATACACGAGCTGACAATCTCACTTGTTGTCTTGTACTCAATTGACCATATCAACAAACATTGGAAAATAAACAACTCCCTCCCGCCCCGGCCTCCCCCCAAGAGTCAACAGCTGTCTTCAGTACTTAGGAGACGCTTTCTACCCATCTTAAATGGAACATCACCTCTTTACTCCGGGCAGTCTCTCTTGCCAATCTAAATGTATTTGCCTATGATACAGTGGTGGTATTGTCTGACATCAGAAGGATGTATCTGTTGATGTGCTGGCCATGGTAACCTTCACACTCATCTCTAGCCCTCTGCCTACCACAGGACAAGTCAGCGCTGAAGGGACAGAAATCATGCCCCTCGCCAGTGCTGGGACATAGGGAGAAAGTGCAATACAAGCAGAATCTGTAATACAGTTTGTAATATAAGGCTATCGCTGCCTCGCTTTTAAAAATCAGAATGACGAAACATTGCCACAGAAACATCACTATTATTTACAAGATGAAAAATTGAAAATAACATGATGCTGCCCTCAATGCTAATCTAAAAGAGATTTCTATTAACTAGAGAAAGAACCAATGTTTGGTTTGTATTCAAATACTGCCAGTCACATCCCATCCCATCAAATACCATTGTAAAAATCTCAAACATCAAATAGCATACGGTATTCATTCACATGACTTGTGAATGAGAGCAGTAACTGGGCAAAACATCCAAAGGCAGCCAGTCATGCCATTGGTTACTGAAAACTCCATTTGGATTCTTTGCAGGAAGACCGTGAGAGAGAAGATGACACACGTCTTTCAGGAATTTTGCAAAGTTTGCAATAGCAGCTCAGAAAAAAAAATGACTGCATGACTGGTAATAAAAGAACATCTCACAGTAATTCAATTTCAGATTGCACTACAACAACTATTTAATGAATTAATTGACATTTCTATGGCTCTGATCACCATATCTGAGCACTAAGATGAACCACATGTAATTCAAGTGCCCCAAGATACATGAGGGAAAAATAAAAAAATGTCACGCGCATCATTAACTAGCTGTTCAAAAAAGTATACAGCTTAAACAATTTTTAAATGACTGGGATGCAAAAATAAATAAAGTGTTAAAAAGCCATTGGCTGGGGAAACATCTATTGCTGTAAACTATGCAGTGCTTTCACTGAGCTGTGACAGAAACTTTGAACATGGAACCTTATACAGTTGTGGAAGATAAGGTTTGGTTTGATTCCTCGGTGTTCTGGAGTCATATTATTGCTTTCCACCAAAGTTTTTTGCTCAGTCAATCCTGACATTTTTGGCCTAAAGTTAATATTGATAAAAAGCATTTTCTCTGTCATTCACTGGTCACTTGTGGATGTGGGATAACAATACAATTTTTCCTTGTTTTAATTTCATACTGGATTGATCTTGATCGTACTAAAAGGGCAGCAGTTTTCTCTAGGAGGCCTTATTTTGAAAAGAGACTAGAACTGCAATTTAAATTGCTATTCTGAAAGTGCTGGAAATATGGGAGCTAGCAGAAGAAAGCTCTCATACTATCATTTATGGCAAAGGCACAAACATTAAGAAATGGCTAATGGCTAACGTCTATCATTTACAACGTTGTATAGGTAACTCTGCATCTGCAATACCTTGCTATGCCCAGTGCCTGTGGCAGATATGACTGCTACTTGCAGGGAACTTGTTGGGACATTTCAAACATGCATTTCCGATATCTACATTTTGCATTACACTGTACAAAAAGAACTACGAATGCCTATTACCCAGTTAAACTCAGATGGAACTCTAGATTTTACATGGTAAAATGTCTTATTGGATCCCTTCCTTTCCCCACTCCCCTGAAGCCCCTCCCCCCTCAGTATTTGAGTGTACATTTTGGTTAAGAACCTAACACTACTCAATAGAACTTTGCAGTGACAGGGCTTTGTGTATGAGTCACATGAGGTATTAACCCCCAGGTTTATCTTCAGGTGGTGTCCATGGGGTCATGCCCAGGGCCAGCTCTAGCCACCAGCGTCCCAAGCATGTGCTTGGGATGGCACTTTTCAAGGGGTGGCATTCTGGCCCTTTGGGGCGGCATGGCACTCCGGCCCCCCCCCCTTTTTTTTTTTTCCCTTGGGGCAGCAAAAAACCTGGAGCCGGCCCTGGTCATGCCCCAAATCCCTCAATTTTATAAAAATATCCCTCAGCCTTCTTGTTTGCAGGTATGAACCTTGACTCAATGGGAGACAAGGAGACTCTTCCTCCCTTCCCAGCTGTTATCATTTGCAGCTCCTTCTTCTACCACGTTCAGTACTCAACACTGGTAAGAAAGCTCCATCTATGGAGGGTATGTACATTCACCAGAAATATGTCTACCTGTCCCAGCATCCTGGTATTCCAATGATGGTGCTTCCAGAGATGGAGGGGAGGTGGATGCACCCAGTGCCAACTTGTAAACATATCATAGAGCAGCATTCTCCTTTGGGGATTGAACACCCAATACCCTCTTCCTTGATACCCAATTGAAATGTAAAGGGTTTCTAATCTGCTGCTCCAGCATTGGCCAATCTCTGAATAGCTATTATTTACAAAGAACCCCAAAGAGTTTTACTGACTTTAAAATATAGGAAGCATTCACTTACCACTGAAATACAGTGATGTTCAGAGTGGAATGCATTAGGCATTCTGCACCAATGACTCTACACAACAGTATTTTAGAGAGATAGTGAAGAATAACATTTAAAAATTGAAATGACAGGGTTATTTTAATTTTCTTTTAAATGTAATTACCTAAGTTGGAATTTGGCCAGAATGTGAAGGGAAGCTTAATGCCTATAAGTGGACAAGATACTGGTTTTGTATTTTATGCAAAAGGTAGGAGTTGGACACCTGTAAAACTGATTGGACCTCACTGGAAAACAATGCCTGCTTTCAGGATTCTATCTGTTACTCAGCATATGTATAATTCATTGCAAGAACTGGCTGTTATATAATGTGGTAATGGAAAAGAAAATTTATTGCACCTTCAAGTCTAAACCCACATATTAGAAGCACTAACCACATTTCTCACCTGGTCTTCTTCTCCACCACCTTCTTCATCATATTTCAGAATATTGTCCCTTACGTCATCTTCTGGATCGATCAACAGCTGTTTGGCCTGACGCTCCTTATCACGGCGTTTCATCCATACTACAAACATCAAAACTAGAACTAGATTGGAAAGGGGGAAGACCAGAAACAAAAACATTACTACTCTCCACATTATACTGTAGTTTACACCTTATGAAAATACATATTAAATCACCCCCTTTGATATTAAATCAGAATTCTAACCCATGACATGGAAGACCACATTCTACAGGCCACTATCCTCTGATCCCACTGAGGAATACCAAAAGAAACTACACCATCTGCTCAAGAAATTCCCAGTTACAGTACGGGAACAAATCTACATGGACACACCCCCAGAACCCCGACCAGGGGTATTCTATCTGCTACCCAAGATCCATAAACCCGGAAACCCTGGACGCCCCATCATCTCAAGCATTGGCACTCTTACAGCAGGATTATCTGGCTATTTGGACTCTCTCCTTAGACCCTACGCTTCCAGCACTCCCAGCTATCTTCGAGACACCACTGGCTTCCTGAGGAAACTACAATGCATTGGTGTTCTTCCTGAAAACACCATCCTGGCCACCATGGATGTAGAAGCACTTTACACCAATATTCCACATGAGGATGGACTAGAAGCTGTCAGGAACATGTATCCCTGATGAGGCCACAGCACGCCTGGTGGCTGAGCTTTGTGACTTTGTCCTCACCCACAACCACTTCAGATTTGGGGACAACTTATACCTTCAAGTCAGTGGCACTGCTATGGGTACCCGCATGGCCCCACAGTATGCCAACATTTTTATGGCTGACTTAGAACAACACTTCCTCAGCTCTCGTCCCCTAGTGCCCCTCCTCTACTTGCACTACACTGATGACATCTTCATCATATGGATCAACGGAAAGGAGGCCCTTGAAGAATTCCACCTGGACTTCAACAATTTCCACCCCACCATCAACCTCAGCCTGGACCAGTCCACACAAGAGATCCACTTCCTGGACACTACAGTGCAAATAAGTGATGGTCACATAAACACCACCCTATACTGGAAACCTACTGACCGCTATATGTACCTACATGCCTCCAGTTTCCATCCAAGACACATCACACGATCCATTGTCTACAGCCAAGCCCTAAGATACAACCGAATTTGCTCCAACCCCTCAGACAGAGACAAACACCTACAAGATCTTTATCAAGCATTCGTAAAACTACAATACCAGCCTGGGGAAGTGAGGAAACAGATTGACAGAGCAAGACGGGTACCCAGAAATCACCTACTACAGGACAGGCCCAACAAGGACAATAACAGAACACCACTGGCCATCACATACAGCCCCCAGCTAAAACCTCTCCAGCGCATTATCCACGATCTACAACCTATCCTGGAAAATGATCCTTCACTCTCACAGACCTTGGGAGGCAGGCCAGTCCTCACTTACAGACAACCCCCCAACCTGAAGCAAATACTCACCAGCAACTACACACCACACCACAGAAACATCAACCCAGGAACCAATTCCTGTAGCAAACCTCGTTGCCTACTCTGTCCCCATACCTACTCTGGCGACACCATCAGAGGACCCAACCACATCAGCCACACCATCAAGGGCTCATTCACCTGCACATCTACTAATGTTATATATGCCATCATGTGCCAGCAATGCCCCTCTGCCATGTACATTGGCTAAACCGGACAGTCCCTCCGCAAAAGAATAAATGGACACAAATCGGACATCAGGAGTGGTAACATACAAAAGCCAGTAAGTGACCACTTCAATCTCCCTGGTCATTCTATTACAGATTTAAAAGTCACTATCATAGAACAAAAAAACTTCAGAAACAGACTTCAAAGAGAAACAGCAGAACTAAAATTCATTTGCAAATTTAACACCATTAATCTGGGCTTGAATAGGGACTGGGAGTGGCTGGCTCATTACAGAAGCAGCTTTTCCTCTCCTGGAATTGACACCTCCTCATCTATTATTGGGAGTGGACTACATCCACCCTGATTGAATTGGCCTTGTCAACACTGGTTCTCCACTTGCGAAGTAACTCCCTTCTCTCCATGTGTCAGTATATAATGCCTGCATCTGTAACTTTCACTCTATGCATCTGAAGACGTGAGGTTTTTACCCCACGAAAGCTTATGCCCAAATAAATCTGTTAGTCTTTAAGGTGCCACCAGACTCCTTGTTGTTTTTGTAGATTTAACTGAATTATTTTGGTAGCTGAAAAACACTGTGTCTCACAATCCATACACTAACTATCCAGGATCTGAGGCATATATAATGACCTGACTCTGAGATGCACCCTTCTGGAAGTACAGCCAAAGAAAAGGGGGCAAAAGTAGTTTTAAGTCAGAGGTAGCTTTAAACCTAGGGGCTAGTCTACTTTATGATGGCTTTGAGTGTCCACAGGTTGGTCACTCCAACAGCCCAGAATAGCCAGAGATCAGCGTGGTCTGGCCAGATTTCACCTCCCTTCAACCTACCTCCTTCCCTCTAACAGAACATCTCTCCTTCTTGGGGCTGCGTGGGGTGAGGGCAGTGTGTTCAACTAGCCCTACGAGACCTGATGAAGTTCCCTACACATTTGGTATTTGCTGGAAGATGATTAAGCCACCTTTCTGGACCCTCTTTGCTTGCTGAATTAGTATAGTAAAAGAGATGCAGCAGAGCCCAGAAATAGGATTTCCATATTATATTAATTATCGTACAAAGAAACTGTGTTAAAGACTATTGTTAAGGCTGCAAAGTTAAGCACTCAACAGTTGGGATGTTTCAGAAAACAGCTGGGGTGTTTGACTTTTCTAATCTTATTTGTAAGGGCAGTGTGCATAGTTTCGTTTTCTGAAGTTGAGAATTGTTCTCTCAAAATAAAAAAAAAAGTTTGTGTAAACTCATGTGACAAAGATGGCTGCACACTGCTGATGACTCGTGGGCTGAAGACCTAGGTATCCTCTCAAAGTGTTGGACTATCTCAAGGAGGAGGTAACTCACTAGTGAAGGATCAGTGGAAATGTTGTGAAACAGACTATAGTTATTTTACATAAAAACACTCTAAGAGCTAAATTCAGCTCTCAGCTTTGTTAGTCTAGCTCCAAATTATTTCCAATGACTTCAGAAGAGTTACTCCGATGTAACCCAGTTCAGAACTTAGGACCTAAAATAGTATCTCCCTCTGAGCTTTTGTGTTTTCAGTTTGGTGGGACTCAGTTGTGCCTTTAAGGCACAGCCCTGCATTGGGGGCATTACAGAGCTGCATCACTCCATGAGCAATGCTAGGAATTTATCTCATCTGAATGAGGAAGAATGCCTCCCAGAGCCTGTGTGTGCAGCAAGTGCAGCCACTGCTTGCTAACTCCCGCACACGGTGGAGCTTACTACACTGCCCCCAACTGAATGGCTGTCCAACTCTACTAATATTAGTTGGACTTCACATAATGCTTTTCAGCTATAGATTTCAGAGAACTATTACAAAGATGGGGAAATTAACAAACAGGTTAAGTGATTTCCCCAAGATCAGAGGGACCGAGACGGTAAGAGAACCTAGGTTGCCTGACTCCCAATCCTGTACCCTAGCCATTAGATCAAGCCACTTCCCTGTGATTTGGAAATTAATAATTCATTGTTGTACAATCTTTTAAATTTCTTACTGTAACACTGGTGTTTCAGTTCAGAAGTATCTAACAGAATGTTAGTTCTAGTTAGGATGATATTCTCCCTAACAGCTGCATTTCTCATCAAAATGAAACACCTTAAACTCAGAAATGCTTAGACCTAGCTCCAGTTAAGCAATGACTTGAACACCAATCGCTTGTTCCAACAATACAGGGTCACAAACCTGTCTCCTAGCCAAGTCTGCAAAGTAGGATGCACACTGTGGGCAAGAATGACTTAGACTGAGTTTCACAATGAGATGATTCACCAGTGAATCTCTCTCAGAGTAAAACTGAGCTCTGAAGTTGTATATTATTTATTTATACAGTGCCACAACAGTGCATGGCACATCATATGCTCTGAAGAGTTAGTCTTTGACTTTGATCCAGAAGTCTGAGCCATGTGGATGCATGGTACAGGGTCCACCTGAACAGATCAGTTTGCGTGAACGAGGCCTAAGTTTAGACTTGGGTTTGAAGGCAAAAAAAAAGAGTGACTGGAAAGGGAAGCTGTGTTTTTTGTTTGAATCTTGACAATTCTCAAACTTTAGTTATTTTGTTAGTTTATAAGCTACAGTTGTTTAAAAAGTAGTATAAAAAGGTAATTCTTGTAGCAGGAGATGGGTGACTTCATTCCTAGTACAGAATGTACATTTCAAATTAGAACTAAAAAAGCATCCAGGTGGCAAGAAATCTCAATTCATCTGCCATGTAACTGTCTGAAGAACATTTGTAATTGATTTGGTAATTATGATAGCACTTCACTAAATCAATGGCTAACATTTTAAGAACGTTTCAGTAACATGGAAACATGTTTAATGTATCATCTCTGTGCACAGCCTGCTTTTCCTGGACAAACTGCTACTATGCAATTCTTTGCCAGGCATGGAAAGTTTATTCTTTTTTATGACTCCACTCCATCATTCTGGATATTCGGGATTGGTGCTGAGTACTCTTAACAGGTGAATCCCTTTCTTGTGTTTCCACTGCAATCAGAGATCAGCTAACCATATATGTAGGAGAGTTACAGTGTCTAATTTTACTACACTGGACAGTCAGTCATGGTGTTTGGTGATTTCCCTCATCAAATGCACTAGACACAAAATAGAATACCACTTTCAGCTTTATGCAGCACTTAGACCAGGGGTGGGCAAACTTTTTGGCCTGAGGGCTGCATCGGGTTTTGTAAATTGTATGGAGGGCTGGCTAGGGGAGGGGGTCATGGCCGCCCCCGGGACTCCTGCCCCATCCAACCCTTCCGGTCCCTGACTGCCTCCGGAACCCCTGCCCCTGACTGCCACTTGCCGCCCTATCCAACCCCCCTCCTTCCTGACTGTCCCCGGGACCCCTGCCCCCATTCAACCCCGTTTTCACCCCCGACCACCATCCACATCTGAACTCCCCTGCCCTCTATCCAACCCCCCCTGCTCCCTGTCCCCTTACCGCGCTGCCTGGAGCACTGCTGGCTACCGCCGCCGCCACCACGCAGCACAGAGCACCAGGTCAGGCCGGGCTCTGCAGCTGCGCTGCCCCAGGAGCTCACAGCCCCGCTGCCCAGAGCACTGCACTGGCGGCGGAGTGAGTGAGCTGAGGCTGTGGGCGAGGGGGAACAGTGGGAGAGGGGCCAGGGGCGATCCTCCCGGACCAGGAGCTCGGGGGCCGGGCAGGACGGTCCCATGGGCCGGATGTGGCCGGCGGGCTGTAGTTTGCCCACCCCTGACTTAGACAAACACATACCTCTGCTCTTGCATGACTAGCTGCTTGTCAGGCCTTGTAGGAGGGACTGTGATGTGCCACCTTCCCAAATCATAAACTACTTTACTTAATTCCATTGGGTTTGAGATAACAAAGCCAAATTGTGCCTTACAGGCACTGACCCCTGTTGGGGATGGTGTGGAGTCACACCTGCAGCAGCCTCGGGAGAGACTGGGCCTCTGATGGCCATGGCCGTGGCCTCTCCTCTTCTCCACCCACATGAGGCAATGTGCGCCCCGCAATGGGCCTGGAGGAAGGAGTCTCTGCACTCCTATGAGCACAGAGTATGGTAAGCACAAAAGGGCAGGTCCTTAACCCCCAATCTTGAAGTGCCCAAAGAAAGGCCAGCTGCCAGCTGGGCTCACATATTCCTAATATTGTATTAGTAATTATCACCAGAAAATCTTAACACTGCATCAAAGCTATAAAGTTGAATATGGGCAATTCTTTAGGAGGCAAGATCCTTGTCTGGTCCTGCTCATGGCAGAGAGATCTGCTCTAGGAATTACTTTGGGGAAGTTTTATGGCCTGCGTTATATAGGAGGTCAGACCAGATGATCACAATGGTCCCTTCTGGCCTTGGAATCTATGTATCAGCACTTGGATGGCTGAGGGGTAGGTATACTATTACCTTACACGTAAAAATCTTTTTGAAAAAAACCTCATGTTATCTGTGTAGGTTTGCTCTTGTGAAATACTATGAGAAGAGCTTAAAGAACCAATTTTCGAAAGACCCATGTACTTACTGAGCAAGATGATGATACAGAGCAGAATTGCAATGATGGCACCTGTGCCCAGTCCTGCACCAACAATCCGATCTACGTCAGTACAGTCTCCGTTTATGTCACATTGGCAAACCTTCACCTTCAGAATAGATGTGCTAGACTTGGGAGGATTTCCAGAATCTGTGATTATTATAGGAACATCATAGATACCAGCCTCAAGGAATCTGATCCTTAACGAAAGTTGGGCATGATCACCTATATGAGAAAATATGTTAAGTGTAAAAATAAAATGTACTGCTTATGTGGATGTTAAACAATGATGGGAAATTTACCGGTTTCTGAACTCTATATTAACCTTTTGTTACTGGATGTACTGGATGCCACATAAGGTGCCACAGACTTTGTATTACTGTGAATGTTAGTTTCTAAATCTAACTTTTAAAATGTCTCTCATTCTCAAGGGAGCTCACTTTAATGGCATTTGGTATCATTTCATTCACATTAATCTAAAAAATCCGAGCATCTAGGGAAACAAACATCGCCAGACAAAACGAAACAAAATGCAGGGAGTAGTTCATTTAAAAAGATTAAAGTTTCCGTTGTGTAAATTAATTTTACCACTAATACGAATGATGGTCCAATTCCGCTTAATACTAGGAGGAGTTTCTGGCAGTTCAAAGGCAAATGGTCCTGCATTCGGATCAATATCCCGGTCTGTTGCTGTGATGTTAGTTGCATTGGGCTGTAGCGTTTCACAGGTTGTAGCCTCTTGAGGATGCACTTGGGGAGCATTATCATTAATGTCAAGCAAATATATCTGAAGAGTGCCAGTCCCACTCATAGGAGGAATTCCTTAAAGAAACAAAAATTGGTATCTTGATTCTGCTTCCTATTAGAAACCTATTTAAATATTTCATATTTCAGCTACCAATGTACATGTGTTCAGTTACAATGTAAACTGAAATTTGATTTGAAAGGACAATTAAAACACCGACAACAACAAAACACGCTTCTTCTACCCCTACATTACTCAAAATATACCACATTGTTTTATAATGTTTTTCATGTTTAATGTCTGAATGTCACTTATTAAGAAACCTTACACATGCTTTTGAAATAACTGTGAACTAGACTTCAAGCTAGACTCTGACTGGGCCAGCCCAAGAACTGCTTGAGCCTAGCATTGATAGCAGTGTCAGTGTTCCCTGAGGACAAGAGTGGAGCCAACTGAACAGGACTGGAATTGGTGTGTACTCTCTGCATTCTCTGAAAGCATAAAGCAGGGGCTGCTTTGGCCTGCCATCAAAGCAAAATGCCTCCAGGAGCTCATGCTGAGCAGTGCCCTTCCACATACCTATATTTTAGGGCTCTGGCTTTATAAACAAAATCTGGCGCTTGGCCTGGAGGCTGCAAACCTGCGCATGAGTAGTTTCACTGTCTTCATAGGGAATGTTCTTTGAAGGCACAAGTGTCTGCATGATTAGGGCCTTAGCTGGTGAATACAGGAACAAAGGAATTCCCATACTGGACCAGAACAGTAGTTCATCCAGTCCATTAAGCTATCTCCAACAGTGGCCAACACCAGATGCTTCAGAGAAAGAGGCGAACAACCCTGCAGTAGGCAGATCTGAGATAATCCCATCCTCCAGAGACCTCTCCACCTAACCTCCAATAATTAGATTGACTTATGCCTCTAAGCATGAGATTTTACATCCCTTCCAAAACTCTCTTTTTTAGTATTTACTTTTCTAGCTCTGGATATTCTTATCTGTATAGTATCTAATACTTCTTTAAATCTTGTTAAATTCTACCTAGAATGACAATCCATGGTAACAAGTTCCACAATATAATTACCCATTGTGTGAAACTTGCCACTTCAATTTCATTAAATGCCCCTCTATGCTTATGTTATGAAATAAGGAAAATAGAAGTTTCTGCTCTACCTTCCTTATACTATTTACTATTTTAAATACTTTTATGATGTCACCTCTTATTCATCTCTCCTAAATTTTCTCTTCATATGAGATTTTTTCCCACACTCTGAATATATACCCCTAAATCCGCAAAATCCTTTTTGGAGATGAGGTGACTAATAAGTAACACAGTATCCCAGATGAGGGTACATCACTGATTAATGGAATTGTAATATTTCCCATATTAGTTCCCATCCCATTCCTTGTGCAACCTGCAATTTTGTTTGCTTCTTTAACCGCAGCTTGACACAGAGGAGAGGGCTACACTGAGAAATCCACGATGATGGCCTGGCCTTTCCCCCCAGGTGTTGCAATTAGTTTAGAATAGAAAGATATAGTGCACTTTTTCATTCCAACATGCATTATTTTGCATTTTTAACACTGACTTTCATCTGCTATTGTGTTGCCCATTCACCAAGCCTGATTAGAGCCTCCTGCAGCTCCTCGCAGCCTTCGCTGGACGGAACTGTCCTAAATAATTTTGTGTCATCTGCAAAATTTGCAACCTCACGGGTTAACCCATTTTTCAGATATTTGATCAATATATTAACTCCAATCTTAGTACCTTCTGTGAAAATTGACCATTTATTCTTACATTTTTGCTTTCCGGCTAGTATGATACAATGTCATTCAAATATACAGAATTAAAGCTTTCTGAATATATATAAATGTGAATACATACCATTGTCAGATGCAAGGAAAGTCGCATTATACATGTTATTTTCCACATATTGTGACTCTCTGTCCAAAACTGCAATTGTAGTTATCTGTCCACTAACTGGGTCAATTTTTAGCCAGTTTGCAGGATCTGAAAGCTTTGAGTACCTGCATATTTGACGATAAGAAAAGTTATTTATCCTCCAATAAGGTTTTCAAAAAATGAAACGTAACAAATATATTTTAACTCATTTTCTGAAAACGCATATATCTGGTACTGTACCAATATTTTATGAGTTTCAGTTTTATTAGCTTGCATTCTAGAGTTTTTTGGCTACACGTACTGTTTTAATAAAGAAAGTTTTTAAAAGCCTTGACACGTAAGTAAGCTGTTACATAACTCTATTTTACATCAGTTATATACAACTGTCTGAAATGTGAACATACACGTCTTAAATTAGTAAAGTGCACAATTTTCTTAAGTTGCATATGACTTATTCACTACAAGAATGCAGATTTCACATTCAACCATGATTAAAGTATTTTAATAGGAACTCCTACTTGAATTATAGCATGAGAGCCATTTATGCGGCCTTCTCAATTCTGTTAACCATGTGTGCGTACATATGCAAAGAGAGGGAGGAGATAGTAGACATATTCTGATTTGACAGAAGTGACCCTATTATTTTAAGATCTTTCAGTCCCAGTTGATGACAATAAATAATTGGTTTTCTATAGATACCTCAGTGTATCCAACTAATTTTACTGTACTCTCTGATTCTGGTCATTCAAAACCACCCTTCCTTATGAGAAGTTGTCATTGTATCAATTATTAGTTTACATAAATTACAAACTATCTTAGTTCATGTGATATTTAAAATAAAAACAACAGTGCTAGGCTACAAAGTTATAGACCTATATATGACTTTTATGGCCCAAAATGAGCAAATGTCAGCAATAACAATTAATTAACTAAGACTATGTCTACATTTAAAACGCAACAGTGGCATAGCTGCTTACTTCTCCCGTCACTCTAGTAAATCCACCTCCCCAAGAGGCAGTAGTTAGTTGATGGAAGGATTCTTGTGTTGACCTAGCTCTGTCTACAGGGAACTAGGTCATCTTAACTACATCGCTTAGAGGTGTGGATTTTTCACACTCTGAGCAACATAGTTGGGTCGATATAATTTTCTAGTGTAGACCAGCCCTAAATAATACAGAAAAAGTAAAATTATATGAAGTCTCATTTTACAAGGAAAGCACAAATGAGAGATTTTTTTGCCTGCATGAAATCCACAGTTGTTGGGGATGGGATAATAAATCCTGATCTGATGCAGGGCAGCCATAAAGTTGAGCCACAGCAATCACAGCCTACGACCCTGATCAGCAAGGTACATCAGCATGAGCATAAATTTAAGCCCGACTCAATTCACTGAGACAGCCCACATGCTTAAAGTTCAGTATGTGTTTAGGTACCTTGAAGAATTTGAGCCCTGTAAGCAGAAGAAGATGCCATAGTTTGCTGTACCTGCAGATCTGCACTAGATGCAGACTTATTTGCAGTCCACCCATAATTCCCTCTCTGGGGTGCTGTAGTAAACAGAGAAATCGTACATGGGCTCTTCACTTCATGGCCAACCCCAAAGAGAAATACAACATTCTGTATTCTGTTTCAAGTCTTCAGAGCCTGTGCAGAGGGCTGGGGGGTTAGGCCCAATTTTGAGATTAACAGCATGGGATAAGACAGGAATGTGCTTTACACCATACCTTAGAGCAGTTTGCTGCATGTAACGATCTGGGTCCTGAGCGGTGAAAGTAGTTAACATGTTACCAGCAAGAAGCCCTTCCTCCTGCCGTATAAGCTTAGGGTTTGGGACAAAATATGGACTCTCATTCACATCAATGACGGTAATGGATACAGTTGCTGTTGACTGAGGAGGATGCTGAATTCCCTTGGCCAAAGGCACTTGATTTTCCGCAGCTACAGTAAGTACAAACATCCTATTGGTCTCAAAGTCAATTGGCTGGCAAAAACAAAAGGGGGAAAATATTAGCAGTTGTTCATAGTAGTGACTGGCATGCAAACAAAACATTACTTTAAAAGTTCTTCTCTTTTATAATGCTTATATTGAGCTAGATGAACACACAGCCTAAACGAAAGAGAACTTCTGCAAAACCAGAACATATAAAGTTTCTATATGTTTTTCTGGACTACAGAATTCTGTAGCACTTCAGGACAATTTCTGCAGCAGCTCTTCTAGTGCCAAGGGCAGCTAGGAACATCCATAGGCAAAGGGATTCAAGGGGCAATGATAGCTAATCTGACCCCTGCTTAGTAGGTTCAGCCACTCCTTGTCCCTCAAGGAGCGTGTTCCTTTTTCACTGTGGCTGGTGTAGAATCTCCTGCCAACTTCTGCCCCCTCAAGAGTCCTTAAGCCAAATTAGTCCTAATCGGTGCTTACAACTTTTCTGGGGGGTTTCCTCAGAATGTCATTTATTTATCTAGATTTACTTTTTTGCCTCTCTACTGTCAGTTTAAAAAAATAATTTAATTTGAAGTATTTCAAGCAGATTATGCCCTTGGGAATTTTATTTAATTCTCTTTATACTGGTTTGATTCGAGTATCATTTTGTTTGCTCTTTCAGAGGTTTCAAGTTTCTAACTGTCAACAGATCTGAAATGGATTAATACGTTCCTAAATACAAGGCACACAGGCAGTCAAGTGTGTCTTGTCAGCAGAATCAAACATAACTGGTATCTCTCGAGAAATGACAATTATACAGCATAGGGACTTGTGGAAAAAAACAAAACAAGCATGCAATGTAGCCTAGATTGCTGTATAAAGCCACAGATTTCCCACCCCCCAAGGTACTGAAGGATGGATAAATAAATAAATAAATAAATAAATGATTCCACCATATCCCAAACTGGAACACAGGCATTTCAAGCTTGAGTGCTGGATTTCATATCCTGTCACCCACTTGAGTGGATGGATCCAAAAATGAACCAGACAAACTAAGAGTCCGGACACTTATCAGACAGATGAGAGGAAAGGGGACTACTTCTTGACAGATTCAAATTGTAGTACTGCCTTTTTATCATAACTTAAAAAATAAGTCATTCCTTCAGTCCAGGACTTTTTTGGCTGGTGAATGAAGATGAAGAACCTGCTCCATACAAGGCTTTTGAATGAGGTTTTAAAAATAGCATCGTCCTTTAGAAGCCTGTTGAAAAGTAGCTTCCTACCATCACTACACCACTCTCCTTCCCCTCTGATATCCTGATTGGCTATTTTGTGTCGTCAGCTGCCTAATGGGAACATACTGGCATCATACTTGTGGGGAAAGGCACCCCTAGGCCTGGAAGACCAATGCTGACCAAAAGAAAGAAAGCAGTTTGTTTACTACTCCAGCAGACAGCCGTTAATGCTAGTTCTGATGCCACCGCTAGGCGCATGGCTTTTTCACAGGCTAATTTTTATTTCTGGCAAATAAAGGTTTTCTAATCTGCTGGCTGGTGAGTCTTGCCCACATGCTCAGGGTTTAACTGATCGCCATATTTGGGGTCAGGAAGGAATTTTCCTCCAGGGCATATTGGCAGAGGCCCTGGAGGTTTTTCGCCTTCCTCTGCAGCATGGGGCACGGGTCACTTGCTGGAGGATTCTCTGCACCTTGAGGTCTTTAAACATGATTTGAGGACTTCAATAACTCAGACATAGGTTAGGGGTTTGTTACAGGAGTGGGTGGGTGAGATTCTGCGGCCTGCATTGTGCAGGAGGTCAGACTAGATGATCATAATGGTCCCTTCTGACCTTAAAGTCTATGAGTCTATTTAAAAGCTAGCTAACCTGATTTTCAGAATTGGTAGTTTTAGATTGTTCATGATAATGTAAGTAGGAGGACCATTCAAAAGGTGAACAAGTTACTTTCAGAACAAGCATGGTGAACATTAATTTTAATTTCAAAATTCGCACTGGCCTCAGGATTAAACAGCAGGGAGATACTTATTCTCTGTGCTCTCCTACTTATCTGTCTCTGCTTAATTTAATGAGTTGTGGATATCACTTACCTTCACAACAGTTACCAACCCATCATTACTATTTGGATCAGTCAGAATAGTAAATCGGCCTGTAGGATCTCCACCAGTCATTCGGTACATTGCGTTCCAGGCAGGAGTGTGTGGCTGATCCTTATCAGTTACAGTTAGATTAGCTACTATGACATCCACTCTATTTTCAGGTACCTCGCCATAGAACTACAACAAAAAAGCATACATTTTTACAGATTTTAAATTCTGTTTACCAGAAGCTGGGAATGGTCGACAGGGAATGGATCACTTGATGATTACCTGTTCTGTTCATTCCCTCTGGGGCATCTGGCATTGGCCACTGTCGGAAGACAGGATACTGGGCTAGATGGGCCTTTGGTCTGATCCAGTATGGCCGTTCTTATGTTCTTATATATATCAGTGTATAACAGCATCATGAAATACTCATCAGAGCACAGAAACTGGTATTCCTCTTAGTTCAATTGTATACTAAGAGGTGTAAATTGTCTTCAATGGAGCTATGACAATTTATATCACCTGAGGATTGAAAACCTGTGAGGATTCCTGATGTCTTGCTTTAGTCAATTTAATCAAAAATCTCTGTGATCCATTTATTTAAAAAAAAATCTGACAAATACTTTAATAAAGGAGAACACCACCTGGCAGTCTACCATTATCAAACAGTAACGTGAGCTAGCAAACTAAAACCTATCTGAAACCACCTAGAAAATGAGGGGGTTGATTCCTTAGCTAAATACTGTGTTTTGGATTAAGTATGGTATGTCCTAAGGGACAGATTCTCCTCTTGGTTAAATCCTTGCAACACAGCAGGCTATTAGATAAGTAACAAATATTTTCAATTCATATATATATATAATGTGAAAAACTCCTTAATAATGGCCATAAACATTCATACCCTTCATTTACTTCTGTCCTGTACTTACAGTCATAGCAGTGAACTCTGGAGGATTGTCATTGACATCTGTCACTGTGATGACAGCAGTTGCTGTGTTTGAAAGACCATATGTTGGGTTTCCTTCCATGTCCGTAGCTTGAATTATTAATGTATACTGCTGTACTTTCTAAAACACAAAATGACACCAACATAAGTTATAGACAAAAACAACATTCCAGTAGGACAGCAGGTGTTCCATAAATTGTGCTTTATTACGCAAAGAGCCTATCATACTGTTTATTCCAGTTAACATCAGTTGAAATGACTGAAGCAAAGTTTACATCACTAGAAGTACAGCAGTGGTTTGCATCTAAATATATTAAACTGCCTGCATTTTTCATACATCACTTGTGATTGGGGAGGCTTGCATGATATGCTCTTACTATGAATAATGAAAGAACTTTATACAAGTTACTGTTATTACCACAGAGGTAGAATTTTGACTAAACTTTTTGTTTTGTTTTAAATGGAAAAAAAGTATAATAGTTCAACCTGAATAAGTAGTAAATCCTAAAGGGTTTTATGAAATCTGAGCCAGAGAATATTTTTGTCCAAATGACTATAACTGCCAAGGCTTTATTGTAGTAAAGCCTAAGTATTAGAATGTAGCTGCAAATTCTTGATATCACTATGGAAACTGGAGCTGTCAAGGCTAACAGAAACTAGTAAAGTAACTGGAACACCCCCTTTCCTCCGTCCCTGATTATTTCTATAAATGTTAAACATTCCAAACAAGATATTCCCTTCCTTCTCCCAATTTGCCAGTGCCGGTTGCTTTATGTGTTGTTAAAAACAGCACTCAGTACAGAGAATCTCTATTCTTAAATCATTGCTGGAAGTATGCCAGGTCTTTCTGAGGCTCAGTGTTAGCTCTATGAAAAAGAATTGCCTGACAGATTAGATCTCAAAACCAGCTAGACCTTACTAGTGAATTTATAAGATTCTTTTTAACAAATTACGAAGTTTTTCTGTACATTTCTATTGTGAAATGTAAATAAAGGGTTTTTTTTACACTTCATTTACCAATTCAACTTCAGCTTTAGCACTCCCTAGCTTGGTGGGATGATACTATGGCATGAAATTCAGTTCTTCCTCCAGCAGAAAACCGGCAATGACATGAGCATTTGTTATTACTCTGAAATGTTACTTTCATGAATGGTTTATGGAGACAGCTAAAGAAATTTTTTTCTGTCAAAATAAGGATACTTAAAGAAAAGCACAGTTTTTTTTTATTTCCTACAAAACCACATCCTCTCCCCCACACATTCTGATTGCTTGTAAATTGGAGGTATGCAACTGATTATTTCACAAGATAAGTTACAAGACAGAAATCTTTGAGTTAACCCCTCCCCCACAAAATAATTACTTTTAAGAAAACTAACAAGGATCCATTCAATTAAAATTTCTCATTTGCTTTCAAATCTTGGATTGATATTATCATATACATAGTGGCCTCTGTTTTTAAAAATGTGTACACTTATAAGTGTATGCACACTTGCACCTGACTTTCACATGCAAAAGATCCAGGCTCTAATTCACGAAACCATCCCCATTTAGGGACGGACGTAAGTTTAAGTCCCTAAAGCATGTACTTCCATCCTTTTCTATACAGGGCCTGGACAGTGGGGGCAAGTCATTCTTTCTAAAACAATACTGTTTATATATAAAACTGATTCTGCTTCAAGAAAATACAGGTATAAAAATCCTCTTAAAGGTTTGTTCATGACACATAAACAAGACATGTAGTGATGAAAGAATCAAAGGAATACATTTGTTACATTTATGCTATGGAACAACTGTGCATTGCTTATTGTGAAACAATAAACATAACATAAAAATATCAGGCCAAATCCTGGGCCCAGATTCTTCTGTGGCAGAAAGATAGCAGGAGTTCTATGACCCGTCTTTGGCTCTGAAGTCACAAGTCCTGAAGCGCTAGAGAATTGTGTTAGGATTACATGGCTACCCAAGTCCTCCTCTTTTCCAGAATCTTATTATTTATTTTTGACGTGCACTCCACATATCAAGCAAACATAGGGTCCCACCCCAATGAGCATGCAATCTAAATATTCTTCTTAGTCTGACCCTCATGTGTGAAAGATGAACTACTTGGGATGAGATTGTTGGGAGGCATTGGGCATGCACAAGAAAGGAACAGCCCAGCACGCTTCAGCCTCTGTAGGACCTTCACAGCAACACCCCTGAAAAAGAACTGTCAGGTAGGGAGAGAAGACAGTCCCACTGGCTGAAATCTTTCCACTCCCACCCGAGGCAGGCAGTAAGAGAAAAGAGCACTCCACCTACCTAACCTCAGATACAAGGCAAGAATCATTGGTTATGTCTACACTACAGTGGCTACAGCGGCACAGCTCCGGTGTGGCAGCAGTGCTGCTGTAGTGCAAACAGTTCCTACACAGGGGTTTTTCCGATAATGTAGGTAATCCACCTTGTAGTTAATTTTCACCTGGGAAGTGAGTGTGGGTTCCCTCATTTCCCCTTTTACACACCAGGCCCAACACTCCATACCATGGGTCAGCTTGATATTCAGTTGGTTCATCAAGCTACCTAGAGCTAACATGCCGCTTACTACTCTATAAACAGGGCTAAAGGATCTGGCCTACATAGTTTAGACTTTTACAAAGAACAGGTATATGTCCAATGTTCTACGGGCCAAATTAAAGCTCTTACAAGAGGAACAAGCCTGGGTAGACATGAAATGATAGAACATTATCCAAGTGCAGCCTAGCACCTTCAGAATGCTCACTGGCAGCTCCTGTAACAGTGCAGTATGCACTTCCCCACTCCGGGTTAGAGCATCTGGCTAGTGAATGAGTACTTGGCCTCCTGAGACAGGTCCCTCTAACAGCACTATTAGAACTGCAAACTATCTGGCTTCTTCAACATGATCTCCTTTATTGAAGCAACCAACTGATGGCTGCCTCTGCCTGGGAGGGACACTCTATATCCTCTCCACTCCAGGGCAGTTGTTTTAGAGCAGTCACAATTTGCTCCTAAATTTCCAAATGTGCATACCATTGGCTTCCATCATCTGGAAATATACTAATGTTGCTTTAGTCTATTATGGATTAAAAATGCCTTTATCTTATTTTTGTCTAGTTTAGTATTTTAAATGAGTATTTCTCAGGCACTTTAATACAACAATATTCAAAAAAGATGTCAAAAGCACTTATTTTTTCCAACATCTTTTACAAACAATTATTCATTTGGACATCAGTAAAGTGATCAGTGAGTAGAATTAATGGCAAACTACTGTGGTGGAATGCCTCCTTTATTGTTAGTTTGAGGGTCTACAGGGAAGTCCTGATGTGGCAGCTGATTTCTTCTGTGGTAAATCAGGTAGTGCTAGTTGCTATGTAGTAGAAGACAGAGATATCATTTATACAGACTGTAAGTCCTTCTGAAAGTACACATGTCAAAGAAGATCCCAGGGCTCCAAAACTGGAGGTAGATGAAAACCCAAACCTTTCTTTTAGTTTAAAGGGCAACATCAAGTGAATTTAAGTGACTTTTCCAACGCCACATGGAGGAATTATTGTTAGAGACAGAATTAGAAGAATTCAGAAGTTCTTGGATACCAGTCCTGGGCTCAGAACAACTGACTAAGAATACCATTTCCCTTATTCATTATTAATCCCGATGTACTCATTTTAATTATGCTTTCAAAATGTAAAAGTAGTAATATTTTTTCTGTTTATTTTGCTCAAAAAGTTTAGGCTTTAGATGGCTTGATGGCATGAGAAACCCTCAACGAATCCTCCATCAATCTGAGTGCCAGAAAATTTATCCTACATGCCACTAGTGCAGTCCAGGAATGGAAGGAAGGTTAGATCCTTCCTCTTCATGTGGAGCTCCTGATCACAAGCCAGGAGAAAGGCTCCATTTCCCATCCCCCTCTTTTCCTGAAGAGCTGAGCAGGAGGAGGATGCAGCCTCTCTCCTGAGGAACTACTGCCACTTCTGAGTCACAGCTAGCTCCGGCTGTCCTTGTCAGCACTGTTCTGCCACAGCATTCACTGTGTGTGATTTTTAATTCAACAAATGCAAGCTGGCAAGCATGTCTGTGAAGGGTGAGCAATTATAGCACGGTTGTGTAAATTAATTAACACTAAAATACAGGTTACAGGACAGTTCACAAAAAGTTTTGAGTTATGTGCAAAGAAATGTAAAATGAACTGTGTTAAATAAATATATATTAAATAACGTTAAAGAAGTAAATATATATTTTTATAAGAAAATGCAAAAGGGAACTTTTCTGCTTTCTGTATGTGTCTTATTGATACAGCTTTCAAAGGCTGTAAAAAAAAATCAGAAAGTCAGTTTTTGTCTTATCGACAGTGGATTCTTGGTCTATGTAGAGGACAGGGCAAACAATGACTAATTTATCAGCCAGGCCCTAATCCCCCTAGCAAGACAGACTAGGGAAAACGGATAATGACTGGACAGAACTAGCCAACCACTCCAAGGCTATAAGAAACAGATAAGTAACAATAAGACAACTGTTGTAAAAAATAATGAATACATAAAAGCAATGGTTTAAAAAAATAAAATAAAAAAGACAGTACCAATTAGAGTTGTAGCAGAATAAAGTAAAAATGTATTAGAAAATATATTTAGAATGGAATGTTTATAAATGAGGTAATTTTAATAATTTGAAATTGTGTGCTGTTATGAGGCAAAGTACAAAAAATGTGTGTTTAACAAAGGCAGGTGTGTGTGTCAATGTTTGTGTGTGCGTGAAGCAACACAGGACATACGCCAGATTGGACCAGCATGAATTTAATAAAGACAGAAACAGCCTACCTGTGCCCAAGGACTGGGTAATTCATCACTACATTATCCTGCTCATCTACTTTACTTATGTTTTATGCTTTATTAAGGTGGTAAAATCTTGTCCTAAAATGTTCTTATTAAACCTTTAAACTAGTTAAGCTCAGTAAATGGCGCGGACAGTGTTTTTTATCCAACAATACAGTAAGGACGTTTGCTGGAAACCGCAGGATGAGTCTGTTTCTAGACTGAAATAAACTCACCTCTAGGCCATCCCATCTCATCCTCTCCCCCAAACCATATCCATGGCAAGACCCCCACCTTCCTTACTCCTTCTCTTCAAGACCCCTTCCTCTTTCTGAGCTAACTCCAGTGAATGTGAGTGAGACTAGATGCTTTACATTCTATGCAAAACAAAGCTTTAATTATCATTTACCCCTAGGATATTTGTCAAAATCCAAGTTTTCAAATCTTGGGGCTGGCCAGCTCTAATGGAGTACTGGTTAGGCAGTGCTGTGCAAGGGGGAAAAAATTACATTTGAAAAAAATGTGTAAATTACATACAAACTATTTTACATACGCACAAAAAGGGACAGCATTTAAAACACAACCTATAAAATTTAGGCCTGCCTTACCTCTCTATCAAGTCCAGCTGCCACTGTGATAATGTCACCAGTTTCATTGTTGATTGTAAACATGTTCGGTGAGGGGGTGCTTGGGGCCTGTGACAAGATTCTGTATCTCAGCATCCCATTCAGTGCATTAGGATCATCAGCATCAATAGCAGTAACAGTCATCACATAGGTTCCTAACAGCACAATACATAATTAGTGTTAAATAAATAGTTTACCTGAATTACACAAGGTCACTTACAAGCACAAAAATGGTCAAAACGTTTACTTCTTTTGATAAACATTACACATTCTTTCTCTTACCCAAAGGAAACTGAGTAGGCCTGAGTCCCAGGATTTATGAAGCAATTAAGATACATAACAGAAGATAACAACACTAGTGTTTATAAAGTATCAAACTTGCTTATTACTGAAAAAGCTCTACAGGCAATCAAACCCTGCAATTCTGCCATAAACACATTTAATTAACAATGAAGCTTCTAAAGTTTAAATAGTAGGCTCAATCACTGGGCCAAATGAAACATTTGATAATCAAAACATGTTTAATTTTAAAATGTGCCGCATGTGTTAACTGTGTATGAAAATCAACGCAAAATCAAAACAAGGGCTTTTCTAGATACTATTTCTTTCCCTTTGCAATCCTGACTGTTTAAAATCATGTTGGTTCTTGGCACTTGAACTTGGCATAATATGTCTTGAGAGAAACTGAAGGAACATGTCAGTTCCTAAAAATTCCTTGTTGCACTGCTAAGGAAATGGTTTCTGACACAAAATTTGCATTTAGATGTAAATCTGAACTTATTCCAATTTTGAGGGTGGTTCAGATACATTATTTGGTTCTGGAGAAAGTCCTAAGTTGTACAGTTTGGTTCCAAATCCAAACTTCCCCAGAATTACTGAGATTCACATCCAGGACTATATATAGGCTCCAATCCTGCAATTAATGGCATGGACTGTATTGTTGCACTGGTGCACTGTCAACTGCATGATTGCATCTGTATATAGATATAGACGCTAATTTTAGACTCTCATTTTTGTCAGCCTTGGCCTAAATAAATTGTATCACACAGATCACATAATCTATTATGTAATACATACTATATTAGGTGTATTTATTTTATATATAAAACAGAGAATGGGCTTAAAATGTATATATAATTATATAGACTCTCCAGGGATATTACATGGCATTTCCTTTCTAACAAGGAAGCTATTGTAAAACTTTTGTTTTTAAAATGTTGACATTGTCTTTTCTAGACATTGGGTCACTGGTTTCTTGCTTGATTTCAAAAGGACACTCAAGTAGGTTGCTAGAGTACAACATATGGATGTACAAATACCCCAAATTGCCACAGGACAAGCAGAGAAAAATGTGTTCCACAACCATATATGGTATCATTACTGTAAATCTATTCGACTTCTTTTAGTTTTTATTTTTAATCCCCTAGTGTTCTTTTTATTCAAAAACTCACTAGTCAGGGGAGAGAGATATTTACAGAAAGAGGCATATTAAAAGGTCACTAATCAGTTGTCTAGCAACAAACTAATCCTCAAAGTTACAAAACAACTGTTTGGCCTCCTTTATTTTTCAGGTGACTCCAATCTTGCATGGGTGCTGCCATAATATAAATATTTGGGTGCTGTCCAAATAAAGTAGTCCTTCCCCATTTTCCTTCTCTCTGCATTGTCCCTTACTCATTCCCTAACATGTGTAATGAAGTCTTTCTTTTAAATTAATTTTTAGCTTGCAAAAATGTAAATTAAAAATTAAGGGTAGTGGCAATCTAGCTTCCTGAAATTTTTGTCGATTGCACCTTTCAAAAATGTTACGACTTCTAAATGTATTTTTCTCCAAAACTAAAAAACCCATCTATTTTCACACAGAAAACCTGCTATATTTTACCTGGCTTTGATCCTTCAGGCACTGTCCCATTCCAGACTTGGTGTAAGAACTCAGGCCTATTGTCATTCATGTCAATAACATTAATGACAATGTCAATAGGATTCTCCACCTGGTTTCCATTTACATCCACTGCATGTGCTCTCAGCTGCAAAAGCCATTGGGAATTGTGTGAGTTTGCAAAACATATGAACATACATGGACATTAGCACAGACAGGAAATCTTACACTAACTATTTTAGCCTGATTTATTTTAGTATCTTGATGACTTAAATTTTCAGTTTATTGAGGGAGCCTTTGTAGATGGAGTTCAATGGGCATAACACATGTGTAACTGAGGGCAGAACTGAGCCCTTTACATTTAACGAAGGATATAAATTTCTTTGTTTTTTCTATCTATTTTTGAAGGCCTTTTTTCCTTCTGGAAATTTCTTCAGTTGAGAAAGAAAAAAAAATCTGAATAGTTCACCCAGGGGGGGACAGATTTCTGTGGGGCAGGTTTCAGACTCCCATCAGCCTATTTTACGGACTCCAAATGACTTTTGGAATAATAATACTACCTAATGTTTTATAGGCTTTTTGTACTTCTTAACCCTGATTGCCAGTGGAAAGTCTTCAGGAACACCCAATCCTGCACTATCCATATGGAGGTCTTCTGTCCTTCATCAGAAAATTTTTGTTGGTAATCCATCTGAAATTAATATTGCTTCATTTTTGTAAATTTTGAAATGGTATTATGGAAACTGTATTGTAAGAATATTTCAAAGGAAAGATAGGATTCTAGACAATATTCTTCATTTAAAGCCTAAAAAAGAAAAAGACTAATTGTGTATATCTATTTTGTTTTGCTGGCAGAGTATGGCAAAAATTGTTCTCACTAAACAACTGAAAATTCAAGAGTCTAAAGTTTATGCCTAAATTTTCCAAAGTGGTATTTGGTTGCCCTATTTGAGACACCTTAAAGAAGCTGATATAGAAAGTGTTATGTTGTGGAAGAGCTTCTCCCGCCGACATAGCTACCACCTCTCGCAGAGGCAGGAGTTATTAAGCCAACAGGCGAAATCTCTCTTGTTGGCTTAGAGTGTCTCCACCGTAAGCATTACGGTGGCATAGCTGCCTTGGTGCAGCTCTGCCACTGTAAATGCTGTAGTGTAGATGTATCCTAAATTGGAGATCTGGGAGGTAAAAACTTGTCAATGTAGCTCAGACGTCGTTTTGACACAGAGTTATAGGAGGCAGGGGGTGAGATTAATCTACCATGTTCTGGAAATGGTCTTAGAGGTTGTCAGAAAATTCCTTAGTCGCTATTACTTAAACTGGAACTGAAAGGGAAAGAGCTAAAACAAATTGTATTCGTTAATCCAAATTCTTGGTAAAATCCCATGAATTCTAGAGCTGCTGCACCCTAACATGGTCAAACTCTATGAATAGCAACTGCTAAATCCTCTGTACAGAAAGTAGGATTATACTTGCTCCTCAGATGGGCCAACAAATTGTGCACTAAAACTATTCTACTCTGGAAATTATCTCCAGGAACTGTCTCTCTTCCCTATTGTTTCAAGTAGGGGCCATTTCAGGTCAAACCTTGGTTTCCTGCTTTGCAACCAATTTTTTTTTCCTACTAGTGCTGCCGAAATATTTGGTCTACTTTGCAATTTCTCTAGAGCAAAGAACATAGCTTTTATAAACAGAGAGATCTAATTTACAATTATAATTCCATTAAAATGCTTAGATTTGCCCTGAAAATGAAACCTGGTAGTTTTTCTTCCCATCCATTTCTCAAATTTTAGCTGCTGCAATTCCAGTATAATTATGCCCAAGTTAGGGTGTTATATTAAAAATAAACTCCTGTCAAACAAACAATATGGTGGAATTTGTAATCAATGGTATAAATCAGAAAAATAAACTACAGCATTCACATTTCAGCCTTCTTTAATTAACTAAATACACTAACTCACATTTGTTAAGCTGTTTCAACATGCTAGGAGTTCCCTGTATTATGTATAATAAGTAGAATAAATATAAATTCCAATCCAGTATAAACTCTTTAAATCACATCTTGTAGAAAACTGTGCCAGATGCACAAGTCAAATTTGAAGCAGATGTTAATCTTTGATTTGATAATCTGGTTATGGTAAATTAAAATCTTACATGAAAGGAAGCTATCTGCTCCCGATCTAAAGGTTTCGTCACTGACAGTTGACCTGAGATGGGATTGATGATGAAGATTCCAGTTGGAGGTTGGTCAGCTCCTGGTCCAGTAACACTGTACCTCAGTGAAAGACTTTTATCACGATCAGACCTAATCTAAATGTCAAGAAGATGAGGTTTATGTTAGTTAAACAGAACAAGAAATTGGAACTGAGAGTGAAGAACAGTAGATTGGCATTCATTTTTAACATAATATTTAGGCTGAAATTATATTTACAAGAAAACAATGGCAGAGACATGAACACTAATACAATGTTTGGGCTTTTCAATAGTATAATACATTGTCAGAAAATCAGGCACTGAATTTTTCAGAAAAATTTTTCATGTAAAGTGACCCTTCTTATAAATCTCTACTTTTTACACTAATGGATGAATTATATTACTAAAAATAATTAAATACTCTTATCCTTAAATCTATTGCTTAGCTCCTAAAACAGTACACAAGATTTGTGAACACTAAAATATACTGTAAGACAGTCTCTTTCATTTACCTTTCAAGACCCATGTTCAGCATTCTGCATTTCTTTTATAATACAGTAACTCCTCACTTAACGCTGTAGTTATGTTCCTGAAAAATGCAACTTTAAGTGAAACGATGTTAAACGAATCCAATTTTCCCATAAGATTTAATGTAAATGCAGGGGGTTAGGTTCCAAGAAATTTGTTTGGGGGCAGACAAAAGGCGTTATATACTGTACTGTACTGTGGAGGGGAGGTGCCCCTGGCTTAGCCCTGGGGCTCAGGGCAGGGGGGTGCGGGGTCTGGGAAGGAATTAGGGTGTGGGAGGGCGCTCAGGGTGGGGGTGCGGGAGGAGGCTCAGTGCTGGGGCAGCAATTCTGGGAGTCGCGATTCTGGGAGCTGCCCCCACCCCCTCCAGACAGTCAGGGCCACCCGGAACGAAGGGGCTTTAGGGGCCTGGGCTAAGGGGGCCCCGGGGCCCTGGCCTGCAGCTCTAAAGCCCCTTTGGGAACGCGGCCCTGTGAGCACGGGCCGGAGGACTCAGGAAGAGCAGGGGCAGATGCACAGCCAGCGGCCGGAGAGAAGGGAAGGCCAGCCGGAGAGAAGTGGCGCTTTGAAGAGGAAAGCGCTGCTTCTCTCTGGCCGCTGGCTGCACGGCTGCCCCTGCTCCTCCTGAGTCCTCCGGCCTGTGCTTGCAGGAACATATTCCAAAAGGGGCTTTAGAGCTGCAGGCCAGGGCCCCGGAGCCCCCTTAGCCCAGGGCCCTGCAGCCCCTAAGCCCCTGCATTCCAGGTGGCCCTGCCTGCGGGGGGGGGGAGAAGTGGGGGGGGGAAGCTTCCCTGCTCGCTCGCTCCCTCCCTCCCTCCGAGAAAGTCCTAAGCACTGGGGTGAAACGCTGGGAGGGAGGGAGGAACGGAGGGGAAGGAGGCGGAGAAGAGGAACTTGTGCAATGCTCCCTTGTAAAGTCAGCCAAACAATGTTATAAGGGAGCATTGCACAACTTTAAATGAGTATGTTCCCTAATGGAGCAGCAACGTAACTTCGAAACAACGTTAAGCGGAGGACGTTAAGTGAGGAGTTACTGTACTCAATAGTATTGCAACCATTTAGGTGCTTGTGATCACATGGTTACTGCAGGGGAAATACTGAACTTTTAGCTGAGTTCTTGGCTAACAAATAAAGTAGAAATTGATTGTACAGTATGTTCACTGGTAGCCTTTGCTACACCTTTAAGAAAGTCACTTGCAAGTGCATAGACAGGGTAGAGCCATGTTCACATCTGTTACCCTGTCCACACAAACACACACACACCTTTTGGTAAATTGACTGTGCGGGCAACACTAATGGAACACCTCCCCCCTAATTCCCCTGCATCTTGTGCAGGAATGCCTGGTAATAGACACCTACTTGCTGTGCATTCCTGCACAACAGGCAGTGTAACCTCAATCAGCCATGTCCCTTTCCCTTGTTCCCCTCTTCTGATATGCCTATCTCTCTCCGCCCCCCACAACAAACACATACACAAACACACAAGTGGGGAGTTCCAGTGCAGGACGCAGCAGAGTTGGCTGAGTCACAACTGCCACCTTTTGCACCAGTAGAGGTTCCCCCTACTTCAGGGCAATTGCTGTCTGATTTAAATTCATTGTAATTCAATGTAAGAAGAACAAAGAGTTCTTGGCAGACCACAGAATTTGGCCCAATATCTTATGTATAGATGTAACAGCAGAATTTGGTCCTTTAATCTTTGATAAGCAGAAAGACTATCAATGACACCGGAAGTTCACTTCCAAGGAATTCTGAAATCACACCTCTGCCTTCTTGGTTGTTAATTACCTTACCCTAACTAATTCCTGAGGAAAAGGCCCTCTGGAGTTTTCTGGTAAGTTGATTGGAGGGATGACCCAGTCTCTCTTCTGTCTCTGCAGATGACTGCTGGGCTTATATTGTTGCCGTGGAAATACTATTTCTTCAATCTTCTTTTGGTCCTTAAAACAGACATTAGAATAAGAATTGGTAAAAATGTGTATATTGAAGAATGGTTTTCATACCATTACATGACAGCCTGAGACGCACGCTTCATGACATGTTTATGAAGCTATTTATTGGGTTCACAGTACATTATGGAAATAAGCAATATTATTACATTTTTCCTATGAAATAGTAGCAATTCCTTCATTTTTCAGCATGCCACTTGGAGGTCAAATGGAATTATAAGCAATTTATTACCTGGTACTGCTGTGTAAACTACTTTGCACTTTCTATATTCCAGTTTGATAGTAGTTAATATTGTGCAGAATTTTAATAGGATGCCTTTATATGTATATAATCTCATTAATTGGAACTACAGTTCAGGTAATGGGAAGCTGTATATTAAATTTAGATCTGGGTGTGCTAAATTATAATTTGAGTTCCAAGAGAAGTTTAATACATACTGGTAAGGAATGTCTGAAATATTTATGACCTTATTAAATCCCATAGAATTAATGCTGTAATTATTTTAAACCTATGTCACCCATGATGGATGTTGTAGATGACCCACTTTGCACAGTGGGCATTAATCTCTGCTGGGTGTCAACATTGCCTTTATATTCCTCTCTACATCTGTAGTTATTTCAGCATTTAGCTCTTGATGCACATGTGCATGCAGACATGTTACTCTGGGTAGGGAAAAAAAGCCCAAAATACATTCTTCGGTTACTTTGGGGAAAAAAGTTATTTTTAATCAAGTAAATGTGTCGGAGGCTAAAATCCGCAGGTGCAAACTGAAGGCCAGTTTCTGCTACCCTCACTCCCTTTGAGTAGTACCTTACAAGTGAGTAGCCCCAATTTAGTAAGGCTACACTGTAAAGAAAAACCCATGATGCTGAGTCTCAGAGCCAGAGTCAATTGGCTTGTGGTTGCGGGGCTTGGGCTGTGGGGCTAAAAATAGCAGTGTAGACATTCAGGCTTGGGTTGGAGCCCCGGGTCTGAAACCCAGTGAGGGCAGAGGGTCTCAGAGCCCAGCTTCTAATCCAAGCCTCAGTGTCTACAGTGCAATTTTAGCCAAGCCCAAGTCAACTGACCTGGACTCCGATTTGGTGCAGCGGGTTTCTCTTTGCAGTGTAGACATACCCTCACATGTAAGGCATTACCTGAGTGTGACTGAGGGCACCAGAACTGGGCCCAAAGGGTTTGTCTTCACTGCAAAAATGTGACCTCTTAAGTCAGGTTAGGTAACCTGGGTTAAAATAGCAGTGATGACACAGCAACTTGGCTTCTAACTCTGGTTAACAGCTGGAATTTGATCCCAGGCTTTCTTAGGGCTGGTCCACACTAACCCCCCAGTTCGAACTAAGATACGCAACTTCAGCTACGTGAATAATGTAGCTGAAGTCGAAGTACCTTAGTTCGAAATACAAGGTACTTACCGTGGGTCCACACACGGCAGGCAGGCTCCCCCGTCGACTGCGCGTACTCCTCTCGCAGAGCAGGAGTACCGGCATCGACAGCGAGCACTTCCGGGATCGATTCATCGCGTCTAGACAAGACGCGATAAATCCCAGAAGATCGATTGCTTACCACCGAACCCGGAGGTAAGTATAGACATACCCTTAGAGGCTTTAATTTGAGTTGCTAACTCAAGTTAAAAGCTGAGTTGTCACTGCTATTTTAACCTAAGTTTCTTAACTCATGTTAGCAAATCCAAGTTAAGAACACTACTTTCTTCGCAGAAAAGACATGTCCTCTGAAAGGAACAGTTTCTTGTGTGCGTATTTAATGTGAACCACCAAGTGCTTTATTAAGACTTGGCCTTAAATATCTAAAAAACGCAGAACAATTGCTTATTCTTAGAGAAATATCTAGCACAACTAAATGCAATCTATTTTGAAACAGATACTTAAGTCTTTGATCTGTAACTATAAGTTTAGCGTGGCTATATCAACCAATGAAGAATATTTATTTTTGTAAAAGATGCTTTGTAAAAGGAAGTAAAAAAAGCAGGCAGTGGTATAAGGGGTGGGTGTAGCATAACTATCACATTTACTACAGGGAGTATATTAGGTTAACTGTATATTGGTAGGTTAGATTTTGTGTTACTTTGGCTTGGTCTACACTACCCCCCCTAATTCGAACTAAGGTACGCAACTTCAGCTACGTGAATAACGTAGCTGAAGTTCGAAGTACCTTATTTCGAATTAGTTGAAACTTACCTTGGTCCACACTCGGCAGGCAGGCTCCCCCGTCGACTCCGCGGTACTCCTCTCGGCGAGCTGGAGTACCGCAGTCGACGGCGAGCACTTCCGGGTTCGACTTATCGCGTCCAGACTAGACGCGATAAGTCGAACCCAGAAGTTCGATTTCCAGCCGTCGAACTTGCCGGTAAGTGTAGCCAAGGCCTTTGGCTTGGCTTATATTGGTTTCCACCAGAGGGAGACTATCTTCCCTAAAAGTAGTGCTGGAATTCTAAATAATTTCCAGTCCCCAATTTGATTATTGAGGGACAATACAAATACTCTATGCCAGGAATGCTTTCCCGCTACTGCTGTAAATCTACAGTTCCAATCTAATCTTGATTGATGGATTCTAGCAGAGATTTGTTTATTTTGTGGTTAAATTTAACTGCTTGAATAAATACTGTAATGCTCTCCAGCAATTTAAAATAAAGAAATGACCACTTCCAATTTAAATTCAGGTACAAATCTCAAACTGTACAAACAATATGTTCAAATACAAATGATTTCTGGATCTTTAAACAAAAATGGGTTTCCATGACTTTAGCAGGGCTACAAAATAATAGATTATGGAACATTACTTTTAAAGACTACAGCTTTATAATTATTTATGCACTAGTTACCCACTAGCAGGAAGTCAGATGTTGAGGTGTGTGACAGATGTAGTCTAAAACCTATTTCCAAAGGCAAATGTTTTACCTTCTCTGAATGCTCTGCAAATGTTGGCTTGATGCTCAGCTTCACCACCACTTGCCACTGTTGCTGGGTTTCCTTGTCTTGAGCGTAGATGATGAATTCTGTGGGATCTGTAGAAAGCTGAAAGCTTCTTGCTGCATATACCACACCATCTTCACCTACTCTAAAATCTGCTGGTTCGCTGCTTTCAAACTGTACTTTCCTCTTTTCATCACAGCTTCTAAACCCCACTGTGAAACACAAAAAACATCGAGAATATAAGAACTGAAAGAACAGAGCCTGCTTAAACTCAGTCATCAGCTGGTGTTAGGTCAAGAACAAACACCTGTATCTTAAAAGCCTATTCTCCGCAGTCACAATAAACTCACGGTCATTTCATCATGTTAAGTGCATACATTATTTAGGAATTAAAAATCATATTTTATGGATCAGCCCATATAATAGTGGCATCCTTCAGAGAGGGAAGACCAAGTTCTATTTCTCAATCAGATTGCCTGTCATCCACTACAGAGGCCTTGAGCTCCACAACAACCATCCGCTCTCTCTCGCAAAGGGGCAGAACTGATTGGTTCCAAATACAGCTCCAGCCTCTTTGACCTTGACTGGAATTACTATCACTAATAAGTATATATGACAGCTGTAGCCAAGGGGTGTCAAAGGCAATAGGGGATTAAAATGAAGAAAACTTTGGGCTCTTCTACCCCACACAGAGGAGCTTCTGTCAAAGGGAGATTTTTATATTCATAACTTTTTAAAAAAAGGATAGTTTTTCATATCCAGAGTTAGATTTTATTATGACCTCATTAGACTTTCTGCAGAAAATGACAAAACAAGTGCACAAAAGAACATGCATTTTGAAAATTAAAACTGTCTTTTCCCCTTTATGAACACCTAAAACTACTGAAAAGGATTGAGTGGAGAGAAAGTAGTCAAACTGCTATCATGGACTGGGGAAAAAAATGCCACGGACATTTTTAATACGTGGCGATCATCACAAACTTGGTTTAGATTCAGCACCTCCAGTGCTAACGGCACTGAAGTAGCAGCCTAGAGGGCAGTGCAGCACACGGGGAGTTAGACCTACTTTCTATTCCTGTCCCTGCCACTGACATGCTGTATTACTGTGGACAGATCACATAACAGCTCCGGTCCTCCGTTTTCCCATTTGTAAAAGGGGAATTATAATATACGCTTACCTCATAGGAATGCTACAAATCTTAAAGGGATACAATTCACTTGAAATCCAGTCAATTTCAAAAAGTAGATTTAAAGCAGTTGCAGGTACTAGTCCTGACTATAAGTTCCCTTTAACAATCACATTTTCCTACTTTAAAATATCTTCCTATTTACAAATGTTTTCCTCTCCTCTTTTGCTATGTGAAAGATCCACTGTGAAACAGAATATATACACACTACTGTAAAATGCACAAAGTACAACAGATTTTTCTCTCTCTGATCCGCTTCATTTCTAGTTATCATCAGTGTTACTTGTAACAATAGCAAGTAAAAAATATCAGATGGAAATGTGGCTTTAAAATTGATGACCTTCCTTTAATGTTTTCAGAGCATTTTGAAACCGTTAGATTGTATGAACAACAGAAGAGTGAAGCATTATTATTAAAGGCTGGGCTGAAATGCAGATAGTGAAGATGAATCCTAGCCTTGTGCCTCATTCCAGTTATTGGACCTTTACACTGAAATGAATGATGCACAAACAACAAGTCTCCAAAAATCTAAAGGTTCCCCCTCAAGAGAAACCCTGCTAAACGCTGCACATCATATGTTGTTTTTTTTAAATATACTGTAGTTATAAGGAAGTTAGTGAGAAGAGAGATTATAATTTTTGGTACTTGAGCTCCAAGGACTGGTACCAATGTTCAAATGACAGATAAAATTAGTTTCCTCGCTAATCCTTTTGTGTCATGCTGGGTCTTCCACATGCCTCCCTTTGACCTTCTGATACACACACGCACACAAAGAAGATGACAACTGGAAAATTATATATATAAAACTTTATTTCTTTTTTCAAAAACACAGCAAATTCAATAGAAATTTTAAAATGTCAGCTTTTTGAAGGAAAATTAAACAAGAAAGTTCACCCTTTTCGGCAGTAAAACCTGCTTGAGTTGTTCGGGGGAAGGGGAATCTCCTTGAGGAATATTTAATGAAGTTCCCACCATATCATTCCATCAGGGGCAAGGTTCATTTCCTCCAGGGAAAAAGGCACACGAATGGCCATCAAACCTGGCAGATCTCACTGAATCTGGGGAAGGACAAGGCTATCCATGCAGAAGCTCTGAATCTCTGCACTATTTCATCCCCCCTTTTATCCCTGCCTGGCTCCTTGACAATACTGCCGCAGAGATCCCATGCTGTTTGTGGGGATGCTCCACCAAAAATTTCATCCAAATTGGGACTCCACTATTTTTTTCTAGATAAGTTCCCTTAGGCTGTACCTCCCAAGTCCCGCCTATTTCATAAGGTATAGCCAACCCCTTCTCAAACATGGATCCACAGATTTACAAAGAGGGCTCTGTGGGACGAAGGGACAGTGACATGGGGCAATACAACCCCAATTCCGCATGGGAGGAAGGAAAGCCACATGTAGAGGATCCCCTTCCTAGATGTGAGCCAATCCCTTATCCATACTGCTTCATTATATGACCCAATTTACCAAGGCAAGTTCATATTCTGAATTGCAACAGCTAGCCAAAGAAATACATGCATTCTAAATCAAGTAAAATAATTGGTTACAGCAACTCTGTCATTATGAAGAAATCGTTATAGTCCTAATTAGACATACTTCTGTGTTCTGACCTTCTAACCAGAATACAACCCCACACTAGACTCTATTAATTATAGAAATGTAAGAGTAAAAGTACCTAGAATGGGTCTTCTTAATTATCCTGAAATCTACTATTGAAATATCCTCAAAACAGCATTCAAATAAACTAGGGTAACAATATTCCACATTCTGCTTTAGACAATGCCATTAAGAGCAATCGTGAATCCTATTTACAAATAATCAGATCAGCTGTAGGGCTCTGTGGAGAAGAGAGGATCTTCTCAATGACTTTTTAAATCATTTCAGAGAAGAAAGTGAACAATCAGAATGGAATGGGACAGAAGCTAGGGTACCCAAGAGCATGTCTTCATGCCGGCTCTGCTCCAATGGAGATGCAGAACTCCCAGTAGAGAGGGAGCCCTGCAAGACACTTTGTTAAAATAGTTAGGTTTGGAAGGGTCAGCAAGGAGTCAGAACCATGCACATGACCCATGGGTCTTTGTCAGCCTTCCCCCACCAGCTGGGGACTCCTACTTAACAGGGGATTTCCCTTGCAGGGGAAAGGAATGATGATATTCGTCTGTGGATCTTGGGGGCATGATCTAACTCCTGACAAATGTGGGGGGGGGGAGGAGAAAGGGGTAATAAATGTAAATTGTAACCTGATTTATTTTTTTCCTTTTTCTTTTTTAAAGGTAAGACTTAAAATGAACACTGCAATGAGCATAGTTCAAAAGAACTATTGAGATATAATGATATGAAAAAATATAATTAAAAAAATATTATTCAGTAATTTGATGCATCCAATTTTATATACTAAAATTCATGAGAAACTGAAAGATTCCCCCCCCCCACCCCACTTTCTCTCATATAGATACTAATAACTCAAAAAAAAAAAATTAAGCTGCAATCCATTTCATTGATATTCTTCCTGCAGGCAACTATATGTTATAAGATTCAACGAAAACCGCTGTCTTTTGACAGCAACCTGCCTAAAATGTATAAAATTGTCAGTGCCCTGGCAGAATTATTCTCCTTCTGCAAAGAGCACATATTAACAAATTACAGAGAAGTATAACTGTTCATAATTAAATTACCTTGACAGAGTACAGGTTGAGTAGTAGCTACCTTTTCCCCAACTGCATGGCTATTAGTCTTGTAAATTTGATTCAGTTTAGTTTGCTTCATTTTTCAGTGCTCAACTGGTATCAACAAAGATGGAATCCTAATTATTTGCTTTCAATGCTAATTAGTAGTGAAATTTTGTAGAAGTAGTAAGGAAACATTTTTCATTGAGAACAGACATTACTGGTACTAATCATGTTCCAAACACCTTGAAAGGGATGCATATTTCCAAAACAATGTTACTTTCAAAAAAATTATTTATAATGGATATTTTTCACTTTAAAAAGACTTATCAGCTATATTTTTACAGCACATTGTTCTTTCAGTGCCAACAAAAATAACAGATATTTACATAGTCTTTTATTATTCTTTATTAATGGTATCCACATAATCAAATACAAATCTCTGCAAGTTAAAGGAGGCAGATTAATTATGAAAGGGTGAAATTTAGATTTTAAAAAGTCTTAGACCACAATCCTACCAACACTTACGCACATACTTAACTTTAATTATGTGAATATTCCCATTGAAGTGAATGGGACTCCTGGGTTTAAAGTTATTCCGGTGTGTAAGTATTTGCAGGATATGGGCCTTAATCCAGAAGCAAATTTTATATTTATGTTATTGTTATTTGTATTGTTATTATTTTGCTGTTAAAGATGGAGTATTTTAAAAGGTAATCCATTTGACAGTTTTGAATTTAGAGAGTAAATCAAATTTAAAGATTTAAGATTGATTTTTATTATATGCCAACCAAAACAAATATATATTTGTTGCCTAAAAGGGAAAAAAAATAATCTCTGCAACCACCAAAAGATAAATTAAATTCCTGCATCTCTGTGGTATTAAATAAAGCTCTCAAATTTTCTTGTATGCAATTAACAAAAACATATGTCTTAATGTGTAGTGTACAAAACCTGAAGTACTACTAAACATGCAATTTCATTTAGAGTACACTAGAGAACTAAACCATTCACATACTTGTGTCTAATGAAATGAATGATTCATAATATCTGTAAAATACATCTCTGCTCTCATGTACCTTACTAGTAACCTTCAATTAACTAGCATAATTTCTCATACAATTAAAATATACTTTCAGATGCTCCATTAACATGTTGGTTTGCAATTTGACAGCCCGGTCTTGCGATCTCCTCTCAGGCAAAACTCCCACTGAAATCAATGGGATTTTTAACTAAGGACTGAGAAAAAGAGTATAAGGAATGGGCTATGTTAGTATAATAAGTAAAGATACTTTCATACAAAATATTCATATATAACTTCATTTATTTGTGCTAATCCTAAAACAGTGAGGGGTACTTTGCCATTTGGATTTTTCAGCTTTAAAATGTGAGAGTCTATGCTTTCAGGTTAAAGGCAGAAATATGATTCAACATTGATTTTATTTTACAGAAAAAACATTACTTATCTTAGCCTAATGTTGTCCTCAGAGCTAATGTCCAATCAGTGGATATTTTGGACATTATAATTTCCAAGTGCTATTAAACACATATTTCCTAAAAATAGCAAACAAAATATGTCTTAAAATGGGAAACCCAGGTATATTTATCCCTGCAGGATAACTTCTCAGTGAATCAAACAAATAGCAACAAAAGTAACCATGATACAATTACACATCAATTACCCAGTTTGCATGCTTCTAGTCATGTTTCTTTACTTCTGACAGTGCAAGAAAGCATTTAGGGATGCTCTGCCTTGATTTCTGACAGTCTAAAGATTTTTAACATCTGAACACTGTACTGTTTCCAAAAAGAAAGGGCTATTTTTTAGGCCTCCCTAGGGATAGGGATAGGGAAACCGGAAAAAAAAATACACTGCTTTATAACACTGTACTTTGTTCAGACTGGTTACCCCTTTCTTTGTAAGGAGATCTACTACCCAATTTAAACACCTGAATGGAACCACTCATATTTCAACTTGTGGTACAGATTGACACAAGAAAGTCCATGAGACATCCTTCAATACAAATATAGGTAATCTTTAAGTAATATATAAAGTTAGATTTTTTTATACTATCAGAAGTGTAGCATTATTGTAGTTGTGAAGAAGTATATTCTAGCCTGCCTTATGCATCTTCTGATTTCAGAATCTTTATTACTGATGATGTACATAGAAGAAAAAACAAGTTTGGTTTCTGGGTAACAGGATGAGCTGCAGTAATTGCATTTAAAAAATATCTTGTCTTCACTTACAAGACAAGCAAATTTGATAGGGAAATCATTAATTGTAGAATAAATATCAAATATTAGGTCATTTTTACATAGTCACTTTTCTGATTATAACCATTCTTAAATGTTATACTAAAACTTTTCACTGACTCTTTCACAGATGCTTCAATATCAGTATTCTTTTTAACATGTTTTTTAATTCTTTTTTGTAGCACCTTTTGGTTCTGTCCTTACACACATGCACCACATTTTATAATTATTCCATGCACTACCAAAAAGATTTTTTTTTAAATCTAGTTACTTTTGGGTGCTTCTGTTATTTGGGGGCCTAACTTGAGACACCTTAAAGTGGACTGTCATAGAGAAGTTCCTTCGTGCTTTCAGAAAAGCGAACATACTAATCCACTAGTCCCTTTTAAATATCTTGGTCTACAATCTTAGGGTATCTCTACACAGCAAAGCAAAAACATGGGAGCTGACTTGGGCTCATGAGGCTTGGGCTGTTCCATTGCTGTGTAGACTTCCAGGTTCAGGCTGGAGCCTGAGATCTGGGACTCCGACACCGCTTATGTCCTACTCCAAGCCCAGAAGTCTATACAGCAATGAAACAGCCCCACAGCCTGAGCTCCGCAATCCCAAGCTGGTTAGCACAGGGTAGCCGTGGGTGTCTAGTTGCTGTGTAGACATACTCTATGTACTACATTCTGACATCCTTACTCATGTTGAGTAGTATCTAACGTCAATTAGTCATATGCAGTACATATGATACAATGGGAGTTGAGATGCTTATTAAGGGCCATATATAGCTCTTTGAATGCAAATCCTCTACTTTCACAACATGCGCTGCAAATTTGTGCAAACTCAGGGCAAGATTGTGAAACCGTTACTCACGATGATGTGGAGTTAATCACACAAGCAACACAATTGAAATCAGTGGGACTATTGGTCTGAGTAATTGCAATGTTAAGGGTTCCACAATCTGACTCTTAGTAGCTCAGCTTTCCACATCTTCATGTTGTAAGGCTCCTTTACTCAGTTCACTAATCCTTTAGTAACAAAAAACAAAAACAAAAAATAGTCTAACTAAAGGAAAAAATATATTTGCAGAGTTGAGACCTAAGTCACAGGGTTTGTTTATCTCATCAGTTGAAAACAGTACTAATATAATGGTTTAAAAACAAGTTGTGGTATGTATCAGTTTTAACCTACGGCTAGAATACAAATGTTACTTCTGTGAAATTTATGCACTTTTACACTGCGGATGAGTTAGAAGGGCAATATCCTGACAAAAATACTTTGTGCCAGTTTCTGCTATTTTTTTTTTTGCCATTCAGTACAAGAGCTAATTTCTTTCCAAGTAGCAACAACACTATATGCAACATCTTCATCAAACACACTGAGTATACTAAACACTGTTGTGCCAGCCAGAGTGCCCACGGTTGATGGCATCACACCAGGCGTTGTGGTATATGCGTTGTCCTAAAATATTGCATGTTCAAGGCAATCTGGGTGTTTATACCAGAGACAGAGAGAGACAGACAGAAGTTTCACCTTTATTTACTCTCTGTGCAGTTTTAGTTTTTAAAATTAAAAACTATGCTTTCAGCTGTACTGAATATTTTTGTTGCAAAATATAAATGAGAAATATTGAAAACGTAAATAAGAAATATTACACCTTACAGTCACTTTTTAAAAGCAAATTTTCATATTCAACACTACTTGGTTTCCTCTTAAGCTAGCTAAATCAATATAAGGGCCCTATATTTTTAAAGTTACCTGTGAACGAAAATATTATCACAAGACTGTTCAATCCTTCAATTCGCAGTGAAAGACTTGCACAGTTCTTTAATAAAACATGTCACCTACTTTCCATTTCCCATAATCCTCTTTGCTTGCTGAACAAAGTCATAATAGGCATGCCAGAATGAAAATAGGGATAAAGTTCTTTCTGTTTGATAGAAGTGCCTATGCAGCTTTTCAAAACAGGAATACTGGCCGTCAGCAAAACACAGATTTGGTATCTCAAACAGAGCCCAAATTACATCTGATTCACTGATCCTTTTCAGTTCTTTTCCCTACCGCTCACTAACACAAAGTCTTTCTGAGCTCTGACATCCCTTTTGTCTTTATTTCAGAAAAAATAAAATACAAGAGAAGAGAGTAAACATCTTGGGGTGAAGAGGAAAAATGTTTATATTTAGACAACTTTAGTTTTAAAATATATATATATTAAGAGATTGCAGTCCTCCTTCACTTCACATTATTTAACACACTGTTGGTAAATATAAGGTTATGCATCAATGCAGAGCTCCGCTGGAATTTTTTCTAACTGGTGCCAATTGGAAGAAAACTCAGTAATAAGTCTCATTTCTGTACTCTGAGTGTGCAATACACCTGCAATATTTTCTCAAGTATACAATTTTAGATAGTAATAAAAAGCAGGATTAAACACTAATCTCATGTGCCCACAATGCATCAACTCACTACAACTGCTAAAATCCAATTTGGTAATTAAAGAATATCTGTTGAACAGTCAGACCAGGAGACTGAAGGGAAAGTGTAGCCTTTCACACAGCCAGCACAAAATAGACCACCTTCCCAGTTTAGGCTCTAAGTAGGGACATTTCTTTGTCTTCAGTACATTTTAAAATAATGGCTTCTTTTCTAAGGCAATTTTTTTTGTGGTTTAAGAAACTGAGATGCTATTACTCGTCAGCACATTATAGAATTTAGAAGGCTGTTTAACTACAATAAAAATAATGACATATTAAATTGTAAAAGGAAAACAACCAATTTTTTCTGTTTGTTTTTAGTCATCCCTAGAAAATGCAAGAGACAGCTCTTCCCCCACCCCTAAATGCAAAAGCCCAGGGTGCAGAAGAGAGTCAGTGTTTGTGTCCCCTTTGCTATTTTCTCCCAGTCCCAGTTCCTGCACTGTATTTTCCACCATCTCTATATATTCAGGCTCCAAGTTCTATCTTATTTTTTGCTCTTCCCTCTCTCCTACTTTCTCCTTCTGCCTGAGTTTTCTGTTTTCATATTTTTTATGATTTTGTCTATCACTTAGCCTCTCTTTGCCCCAACTTTCAATCTACAAAATCTCCAATACTCTAAATTACGAGGTGTTGTGGCTGTCCTGCCAGTAGGCTTGCAACCTTCAATCATGCCCAGTCAGAGTGAGTCCATCACTTAATGTGATCTGACTGTAAGTATAGGGTAGGGATGGCTTGAGAAGTGGGGCTTTGTAGGGTTAGCGGTATGAGAACAGGTCTGGTGTGTTGATCCTTGGTTGCTACACATGCTTTCAGTCAACCTACTGTTCATGTGTGGATGAGACAATGGACGAATTCAGGTTTGTTAGGAACTGTGGAACATTTTGGGAAAGGGGGAGCCAACACAGGCACATAAAATTAAAAAGGTTGGAGAGGAGTTTTTAAACTAAGGGCTGGGGTAAAAGCCAAGAGGTACAGAAGAACACATGGTTTGGACAGACACATCCTTTAGGGGAGGATTTATTAAAGGGGATACTCTGTATCCCAGTAAAGAGGAAAGGAGAGACATTGATAAAGCATAGATAAGAGCTGAAGAGAAACAAATGAAAAAGAGTCCCATTCAATTACATCGTATGAAAGCAGACAACTAAATATTGACAAAGTTGATAAGTGATTGTATACAAATACAAGCAGTTTAAATACTAAGATGGGTGAACCTGAGTGCCTGGTATTAAATGAGGATATTGATATAATAGGCAGTGGAATGATGTTAATCAGTGGGATGTGGTAATACCAGGGGACAAAATATATAGGAATGACAGAGTAGATCATACTGGTGGGGGAGTGGCACTATATGCAGGAGAAAGCATGGAGCCAAATATAGTAAAAATCTTAAATGACTCAAACTATAAGAATATAGCAGTAGGAATATACTACTGACCACCTGATCAGGATGATGATGGTGATTGTGAAATACTCAGGGAGATTAGAGAGGCTACAAAACCAGAAAACCAAGTCATAATGAGGGGTTTCAACTTATGACAATATTGACTGGGAACATGTCACCAAAGGATGGGATGCAGTGATAAAATTTCTAGACACTGCTTTAGCTAGTCTTGGATCCCACAAGGGGAGAGGCAATTCTTGATTTAGTACTTAGATATGGTCTAAGAGGTGAATATAGCTGAACTGCTCAGTAACACCAACCATAATGTAATTAAATTTAACGTCCTTGTAGGGGGAAAATACTAAAGAAACCCACCACAGAAGCATTTAACTTGAAATAGGGAAACTACACAAAAATGATGAAGCTCGTTAAATGGAAATTAAAAGAAACAGTCACAAGAATGAAATGCCTGCAAACTGCATGGGAACTTTTAAAAAACATCATAAGAGAGACTCTAACTATACGTATTACCCTCTCCCTTCCAATAAAAATAATAAACACTAGGGGACAAAAAAAATGCCACCGTGGCTAAACAATAGTGTCAATTTGGAACTTAGAGACAAAAAATATATTTAAAAATTGGAAATCGAATCCTACAGAGCAAAATAGAAAGTAGCATAAACTCTGGCCAATCAAATGTAAAAGTATAATTAGGCAGGCTGGTGACAAATCTGAGGACCTATCCCTGACTGAAGTGTCAATAGAGAAGGTTTTGGAACAAAATGATAAATGAAACAGTAATAAGTCACCAGGATAGTATGCACTTGTGAGTTCTGAAGGAACTCAAATATGAAATTGCAGAACTACTAAATGTGGTATGTAACCTATCGCTTAAATCATCCTCTGTACCAAATGACTGGAGGATAGCTAATGTAATGCCGACTTGTTAAAAGGCTCCAGAGGTGATGCTGGCAATTACAGGCCGGTAAGCCTAACGTCAGTACCAGGCAGTTGAAACTACAGTAAAGAACAGAATTATCAGATACATATATGAACATGATATTCTGGGGAACAGTCAACATGCCTTGTGTAAAGAGAAATCATGCCTCACCAATCTCTCAGAATTCTTTGAGGGGGTCAACAAATAGACAGGGGTAATTCAGTAGATATAGTAGTGTAGTTGGACTTTCAGAAAGCCTTTGACAAGGTCCCTCTTGGGTCTTAAGGCTCTTAAGCAAATGAAGCAGTCATGGCATAAGAAGGAAGGTCCTCTCATGGATCAGTAACTAGTTAAAAGATAGCAAATGAAGGTTAGGAATAAATGACCAGTTTTCACAATGGAGAGAGGTAAATAGTGATCTGTACTGGGACCAGTGCTGTTCAACATATTCACACACGATCTGGATCAAAGGATGTCATAACTATAAAGGGAAGGGTAACAGCCCTCCTGTGTACCATACTATAATCCCTCTTGGCCAGAGACACCAAAATCCTTTTACCTGTAAAGGGTTAAGAAGCTCAGGTAACCTGGCTGACACCTGACCCAAAGGACCAATAAGGGGACAAGATACTTTCAAATCTTGGTGGGGGGAAGGCTTTTGTTTGTGCTCTTTGTTTTGGGGGTTGTTCGCTCTTGGGACTGAGAGGGACTAGACATCAATCCATGCTCTCCAAATCTTTCTGAACAAGTCTCTCATATTTCAAACTTGTAAGTAAACTGCCAGGCAAGGCGTGTTAGTTTTATCTTCATTTTCTCAACTTGTAAATGTACCTTTTACTAGGGTGTTTACCTCTGTTTGCTGTAACTTTGAACCTAAAGCTAGAGGGGGTTCCTCTGGGCTCTTTAAGTTTGATTACCCTGTAAAGTTATTTTCCATCCTGATTTTACAGAGATGATTTTTACCTTTTTCTTTAATTAAAAGCCTTCTTTTTAAGAACCTGATTGATTTTTCCTTGTTTTTAGATCCAAGGGGGTTGGATCTTGATCCACCAGGAGTTGGTGGGAGAAAGGAGGGGGGATGGTTAATTTCTCCTTGTTTTAAGAGCCAAGGGGTTTGGATCTGTATTCACCAGGGAATTGGTGAAGAGTCTCTCAAGGCTACCCAGGGAAGGGAATTAGCACATTGGGAGTGGTGGCAACGGACCAGATCTAAGCTGGTAGTTAAGCTGAGAAGTTTTCATGCAGGCCCCCACATTTGTACCCTAAAGTTCAGAGTGGGGAAGGAGCCTTGACAAAGGGTGAACAGTGAGGTTGCAAAACCTGCAGATTAACTATTGTGAATAATTTTGTATCAAGTCCGAAGCAGGCTGCAAAGAGTAACAAGGAGATCTCACAAAACTGGGTAACAAAATGGCAGATGAAATTCAATGTTGATAAATGCAAAGTAATGCTCACTGGAAAACATAATCCCAGCAATAGATACAAAATGATGGGTTCTAATTTAGCTGTTACCACTGAAGAAAGAGATCTTGGACTCATCGCGAATAGTTCCCTGAAAATATCTGCTCTATGTGCAGCAGCCATAGTCAAAAAAGCTAACAGAACATTAGGAAGCATTAGGAAAGAGATAGATCATAAGACAGAAAGTATAATTCCACTATATAAATCCATGTTACACTCACACCTGAAATACTGCCAGCTATTCTGGTCACCTCATCTCATACAAGATGTATTAGAATTGGAAAATGTCCAGAGAAGGGCAACAAAAATGATCAGGGGCATGGAACAGCTTCTATATGAGGAGAGGTTAAAAAGATGGACTGTTCAGCTTGGAAAAGAGATGACTAAGAGGAGATACAATAGAGGGCTATAAAAATCATGAATGGTGTGGAGAAAGTGAATGAGGTGGTGTTATTTACCCCTTAACACAACACAAGATCCAGGGGTCACCCAATGAAATTAATAGGCAGCAAGTTTAAAACAAACAAAAGGAATTACTTCACACAATGCACAGTCAACCTGTGGAACTCATTGCCAGTGGATATTGTGAAGGCCAAAAGTGTAATTGGGTTAAAAAAAACTAGATAAATTCATGGAGGACAGGTCCTTCAGTGCCTATTACCCAAGATGGCCAGGGACGCAATCCCATGCTCTCGGTGTCCCTAAGCCTCTGACTGCCACAAGTTGGGACTGGATGACAGGGATTGGATCACTTGATAATTGCCCTATTTTGGTCACCCCCTCTGAAGTATATGGCACTGTCAGAAGATAAGATACTGGGCTAGAGAGACCATTGGTCTGACACAGTATGACCATTCTTATGTCCTTATGTTAATCTCACCAGCACAGCTGGCTGGCAGCTCTCACAGATGGCCAGTCTGCAGGGGTTTAAAAAACCAGAAAAAAAGAGTTGCTGTATAGAACTGACATGGATGCCGAGACAGGCCCTGAAATATGGACATTCTCACGTCTCTCTATAGTTTATGGACTACTTGACAATTAGGCTACGTCTAGACTATGGACCTTACAGTGGCACAGCTGTATCGCTGCAGCTGCGCTGCTGTAAGGTCTCCTGTGTAGCCCCTCTATGACAGCAGGAGAGAGCTCTCCCACCAGTATAATTAAACCACCCACAACGAGCACCGGTGCTTTTGTCAGTGAAACTTATGTTGGTCAGGTGTGTGTTTTTTCACACCCCGATCGACAAAAGTTTTGTCGACAAGAGTTCTAATGTAGACAAAGTCTTAATCATTATCATCATACTTAGTTCTTATAGAGAAGTTTTCCATTCATAGATCTCAAAACAATTCACAAAGGAAGGTGGGTATCGTCATCTTCATTATACAGGTAGGAGTATGAGGGATAGAGATGAAACGATTTGCCCAAAATGAAACACTGACTACATGCGTCTTTCACCACTTTCTAGCCAACATTCCTGCAATAAATAAGTCCTATTACTCAAGGCTGTATGAGCATTAAAATGTACATTTTAATTAAAGGCTGAAATCTTGGAGTCTCCAAGATTTCAGCCTTTAATTCATTACTCTGTAAGGGATTTTATATGTATATGCACAATCCCTCCCCAAATAGCCCAGCGTGCAGAAGACATTTGGTTCTGCGAGTTGCTGTCTGAGCCTGTATCCTTATATATCTGAGTTGCTCCCTCAGCCGGCTGCTGTGGGAGCGGTGAGGGAAGGCAGGCATTTTTTCAGAAGTTGCCTTATTCTTTAACTTTTGAAAGAGGTGCATATTTGTGATGGAGTAATGCAATGAACCAGAGCTCATGCTGCTCTCTCCACCTGACTTGTGTCTCTCTGTCGGCTGTCCTATGCCCACCCTCTCCTAGTCTGGCACAATCAAAAAGCCCTGCCCCTGGGATTCAAACACACTGTGGTCAAAATTTTAGAAACTATAAATATTTATGACAATGCAGTGGCCTCTATTAATCTTTCATACAGAACAACAGTGTTGTGTAATATGTTCTAGTGATGCTTTTAATTTCCAGAAGATGTCTTGTTTTTAAATAGCAAATCAGCTCTTTAGAGAGTCTAGTGAAACTCCTGGAAAGTTTAATTAATGGGAAACATTGACACAGCTCTCTCATATATAAGTATTAAATATAATGTACTTGGTATTATGCATCAGTGTTTCCAGTCAAACTGTGAGTACGATGGAACTTAAGTAAAATAGAAATCTAGATCTGGAGATTCAATTTTAGCCTATATTTTAGGAAAAAATAAAATATATTTTTCAGGAAAAAATCCTTAATTGTACAAAAATATCCTACTTGTTTTAACTTGGTGATTTTATATTCAGAAGGCATGGAATCTGCAGAAGAAAAGCAGCGACAGCCTACCAATATTTACACTGATGTATTAGAGAGACAGAGCAATAAAACTCATAAATAATAAGGATTATATTATCAATGGATCATGTCCAGTCTACCTCTGGCAGGAAACTAGTTGCAGTGGTTGCTTAATGTTACCTAGACTACCCTCAGGATTTTTTTTTAATGAACATCTGCACACTGATATCTACCTTTAAAAACCATCCAGTAAATTGGTGAGCTAGTGCAGTACATTTCACATACAAAGACTGCCCTAGAACAGTTGTGAAATTTCAAACAAATTGTTCCTCTGATATTTCATTGTACACTTAAAATAAACTAAAGATAAGAGAACTAGCAGTACTTAGACTGACAGTGAATTGCTTGTATTTGAAGAGTATCAATTACGTTTTCATAGTCATTTGAATGCATTTTTAATATACTTTACACATATATAGGAATGAAAACATAGCTATAGCCATATATAATAGTAAATTTAAGGAGAGCGTGTCTGCAACATAGTGATTAAAGAAAACAAAAACGTATAAAGATACCAAAGGCATTGACAAGGTAATACACGTCTCTCATGCTGGAAGGAATCTCTGTTAGTATTTAGATTTTTCACCATTCTGATGGCTCAGTGCACCTGCTTGTATACATTCTTGCCCCCTCAACCCATTGTTGAGGTTAAATAGCCTCAGCGAGTTTCATTATTCTTAGAAATAAAGAAAGAAGGGTTAATATTAGGCCTCACATTCATTACAAATGAATAACATTAATTGGAGGGCTTCTTCTGACACCACAAACCCTGAAAACTCATCTATGTTTTATAAACTACAGCAGAATCTCATGGATGAATACTGCCTTATGTTCATTTTAGAGTTAGGCAATACTGAATATGTGCTTTTTAATTTTGACCTTAGTTCTTTTGAACTAAAACATTAAGAAAAAGTATAATCACTAGAAGAAATCTACTGCCTAAACACTATGCAGTGACTGGCACTCTATGAATACCATGGATGACTGATTATCTATGAAAGAAAGGGTATCACATCCTCATTGACATCAAGAGCAACACTCCCACTTCTAGCTGGCCCAGTAAGCAGGAAAGAAGAGGAAGAAAAATTTGGATCGCTGGTGTGTCAGCACAAAGAGATACCACTAGGTTACTAGACCAGCTTTGTTACTCGTGTTAATTAGAGTTCTTTGAAGGCCATATTTTTGACAGAGTCTCATGTTAGTGTCACTTTTGCCTCAGACTCAGGTTTCTTTACAAAATACGTAAAATTACTGAATTCTTTTACATAAGGCTCACCTGGCAGTAAAGCAGATAGAAATACTGATTGTAGAAAGCCATTGTATCTTTCCTTTCATCTCTATGCCTAACTACACCATAAAGTTCAAGCCCTTGAAAACGTAAAGAGCAGATAACTGTGCTTTTGTATGAGAAAAGTCAAATTACAAGTAATAATTATTTTCTTTCAAAGACCACGACCCTCCCTCATATACTCAGTCTAGGAGACTACAAAATTGCAAGGCTCAAAAATAAGCCACTTCAATTAGCGTAAACAGAGAATAACCAAAATTAGAACAAAAAAGTGTAATGCTAATAAAAATAACTGAGAGAATTGTTTTCTTGTTGAAATGCAGATGAGTCCAACAGCTATACAACATGAATACATATGATAATGCAGGACAGGAAAAAGGTCCTTGGATGTGAAATGCAGACAAATGAGAGGGATTGCAAATTCTACAGCATTCATCTAAGAAGCATCTTATGTTATTACACAGTCAACACAAATTAAGACATACTTTAAGAGACAGTACCAAGACAACGCTGTGCAAATGTATGCAATATATTCCAGGTAACATCTTATTAGGGAACCGACTGCCACAGACCTGGCTGAATATGCTTTTAATTTAACCATCATGATTCCTTCCAGCCACTGAAGAACAAAAAGGGAAATGAACAGACCTTTTGATATGTTTGAAGATGTGCTTCCTGTGACAAATGAAGCAAATTTTTATCTGTACTTTCCAGTGGGTCTTGCTAAGTGAAAAATACAAGACAGTGTAATTGAGATTCAGCTTGTGTTGGATTGGCATATTGGGTGAAAATGGCAGGAGGCTTGATTGATTAAAGTACAACTAAAAGTCTACTTTTAGAAAACCATAGGGACTGGAGTAGAATATTACCTTTCTGAAATCTATTGCAGGGTGAACAAAATTACAAGAGTTTGGAAATTACCGATTACATGTACCACAACAAAAATCTTACTGACATGTTGTTCCTGAAGGATTTTCATTAACATATTCAGAAACAATCCTTAACCTCATATTGCCTACAGCCAGAAATTCTCTGTGATAAGCAGCAATACATTTTGGCCTGTGAAATCCTGATTCATGAGGTTTCTAGGTCATGATACTGCAAATTTTCACAATTCTCAGTAAACACTACTGTGTTTGAAGAGAGATGTTACATATCAGAAACTTGTTTGCCTTCCACTACCTAGATTGAAAACTGAGGCGGCAATTGTCTTCTTTGCTCTTTAGTGACTAGCACGATGGGGTCCTGATCTTTGATGGGGGTTCTTAGATACTACTGACAAATAAATAATATTAATAATTTCCAAAAAGAGATGAGTTACTCTCAAGCATGTACCAACATTTGGGTGATGGAAATGCAATGTTTGGTAATTTGCAAAGAAAATAAGATGTTTGTTTTCCCTAAAGGCTACTACTTCTACTTCTTCCCCTTTTCCCAGCTATCTGGAGTCAGGTTGCAGGATTAATCTTTTTCCAAACTTGCCGGTCCATTGCCCGCTCCATATGCACTCCATCCTCCTGTACACAATCAATCCGCAGTTTACTAGGCAATTCTCTTATTGTCAGCCTGCTAATTCTAGTCTCAAATGCCTCCCTAACAGGATTCTCTTCATTCATGCCCATACCATCTCAACCTCCTTTCTTGCCACTTCTCTCTAATATCACAGACCTTGGCCTCACTTCTGATTACATCATTCTGCACATGATCCAGCAATGTCACCCCCCATATACACTGCCCTCAACCATCTCATTTCAATTGCTTCAAGTCTACTCAAGTGCCTCTCTTTGGTCACCCATGTCTCTGACCTGTACAGAAGAGATGGTCTTAACCATGGTTTTGCATAAGTGTTCCTTAAGTAGTCTGGGCTTCCATTTATCATAAATAACTCCACTTATCATGAGCCAGACTTCCCCCATACTCAGCAGCCTTGCTTGCAGTCATCTTTCTATTTCTCCACTTGTCACTAACCAGCCCCTAAGGTACTTAACCACAGGAACCTGATTTAGATGCTGGCCCTTGATGCTAATATTCATCTTTCTGGGTTGCGCGTGAGTCACCCACATGACTTGTCTTTTCTTTACTAATTCTATAGCCATAGTTTGTTAGTACCCTGTGCCAGACATCAATTGCCTCGAGGAATTACTACTCACTGATGGCCATTGACACAATATCATCTGCCTAGATCAATTTCGTACCACCTTCCATTTGGATATGTTTACTTACAAAGTCCATCACAATTAAGAATAGTAATGGACCAAGCACTGATCCCTGGTGGAGCCCAACCTTCATCTCACAACCCTCCGTTACACCAAAGGGCATCCGCACTTTTGTCCTGGAACCACCATGAGCACCCATAACCATCTGGACAAGATACTCTAATACTTCATAGAATCATAGCAAAAGCACCAGCAGTTGCCTACATACTTTGTTGAATGCTTTCTCCAAATCCAGGAAAGCTCAACTGTGCACAACATTTCCCTCCAGCTTCTTTTCCACCAGCTGTCTAGCAATAAACATACCATCTGTCATCCCTTTTCCTTTTCTAAAATCAAACTGATCCTTTCCTACAATGGGCTCCACTATTCAACAAATGTGGCTATCTTTGATTCTCTCTAGCAGTTTTATGCAGTGAGACAACAGCTTCATTCTTCAGTACTTCGACCAGTCGTGTATGACACCTTTTTTTTGCACATCTGGAGCAGTATAGACTTTCTCCAGTCTCTTGGGATTTAATTCTCTTTCCAAACTGCGTGCAGGACTTGTGTGAGCCAGCATACACCAACCTCTCTCAAGGCTTTGATGATTTCCACCACGATGTCATGAGGATCTGCTGCTTTTCCAGGTGCCATCTTCAGCAGTGCAGTCTTGACGTCTGCCTCTGACATCCATAATTATCGGTTGGCATGATGGTAATATAGTGCATAAAGGGTTCTCCTCATTAAGCAGACCCTCAGAGTATTAATTGCCATTAGTTCGTACCGTGTCCTCTGTCACAAGCCGTCTACCCCTGGGGGAATTCTATGCCGAAAAATTTAAAATTCTGTGCACAGTATTTTAAGCTTCTGCAAACTTCTGCATATGTTATTTGTCAAAATAACACAATATAATCATGTCAGTTTCAATTATTTTGGTAATTGATTTCAAAATACCTGTCAGCAAGTATGTTTGTAACAATACAGACAATAAAAAAGATTCAAGAAATGTTTTTTAGCAAATAGATTTCTTGTTAGGAATATGAATACAGAACTTTGAGAAATAATTCATTTAAACTACAATACTGAAATGTACTTCCTGCACCCCTCAGAAGCAGTGCCAAGGCTTGGGGGAGTCAGGGGTAATGGAGAAGCTTAGAGAGAGGGAAAGTTTCTGGGAAGGAGCCTGGGTGTGAACCTGCGGGGGAGTATGGGTGGGAAAAGTATGGAACAGTTTTTTGAGGGGGTGGGGAGGGCAGGTATTGATTGTTAGGGAGTTGGGGAGCCTCCCCCATACAAATCCTGGCTGACCCCTAGCCTCCCCCATCCAATCAGGCACATCTGCCCCTGCCCCCATGTGCCCCTGCATCTGCACTCAACCAGCCCGCTCTCCCCATGTATCCCTGAGCCCTCTTCCCCCTTGTGTCCCGGCACCCCCACTCAGCCATCCCCGAACTCCCACTCCCATTCAGCCCTCACCCCAGTCTGTCCTCCCCCCATTAACCCTTCTGAACCCCAGTCTGTGACCGCCCCTCCCCAGCAGCCCCATGTGCTCAACATGGTCAGTACCCCCATATCAAGTGTCTCCTGACTTGGCCCATAGGCAGGAAGCTGTGAGGAACGCAGCTTTTCTCTTCTCTATTCGCAGCTGGGGCTGCTTTCTGTTCTGGTGCCAAAGTGGCCCCTGGTTGGCAAAAGGCGTAACTGTAGCACTAGCACTTCTCAACAGAATGTATTTTCTGCTGAGAAAAAAAATTCTGCACAGCACATGAATTCTGCACATGCATGGTGGTGCAGAATTCCCCCAGAGTAGCAGTCTGCCTCCTGTGCTCTTCAGGAATGGTGTGTTCACTCTGTCTTCCTTTCTTTTGTTTCTTGTCCACATGATCACATATATTTTCTTTTCAGCAAGTTGAAGGTAGTTGTTAAACTCATTATACAGCTTCCCTAAAGCTAGGTTTATCGCCTGACTGCTTGCTTCGCTTCTTGCTTGGAGGCACTATATGTGGCAATCACTTCTTCTGAAGGGTTATTTTCCATCACCTTTCTGGCATCTCTTTAATTTCTTACTGCTTTCTGAACCTCTTTTTTCCACCACCATTCTTCAACAGATCATGGTCTACCCAGTTTAGCATGTCCACATAGCATCTCCGATTTTGGATCAATACATTCTTGAAGAGACACCACTCCTCTTCTGCTGTTCTAATTTGTGTATCTCTTGACTCAAACTTTGTGAGTGTCTCAGTAAACTTGTCTACAGTCACACTGCACAGTTTAAACATTCTGATGCATGTTTCATTGGAGCAAAGCTTACACTAGATTCATTTGCCAGTCTTGTCTTCGGGTGTGACAGTGTTGCTGTTGTTGGAAAAATAATGTGTTAAAACAAAAAATGTCCAGTAAGTTCTTGGAATGTATTAGGGACAACTTTTTGTTTCAGGAAGTGGAGGAAGTAACCAGGAGAACAGCTTTTTTAGACTTGATTCTGACTAACAATGAGTAATTGTTACCAAATCTGAAGGTGGAAGGCAATTTGGTGAAAGTGATCATGAAATCATGATTTCATGATTCTAAGGAAAAGAAGGAGTGAGAGAAGCAGAATAAAGGACAATAGACTTCCAAAAAGCAGACTTTCACAAAACTCAGAACTGATAGGAAAATTCCCCTGGGAAGAAAATCTAAGGGAAAAGGGAGTTATGGGGAGCTGGAACTTTCTCAAGACAATAATATTAAAGGCACAACTTCTAACTATCCCGATGCAAAGAAAGTAGAAAGAATAGTAAGAGGCCGATATGGCTCCATCAGGAGCTCTTTAATGACCTGAAAATCAAAAAGGAAGCTTACAAAAAGTGGAAGTATGAACAAACTGCTAAGGAGGAGTATAAAAGAACAGCAAAAGCACGTACAGAGAAAATCAGAAAGGCTAAGGCATAAAATGAGTTATACCTAGCAAACAACATAGAAGACAATAAGAAGTTCTTTAAATAGATTAGGAGCAAGAGAAAGATGAAGGAAAGTGTAGGTCTTCTACTTAGGAAGGAAGTAGAACTAACAATTGATGACATCAAGAAGGCTGAGGTGTTAACACCTATTTTGCTTCAGTCTTCACTATAAAGGTTAATGGTGACCAAATACTCAACACAATTAATATCAACAACAAAGGGGGTAAGAATGCAAGCAAAATAAGAGAAAGAACACATTAAAAATATTTAGATAAGTTAGATGTATTCAAATCAGTAGACCTGATGAAATTCATCTTAGAGTATTTAAGGAATTCGCTGAAGCAATCTCGGAACAGTTGGAAATTCGAGAATTCATGAAGGACAGGTGAGATCCCACAGAACTAGAGAAGGGCAAACATAGTACTTATCTTTAAAAAGGGGAACAAAGAGGACCTAAGGATTAATAGATCAGTCAGCCTGACTTCATTAGTTGTAAAGATACTGGAACAATTTGTAAGCACTAGAAGATAATAGGGTAATAAGTAATAGATAACATAGATTGGTCAAGAACAAATTATGCCAAACCAACCTAATTTTCTTTTTTGACAGGGTTATTTTACTGGCTTAGTGGATTTGGGGAAGTGGTAGGCATGATATATCTTGATTTTAATAAGGCTTTTGACACAGTCCCATGTGATATTCTCATAAGCAAACTAGGGAAATGTGGTCTACATGAAGATGTTACAAGGTGGGTGCATAATTGATTGAAAGACTGTTCTCAAACAGTAGTTATTAATGGTTTGCTGTCAAACAGAGAGTGTATCTCCTCGGTGGGATCCTGCAGGGGTCAGTTCTAGGTCATGTACTACTCAATATAGTCATTAATTACTTGGATAATGGAGTGGAGAGTATGCTTATAAAATTGCAGATGACACCAGGCACTCTGGAAGACAGGATTAGTATTCAAAATGATCTTGACAAATTGGAGAATGGGTCTGAATTCAACAAGATGAAATTCAATAAAGATAAATGCACTTGGGAAGGGGGAAAAAAGCATAACTACAAAATGGGGATTAACTGGCTAGATTGTAGTACTGCTGTAAAGGATCTGGGGGGTTATAGCGGATCACAAATTGAATATGAGTCAACAATGTGATGTAGTTGTGAAAAAGGCTAATATCACTGTGCGGTATATTAACGGGAGTGTCCGATATGACACAGGGTGGCAGCAAGGGAGATTTAGATTAGATACTAGGGAAAACATTCCAGCTACAGTGAAGTTTGTAAAGCATGACTAGGCTTCCAAGGGAGGTTCTGGAATCCTCATCACTGGAAGTTTTTAAGAACAGGTTGGACAAAGACCTGTCAGGTTCACTTGGTCCTGTATCAGCACAGTGGTCTGGACTTGTTGACTTCTCAAGGTCCCTTTCAGACCTATGTTTCTGTCTCTTGCCTCCTTTGCTTCAAGAGAAGATTGCCAGTTTTCAAATAGAATTTATGGCTCAACAGCTTGACTGAACTTGAGAAAATACGTGCCCAGCACACCCTACTGACATGACTACTTAATGAGCATGCTCTTTCTCTGCTGAGCTGTTTTTTCCCCCCATACATAGGAGATTATTATGAACATCTTGTATAAAATCACTTAAATGTGGCATCTTGAAAGCTAATATAAGCATATTCGTGACCTATCTAAATGATTGTTACAGTTATACATGAAAGACTTCTTTTTTCTTCCAGTGCATGAAGTGCAGTTCACCTCTAATACATCTCAGACACTTACTACAACCACAATGTGTTTTTATATGCATATGAAAATCCCTCTGGTCCATAAAGGCATCAGGTTCCGCTATCTAGACTAGAGAAAGTTGTTCAGTGAAACAACATACTGAATTTCTGTTGAAACAAAACTGCAAAGTGTGAAATAGCAACCTGTCATCAGACACTGAGAGCTTGATGTTCATCAATGGCAGCTAAAACAAGCATCCTCTCCCATCTATGTCTGAGCAAATTGACAAATACCATCTGCATGGCAGTGAGAGTGCAAGTCTTGCCAATCTACTTACTGCACCCCAGGACTATATTCCAGCTCTGGGTTGCTATTTGGGGTCTATTTCACTCTCTGAACATGACTGTTCCTCCAGGTTGTGTGATTTAGGACAGAGAGATAGATTAAAACAACCAAAACCACACTTTCTTCTGCTTGTATCATATTGCTTAATGCAGAGGTTCTCCATTGTGATTGCTTTATTTGGGGACATCTTGAGGTAAAAGACAAGTTTGAAAATTAAGGTCCCATTTCAGCAAGGTTTTTAAGGTCTTAACTTTAAGCATGTGAGTAATCCAATTAAAGTTACCCATGTGCTTACGTACCTTGTTGAATCAGGGCCTAATAATAGCTTAAGTGCCATCCTGAATAGGGATGGACTTGCATGAATCAGGGCCTTAGAGAGCTGAGAAGTCAATCTGACCAGGTCAGTCAATCGCATCATGTTACAATGTGCTTACTGCATGTCCACATAGAAAAATTTACAATGACATGAGGTGTAGGCATGTAACACACCGATGAAATGGTTGCAGAGCTAAAATTATCTGTGCATACAGTGTCTGCATTACATAATGGTGTAAGAGTTATAATTTTGGCATACAATAGATATGATAGCTGGGAGTGATTGATATTCTGTTCAGATTCTCTCATCATCACTTAAAATATGGTCTTTAAAGCTCACCTTCTGTGAGAGATGGATCTCATATCAGTTTTAGTGGCAGCAGGAGAAAGAAACAGCCCTAAAAACATGAAATTGAGCAGCTATGACCCTACATTAGGCATTTGAGCTAGATTTTAAAATACTGGCGCCAAAAAACTGGTAGTTTGCTTTGATATGCTGCCAAAGGAAGCCTGAATCTACTGAAAATTCAATGCTATGCAAAACCAAGCATCCATTATTAAATAATGCTTGTAATTCTTTAAACATAAGTTGGTGATTTTACAAAAGACAACAGACTGTGATATCTGTCATAATGTTAATGTGAAAGCCCCGACAGGTTCATTATCTCTCATCAGGAAACCTACAGAGATACAATTACTGTGTGCCATAACTGAGCAATGTACAGTACCCGGGACATTGTGAAAGAGGTTTGGGTCAGCAGCCAGCCAGTCAAATTAACAATTTTCTTAGCCCACAAATACATGATATGGCTGCTGCTCTTCATTAGCAACGTTTGACAAAGTTCATGACATGTTTTTCATTTCAAGTGGACAGATGTGCCTTTTAGTGCATAGGTTCATTATGAATGTAGTTAATCAATTTTCAAGAACTTTTTGGGTGACTACATTTTCGTCTAACCTTTCAGTTGCTGCAGTGCATTTTTTTCAGTGCTGCTCTTTCATTTGTACTGACAATACCAGAGAAACAGACTAAATAAGCTAAGACGTTTGGATATACAAACCATATATTTGTGCAGGATCCACTAAACTTACTAGTGAATGCATGTACTGGCTTGTCGATTTGCTTCCAAATCACAGTCAGACTCCTCATCTTCAAGTTCTGCTTCTGCTACATCTCAGCTTCAGTTTCTCTATTCCTTTGCTCTTGTCCTGTACTCTGCCAAATCAGCTTGCTTTGACACTCCACAAATGACTCCATATCTTTCCTCATGCTGCCCCTGTGCATGACAGCACCTCACTCTTCACCTTTGTATTTTAGAGCAAAAAAAATCCCTCAAACACTATTTAATGAGCTTGAAAAATAGTAGTGCCCTTACCATGAAGTCCAATATGCCCATGTTAAGAGGGGCAATGCTGGTGCTATATCACCCGGCACCTGTTAGGAGCCAACCATCAGTTTTCCTCCCCCATTGACCTCTCCCTCAGTTAGAGGGCCAGTTTCTCATCTCTTTTCCATAGGGTATAGCTCTCCAGGCAGCGACCAGAGACATGAAAGGGCCAGCTCGCCAGCAGGAGAAAGGACAGCTCTGCTTAGGAAAATAGTCAGCTCTTCTTCATGAAGGCTGTAGGAGCATAATATGGAACATGAAAAAAAATCTCTGAAATACTACTCCTTTTTAACATGGAATGAACAATCTTAACTCATTCTATGTACATAAAGGCTTCCTACAGGAATTCCTTGATTATTTCTCTGCACCAGACAAAATGGGAGAGAACTGAATTCAAAATCCTTTCACAAAGGAATCAAAAAATAGTTCTAAACTGGACATGATTCCTCAGGAATAGGTGATCTTGTGGCAACCTCTATCTAATCAGCCAATGCACATTGAAATTTGGAGGACTTTCCAACAGAAAATAGAATAAACTAGGTTTTAGCTGCCATATAATTAACTCCTTTTTTTAGGGTTTACATTTACAAGGATTAAGGCTTTGTCGCCACATAAAACTGGTATCACTTTAATTGTACTGGTAAAGCAGTACACAGTCCCACTTGTGTGAACATAGTTATACCAGTATAAAAATGTTCATACCCATTTAGATATTCCCATACAGGAAGGGAAGGAAGCTGTACTTCATTTACATTAATATACCATTTTTATATATATAAAAAAACATTACACCCATAAGTGAAATAGTTATACTGGTACAAAATATGTGTGTAGACCAAACCTAAGGGACATCTTCCTATTCCTCTCTATTATACTGAATACCATGTTTTGTGTTAACACCATCTTCCCCCACACTCATTTTTTTAGTAGATTACTACTATAATTGAAATAAAGCAGTCTTCACCTGGTAGGAAAAAAATATCAAATTTATTTCGTTTTTTAAAACTAGTCAAGGGCTATATACAAAAAGAAGAAAGGAAAACTGAACCAGAATGAACAAAAAGTAAAGAAATTAATAAAATAACCTTCACAAAATGCAGACATTTCAGCTACTACAGTTATGTTGAATAATACACAACAAACCATGTCCTTATCTAACAAAAAAAGCATTAAATAGGTTAATTTTATCCATATTCTCTCTCCTGATCAATGGAGATACTCCCTCTTGCTAGCCTCAGCAGATCAAAACTGTAGTTGGACGTGACAGTCATGCAAGAGAAATCTGAGCCTTTAAAGGAAAGTACTCAGCTCAGCTTCCAGTAGTCCTCTCACCGGCTGAGTTTGGGATTTTGCTTCCCTTTCAGGGAAAACATGAATCTGTCCCCAAATGATTTTTTAGTCAGGCAGTATTTTCAGCACGTATGGTATTTATTTAAAAAAAGAAAAACAACCCATACACACGCCTGACATTTTTTTTTCAGTCTCATAGTTATATTCATAAATTGAGAAATGTTGAGACACTCTGGCCAACTCCATTTGATTGTATCTGTGACGACTTTGAATGGGTATAGAGAACAGTTTGGAAAGTCTTGGAAAGAAGCCTTTGACTTCAAAGTACAACACTGACAAAACTAAATACAGTTTTGATTGCAGTTTAGTACCAGACTCAAAAATATTTTCCTTTCTGATGTTAATATTTAAGGTTCTGGAAGGTGCATCAGTGCTTCTTGAAGCTACTTGACTATGCTTTGGAGACCCACAAGCCAACTCTACATTACCCACTGAATAATATATATTTGCATATATAAAATTGCATATAATTTGCCTGTTGTCGTTCCCATCCCATTAACTTCCATCTACTTATCTGACTTTGGATTGTGAACTCTTCAAAGCAGAGATCATCCTTCTTGAGTGTTTTGGAAACTCTACAGAACAAAGTGTATGCTACTGTAAAAAAAAAAAAATTCTCCAGTGGATAAGACAGAGTACTGGATATACATCTATTCCTGCCTCTCTCATTGATTCACTGTGTGACCTTGAATGAGATACTCAACCTCACTGAGATACTTCAAGTAACCTCTGTACATAATTTTTCATATTTATACAAACTGGAAATAAATAATATTTAGCAAACCTTTATGAAGTCCTTGGAGATGAGCTGATGAAAGATGGCATGAAAATGCTACGTATTCATTATTATTACAATTATTGTAGCAGAGGATTACTCATATTATAGAATCCACTAATAAGAACGCTGGGCAGAGAAGCTTGTTAGCACATAGGTATATAGAGCCTTAAATATTTCTCTGATCTCAATGGTACACTATTTCTGCACTTCCTTTAAATGTCAAGAACTCCTCTCTTCTTTCCAAACACAGAAATGAGCCTCCACTTTCTCTGGAATATGAATTCAAACTTGGTCATATAAGCATTGATAGATAACAATTTCAGTGGAAAATGTAAATGCCACAGAAACGTTTCCACCGGTGAGTTTTCCATCTTTAAGCTGCTGCAGGGTCAACTCTACCATATAGGGAGAACAAGAAGTCATCTAGGGCAACAAAATACCAGGGGCAGCAAATTGTTTAATGACTATTTTGTTTACTGTGCAAGTGACTTTTGACTAGGAAGGGAAGTAATCTTTCTGGTTTGCCTGGGCAGTCAATACTATAAAAGCATTTGTGCTTGACTGGTGTCTGGGGAAATCAGAGATGGAGAGTTCTAGATTTGCTTCTTTATCAAATCTGCCAAGTCTTCTACTGCATGTGAAAGACTTTTATATTTTTCATTTTGCTCTCATTTTATTTCAAGTCATATGACCAAGAACATTACTAAAGGTCTAAATAAAGGAGTATGTATTTGACAAGTTTCCCTTTCCAAAGGTTTGCAATTTAAATGAGTATTTTCGCCTTGTTTCTAAAAGAAAAAACACAACATGTATATTTTACACATAAAAATGTCAATACTGATAAGTGCAAAGTAATGCACATTGGAAAAAAAATACGCCGAACTATACATACAAAACAATGGGGTCTAAATTAACTGTTAACACTCAAGACAGATCTTGGAATCATCATGGATAGTTCTCTGAAAACATCCACTCAATGTGCAACAGCAGTCAAAACAGCCAACAGAATGTTAGGAACCATTAGGAAAGGGATAGATAATAGAAATAGAAAATATCATTATGTTACTGTATAAATCCATGGCACACCCACATCTTGAATACTGCTTGCAGTTCTGGTCACTCTATCTCAAAAAAGATAATTTAAAATTGCAAATGGTACAACGAAGGGCAACAAAAAGATTAGGGATATGGAATAGCTTCCATATGAGGAGAGATTAAAGACTGGGTCTGTTCATCTTAAAAAAAAGTTAACTGAAGGGGGCTATGAGTGAAATCAATAAAATCATGAATGGTGTGGAGAAAGTGAATGAAGTGATGTTATTTACCCCTTCACATAACACAAGATCCAGGGGTTATCCAAGCAAATTAACAGGCAGCAGGTTTAAAACAAACAAAAGGAAGTACTTTTTCATACAACGGACACAGTCAACCTGTGGAGCTTGTTGCCGGGGGATATTGTGAAGGTCAAAAGTGTAAGTGGGTTCAAAAAAGAGTTAGATTAAGTTCATGGAGGCTAGGTCCATCAATGGCTATTAGCCCAGGTGGCCAGGGATGCAACTCCATGCTCCAGGTGTTCCTAACCCTCCAACTGCCAGAAGATGGGCCTGGATGACAGGGGATAGATCATTCTGTTCATTCCTTCTGAAGCATCTGGCACTGTCCACTGTGAGAAGTCAGGATATGGGGATAGACGGATCATTGGTCTGACCCAGTATGACCAGTTCTCAAGGTTCTTATGTTCCTAGGCTGAGAATTTGTATGGCAAGTTAAAATAAATTATAAATCGCTGAAAAATTATTTATTTGTAAACTGACAGAACTTTATAGCTATGCTATCGGGTACTGATTTAATAACAATAATAATAAAGATTGATTTCTTTATTTATTGGTAATTTATTTTAAATTAAATTGCTTTAATATTTTAAATATGGGAAATTATAACACAGCTGATGGCAAAGAGGACCTTCAATAATAATCTTGAAAACAATTTATCGCTCTTTCACAAATCTTATCTAGGCAAAGGAGCTATTTTTACCAAAACTACTAAAATTACTGTATGAAATGAGACAAATGTAAAACATTCAATTTCTTGAAGACTGAGAAGGTGACTTTGGTAAATATTGATCTAATATCCATTTACAGAAAGGAACAATCAACCTTTCCAAATGAAAATGTTTGTTTAACATGAAACACAGAAATAACTAATCACAATTCATAATCTGTTAAATTATTAAACTCAAATACCAACATCATCTCTGAGAAAAAGCCTTAGTTTTGTCTTTTTCATTATTTTGATACTGCACAGTGGATGAAATTATAGTTTCAAGGTCTTCATAATTATGTAAACTCTATGCTCACAACATCAGCTGATTTACTAAAAACAGCACATACACATGAAACAAAATGATTTATTGTGCAATTGAACGGATAATGCAGGGCAGCCACATTATTAGTGTGAAATTATACAAAGGCTGAAAAGCTTATTCTAAACAGAACCAACTAGCAATGTCCTGTTAACGCCTGAAAGGGAAGCAGATTGGAATCCAATCAAATAAACCTTATATTCTCAAAAGTCTATATAAAATTTTGAAAACATCTAAAAGATTATAAAACTTAAATTGAGAAAGTCAGACTCCAGATAAAATATAATTTCACTGTTCCATTAAAACTGTTGGACAGTATACTTGCAGTATCTTCTTGCTATTTAATAAATTAAATTAATGGAGATATCCTATCTCCTAGAACTGGAAGGGACCTTGAAAGGTCATCGAGTCCAGCCCCCTGCCTTCACTAGCAGAACCAAGTACTGATATTGCCCCAGACCACTAAGTGGCCCCCTCAAGGATTGAACTCACAACCCTGGGTTTAGCAGGCCAATGCTCAAAACCCTGAACTAACCCTCAGCTCATGACAATCAAAATCTGAAACTGTTAGAAGGTTCTTTGTATTGTGCTTTCTATAAATGCTACACGAGAGAAATAACTTAGGAGAATACTGACACAATAATAATTAAATAAATGCTAATTTTCAATTTTCAATTGTGACTTCATTTTGAAAGTTACACCAAGAATACAAGACTACAATCATAAAGCACAGCTTTGTGTTTAAAATCTAAATAAATAAATGCCAAAAAAAAAAAAATCTGAGGAAATATAGTGTCACTGCTGTAGAATAAAGTCACTGGATCTGCAAACACAACGCTAAAGAGAAGCAAGAGAATATTGCCAATACTCCAGTTGACTATACCAACTCCAACTGACTCCAAAGGGAGTTTTGTGTGAATGAGCACTACAAGAATTGGCCCTTATTTGTCTATATTAGGGGAAAGTCCTCAGCTGAAGTCAATGGAGATATGACAGTTTACACAAGCTGAGGCTCTGCCCTAGGATTTTTCTCTCTAAAATTTCCCACCATTGTTACCCCAGTGGTAGGAAAATGGGAGCGCTAGTATCAACAGGGCATCAAGCAGACATTGGCGTTTCAAGCACTGTACCATATAACCTTGCTCAGACCAAGTCTAGATGACAGTTCTAAAACCGCCAGCTACCAAGGATGCCTGGTCTATGCTAGAACTTCGACGATGGCTCCTGTCAGTTCAGATTGGTAGAAAATATTAGAAAAATCCTAATGTAGACAACGGTTAGGGAGTACAAGAGTTGGTCTCCATAACTGCAAGCAAAGAAGAATGGGAGATTTCTTCCAAGTTATTTATGGTAATGCTCACACCCAAAAATATCATGTTTTGCTCTCATCAATGGCACAGAGCACAAAAGCTTCATTAATACATGCTAACAAATGCCTTAGTACTTCCATCTACATGCAAAATTGAAAGTCAGTGGGAGCCAATTTACCTTGAAGATGCCAGTGTGTGAAGTTTGAACATACTAATCGTCTGCAACAGGGTTTAGACCAATTTAGTGATCTCAAAGAAGATGGGAATGTATATACTTATAGGCACATCTGGCAGCATCACATTTAGTTAAGGTTTCCTAAACCCTTCTATTATAAAAGACCCTCCTTTTTTCAATAGCTTATAAAACTTTGCTAAACTTCAACTATTCTGGCTGAAATTTTCCATACTGGGCATCTGCCCTGGATTGCATTTTTTTTTAAGTTTCTGCAAAATGGTTCAACTACTCCTGAGAATGAGGTTGGGGAAAAAAATGTTTAAAAAATTCTTACAATTGTTGATCTAAGAGGCTCCTCTATGCTTGGGAGCAGGGACTTAAAATCTAGCAGAGCAATCACGCTGGTATTGAAGGGGTGTCTTTTGCTTCCCTGAGGAAATCTGGTTGAATTATACACCTCAGTCTGAAAATAGCCAGTTGCACACGCTCAGTAAAGGCTGGCAACAAAATGCTGTGAACATTCCATCCCCACTGAGAATGCTCCACTCCTACAGAGTCCCATGCTAAACACTATGAGCTTGCTACACACCCACAAAGCACACTGAGCATGTTCCAGCCTGGGGCTGCGACTCTCCTCCTGGCTGATGTGCTGCACACCAGAACTGAAAGAAAGGAAACCGTCTCTCCTGTGTTCTCAATTCTCCTCTCCCAGGACCCAGGCAGTGAGGAGGAGGAGGAGGAAGCAGCCTGAGTGTTAATTAGGTGAAGATTTGGGGAGGGAGGATAGGGTGACCAGATGACCAAACTAAAATATCGGGACACATTGGAGTGCCATCAGCCCCGCCCACAGTCCACTCCCGCTCCTCCCAGACTCCGCCCCCACTCGGGCCCAGGTCCTGCCCCCTCCCCGCTCAGCCCCCCCCACCGCGCCCTTCCTCATCCCCCGGCCTGCCGCTGGCTTGCTGCGTCCCTCCTCAGTCCCCCACCCACCGCTCGCCTCCCCGCCCACTTGCTCACCCACCCTCTGCTCGCCTCTTCACCCCCCCGCCCGCCACTCACCCCTACGGCGCTGACTTCCCATCTGCCGGGTGGGTGCTCGCCCACCCCCCGCCTCTTCCTGCCCCTGCACTGCCCTTGTCCCACCCCCATTTCACCCCCTTCCCCAAAGTTCCCGCCCCTGCCCTGCCTCTTCTCCACCTCCTCCCGTGTGTGCTGCGTACCCACTCCTCCCCCCATCCCTCCTGGAAAGCGCTAAGTGCCACCAAACAGCTGTTAGACAGCAGGAAGCGCTGGAGGGGAGGAGGAGCGGGGATGCGGTGCACTGGGGGGAGAGGGGGAGAAGGAGGCAAGGAGGGGGGGAGCTTGGCTGCAATTTTTCCCCGTGGGTGCTCCAGTCCCGGAGCACCCACAGGGTCAGCGCCTCCCTCCTGCTCGCCTCCTTAGCTGATTATCGGGACAAATGGTGTCCCGATCGTACATTGATCGGGACACGGGACAAAGGGTTAAATATCGGGACAGTCCTGATTGTTTCGGGACATCTGGTCACCCTACGGGAGGAAGAAGGGATAAGAGGGAAACAGGGACCAAAGCAAAGGGGGAATTGTACAGAATAGAGGATGGGACAGCAACAAAGGGGGAGAAATGCAACAGAGACAGAAGGGGACAGGCTACAGGATAGGAGATGAAGGCCACAGGCTAGTGGGGACAGGAGCAGAAGTGTCTAATCACTAGAGAACACTTCCCTCAGAACATGGGTTAGAACCCATGATGTCTGAGTCCCAGTATTCCTCCGTTGCCCACTGGAAAGTGTTTCCCTCACCCCATCCAGTAGATAACCGACACAGAGGACAACAGCCTACTATTACCACCAGTTACTCAGTTAGCTCAAGTGACAGAACACTAAAAGGTTAGGAAATACCGAGTTTATGGTTGTTCATGCAGCCTTCATTCAGTCCTCTTTTACATATGCATTATGATCTAATCTTTAATTATGTGATCACATTCTGTTTTTCCACATCAACTCTACCTCATTCAGTGCACAAGATGGATAATACATTCTGTTAAACATTCTCCATAAAATTTGTGAACATGTTGTATCTTTTCTGCATACTTAAAACATTAATGTATTATATGACACATTGCTACTGATAATAAACAGAGATATTTATCTATCTGTAATTGTTGTTCCCTATCGCTATAACAGTCACCACGCTTGGGGCTGGCTCCTGCTACAAGTATAGCGGAATTTTCCATAGCTTAAAGTTTCAAAACCACTGACTTAAAAGCTCCTGAATTGCAACCTCCAGAACCCTTAGCGCTCCCAACTATTAGCTCTCTCTGAGCAAAACGTGGTATAACATGCCATTAGGAAAGTTTGGAGGGCAGGTGAGCATGGACATGCTTTTAAAAGTATGTGTATGTTTTGAAAGTCTAAGCTTAAATTTGCGACTTGCAATGATGTAAGAAAAATAGAAAGACATGTTAACGCAGCAAAGAGCAGGCAGAATAAATGGTAAAATGTGCCTCCCATCACCCGAAGGAGAGCTCTGGGTGAGCTCAAAAGCTTGTCTCCTGCCAACAGAGGTTGGTCCAATAAAAGATATTCCCTCACCCACCTTCGTCCCTTGGTTCAGTGGCAGGAGAATGCTTACTTTTAAATTTAAAACTGGCCAAAATGTTATACTGTTAAAACAAACAGTTGAGACAGTCCAGCCACAAAATAATTAGGAGCCAGAAGAGTTGGGACACTCAAAAATTTTTTAACATCGATAAACCAAACATTTAAAGTCTTGTGTTAAGCCTGATGCCAAGCAACACTGCTCTAGCAAGAGTATACAGGTACCCTATGCACTTATGTGGCTGTTCTAAAACTCTCCTGTATAAAACATGACTTGAGGTTGGATGCAGAAGCAGACCTACCAGTAAGCCTATTACAGAGCAGCAATGAGAGATGCAGTCAGACAACTTTTTCGACATGGTTGTCTTGGAGATAACAGAACCTACTATATTGGTTACAAAAGAAACAAAAAGCCGGGTGCATTTTCTAAGGCTTTTAGTCTACTCCCTTTCATGTTGATTTTGCGGAGAAGGGCTTTGCTAAGATGGGCACGCAAAGAATGTTGGCAGGATGACTAACTGATTGAGATTGAATTCTAGCACTAGCTTTGGATGGCATTTAGGATGGGTTCACAGCACCACTTTATCCTTAGAGAATGTAGTATTTCTATTTGGTGGTCAATTGACAGAGATTGAAGATGGCTCAGTTGGGGAGTTTAATACTGCAGAAGTGTTACCTTCCATGTAAGAAATTTAAGCTCACAAGTTGAAAAAGAAGTCCCATCAGCTTTGTAAGGCCCATATTAGTATCCCATGACACAAGAAGTTTTCTGAATGCGAGATTTTAATTGCAATTAGCCTCTCATGAATCTGAGTGATTAGTAATTGCAGATAAATTGATCAACTTTTAAACATGATTATGAAAAGCCCGAATAACTGCAAAATGTACAGTTGGGGAAGAGGGCTGTGACCCAGATTGACAAATAAAAGAGGCAATGTCTAGCAGCTTGTCTAAAGGGTTTCACACAGTCCTTTTGGAACCAAACTGTGAACTATTTCCACTTGATTGGAATGCTCTTCTGATAGATTCCTTCAAGCAGCTGGAAGCAATTCAGATATCCAACCTCTGGTCATGGGTGTGTGTGATACAGTGGCCAACAAGTAAAGCACACTATATCTAAGAGACCAATTTCCCGCTACGCATAGAATAGGAAAGAACTGTGGTATTTGTGTGTTAACTATTATTGGCAAATGGCAACCATTTTACTTCATTTTCTTATTTGCAATCTCTGATTTTTTTTTAAAGTGGACATTACTGCTTCACGGTATCAGTAAAAATATCAAAGTATCAAATTTTACAAATCCCTCTCACTTTTGGAGTAAGACAAAGCATGAAAAATTTCAGCTCCCAGGGAATTTTTAAATCAGATTACAGTGGAATGAAGACAGAATTCTGCAGTTCTAACTATTGAGTTGCTACCACAACTCCATAATCCGGTAACTTCTCTACTGAACTGTTCAATTAATTAGCATATTGCACCTTTAAATGTCTGATCCATCCCATGCAAGTAACTGTTCAGCACCTTTCAATTGCTAGAACGACTACAGCAATAAAGTAGCATTCAGTTTAAGCGGATCCCTCCTGGGAGTTTCTATCAAGTGCATGCTGATAAGGACTGTTTCTATTTTTCATAATTTTTCTTGATAACCTAATTCAAAAATAAGTTTTATTGAGTATAATTGCCTTATCTTGAAAAAGTTAAAATTGAACTAAGGAGCTGTCACCACCCATCTTGTTATTTGTTTTAAACAAAGGGGCTAAAAATCACAGTATTACCATTGCAACTGTGGTGATTCATATCAGTATCTTCAGGTACATGCTGCCACCCTGCCTGTAGTACTAGCATTAAGTGTCCATATTGTCGGGTGGTGGCTGGCTTCCATGACATCTGCCTGAACACATGTGTTATAAGGATGATGACATGGTGATTACCTACCCCCGTACCTGAACCTCTCGCAGGACAGACTTGCTATTGCTTTGCACTGCTGTAAAGAGGTGCTATTAGAGTTGTACTCATTTCTGATAAAGAGGATCTGGATTCTACTCCTGTACTGGATAATTTGTTTGTGTGTGTGTGTGTGTGTGTGTGTGTGTATTTGTAATTGTAATTGTAATGATTTTAAGAGTTATGATTTTTTGTACATTCATTTTAAAATTCTATATCTACACTAAAAATTTGGCTCAATACATTCACATTCAGTTCTGATTAATGTAGGGGAACATGAGATGATCTAGAAAAAACAATTGTTCACTGATAATACTCCTCATCATAGTCTCTTTCTTCACGCTACTTCCCCCTTCATCTTACAGTAGATTGTTTCTTGACTGAAGAGGAAGAGTCTAGCAAAACACACGTCATTAACGTTAGTGACTGTTCTTGTCTGACTACTCCTTGTCTTCATAGACTCACAGCCTTTAAGGCCAGAAGGGGACTCTGTGATCATCTACATCACCTCCTGAACATTGCAGGTCACAGACCTTCATCCACCCATTCCTGTAATAGACCCATAATATCTGCCTGAGTTACTTAAGTCTTTAAATGATTATTTGAGGACTTCAAGTTACAGAGAATCCACCATTACACTAGTTTAAACGGGTAAGTGACCCATTCCCCATGCCAGAGGAAGGCAACCCCCCCCCCCAACCTCTGGGTCTCTGCCAATCTGACTGGGCCCTCCCCATCTAGTATCCTGAGCCCTCCCCATCTAGTATCCCATCTCCGGCCGTTGGGGATATTTACAACTAGCAGTTGCATATGGGCCACAAACCGTTGTATGCTGTCTCATCATACCATCCCCTCCATAAAAACTTATCAAGCTCAGTCTTGAAGCCAGTTAGTTTTTTTGTCTCCACCCCTCCTCACCCCCCCCCCCCCCCCCAGGAAGGCTGTTCCAAAACTTCACTCCTGTGAAGCTAGAAATCTTTATCTAATTTCAAGCCTAATCTTGTTGAGGCCAGTTTATATCCATTTGGTCTTGTGTCAACATTGGCACTTAACTTTAATTCCTCTCCCTCCATGGTATTTATCCCTCTGATGTATTTATAGAGAGCAATAATATCTCCCCTCAGCCTTCGTTTGGTTAGGTTAAACAAGCCAAGCCACTTGAGTCTGCTCTCATAAGGTAGGTTCTTCATTCCTCTGGTCATCCTAGTAGCCCTTCTCCACACTTGTTCCAATGTGAATTCATCTTTCTTAAATGTAGGAGATCAGAATTGCACACAGTATTCCACATGAGGTCTTACCAGTGCCTTGTATAATGGTACTAACACTTCCCTATCTCTCGTGGAAATATGCATCCAGAATTGCATTAGCCTTTTTCACAGTCACATCACATTGGCAACACAGTCTTCCTATGATCAATCAATATACCCAGGTCTTTCTCCTCCTCTGTCACTTACAACTGATACATCCCCAGTTTATAGCAAAACTGCTTGTTGTTAGTTCCTAGGTGCATGACCTTGCACTTTGCACTATTAAATTTCATCCTATTCTATTATTCTAGTTTTCAAGGTTGTCCAGATCCTTTTGTACGATATTCCAGTCCTCCTTCATATCAGCAATACCTCCCAACTTCATGTCATCCACAAATTTTATTACCATACTCCCACTTGTGCCAAGGTTATCAATGAAATATGAAATAAGATTGGTCCCAAGATCAATCACTGAGGAACTCCAGAAGGGTACTCCTGGGGGAATTGTGTGCCAAAAAAATTAAAAATTCTGCACACAATATTTAAAAATTCTGCATAATTTATGTGTTAAAATAACACAATGTAATCACGTCAGTTTCAATTATTTTGGTAATTTATTTCAAAATACCTATCAGAAAGTATATCTGTAACAATAAAAACAACAAAAAAGATTCAGGAAATGTTTAACAAATAGATTCCTTGTTAGGAATAATAATACAGAACTTTGAGTAATCATCAATTTAAACTACAATACTGAAATGTACTTCCTGCACCCCTCAAAAGCAGTGCAACGGTTTGAGGGAGTCAGGGGTAATGGAGGAAAAGGGAAGTAATTGCTGGGAAGGAGCCTGGGTGTGAACTTGGAGGGTTGTTGGGTGTGGATGGGAGAAGTCTGAAATAGTTTTTTTGGGGGCGGGGATTGTTAGGGAGTTGGGGAGCCATCCCCATACAGACCATGGCTGACCCGTAGCCTCTCCCATTCAGTCAGGTACATCTGCCCCGCCCTCATGTGTCCCTGCACCTCCCTCCCCAATCCCCATGTGTCCCTGAACCCCCACTCATCCACCCTTCCTTCCCCCATCCCCATGTGTATCTGTACCCTCACTCAGCCAATCTTCCACACATCCCCATGTGTCCCTGCACTCCCTTCAGCCACCCCTTCCCCCGTCCCTATGTGGCTCTGTGCTCCCCCACCCAGTCCCCATGTGTCCTTGCACCCTCACTCCCACTCAGCCCCTGGCTCAATACTGTCACCCCACTAGCTCCTGTGCCTCCATCCCAGTCTGTCCCGCCACTAGCCCTTCTGAACCCCAGTCTATGTGAACCCCCTAGCAGCCCTGTGTGCCCTGCTCTGTCCAGCTCCCCCATATCCCATGCCTCTTCACCTGGCCTCCCTCTGCACAGCTGGCTGAGCCGGCTGTCCTCTCTTTTGGTGCCACAGCAGCCCCTGGTGGGCAAAAGGTGTAATTGCAGTGCCTACCCAGCAGAATGTATTTTCTGAAGGTGTGGGGAAATCTGCAAGAGACATGAATTCTGCATGTGTGCAGTGGCACAGAATTCCCCCATGAGTACCACTGGTAACCTCCCTCCAACCTGACAATTCATCTTTCAGCATGACCCATTGTAGTTTCCCCTTTGGCCAGTTCCTTATCCTCCTTTCAATTCTTATATTAATCCCCACTTCTCCAATTTAACTAACAATTTCTTATGTGGGACTGTATCAAATGCTTTACTGAAAACTGGGTAAATTAAATCTATGCATTTCCTTTGTCTAAAAAAATCAGTTATCTTTTCAAAGGAAGAGCGAGCTCCGGCTGGTCTGGCATGATTGACCTTTTGAAAAAACATGTCACATTTTATCCTAATTACCATTTACCTCTATGCCCTTAACTACTTTCTCTTTCAAAATTTGTTCCAAGATCTTGCATACAATTGAGGGGAAACTAACGGGCCTGACGTTTCCGGGATCACTTTTTTTCTCTTTCTTAAAAATAGGTAAAATATTAGTAGGGCTTAAATTCTCATTGAGTATTTCCCAGAGGCTCGGGGCTTCAGCCCTGTGGGGAGCACTGGGGCTCCTGCAGGTTTGGAAATATTTACTGGAGCTCTGCTCCAGACAGCTCCGCTGAATTTAAGCCCTGTATATTAGCAATTCTCCAGTCATAAGGTATGATTCCTGAGTTTATGGATTCATGAAAAATCCTTGCTATTGGGCTTGCAAGTTCCTTTAATATTCTTAGATGGAGACTTTCTGGGTCCTCTGATTTGGTCCCATTTAGCTGTTTGAGTTCAATTTCTACCTCTGATGGGGTAATTTCTACTTCCATATCCTCATTTCCATTAGCCACCCTGCTGCTACCCCTATGCTCTTCATTACCCTCATTACACACTGACACAAAGTATTTGCTTAGGTATTGGGCCATGCCTAAATTATCTTCAATCTCCACCTGATCCTCAATGCTTAGCAGTCCTACTTCTTCATTCCTTGTTTTCTTGTTATTTGTGTGACTATTGAACCTTTTACTGTTGGTTTTAATTTCCTTTGCAAGATCCAACTCTGCTTGGCTTTTGACAGCTCTCACTTTTCCCCTATACTTTCTGACCGCCAAGAGGTAGCTTTCCTTACTGATCCATCCCAGCTTCTATTCCTTGTAAGCTTCCTGCTTTCTCTTAATAATCTTCTGGAGATGCTTACTCATCCAGTTTGGTCTGCAACCCTTCCATATTCTGTTCTGACTGGTTGTAGGATAGATGAAGAGGTGGCACTTGAATAAAGGCTGTTTCAGTAAATTAATGAAGACTAGAATCTCTTTCATTATTTTCATTTACAATGATATGCCCTTCAAGTGGATATATCTGAACCAGCTAAGAGATTTCAGAAGCAATAATGACAGGGACAGAAAGCCTAGGTCAGGTTGTACCTGGTTGTGCGATCAGATGAGGTGAGATGAGAACTTCATGGATCAGTTACTACCAATCCTCACAGGTTTAAAAATCAGATTTCCCTCAGCTGTAAGAGGCTGTTAAGACCACAGACGCTGTCTCTCTCCTGAGCTTGGTCAGGATTTTTGCTACCAAACAGAGCTGAGGAAAAGGCACACTGTGTTAGTTAAAGTAACTGGTGGCTGGCTGGGATAATACCTTTGAAAAAACAGGCCACTTAAACACCTACTTTAGGCAGCCAGTTTTTTAAATCTTGGTCCAAATTTCTTGATTGTGGGCTCCCTCTCCAGGGTGGGTGCATCTGCAATTACTGTACTATTACTGATCTGGAAATCCTTTCCCCAGTGTCAAGCGTACCTAGACTGTGAGTCTTGGAAGGACTCTATTACCCGGAGGTAGTGGTTGCTTCTATGTGCTTTTTCACCTCTAAGTCCTCAAAATCCACTGAGGGGTGCTTTTACATGGAGGCATGCTATAGATATCACAAATACTACTGTAGCTATACAGCCTGGCATCTACAGCCTGATTCTTATTTAAACCGGTTAACTCTGACAAATCCTATTTGCTGGATTTCCAATGTCATGGATCTGGTCTTGAGTCAAACCAAGTCTACCAGGATCCCAGTTGTCTTTTGGGTTCTAGCCAAGTACCTTGGAAGTTTAGAATGAACACTTGTGACTCCAGCCCTCTGATGATGGTACAGATTGATGCTTGGATTTCTTCTAAAGTGCAGTCCTTGATTAGCCAATCATCTGGGTAAGGGAAAAATATTCACTCCCATTCTGTGTGTTACAACACTGAAGCATTTCCCCAGTGCCAGACTGAACATGAACATTGTGAACTGACAAACATAAGATGCGTCTGGTGGCAAACATACCGATGCATCCCAGTATGAGTTTAGTGTCTCAGTATATCACCTTCCTCTAGCAGAGGTAGAATTGCACTTGCATACCTCATTTTGAATTCTTTTTACAATGAGCAAGTTGATAAAATCTGAAATACAGATGGGACAAGTGTGTCTTTGTACCTTAAAGCATATTTGAGAGGACAATTTGGGAGGATTTATGAAAACCAAATATTATACCTCCACCTAATAATGTTGAAGACCCAAATATACAAGCTGATCATGCCACATCAGACATTTCACAGGAACATAACATCCAGACTCTTGCTGTGAAGTTTAGGAGAACTAAATAATCAAGTTGTGCCCTCCGTTTTTCATGTATCAACACCAACAATAAAGACTGAACTCAGAAAATAGATGATCATTTTGTTGATGATTCGTGAGGGAGAACAACATATAAAATACTGTTCCTCAGTTCTACTGAATTTGCAGAAATAAAAATACATTTTGTCAATAAACTAAATAAATATTTGAAATACATACAGATAGCAGTAATATACATATTTCAATGATATTTTTATTGTCACTTTTCAGATCCTCTGCACACTGTAATGAGCAGGAGAAGCAGCTGTAGGATTTAAAATATGCATACTCTTTGAGATGAAAATTTTTCCTTTAACGCAGTGGTTTTCAAACTTTTTTTCTGGCGACCCAGTTGAAGAAAATTGTTGATGCCCGCAACCCAACAGCGCTGGGGATGAGGGGTTTGGGGTGTGGAGGGGCTCAGGGCTGTGGCAGAGACTTGGGGTGCAGGGGTGAGGGCTGCAGGGTGGAGACGGGAATGATCAGGGTGTGGGAGGGGGCTCTGGGCTGGAGCAGGGAATTGGGGTGCGGGAGGCTGTCAGGGCTCTGGGATGGGGGTGCAGGAGGGGACTCGGGGTTTGGGGGAGGGCTCAGGGATGTGGCAAGGGGTTGGGGTGCGAGAGGGGGTCAGGGCTCTGGGGTGGGGCCAGGGATGAAGGGTTTGGGGTACAGGAGGGGGCTCTGGGTTTGTGGGGGGCTCAGGGCTGATGCAGAGGGTTGGGGTTTAGGAGGGAGTCAGGGCTCTCGGGTGAGGCCGGGGATGAGGGGTTTGGGTTGCAGGAAGGGGCTCTGGGTTGGGGGGAGGGGAGGGCTCAGGGCTGGGGATTGGAGTGCGGGCTTACCTTGAGTGACTTCTGGTCAGTGGCGCAGCGGGGGTGCAGAGGCAGGCTTCCTGCCTGTCCTGGCACCGCGGACTGCACTGCGCCCCGGAAGTGGCCAGCAGCAGGTCCAGCTCCTAGGTAGAGGCGCGCATTGGTTCCCATCCAATGGGAGTGTGTAGCCGGTGCTCAGGGCAGGGGCAGCACCTGGAGTCCCATGGGGCCCCCCGCCTAGGAGCCGGACCTGCTGCTTGCTGCTTCTGGGGCGCAGCGCAGTGTCAGATCAGGTAGGGACTAGCCTGCCTTAGCTGGGCAACACCACCGACGGGACTTTTAATGGCCCAGTCGGCAGTGCTGACCAGAGCTGCCGTGACCCAGTCCCTTCCATTCCACGACCCAGTTCTGGATCGTGACCTACGGTTGAAAACTACTGCTTTAACGTATGCTTGCCATGCACAGTGTATCCCTTTTTTGGAGAATATCTTCAAATAATTGCTCAAAATTAGCCCATGTGAAGTTGCAACATAATGGTAGATCAATCTATGAAAATTTGGTTAAACAAGTAGATATTATAGGTATTTAATTTTGCTTATTGTATTATTGCAATATTTCAATGCAAACTCTCTTCAAGGAGATGTGGAGAATTTTAAAACCCTCTTCTATTGTTCCTTCTACCCATGCCAAAACAATACAAAAAAAAATTCTGATCCTTCCTCATGCCCCCAGAAAAACCAAAATTTTAATCCTGATTTTTCGTACAGTCCATCAAGGACATTATCAGGAATTAGAATTTCTACTATCTCTGTTTATAGTCAGGTGACACAAAGTAGTTGGTATTCATCTAGTGTTTGCTAAATTGTGCCACTGTACTCATGTCATACCAGAGAGAGTCTATAAAAAATTAATTCATCATAGCAAAGTGGGGAAACAGTGATCTTCAAGTTACCTACATATTTATAATTTCTTTCGTCACCGTTTGAAATCTATAAAGTTATTTTTTTAGAATTTACAGGAATGCTCAATTTCCAAAGGCCTTTACTTGTAGAATTCTTTGCTGTGTGTGGCAGAGCTACATGGAATGCCTAATTCTAAAGTTATTAGCCCACCTACCAGGCTTCAGTAAAACCGAAACAAGCTCATTTAAGAAAAACAAAAACAAAACGTGACATAATTATAATAACTAGAATCAAGAAGGTTCCCCCGCCCTACTTTCTCTTTTCATAGAACAGAATGAAACGCTACGAATGTATTAACATTTAGATTAGCAGACTCTGTGTGCTCTCTGTAACAGTAATTGGTTAGCCAATTTACAGAATCTTATCAAAACTAGTGAGTAAAATAAATATTTGCAAACTTACATCTTGAGGCTTTTATTACACTAAATAATAAAACTTTTTTTTTTCCTTTTTAACAGAAGCCACTAGTTTCCATTAAAATGTTTTATGGGAATTCCAATCCTTACTCAGTCTGTACTATGAAGCTTTATATAGTCTATGGATAAAATTCCAAAGCCAGCTAGCATTTATCCTGCCAAAATTCTCTTGGGGAATTTGAGGTTCAAAGTTCAGCTCCAACACCCCTCTAACATATTTTTCATGACATCTGAAATTTCCAGACTAAAGCCAAACCTCCAAAATGTTTTTGAAATCAAGAGTTACCTAACAGATCAAGCTGAAATTGCTAGAATAAAGGGAGAGGGAAGAGGATGAAGAAAAGAAAGGGGTTGGTATTAACTAATGTACGCAAAACCAATAATGGCCTGATCCTTCAACACTTACTCATACAAGTGGTTGTGTTGAGGTTTTGTATGACTAAAGCCTGGAGGACTGGGCAGTCAGGCCCTGATTCAACAAACTGCTTGAGTAGGTCCTCACTTTAAGATGTGAGTAATCCCCAGTGAAGTCAATGGAACTATTCATATGCTTCAAATTAGGTATATGCTTAAAAATTAGGGTTATAATTATCTCTGTATCCTGATGTTAACTGAAGCAGCCAAATTTTAGTGCACTCTTGATATTAAATCCAAGATGGCAATGCTGTTATGCAGTTCATTTTTACCTTATGTTTATAGCTCAATTCCACATAGCCTTTCCTTATTTATCTCCCTTTCTCCTCAACCCTCTGTATTCTGTCCTTCTTCCCCCTGCTTCAGACAATTATCCCACTGTGCAGAAGCAGAGAAAAGCCAGAAAGTGCAAAGGAGCCTAGCCTGTATCCCAGCTCTGGGATTGTGTTTCAGAAAAGCAGAGGGACGCTAACTAGGCTCATACAGTGTCAGATTCACTCGGTTTCCACTGACACCACTGGGAAGGCTTTATTGTGGAGAAGAATAGACACTACAATGCTGCAAGGAGATTTTTGCAAAGTTCTTGTCAATATGTAGGGAGGTGGGGGTGCCAGGAAAAATGGGATTTCTGGGATTCAGCCATTTAAAATGTAAACTGGCTTCATAAAATTTTTTAAATTGCCGTATAAGACAACATCAGAAAAGCACTTAAAATTGGACATGGCTGTTTGTTGTCACCTCATTACATTCTCTGAGGCATAATAAAAATTACAAACTATATTGTCCCATGCAAAATTATTGTTCGTTAAACCACATTCACATGAACAGAAGCAAGAGGACTGCGATTCCTGTAACCAACATTCAAGTATTTTATACACCTGTAATTTTTGATACTCTTATCTCATATTATTAATCATGGTTCAAAGCTAATAAATTCAAATAAAACCACACATTTACAAGGAAATATTTGTTTCCCTAATATAGTGTTTACACATCAATTTTGGTAACAGCTTCTTTTCATGTAGAGACAAAGATAAGTACACTTCACATAAAAGAGATCTGGTTACCAGAGCTGTTATTAAATAGTTTCAAAACGATCTGAGTTTGCACAGCAGAAACATTTAAAAGTTTCTGACAGAGATGAGTCCTTCATTTTGTCATCCATTTTTAGATCTTTAAAATCTATACACTACTGTTAAGCTAATACTTATTCCAAGTTGAGTAAAATTTCTACACAAAATAAAAGTCGAGAATATCTAGGCTCCTGAAGAATTGTGATTACAGAAGATTGCATCTGTAATGGATACTGCATATTTAACTTTCCTTTTGGAGAGCGCAGTAGGAGACTGCAATCCTGATTTTTTACACAAATATATACCTCTAAATGTGAAGGTTTTCTTTGGCCCTGATTCTGCAAAGGGTTATAAACATGCTTAATTTTACAGGCATTGAGCTCAACAGGACTACTCATATGCATCAATATTTTCAGGATTGGGGCCTTAGATTGTCAACTCTTTGGGGTAGAGATGAAGCTCTTGTTGTCACTGCAACAATTAGCTGAAATTAGTTATTCCATTACACTCCAGCTATTTAGGCCTTGTCTACACTTGAAATGCTACAGCGGCATAGCTGCACCACTTCAGTGTAGATACTACCTACACCGATGGCAGGGGTTCTTCTATTGGCATATGCAATCCACCTCCCCAAGAAGCAGTGGTTAGGTTGATGGACCCACTGTCTCCACTGGGGGTAAGGTCATCTTAACTATGCCACTCAGGGATGTGGATTCTTCACTCCCCTGAGTGACGTAATTAAACCGACTTAATTTTCTAGGGTAGACAGGCCTCAGGGTGGCAACACTCTTAGTAGCAACAACACTCCAGCTAATCAAAATGGTTAGATTAGAAAACCGATTGGATTAGCAGTTGAGGAATTGTAACTTGAGTTTCTGCATCCCCACAGCATTACTATTAGAGCTTCAGCAGCACTCCAGTTTCAACCCATCCCCTCCGAGGGACCACCTAGCTCCAGCTAGAGATTTTTGTATGTGGACGGGAGTTGGGATAAGGGAAAAATTTGAGTTATAGCTCAAGCTAACAATGAGCGAAGACAAGCCCCAAGTCTGAACATGTGTACAGCACATAGGACACTGATCTTGACTGATGGGTCTGTGCACTTCTGCAGTATAAATATATTAAATAATAATGAAGTAATTACTAAAATATAAAATGAGGGGTAATCTTTTTCAATGGCTGTTTACAACTTACACCTCTTAATGTGTGCCTGTATAACTTCTATAGTGCAACTAGGTGGGGGAATATAAGTAAAAATAATAAAATACATAATCACCCAGATAAAAAAGACAGTTATCTTTTCCGTAACTGGTGTTCTTTGAGATGTGTTGCTCATGTCTATTCCACAGTAGGTGTGCGTGCTCGCCACGTGCACCGGTGCCAGAAGTATTTCCCCTAGCAGAACCCGTAGGGGAGCACCCCAGCAACCCCTGGAGTGGCACCTCCATGGCGCAGTGTAAGGGGCGCTGCGTGCTGCCCCCACCCTCCATTCCTTCTTGCCAGACAACTCCGACAGAGGGGAAGGAGGGCGGGATGTGAAATAGAGACGAGCAACACATCTCGAAGAACACCAGTTAAAGAAAAGGCAACTGCCTTTTCTTCTTCGAGTGATTGCTCATGTGTATTCCACAGTAGGTGATTCCAAGCTATACCTGTTGGAGGTGGGTAGGAGTTCACAAATTCTCAGGACGAAGCACAGCCCTGCCGAACTTGGCGTCCTCCCTGATTTGGGAGATGATCACATAATGCGAGGTGAAAGTGTGAACTGAAGACCACGTAGCAGCCCTACAAATGTCCTGGATGGGGACATGGGCCAAAAAGGCAGCCGACGAGGCTTGCACTCGAGTCGAGTGCGCCTTCACAATTGGTGGCGGAGGGATTCCCATCAGGCCGTAACAGGTATGGATGCACTAGGTGATCCAGTTGGAGAGCCGCTGAGTGGAGATGAACAGTTGCAAGGACTTTCTGAACGGCTTAGTCCACTCCAGGTAGAAAGCCAGACCCCGTCTCACATCCAGCATATGGAGGCGGTGCTCCTTACTAGTCGCATGGGGCTTGGGGCAGAGAACCAGCAGAAAAATGTCCTGACCCATGTGATAGGCAGAGACCACCTTCAGGAGGAATGAACGGTGTGGGCGGAGCTGGACCTTAGCTTTATGAAACACCGTGTACGGGGGCTTGGAGGTCAGGGCCCTGAGTTCCGAGACCCGCCTAGCCGACAAGATCACAACCCGGAAGGCCAACTTCCACGAGAGGTGTGACCAGGAACACGTGGCTAGCGGCTCAAACGGGGGCAACACCAGGTTTAGGTCCCACTACTGTGTCCTCCTCCACCAGCGCTTCCTTCCTGTCGCGCTCCTGGAGGGAATCCTCGAACCTGGGCAGGGGGCCCCACAGATTGAACTCATATCAGCCCAGGAGAGCTTGGTGGTTCACCACCTGTAACTGGAAACTCGAGGATGAATACATTTTTCTTCCAAATGAGTCCAGCCTCCTTGAATCTTTATTTTTCGGGGTAGAGGCTGGTTGGTCCTGCAGTTCCCTGTGGTTGACCAACTCGACCACCAGGGAGTTAGGAGCAGGGTGGCTGTATAAGTATTCATGCCCCTTGGCGGGTACAAAATACTTGTGTTCTGCTCTCTTAGAGATGGAGGCCAATGAGGCCGGGGTTTGCCACAGGGCATTTGAAATTTTCACCACCCCTTTGTGGAGGGGCAAGGCCACTCTGTCCGGTGCCGAGGAGGACAATACATTAAACAGGGAGTCCGAGAGCTCCTCCATCTCCTCTGCTTGGAGGTGGAGGCTTGATGCTACCCTTTTTAGGAGTTTTTGGTGGGCCCTAAAGTCCTCCTGCGGGATGGAGGGAGGACGGGCTGTAATCACCTCATCCAAGAAGGGTGAGGAGGCTGGTGCGGTACTTTGTGTGTCCACCAGCACCAGAGGGTCCACCACCTGGTTAGTCTCCGGGCATGGTGCCGAGGATGTACATCCCATCTCCCCTCGGAGGTCTGGAGAGGGAGACCGATTGTTCTTCTGAGGCTCCAGCCACCAAGCAAGCCCCCACCAGGAGCTGTGTCAGGGACCACGATGCCAACTGGTACCATTGTGCTGCCCACGGGACCCAGTACCACTGCACCTGCTGTGGCACTGGCAGAGCTGGCTGTTCGGCCTGGCCCAACAATGGACGAAGGGAGGCCGAGCTGTCATATGTCTTGCCACTGTCCCTGGACCAGAAGGAGCGGTGGCGCCAGGAGCGATGCCGACCATGGGACTGCGATACCAATGTGGAGGACCAGTACTGTCAGTAACAACTGCTCCACGATCAGCTCTGGCGGGTGGACCTGTGACTGCGAGACGGCAGCAACTGATGCCCGGGGCAGTGGAGGCGGTGCCGTGGCGGGGTCCTGGAGCGGGATGTCGAACGGGAACGACGTCACTGTTCATGCCATGACCGGCTGCGATAACCCCTCCGAGACGAGGACCTTTGGCGTCATCTGCCTCGGTCCCATCAGTGTTTGCTCCTCGAGGCGGAGCGATGCCAAGAGTCTCAGTCAGATGGAATCCAACCAGACAGCTTGGTGGGTGCCGAGGGCGATCCATGTGGACTTTGCCCTGAACGGGCAACGAACAGCATCGGGAACGTTCCCTCGATCAAGACTGGTACCAAGCCGGGGTGACTGGGGAGATCCCAGTGACAGCTTGCCTCTGGAGCGCAGGGCCAACATCGGTGGTGCTCCAGATACCGGCATGGACATAACATCCTGGGCCGCCTGCAGGGCCTCCGGTGTGGAGGGCATCCGGACATCCGGGGAGGCCTGCTCCGAATAGGCCAGGCTACTCCGCTCGAGTTGAGTCGGAGGCCTAGAGGCTGGTGGGGATGGAGGACTGCCCGACATGGGTCTAGCCTCTGTCCCGGGTTTACTCTGGTGATGCAGCGAAGAAGGCCTCTTTCCAGCCTTCTTGGCGTGCCCTGTGGATGGGGAGTGGCGCTGACTAGTCGATGGCACTGAAGGGTCACCATGCACAGACACAGCGGTGCCTGGTGCCAACTTGGAGCGGCGCGCTGGAGCCGGGGTCAGCGCCGACTCCATCAAAATAGCCAGAGCCTAATGTCCCTTTCTTGGTCTGAGGCTTACACGACTTGCAAATCTTGCAGCGATTGCTGAGATGGGTTTCCCCCAAACAGCGCAGACAGTCCGTGTGCGGATCACTCAGTGGCATTGATTGCCTACAAGTGTTGCACTACTTAAAACCCAGGGCACGGGGCATGCCCCACCCCGGGCGCTCTAGCTAAACTAAACAACTAACTAACTACAGGCACTGCACACTGAACGAACAAGCAGTTTTGGGGACGAGCTCCAGCAAAGCTGGAGCAGAGCAGTTCCGAAGCAGCTTCACTGGCGGCAAGAAGGAACTGAGGGTAGGGGAAGCGCGCAGCACCCCTTATACCGTGCCATGGACGCGCCACTACAGGGGTCACTGGGGCGCTCCCCTACCAGTACTGCTAAGGGAAAAACTTCCAGCACCAGTGCATGTGGCAAGCACAAACACCTACTGTGGAATACACAGGAGCAATCACTGGAAGAAGAAACCAGAGTTTTCAGTTTATCCTATCTCCATATTTTATTTGAAGGCCCTCATCTAAAATAAATTAAATATGATCACATTTAATTCAACAAATAAACAAATCAGAGATTAGATGTAGTTTATTTAGAAATATATTAGAGAGACAGGATGGGTGAAGTAATATCTTTTAGTTGACCAAGTTTTGCTGGTGAGAGAGAGAGAAGCATTTGAGCTCTTCTTCAGCTCTGTGTAGCTCAAAAGCTTGTCTCTTTCACCAACATACATTGGTCCAATAAAGAATATTACCTCACCCACCTTGTCTCTCTGATATCTTGGGACCAACATGGCTATACCACCACTGCAGACAAAAATATGTTACATACAACTTCTGCATAAAGTGACTCATTGAAGTATTTCAATGCACAAGAACAAGCAAACAGATTCTAAAAGTTATGGAGTGGTATTTCATATTACAAAGTGCATCTTAGGGTTGTTTTTCCTCTCTTTTGTGAAGACAAAGAGACTCAGAAGTTCCTTAGAATTCTCAAAGATCACCAACAAAAAATCCTCACTTTTTTCAATAGAAAAAAATAAAAGAAAGAAAAATCTAAAGAGTATATTTCATGTTTTTTCCTGATAACCTAATCAAAGTATTTGGGATCGTTTTAATAGTTTAGGCCTTAATAGGAAGTCAGGACACTTTTTCACAAACACAGACTCCAAAACATATCAGTCATTCCACAAATGAACATCTGTGATATTTTTAAAGCAAGTATGCAAATGCATATGAGTTATAAATTATTTGCTTTTCAAAGCATGCACAATTATTTTTTTTTTACATTGCAATACATTTAGTTTCAGAGTAAAAAGTAAAACTTCACACAAACAAAGAGATAAGGCAGTGGTTACTTAAATAACTTACCGGTAATTCATGTCCGTTTATTTATTGAAGGAGATTTTGCATTTAAGTACATACAGTATTCTCTCAATATCATGGGGTTTTGTGGGCAAGAGAGATTTTCAAACTGCGCCTATGCCCTTGACACACATCCCAGAATGTATATGATATCTCTTCAACTTAGCCAAATAAATGCAAGCCATAATGTATGAATATTGCAACATTATTTGTCTCTCCAAATCAACCATTTCAAATACAACTGTAAGGGTCAGTCTGGACTAAGCAGATGGTGTTTGCTGCTGTAAGAATAAGAGCTATCATAGCCAATGTTCACCTGTTGCATAAAAGACCATGGTTTCTCCTTTGTCATTAATAAGGAGTACATACAAGGTCCAGAGATTCAGAAAGGGGCTCCTTGGAAGCAGAATTCAAGAGGAAAACAAAAAATAGCTCTAAAAACCTCTATCCCAAAGGTGCTATCAGAGTGATTTACATACTGACATCCTTGATTCTCCCAAGTAGCACAAGAATCAATGGCAAAAAATTCAAAGAGGGCATAACTTCTCTCCAGGTTCCAATTCAGGAGGCATCTTTGGCTGTCATGGGATAGCAATCCTCCCATCTAGGGCAGAAACAAGGATAGAGGAGCACAGACCTAAGTAATAATTAAAAAACAAAACCCTATTTAACTATCTTAGTTAATGAATGACAAGCACCACCTATTTGTCAGGCAAAAGTTCTTAACACTGTGCAGCTGCACATTTCCATGTACACTGCTAGCCAAGAAGAAACTGCAAAGAATCTCTTTCTAGAGAGACAAGGTGGATGAAGTAATATCTTTTATTGGACCCATTTCTCTTTCTAGCTGATCATCCAAAAACTGGTTGGATTAATGGCTAAACTCATATTTTTCTCAGAAACTACTATAGTTTTACTGTTATAATAGATCTTCACATAAGTAAGAACATCTTTAAAGGTTGCAAGAGATAGACAGATAGCTAACAATGTTTAGCGCTGACTATAGATAGCATTTTACATCTCCAAAGCATCATACAACCCCCCACAATAGCACTTTGAGGTAGGTAAGTATTCTCATTTTATAGATGGAGAAAGCGACACAAAGGTTAAATGTCTTGCCTAATGCCACACACAGCAAGTTGATGGTAAAACAGACATTAGAGCTTAGGAGTTCTTGATGTATATTTCTGCGGTCCTTCCTCTAGACCATACTGCCTCTCCACTCCCATAAGGCTGTGCTTGCTATACATAAGAACACAGACTTTGAAACTAGGTTTGCCTAAAGTGAATTTCTCTGCCCATCATTCTGGCACTGATCATAACCAATCTTTATGGGTGTGGGAAGTATGCTCTTTTGTAGGTCAGAATTTAAGTCACCAGTGGAAGGACTCTGATACGATCCACAACACAAATAGCTAGGCTTATCAAATCACATTGACACAAGCCACAAAAAACACTAAAAACTGATCAAATGTATAGATGTACTAACTCATTTAAACAGAGGTACTTCAAGTTCAGTGGACAGCCTTCTGCAAGGGAGAATTAATATTTTTTCTGTTAGAGCCCAATACAGTATGTGATTTGTTCTTACTAAGGAAAACAGGAAAAAAGAGGAAGTCTGTTTGTCAGTGACTGATAAAGTCAGTACAGATTACAAGAGGGTTATATACACTGCTACCCAGAGGGGAAAAAATTACAGATACATTTGTTTACAATTCTGGGGTTGAAGACTGCCTGACGTTAGAATCAACGTCTAAGGGAAACTGGTCTTCCAAAAATCTCTGCTCTGACACAACCCTTCCAGTGAACTGTAGCTAGATTTTAAAAACAGAACTTCTGTGCAGTTGTCCTTAGGGACTCATAGGCTAACCTGACCTTGGATGGATAGAGGCTGACCTGGCAAAGGCTGCTAGCAAGGGATCCAAAATAGCCTTTACAATATGGCCAATTTGGGTTGCAATTAGCACTGCCGCTTCGGGAGGAGCAATGCCCTCATCTGGCTCGAAATGGAGTTGACAGGCACAAACAAAAAGCCCTCCCATAAATTGCTGAACTGTGCCCAACTGAGCAGGAAGAACTCAGAGGGAAGCTTTAAATCAGCCATTGAAGAAAAACTGGATGAGCTAAGTATGCAACTGGTAGACTACAGTGGCGGCAAGATGTAAGCCAATTGTATCCAATGGTGCAAGGCCTAAATCCATGGAATGATAATGCCAGTGTCAGAAGCAGGCAGGAGCTAGTGCGGGGGAAGGGCAGAAATGAGAGCTCACAAAGCAACTGTTGGAGCGGTAAGACACATCAGAAAGTGCATGCCTAGTTTACTGGTACATGCCTACCATATATTTGGCTTCATTGCCTAATGCTTTATTATTAACCATTAATGCTTAATGGTTTATTGTTATTACATCATGGCTTTTTAAATAAAATGTTAGAGGGTTGTTTTTAATTCATTTGTTTCCTGTTTCAGTTAAAGGAGACATGAAAGTGCCCAAAGCACCACAAATTGCTGCTTGAAAGGGCAGCATAATTCAGACAGACACAGGCAGTTTAAAAGTGTCAGTTTCCCCCCTTTCCCCACTTTGTAAACTTTGCAGCTCAGGAAGCTGATTTGTGACCCTCAAACCAACTCCCTCCCTGCTCAGCTTCTCAACAACATTCTTTAAACTGAAACCTGTCACGCTGCTGAGCATTGCAGCCAGGCTGAGAAGCATCCATCTTCCTTCGAAGGACCTCTGCATAAAGAACGCGAACAGTGTGCTTCAAAGGGACTCTGCTTCACTCTCAGCACAGCCTTTTGGTGCGCAGCAGTGCTACAGAGGCTTTAGGAGTGCTTTTAAGATAAAAGTATATTGAACAAACCTGAATTAGAAAGTGATTTAAGGCTCCCAATTCAGTTTCTTAAAATGCAAAGTTCAGCAGATGTGGGAAAAGAAGGGGTACAGAGAAAAAACCCATAGGTTTAAGGGTGGGGAAATACACTAGAAAACATTTATTTTTTAAAAAAATTCTGTTTAACCTAGTGAATGTTTGAACTTCCTTACTTTGTCTTGATGAGATCCTAGCTTTGCACTTTTGAGTTCACCCGAAGTCCCAACTGACCAATCAGAACATAGCTGTGATAATCAGCATCCACAGACAGTCTTCAACACACTATTAATTTATTATTAATTATTATTATTATTTTTAAGAGAACTAGTTGAAGAATACCAGGGCCTTGGGCCAACAGAGAAATACAGTTGGGTGCACCTGAAAACTCCAAATCTAGGTCTAACTCAGAAAAAGCCAGTGCACTTACGTGGATAGATATTGCCTTCTTAAATGAAGAGAGTTTTATTTCCTCTTATGCTTTCTAAGATTCTGAGATAGGGTGAGTCAAAGGGAATAACTGATCAACAGCTTTCATAGAAGTCTGCATCTATGGCCACAGAAGTAGGAAACACACACACACACACACACACTCACCACAGACTCACAACTGTAAATGAGGTGCTTCTAAGTTATAAGTTTCAGATAATTAGTGCCATTTCCATTCTAGCAAAATGATAAAAATAGAAATAAAAATAAATATTTGCTAATAACTTCAATTTCTTTAATTAATTTGGAAGTGAATGGCTTGAACAAAACCTCTTTACATTCATTCCTCAGTTGACTAACAGATGGGAAAGAAACACACACACACACACACACACACACCCCAGGATGCTGAGGGAAGCAATTTACTGGTCCTGCCACTGGCACAAGTCTGATGACTATTTAGGTTCTTGTACTTTGTCCACTACTGCGGTATGTAATTACCTGATATTGATAGGAGAAGAAAAGAACAATACTTGCTAGAGCTGGGTTCCTAGGTTTGCTTCAGGACCTGCTTCCTGCATGACTTATATAGCTTATAATGTTATTTAATAAACACTTCACTCCTACTGAACATTTTTTGACAAGGAAGAATCTTTGGGTCAAATTCTGCTCTGTTATATCAGTCTAAAGCTGGAGTAACTTTACTAACATCCATGAAGTCACTCCAGATTTACAGCATTGTAATGGTATAAATGGTGCAGAAATTGGCCCTGGTGTCTGTATAGCATGTATTGTTATAAACTCAATGCATATGACATGAAAATATGGTTAATAAAATGCATATCTGCTAACTCTTTGTGTTCTGATGTGATTTTGGGTTATATCACTTGAACCCTGCATGGGTAAAAAACATCTTTTCCATCTACAACTAGTAAATTAAATTAAAATCCTACTGGTGATGATTTAGCGAACATACGTTTAACAAATAGGGATGTACTATAAAAATTGGTGTTTTCCCACCACCTCTCTGAAGTAACTGACAGTTAACACAAGATCCACAAACCAAAGAGCTCAATATATGAGGACAAAAGAAATCAATTTTTGAATTTAAAAAAAAAAACACACAAGGACAAGTTAAAATTCCATAATTCTTCAACAGCAAAAAAGCAGGGCAGACGCTTTAAGATTCTAGATTAGCATTTTCAGTGACAAATTCTGCCTAAAGTTGCATGTGGCATAATTTAATTTTTAGGGCGTAAGGGTTTGAGACGTTTTTATTTTTGTACTTTTATAGGTTGTTATTTAAGAAAGTACTTTCAATAAAACATTTCAAAATTAGTGATGATTAATTTAAAATAATTCAAAATCATTAAACCTACTAAATTCACATGTTATCTGAAGAAGACAAAAAAGCTTGCTTATGCGTCAGCAAACTTTTGAAAACAGTAATATTTCTGGTTCTTGGTTTTTAAACTACTGTGCTATCCCAAGAGCCATATCCTTGTTGTCTAGAATCTTGTTGAGGTGTCAGTAGTCCGAATTTTAAAAATGACTCATTTTATAGGCTTTATGTTCTTTCACAGTTTACAAGTAACCCTGTAAGTTTTCATTTTATTCATATTTACTTGGACATTTTTATGGATTTTATATTTTTTTAGTGCTTTATAGTGTGTGCTATACACTAGTGGCATGATTCTCAAAGCGGTTGAGGCTCCTATTTCTTCTTTCAGACTTCCTTTAAACCTGTTTATTTTTTCCTACTATTTGCTGAACTGACCAAAAAAACCAAAACCAACCACCATAAGTCCCTGGCCTAGGACTTCCTGAATCACTGTCCAGTCCCTTCTGGAGACACAAAGTGGGTTGCAGAGCCATCCTAATGGAGCAGCTGAAGATTCCCTTGGTCTTGGGGAGTCCCAAGATGTCATAGAGCTGGGGCTAGCCAGCTCTACACCACTGAGGGTGTCCTCCCTTTCTCCCCGTCTTGCAACTCTGAAGCTCAGCAACTCTGACAACCAAGCCACACAATCAATTACACACAATCTCTAAAGGTTCTTGTTCATGCTGCAGTACTGGCCTTCTCTTTTAGACTCAGTCAACCCGAAGTAACTGAGTATGCAGGTACAGATGGCAACAAGATATTATGTGGTGGAGGACATCATATTAACAAATGGAAATCATACCTTAAAAGAATAACAGAAAACCAAGCTCCAAAAATATGTGGGCTTTCATTTTTGAAAAAAAAAATAAAAAAATTATTAGCTAAACAGAGACAAATAACTACACAACAATGTAGAAAGTAACAGCCACTTGGCCTTTATCAATCTAACACAAAGGAAAAAAATGAAATCAATTTATTAAAAATAATTTGCCCCCATCACCTATCTCATTTCTACATAACTAATTTGTTCCTTATTAGATGCCTACATTCAAAAAAACAAAACGTTAATCTGAAATGCTTTAATTTCTTTTTGTCTCCCAGCAAGCATTATTCCATTTTCTTGCCTTTGATTGTTTAAACATTCCTGCACATTTAATTTTCTATTTCTGAATTTAATTTGGAGGACAAGACTGTGAAGGATTATTTAGTGCACAAAGTAGAGATTTATCAGAAGTTACTGCTTCATAAAATCCCAAGAGAGGAAGATGAAAACTTCATGTGTACGAATTTAATTGATCTATTTTTAGTAGGCTCTAATCTGTGCAAATAATGTTTTAAACATACAATTATTTTCCTATTAATTTTGCAAGAAAGCTAAAACAAATGTACAGTGCAATAGGCAGGATATTTAAGTTAATATAAGAATAATCATTACCAATATTAGCACTTCAAGCTGCCTACATGTACATATTTACTTCTTTAGGCTTTCAGTTTTTTTGTTTTGTCTAAAGACGCACAGGATCCTAAAATCAGCTATATTAGATGCAATGCAATCTGTATTCTGTTAGTTTTTAGGCCCAAAGTCATACAGTTAATAGGGGCAATCAGTCATCCTAACATAATCCTAAAACTATGAAAAGTTAAGAACTCTTTTAGTTTCTCCTCAAACCTAGTTATGACTCTTGTTCTAAAAGAATGATCTCTCACTTTTTTAGATTGAACATAATTGTTTCATGCCATGATGTAGAGCACACAGTCTCTACTGGGAAGAAGTGTATCTGTTCACCACACTATTTACAGTCAATCCAAACATGAGGGTATAATCAAGAAAAAGGAAAAAAGTGTAAGAAGTAATTATTTTAAATACAGTACGTACTTACACACACACATACACACACTTATATGTGATGAGGGTTTTGCTCAAGTTCAATGGGGCCTTGTATTCAGTTACAGTTTCCTAGCCTATGCTCTCATCTGATTAGAATTTCTGTATCCTCTGGTCTTGCAGAATTCCTGTTACCTTCTTTTGTGTTAAGGCACTAAAGATGGCAATTTACGTCTAATTAACGGAACTGAGTCATAATGAGCTCTTTTCTTTTAGACATGATTTGAATGTTAAATGTCCAAAATAACCACTAAGACTGGGCTTTTAGTCCTGCTTCATCTTAAGTATTTGCAACACAATGCTCTCATTCAGGCTTCCTGCTTTGCATACAGTCAGAGGGTTGGAGGTTATCCACATTGAGAAATTCTTAAGATGGTATGCACAAAGGGATTTAACAGCATGCCACCAGCTTTAATATTTTAGCTATGCAGCCATGTTGAAGTAGGCAAACTCACTGTCTCATCCTTCAGAATCTGTCGATCTCCAGTCTACCTTTGAAATGGTATCCTTTTACCAGTTCCTGAATTTGATAGCATTCTTTATGAGGGATCAATTTCCATGCAAAAGAGACAAAAGGCAGGATGAAAGACAAGTTAGAAGCAAAGCACACAAAGAGCTGTGCATCTGTGTAAAGAAAAGCATGATAAAGCAGTTCTACCACTGATCTGTGATGATGAATGAAGATGTAATGGTGAAAATACAAGATTGCAGAGAAACCAAAAGCTAAAGCCAGAAGAAGACAAACAACTATATTTTAAGTGAAACAGTAGCAGAACTTCAGTCTCAAAAAGGAGAAAAATATTACTGATTCAGCATATCTTGATTTTAACTGCTGATACAGAATGAATAAAAAATTTAACACCTCCATTAGATACTAAACATAATTCAAAATGCAACTCAAGATTATATTTTGCACTCCTGTATTTTTGCCATCATGTGCTCCAAAATATATTTATAGTACCACACATAGAAATAAAAAAGAAGTATATGCATAGGGCCAGATATTCAGCCAGGCCAAAGACCCAGTCTGGATCTTTTGCACATACAATGAACAATGGATGGAAATAGCCATTGAAAAGATATGTCAAATTTAAATCCAGTAATTCAAAAAACAATATAAGAGCAGTTTGAAATTATATCCATTCCTACATCAAGAACAATTATTATGGTACTTCAATCACATCTTTTATCTATTTAAAAAAAAATTGTTTCTCTCTCTTCCATTGTGCAAAAGAACAAAAAACCATGAAAACTGAAGAAGGCCCTCATATTGCAAAATGGTTTATGACAGACCCTTACAGCTGCACAGATGCTTGATGACTTCGATATTAGTTTGGATGGGCGTAGCAGGGCTCAAAAGTACACAGGCCATTATGCAGGAATGGGGACCTATCAAATTGACTCTACAGGGAAAACAGGGAAACTGACTATATACAAACTGAAAAAAATAAAGAAAATATTTCTTTCTAATCACTTTTTTCATGTTATTAATTTTACTTGTAACAATAACAAGTTAAAAAGATTTTCTACATAAGTGTGGTTTTAAACTGACAGAATCCTTTTAATGCTTAACTAGATTATTTAATTGCTGAAGATATGTAAGTAATTATATATCAATCTGCTAATATTTTTCTCTGCATTTCATTGCAAGTGCAAAGTTGTGCCTGTAAAAATATTAGGATTACAGATTATAAAAACTTTTGAAACTCAGTTTAATAATTAAATGTGTAAGTAGTCCAATAAAAAGGATCACAGCCCAAATATTTCTAGATTGTAGTCTGTAATACTAAAAGCCAAATATTTTATATAGAGTAACAACACATGTATACAATAGCTATGCTATTTAATTCACAGTTGCCTTATGTATCTTTTCCCCACATAATCTTCGTATGCGATCCAAACTTTGCTTGTAAAAGCACTGGAAAAGGGGAATGACAGCTTTGATGGTGTGAGTTGAACACAGGGCAGTGCTTGCCTACAAAGTTTAGTTTTTCTTTTGCAAGGATAAACTGTGAAATTTACACATAAAAAAAAACAAACCCTCTAGTCCTGAGATTCTAGATTTGTCAAAAGAATTGATGCCCTATTAGCTAAAATATTAAAACTGACAGCATTTCAGAAAAAAAATTCATAATGATTCTGACTTGGTTAAAGGCACCATTTACAAAAATAATAATGTAGATATGCAAAGTTATAGTTTTGTTAAGAACTCTTTCCATTAATTCACTATTCTATTTTTCACCTCTCTGTGATAGTAATGGTTTAGTACACACCGTTCCCATAGAAATATTCAAAAGAAAGAAATCAACCACAAACTATAGCAAACAGTGCATAAACTGTTTTTCATTTTGTAAACACACTCAAAATGCCTAATTTCTTAACTCAAGGCTTGTGAAACAGTAAAACATCAATTACAAAAGTTCACCTGCAGACATTACATGTTAACAAATATTTAAATAAATCAGTATCCTAGTCAACTCTAACCCTAAATGTCCATTTAAAGGTGCTAATCTCTAGGCCTTTACTTCACATGGTGAAGAAAACTGGTATGTCCATTAATGTCTGACTTCTGCTGGGGATTCCTACAATTTAGTTCAGGAAGAAAACACATTTGAAATACAGTAATATAGAGAGGAATTTGAAGACACACATGATTTTAACACTTTCTGACTTGAACAGTCGATAGGCTGCATTTTTAGTTCACTTTTCACCTTTGAAAGAAAACGGAAACAGGTAAAGCAGATTTTCACAGATTCATAGATTCCAAGGTCAGAAAAACGACCATTGTGATCATCTAGTCCAGGGGTCAGCAACGTTTGGCATGCGGCTCGCCAGGGTAAGCACCTGTAGTAGTGAGACGATTCTACAATAAATCAGAAGCGGCGCGGGCAAGGGATGTGCTGGCCGCGGCTTCCCGGCATCCCCATTGGCCCAGGACGGCGAACCATGGCCAGTGGGGGACGCGATTGGCCGAACCTGCTGCGTCAGCAGGTAAATAAACTGGCCTGGCCCACCAGGGTGCTTACCCTGGCGAGCCGCGTGCCAAACGTTGCCGACCCCTTATCTAGTCTAACCTCCTGCATAACACAGGACATATTTAACATCATATGACTTGATTAACTACGAAAATCAATTCAGTGCACAAATCATTGTCATAATTATATGATATTTTTAGAAATAAAAACGAGTAGCAAAACCCACTGTGATACTTTTTTTCAGTGTTCTAGATGAGGGCATATCCTAGCTTAGGGCACCACTAAAAATATTTGGCAGTCTCCCCTTGTTCCTAGTAGACAAAAATCAACACATGGCCTGGTATAGTATAGCACAAAGTTGGTATTTGCGCAAGAGAGGCCTAGGACAGGAATATCATACACGTTATGTATAAGACAGATGTTTTGTGACAGAGCTACAAGGGAAAGATTGCACATATCACCTATTTGCACTATACTTGGCCAAAACAAAATTACCACAAAAATACCTACAAATCTGTGAGAAGAAACAAGTTTAACTTTGAATACCTGAGACTAAACATGACTTCTATTCTTGTGAAAATGGTAACAGACTGCAATCCAATATTTATTGTAGAATCGTCTCACTACTACAGGTTGCTTTGACAAGATTCCAGAAAGTCCATTCCTGCCATGTCCCATTTCTGAGTCAAGTCTTTGAAGATCTCAGGGGGAAGCACCATCTAATATGTTTGCCTTTCTAATTAGGTGACCAGTTGGGTGCACGGAAGTTGGGTCTTTGAAACAGAGAGAATAGTCTGTGGGCTTCTGTTGCAAGATTTCTGCTCTTGATGCTTCCTCAGTTCCCTATGTAGGATACCATGTCAGTGCTGTCAGACCTGATTAAGACTGATATGCCCTTGGTTATATGTTCAAACCTTAACCAGGAGAGAAACACAACTATGGTCTCAAAATATTACTCAGAAGCTGAGCTCTTCTGCTTGACCACAAGCCACCAAACAAACAATAACCCGGGAGAAACTGTAGCTATCCATGCAGACCAGCATCTCTCAGAATGTCTCTCAACAATTTCTGCTCTAGTTCATAGATTTTTCCACCTAACTTTTGAGGGTCAATGCACATGAACTTTCAAAAGTTTTACAGTAGCCAAAGCTTGCGGCAAAATGACTTTGTACCTAGCCAACAAGCCTACAGTACTCCTTTGAGATTTGCCACATCCCATATCCAGGAGTCACAAAATTAGGAAAAATGAATAAGGAATCTTTCAGTCCCAGTTTCCATCCAAAAGTACTTTCTATATAAAGACAATATAAGAGAACTTGTAAATATTTCCCTGTGGATTTGAATATTCTTTGTAAGGCAATACCTAAGCAGTTATAATTAAAAATAAATAAATATTCAGCATTTGCAAGCAGCTACCAAACAATACCTGATTTATCACAATTCTTGCCAATACTTAAACCAGAAAATAGCTGTAGAAACTGTGTTAAAGTTGCCAAAGGAAGCCTACAGATCCACCACCACACCCCTCCAAAAACAATTATTGGATGGGGAACTTGGTGTTTGGGAAGAGGTACTAATCTCAGGAGGAAAGTTGATAGTTTGCAAAGTAAACCCAAGATGCTGCCTGTTGTCAGAGCCCAAGAGTGAATTTTCATGTGCAGGATGGGCAGGAACTCTCTTCAGCAAAGAGTGGCTATTGGTATTTGTAGTTCCAGAGCAGCTGGGATTATAAATTAGAGCCTGACAAGGTATTTTGGGAAGGAGTTAGGGTATTTAAACAGCACTCTTCCCCCTGAACAAGGGTGAGACCTAGAGCAATCCGGAAGGGCTGAGTCTCTCTCTCCTTTTGCTACTGTGGTTCTCGGGAGAGCCCTGCGGTTCCGCGGATACCAATTTATATCAGTGGATATCCGCATCCGCGGGCATAAATTTGTTTCCGCTCAGGGCCCTCCTCATAAGCATGTTTCTTAGGAACAGCTGATAAGTTTTGGACAACACTTCTGAAAGAGGACACCACATATTAGTCCACATATGACCTCATTGTCCATAAAGATCTTTTGAAGACAACTGCCAGTTCCTTCTGAATATGTTTCACTATCAGATACCTCTTCTTCTTTACCTTCACCTTGTCCCATCAGTAAGGGTCTTGTTCTTCATCTCCAAGTGTCCTTGTCCAGTGCATCTTCCAAGCTGAAATCAACCTTCTTCATGTGCCCCATCTAGGGTGACCAGATCACCCGAGTGAAATATCGGGACGCACGGGGGGAGGGGGCGTGGCGGGAGGGGGCGGGGCAAAAAAAACCCCACCCTTCCTCCACAAGCGCTGGAGGAAGGCCAGGGAGACGCAGGGGAAGCACGGGGCCAGGGTGAGTGAGAGTCCGGCCTGGTCCTGAGCAGGCAGGACTCAGTCGGGCAGTAGGGAGAGTAGGGGGGCAGCCCACAGGGCCAGGGGGCGGCTGTTCTCCCCCCGGGCAGCGGGACTTGGGAGCAGCCGCTGCTGCAGCTCCCACTGACGCGGGGGGAGGAGGCGGCTGATGGCCAAGCTCGGCGGCTGCGGCGCCCGGGCCCGAACCCCCACGAGCCTGGGCTTGCTGTGGGGACCCAGCAGCGCGCATGCTGCGCCCAGCCCCTGGCCAGTCACATCTGGGCTGCTGCCCAGCCGGTGCTATCCCGCCATGGGATAGCACCAGTTGGGCAGCAGCCCAGAGGCAACTGGCCAGGGGCTGGGCTGGGCGCAGCGCGTGCGCGCTGCTGGGTCCCCGCAGCAGGCTTGGGTGCCAGAGCCACAGCCACAGCCGAGCTTGGCCATCAGCTTCCTCCCTCCGCGGCAGTGGGAGCTGCAGCTACGGCTGCTCCCGAGTCCCGCTGCCCGGGGGGGAGAACAGCCGCCGCCTGGCCCCACGGGCCGTCCCCCTCCTCTCCCTCCAGTACCGCCCGACTGAGTCCTGCCTGCGCTGGGGCCAGGCCGGACTCTCACTCACCCCGGCCCCGCGCTTCCCCTGCGTCCCCGGAGCCTCCCTCCAGCACTTGTGGAGGGAGGAGGAATGGTGAGCCTGGGGAAGAGGCAGGGATTCGGGAAGGGAGCCAATGGGGGGAGGAGGGGGCGGAGTCGGGGTGGGGTGGGGGGCGAGCACTTCCGGACTCCAGAGCATTTCCTTGTTTGTCCAGTGTCCCGACTGCACATCAGTCGGGATGCGGGACAAACAAGGAAATATTGGGACAGTCCCGATAAAATCCGGACGTCTGGTCACCCTAGCCCCATCAATATCTGAAACCACCTTTCTCTAGGTCTTCCTTGTGGTCTTTGCCCCACGAAATACTCACTCTTGCACCGTCTGCCCAACATATTCCATATTTCTTTGTCTCACATGATCCAGCCATTCCAGTCAACACTCCCTCAGCTTTTCTGTGACGGGGTTACCCACATCACGATTCATACCCATTTCTCAGCATAGCCGATCAGCTCTCATCTTACCCAGCATTCACCTGAATATTCCCATTTCAGCAGTGAGTAGTAGTAGTTCTTTTCTCTTCCTCATTGGCCAACATTCTAACCAATACATCATGGCTAGCCTAATCATGCTTTTCTACACTTCACTCGTTAGCTTACATGGCATATATCTACTGCAGAGAATTTCCGTCAACTCTCTCCATTTACACCAAGCACTCTTCATGTGGCTTCTAACTTCCACCGCCATGTTCCCATCCAGGACCAGCACTGAACCGAGGTATTTATTATTGCACAGACTTTAACTCTAAATCATCTAGTTTTACTGGCTTATGGTTGTCCCTCTCAACAAAGCATCACTTGTTTTTCGTCTGTAACACAGTATATTGGTCCTTTAAAAGTAAAGGGGGACGGACGACCCCATTCCAGTGGGCTGTAGTCCACGAAAGCTTATGCTCTAATAAATTTGTTAGTCTCTAAGGTGCCACAAGTACTCCTGTTCTTTTTGCGGATACAGACTAACACGGCTGCTACTCTGAAACCTGTTGGCTGATTTGTAAGCCATTTTCTTCTAATGCAGCCCTCCATAATTCTAGATCCCTTTCCACAGTTAGTATTTATCTTCACAGCACAACATAATATCATTGGTGAAAAGCGTGATTCGTGGAGCTTCTCCCTTACTCTCCTGTGTTAAGTTGTCCATTAAAGTCACAAATAGGAATGGGCATACAGCTGATCCTTCAAGTAGACCTGCCCTCACGGTGAATGAGTCATTGTAACTGCTGCTTCTTCTCACTACTGTCATGCTACCCTCAGGTATGTCCATGAGGGTCTGAACATGTGTCTCCAAAAGACTGCACAACTGCAGACCCCACCATAACAAGTTCTCTAGGAACTCTGTCATAAACCTTTTCTAAATCTGAAAACACTAAGCGCTGTCTCTTGTGTTTCTTCCTGTACACCTTCAATATATGAGTTGCAAACACTGCATCCTCTGTTTCACTAGCAGACACCTATTTTTCTAAGAGCATGTCTACACTTGCCATTTAAAGCACAAAAAGTCCCTTTTTTGTGCAAAAAACGCAGGAGCATCAACACTTGTTAATGATTTTTTGCGGTGAACAGAAAACCACCTCCACGAGAGGCTTACCGCTGATTCTTTTGTGGTGATGCGCAAGTGAAGACACCTTCTTCCTGTGAAAACAAATTTTAGCCTCCAGAGGATATCTAGGTGACTCTGGCCAGCACCTCTGCTGCTCTGACACCAGGTAAACGGACGTCCACCCCTCCTCCTGTAAAGCCATGGGAAGTTTGAAACTCCCTTTCCTATTCTGAGTGCTCATCTGCCCAGGTGATCATGGCCGCTCCACATAGCAAACGATCCCTTACTTGGAGCAATGCCGAGCTACTGGACCTGATCAGTGTTTGGGGAGAGGAGATTGTGCAGTGCCAGCTGCGTTCCAGCTGTAGGAATGTCAATACCTACGAGCAGATTGCACGCAGCTTGCAGGAGAAGGGGCATAACAGGGACACACTGCAGTGCAGAGCGAAGGTGAAGGAGCTGAGGAACGCATACCACAAGGTCAGGGAGGCAAGTCAGCACCATCAGTCTGGTGCTGCGCCCCAAACCTGCCATTTTTACAGTGAGTTGGATGCAATCCTAAGTGGTGACCCCATCTCCATTGCAAAGAGCCCAGTGGATACTTCTGCATGTCCGGAGGCAGTGGAAAGTGGCCCTAGCCAGGAGGAGGTCATAGATGAAAAGGAGGAGGCTGAGGAAGCTGTGGAGCCCGTTGCTGCGTGCACTCAGGACCCTTTCTCCACTCTGGAAGTGTCTAGCCAATGTGAGCGGCCACGGTCTGCTGAGGCAGGAGAGCAGAGCTCTTGTAAGTTGCTTTGCTTTGACAATGCATAAAGCAGGTTGAGGGCACAGAAAAGTACTAAGGTAGCTGTGTTTGTGTGCTGGGTGCACTCTCAAGTGGAGATACATGATAAAAATAAATGGAGAGAAACCATGACAAAGTGGAAAGAGGGAGAGAACCGAGACTGAAAAGAGAATAATGCTTTCCATGGGGAAGCCACATAGAGGCTAATCAACATTTTGGAGAGTCAGACAGATATGTTTCATTCTCTCTTTACACTGCAGAGTGACCTGATTCGTGACCACCCCCCATTGCAGCAAGTGCAGAATTCTTTCCCATGCACTCCCCAAACTCCCACTGCACTTTCTTATAGGCTCACTGAAAATTTTTCCATTCCTCCATACCCCCAGACAGCTGGAGTTATACACAGCTGTGAGGTGTATGGGTGCCCCACCCTGTTCCACCATCACTGAGGATGGCTGTATGTGCATGTGGTATTTTCTTTTTTTTAAATAAAAGCACAAATTTTTCAAAAAGAAGCAAGCTTGATTTGTGTTCACATTTCTTTACATGTCATCACAGCTATGAGTCAACTAGCACTTCATCTTCATTGAAATTACACACAGAACCGCCATGTAGCACAGCACATGCTATTAACACTTCCTTTCCCAAGCACAGCAGCAAAGTTTAATGATTTTCATTTTCAAACTTTTCCCTCCAGGCATTCCGGATCCTAACTGCCCTACATTGTGCCCCTCTAATAGCCCTGGTATCTGGCTGCTGAAACTCAGCAGCCAGGCGTTCGGCCTCCATGCTCCACATATGAGTAAACCTTTCGCCCTTCCCCTCATAGTGTTATGTAAAATACAGCAAGCCGCAATAACCATGGGAATATTTTTCTCAATCATTTCCAGTCTACTGTACAATCATCTTCAGCGCGCTTTCAAAAGGCCAAATGCACATTCAACAGCCATTCTGCACTACTCAGCCTGTTGTTGAAACATTCCTTACTGACATCTACGTTTTCAGTGTATGGCTTCATGAGCCATGGCATTAATGGGTAAGCTGGGTCTCCCAGGATCACAATGGGCATTTCCACTTCCCCAACGGTGATCCACTGGTCTGGAAAGAAAGTCCCTGCTTGTGGCTTTCTGTACAGGCCAGTGTTTCTAAAGATACGTGCGTCATGCACCTTTCCGGACCATCCAGTGTTAATATGAATGAAACGTCCACGGTGATCTTCTAGTGCAGTGGTTCCCAAACTGGGGTTCGTGAACCCCTGGGAGTTCACGAAATGTTACAGGGGGTTCTCGGGAAAAAAATCCCTAATGGCAGACAGAGCTGTCCATAGGGACCCCATAGGGCCAGCAGCCCAGAGCCCCTGGACTGAGATTTAAACTTCAAGACTCCTTATAAGAAATGGAAAGGGAAGTGGATATTTTTTGCTGTTTTTAAAATTAAATAGGCAGCTAGTGTTCTTCATAATAATTTTAAAAACAATAAGTTTAAGCTTTGTTGTAACATGCGTTGTTTGCCTGGACTGCTCAGGACCTGAATGCTTGTGTAGGAGGAACTCTTCAAGTTGTCTTCTTAAATACCTTCATGCTGTTTCAAATCTGATACTCCTTGATGAAACATAGGAGGCTTGTCTTATAACAGGCTTATTCAAAGTGATACAAGCTATGAAAGGAAAGGGAGATCTTGGAAGAGTGTTGCCGTTTTCATAATGTAATCAAATACTGTAATGATGAATAATTAATAATAAATAGTGTGTAATAAGCATGTCATAAAAAAAAAATTTATATTTCCAAGATCACTACTTTTATAATTTATACTCAGGTAAAGGAGAAAATCCCTGGATATATTCATTTTTAGGAGCGGGTTCGCGAGACTTGACATTTTAGTGAAAGGGCTTCACAGGTTGTTAAAGTTTGGGAACCACTGTTCTGGTGCCTGCAAAACCATGGAGAAATACTCCTCATGATTTATGAACTTGGTGCCAAGGTGGGCCGGGGCAACAACAGGGATGTGCGTTCCATCTATCGCCCCACCACAGTTAGAGAAGCCTATTTCTGCAAAGCCATCCAAAATATCATGCACATTACCAAGAGTCGTGGTCTTGCGCAGTAGGATGCGATTAATGGCCTTGCACACTTGACTTACCATGGCACAACGGTCGATCTCCCCATTCTCAGTCTGATGTCCTTGCGACACAGGTCTGGGGAAAGCTCAGCACACAGTTCCATGAAGGTGTCTTTCCACATCCGACAGTTTTGAAGCCACTGGTTATCATCCCAGACATGCATAATGATACGATCCCACCACTCTGAGCTAGTTTCCCTAGCCCAAGAACGCCGTTCCACAGTGCTCAGCTCCTCAGTTAATGCCAAAAGCAATCAAATGTTACTGCTTTCTATTTCAGGTAGCTCATCAGGCATCTCTGACTGCAGTTGTCTTTGCAAGTTTAAGAACAGCTGCACTGCCACGTGCGATGTGCAAGTGACAGTTATCATAGTGGACAGCAGTGCAGGATCCATTCCTACTTGTAGATGTGGCGAGGAAAGCAGCCAGACAGCAAGGGGTGTTACAAAATGCCGCAAAAGAAACAAGGACGTAATGGGGCTGCTGGGACATGAAGCAGTGCATCACAGGGCACTGAGCAGGGACCCAGAATGCCTTGCACTCACCTCCCCTTCTCACGTGACCTATCATCAAAATGGAGAGAGCTGCACTGTGGGATAGCTGCCCTAGTGCGCTGCTCTATTCGGCGATGGAAGTGCTGCACATGTAAACACTATCAAGTGAGTACACAGACAAGCACTTTTCTTTCACCAGTGAAACTGACAGCGCAAAAACTCTGCAAGTGTAGACATACCCTAAATAGTCTTAACTGTCTGCATTAAAATGTCTGGAGGTAAAAGAGATTTTCTTTTATAATGCTATAGAATCTCAACAAGCTTCCACCAGAATGGTAGGTCTTTTAGGAGCTTGCCATTTAAATGCACAGCAATGTTCTATACTCATTGTTAATTACTCCTTTGTCACTCATATCTCATCATGGGTCTGAAGATACAGGGATGATCACTTCCAAACCAAATGACTGTTAGTGTCCAGATGAAGGAAACAAACCTATGTAGCTATTTGAAGTCACAGTCTTTCAAGAACTGCTAGGGTCCTAAAGCTGCTACAAATTCATTCACTCTGAACAAGAAAATCCTCATTTTGAGTATTATTTCCTTTTTAAAACCAATCCTCTATCTCTCGCTCCATTGCCAATGCAATTTAAGGGTTGGCCTCTGTCCCTCTTCTTCTCCTAAAAAAGGATAAGGACATTAGTGCAAGAGGACCAGAAAGCTTACCTAACATGGCAAATGGAGGCTCTATCAGTGTGAGGGAATCCCAGGAAGGCACAGCTGGGTCTATGCCACGTGTTTTCAGTCCCCTGGCATAAGGAATAGTGGCATGGCTACAGCACCTTACATTTTGGCAATTTTCAGCTGCACAATATTCCCAAGGGGACCCTTATCAGAATGGGCCTATTCTGACCTTCATCAGGTTCTAATTCAGACTCCAGCTGCTCTGAAAGCACAAAAGTGGCTAGCCCTATTCTCTGGTACTACAGCTTGGGCAGGGCCTAAGATATTGTCAGGAACCCAGCTGCCTTTGGGCTTGATCACCCAGCAATCCAATGAGCTCAGCTGGGTCCAATAAACCCTCACTAAGTAACTATGCTCCCTGATTGGTCAGAAGACCCAAGAAATCACCATTTACACACTGCAGCAACAGCCGTACACTGGCTGCTCAACGTACCCATTCCGCTCCAGCCCTAGTTCTGTCATACCTCTGAACTCCTGATTCCTGACTCCAGGCTCTGACTATTGGCTTGCTTCCTGACCATGACTCCAGTTCTGTCCTCTGATTCTGCTCCAACCACTAGGGAAGACTTTTGCTTCGACCACTAGATTGTACTGCCTGTGCCTTCATGTGTGACAAATATGGCCCTGTTAATCCAGCTCCATTCCTATCCTTTCCTTCCAGTTTTTTAGTATCTTTATTCCTTAAGAGACAGAGCGCATGCCTCAGTCAGGGGCGTGTATCAAGGGGACAAGCAGGGACATGCCCCCCGCCCCCAATAATTGGTGGGAGCACAGAACTCCTCCGGACCCAGGATTGCAGCGGGGAGCTCACAGCTCCTCTGGCCCCAGGGCCGTGGCGGGGGCACAGAACGTGCTCCTCCAGATGTGGTCGAATTTTTATTCCTGCACACACCCCTGGCCTCAGTTAACCTGCTCTTCTCTCATTTCCTTTCCTAATTCCCTAGACTTTGCTCTTTGTAGATTTAAGAAAGAGGAGAAAGTTGAGGGACAAAAACGAGATGGGAAGACTGATTTATGAGAGATGATTAAAAGAGCAAAATATGTTGTCTATATCTTGGCTAAGCAGCAAATGGGGAAGTCACAATAATTATTATCTGCAAAGTATTTGAAGAACATAAAGAATGATATAAGGCAGTGTAGTCCAAGAGGGTATAACTAGGGCAAAAGGCTATTTAAAAAAAATTAAAACGGGAACATAGGCAAACTATCAGGAAAAACACTTGAAAGTAAGATTCACTTGGCTGTGCAATTGTCTGTTCAAAGAGAAGAGACGGAAGTTCAATTTCATGGAAATTTTTAAAACTCAAGTATAAATATACACCTCTACCCCGATATAACGCGGTTCTCAGGAGCCAAAAAATCTCACCGTGTTATAGGTGAGGTCGCGTTGTAACAGGGTAGGGAGAGGAACCGCTCCCCGCCCCAGCTCACCTCCGCTCTGCCTCCACCTCCTCCCTGAGCGCGCCACCGCCACTCCGCTTCTCTCTCCCTCCCTTCCAGGCTTGCCGCACCAATCAGCTGAGGTGAGCTGGGGCAGGGGGCCCCGGGGAGGGCCACAGCAAGTAACGGGTGCAGAGGAACCACTTGCGGTAACACGAATTCGGATATAATGCAGTAAAGCAGCCCCGTCCCCCGGAGCGCTGCTTTACCGCATTATATCCGAATTTGCATTATATCGGACCGCATTATATTGGGGTAGAGGTGTATATGACAGGAACAATCCTATGCTGGCTGCAATGGCGAAAGTGGACTGAAATCTCCCCTCCTTCCCCGACATCTGTAATTTCTATAATCCTATACCACCTCTAGAGAGAACAAACCTTTTCTGCAGTAGAGTTTCTTCTTATAGTCCTTCACAAGACCCATAATGGTGGCAATTACTGTGTCATTCACCTGTAGTGATCATTCACTTATATTGATCAGAGGCAAAATTAGTTTTCTTACCTGTAATTTTGGTGTCTCCTAATATGGCTCCACTGCTCTGGACAGAAGTCATACCTCATGGGAAGTGGAAGGCACTGACCATCATCCACCAACCACGTAGAGAGGGTAATAAAGTAGTGAACAAATACAAAAATATTCACTACAAATAAAGGAAAGACAGAGGTGACTGTCTGTCAAAGAATAAAGCCCGTTGAGAACCCCTCTGGTAAATAGCCTTTGAATTAAAAAAATACTATATCTCAGAAGGAATAGTTTTCTCTCTCTCTCTTTTAAATATATATATACACACGTACATATAACAGCCTAAGATTTCAAAAGTGACTACGGTAGTGATTTGTGAGTACCACAGTTTTTGGGTGCCCAATTCAAGGCATTTTAAAGAGGCAGATTTTCACTGGACAGGTGCATAGCACTTCTTAAAGTCAGAGATCTTTAATGTGTCCCAAGTTGGGCCTCCCAAAATTGAGGCACCCAAAATTGCTAGTCACTTTTGAAAATTTAGGCCTCTATACATACATATTTCAGGTCAGATCTTCTACCTCTATTCTGCCCTAGCAGAGCATCTGGGGATTCCTCCTGTCACCCATTCCTAGTCCATCCTTCCCGACACAATGGGCATTCCGGGATGTGTGTCAAGGGCATAGGGGCAGTTTGTAAATCCTAGGTTTGCAAAACAGCCCCATGAGGGCTGCTTCAACCAATGCAGTCAGATCAGTGCTGCGGCTGCTCATATGTTCAGCAGAGGTTTTGGGGATGCAAAGCGAAATATGTCTTCCCCTCCTTTCTCAGCTGCACCTAAACATCTTACTCTTAATTTTTATTTATTTTTAATCATTTATATCTTTGTTCCAAAAAGCATTCAGAGAGATTTCAAGACTTGTTGCCTGAAGACGGCATGCACTGAGAACAGCAACTCAGTTCAAAGGAGGTTCCCAAATGGGTTATGATTGAAAAGGGATGAAAAGAGCTGACTGCTTTAAGTGGAGCTCACCATTATAAGCTTGGCACAGCCTAGGGCTGGTGTTCAAGGTACCTTAACTAGAGAGAGTTGAAAATAGGGGTTCTAGCAAAAAATATAATAATTACCATACCTTTCCTGATTAAACATTTTGTCTAAAAGCCACAGGGAAGATGATTGAGAGAAACACAACATTTGGACATACCCTTAGCGCATCCTTGTCTGCTGACTGTCAGTGTCCAGGCTGTGAGCCACAGCAACAGAGTATTTAAGGCATCCAGGGTTACAGGAGAGGTGATGACAGAACCCCTCAATCGTCTGAATTGCACTCCAGAATGTGACAGAACCCCTCCTCTAACATGAAATAAACCTTCTATATGGTATTCTAGGATAACTTTCATAGGGAAAGAAAGGAATAATGTTTTTATCCAGGACCCTGCTGAGGGAGTCACCAAATGACACACAACAATTCCAAGAAGTAACTGTTTACCAAGATTCCTGGTACGAAGCTACAGGCATAGGAGATCAGGAAGACACAAGGAACCTTGGTGAGTCTGTTTCACTATATTTGGTGGGGGGGGGGGGGGGGGAGCGTCTTTTTTTTTAACATTAGACATCCACATTTTCAGAATTATATAGGTATATAAAGATTTAAGTTAGCTTGGCTAAAGAATATATATGCACTGTGATTTGTATAGAGTACAGCTTAGCAATTGTTGGAAGGCCTTGAAAGATGGTATGCTTAATTGGAAATACCGAACTTGGAATTTGGCTTAATTGAAAATACTGGATCTGGAGTATGGCTCCTAAGATAGGAGGAAAATCTTTAAAGAAAGAGACCCAGTTATCAGGAATGGGTTCTAACCCATTTTAGCAAAGAAAGAAATTCAAGGAGCAGGGATTATAGTCATGGAGGTTCCGATAGTAAAGGTATAAAAGGGTGACCTCAAAGAGTTCATTGCTAGTGTCCAGCTGGACCCAGCCAACATGGGTTTGAGCATCCCGGGACTAGTCCTGTTGTAAGTACCTGATCAACACTATAACTGCATGTTACCGTATGGGTGTGATGATTGTTTAGCCATTTAAGGCACGTTTGGAGCAGCTGTATAAATACTGTTCATCCTTTTGGATTTAATAAAAGAATTTATGGTTAAATTAGTGGTGGTATCTTGTATTAATAATAATAATTCAAATAACACTAAACTGGAGAAGACAATTGCAAAGAACAAAATTTCTGAATATGACCTGATACAGAGTTGTGTAACAGTGTGTCTAGACAGATACAATAACTTCTCTCCACACAAAGGCCAAATAATTCAATCCCCAATCCCTGGGCAAACCATCGCTCCCACGCACATGAATTATGGAGATGGACATTGTGCCAGTAGATGCCTGTAAGAATTGATCTGCTTCCAAACTGTCACCAGTTGCTTATTCTGTGGGTTGGAGGACCCCCATTTCCATCCACCACAGCCATTCCACCCATATGCATACCATGTGGGCGACTGTCAGTTGGATTAAGCAGTACTAAGGGCCTTGCATGGGCCTTCCTCACTAGGGTGAATTTCATCTTTAGACACAAATGATAACCAAACTTGTGATTTATTAGTAGGGCTGTCGATTAATCACAGTTAACTCACGTGATTAACTCAAAAATTTAATCACGATTAAAAAAATTAATCATTTTAATCGCACTGTTAAACAATAGAATACCAATTGAAATTTATTAAAGATTTTGGATATTTTTCTAAATTTTGATATATATTGTATTCTGTGTTGTAACTGAAATCAAGGTGTATATTCTTTTTTATTACAAATATTTGCACTGTAAAATGATAAAAGAAATAATAGCATTTTTCAATTCACCTCATACAACTACCATGGTGCAATCTCTTTGTTGTGAAAGTGCAATTTACAAATGTAGATTTTTTTTTTGTTACATAACTGCACTCAAAAACAAAACAATGTAAAACTTCAGAGCCTACAAATCCACTCAGTCCTACTTCTTCTTCAGCCAATCGCTAAGATAAACAAGTCTGTTTACATTTACAAGCGATACTAGGGACTGCTTCTTATTTACAATGTCACCAGAAAGTGAGAACAGGCATTTGCATGGCACTTTTGTAGCTGGCATTGCAAGGTTATTTACATGCCAGATATGCTAAACATTTGTATGCCCCTTCATGCTTCGGTCACTATTCCAGAGGATGTGCCTCTGTGCTGATGATGCTCGTTAAAAAAATAATGCGTTAATTAAATTTGTGACTGAACTCCTTGGGGGAGAATTGTATGTTCCCTGCTCTGTTTCACCCACATTCTGCCATATATTTCATGTTATAGCAGTCTTGGATGATGACCCAGGACATGTTCATTTTAAGAACACTTTCATAGCAGATTTGACAAAACTAAAGAAGGTACCAATGTGAGATTTCTAAAGATAGCTACAGAACTTGACTCAAGGTTTAAGAATCTGCAGTGCCTTCCAAAATCTGAGAGGAATGAAGTGCGGAGCATGCTTTCAGAAGTCTTAAAAGAGGAACACTCCAATGCGGAAACTACAGTACCCGAACCACCTAAAAAGAAAAGCAACCTTCTGCTGGTGGCATCTGACTCAGATGATGGAAATGAACATGCGTTGGTCCACACTGCTTTGGATTGTTATCAAGCAGAACCCGTCATCAGTATGGACACATGGCCCCTGGAAAGGTGGTTGAAGATGAAGGGACATATGAATCTTTAGCGCATCTGGCACATAAATATCTTGCGACGGCAGCTACAACAGTGCCATGAGAACACATGTTCTCACTTTCAGGTGACATAAACAAGAAGCGGGCAGCATTATCCCCTGCAAATGTAAACAAACTTGTTTGTCTGAGCAATTGGCTGAACAAGAAATAGGACTGAGTGGACTTGTAGGCTCTAAAATTTTACACTGTTTTGTTTTTGAATGCAGGTTTTTTTGTACATAATTCTACATTTGTAAGTTTAAATTTCATGATAAAGAGATTGCACTACAGTACTTGTATGAAGTGAATTGAAAAATACTATTTCTTTTGTTTTTTTTACAGTGCAAATGCTTGTAATAAAAAATATAAAGTGAGCACTGTACACTTTGTATTCTGTGTTATAATTGAAATCAATATATTTGAAAATGTAGAAAACATCCAAAAATATTCTATTCTATTATTATCAAACAGTGTGATTAATTGTGTGATTAATCACAATTAATTTTTTAATTGCTTGATAGCCCTATTTATTACACATTAATATTCTATAGCACATTTTGTACCTATATTTCACAAAATACATTGAAGGCATTGGTTTAACTTAATCACGGTTCACTTTATGTTCATATGAAATCAATTACTGACGTCAACAAACAGGGGACTGAGTAGAGAAGCAGGTATGGAGAGAATTTAATGGAGTTTCTGTTGGAAGCTCCTCAGTATAAAGGAGGCAATGTCATGTACATTGCCTATCCTAGGGCCTGAAGGAATACACTTTTTTTTTAAACCCTTTGTTGTTTTAAGGTTGGCCTGACTATGATTATCTCGCAGCCTCAGTTTCAAAATGGCTAGTGACTTTTGGGTGCCTTCACTTTTGAATCTCTAGTCTGACACATTATAAGGGCCTGATTTTCAGAAAGTGATTCCTTTAATGTGTGTCAAGTGGGGCACCCAAAACTTGCAGTACCCCAAATCATTACTCACGTCCTAAAATATTGATCTAGAGAAGTTCAAATCAACAAAACAAAGTACTTTTACATAATAATTTTAAAGAACTAATTAAAAAAGAACAAAATATTTAAGAATCTGGAGCAAAATGAAGAGAAGAGAACTACTCCTAGTACATGAGCTGTGCCTTTCTACTTTAAGAGCTCATTCTCTACACAATATACATGAAAAACAGCCAGGGCAGTGGATTTTTACGTAGGGCTTGCCATGTTCAATTTTGGAACGATCATGGATGAGTCATAGAAAATTAAGGTAAAACGATGGAACTTTTTCAAAATAGTTGATAGCCATGGTTCTATTAAACCACACCTCAATTATTGTAGTATCAGAGTGCCCTTGCCGTTTCTGAAGAACTTTTCCCCTGTCTGCCCCAGCTCTTCTATTCTCTCAGATATGGCCATTTTCAGGGAGCTCAGCAATCTAACCTTCATTCTTCTTCCTACCCTCCCCCATTCCACTTCACTTTTCAAGGATAGACAATCTAGATTATGAAATGATATTTCTTCACTACATTTGTGTAGTAGGGAACCCTAGAGCTTCTAGCTACTACAACCTAGCATTTAATTAGCTGGCACTTTTTTCAGCTAGCTGCTCTTTTGATTTTGTTTCTGAAACCTTTGCACAGTGTGGCTACCTCTCAACAGCAATCTTAAATTGTTGGCCACACCACTGGCCAATGGAATCAAATTCAAACACACTTACTGGTTTAAAAGCCCTGTTGTAAACCTCTGAAGATGCAGGAGAGCAAGACTCTTGACTGCCTGACACCAGTCATCTCCCAATCACAGCATCACTGTCACTCTAGTCTACTTTGCTTTCAACATTTCTCAGTAGTCTTTGCCTGCAAGCCCTCAGATGGTCCCAGCATGCTGTGGCCAACCATCCACCTACAGTTTGTTCCACTACATAGAGGATTCATCAAGGCTTTTTTGCAAATACCTCATTGGACAAGTTTGTATGGTTAATGAAAAACATAGGAGAACTAATGCACTATATTTATAACTGTAAAACTGGGGGAGGGGGTGAAAGAGCAAGAGAGAAATTTAGATGACAAATCTCCTTTTTTGGCTATTCATCTTAAAGGCAGAAAAAGAAATCAGCATCTCTGAACCCCAGATATATGTTACAAAATACACTGGATACATTTTTTTTCCAGACTACTTCCCTCCAAGAGCAAAGAGAGTATTAAAAAATGTTCCAGACTCTTTTTGACACTTTATTTTTCACTCAATGTTACTTTCAAGGTTAAAATAGAAAAAGAAGGAGGAAAAGAGATCATGGTAAAAATACCAAGTGTAATACTAAAGTATTTTTCACTGATGTAAAAAAATTTGAACATATTTAAAATAATCCAAAACAACTGTTATGCTTTTAGACTTGCATATCAAGAAACTCAAGATGAAAGATTCTGTAAATAACAAACATTAAAGCATGGAACCTCTTGCCTTTCATAACTGAATCTTATTTTCAGTGGCAAATTATCTTAACAAAAAAAGGGAAAACTGATTGGTAGGAGTATCTATTGTGTTTTTGGTCATATGCATGAGACGCAATTTTTCTTTCAGTGTGTTAGGAAGCAGGTTTCATGTAAATTTCTAGCTATTGGTTGCATACAAGGATCAGGCAAATAATGGGGAAAGTGCTATGAATATACATGTGTGGATTAATTTATTATTATAGGGTCCCAAAATTGCTCTCTGTCTATATATATACTTTCACTCAACACCACAAAAGTAAGGAAACAAAGTTTTTGCAAATGAAGCAACTGGAAAATATTTTTCCTTGAAAAGGATAAGTGAAACTTTCCTCGTGCATTTTAATAAGCCAGCTTGCAAAAAAGGAAGCAGGTGAAGACTACCAATTAACACCTTCTGTAGCTAGCACTTTGTTGTCTAGCAAAAGAAAAGCCCTCCCACTTCTGGCCATAAAAGACTATGCTTTCTTTAGCATGCTTCCTGAAGCTACTGACAGGATTGATCTTAAAAAGAACTGATTGTTTACAATCCAAATATTCTCTTGTTACAAATTAAACCCGATTACCCTACAGTTTCCATTAAACACACACCCTACCCCACCCCCTTTGGGAGGCAAACAAAGCAGGATTGTTTTTTCTGCATCTGAAAGGCTGCAGATTTTGAGAAGTGAGAACTACTCACTTATGTGTTAAAAGCATATGTGTTCAATGTGCATAAACTGTAAAAAATGTAAACAGATTCATTTCCTAATATTTTAATCTTGGCATTTGACCTAAGTGTCCTTTCCCTGCAATGAAATAAAGTACTGCAAACTACCAGTCACTAACACATCTAGAAATATAAACTTCTTTAGCACATTTACTCCTCTTTAGCATATGCCCTCATTAACTTTTTTCTTCTAATTGCAACTGGAATTTTCAGCCCACTACTGAAGGACAAACCACAAGTATCCAGCTAAACAGGTCCAGCTGTCGAGATACCAAACAGATTAAATGCAATCACACACACTTGGGAGCCTGCCAATTCTAACACATCCTGATAGGCTGGTGCTCAGTTTTTAATCACACAGCTGCTACAGGACTCAACTTCAGCAGTAAAGCCAAAGGCAGGGTTATCAGAATCAATTTTGTTTTAAACATTTAAGGATTTCTTGCAATTCACAAAACTTGTGTATGCACTGCATGACTGCATGTCAACTAAAAACAGTACACTATGACATCTCTGTGCAGGACAATAAATTTTGATAAAACAAACTCCCCTTCTTCCTCCCAAATTTCCGGTTGCCATTTCTGAAAGACCAAATTCCTCTGGTAAGCATTCAAAAATCCTATTTAAAGTGGCAGGAGGCACATCTAGCTATTCTTTTTTTCTTCTACATGTCTTCTATGTCTCTTAAAGCAACACATGCATTAAATGTTAATAGTTCAGTATATTAGGCACCTTTCTCCTCCCTGGAAGTCTAAGGCCTTGGCTACACTTACCGGCAAGTTCGACGGCTGGAAATCGAACTTCTGGGTTCGACTTATCGCGTCTAGTCTGGACGCGATAAGTCGAACCCGGAAGTGCTCGCCGTCGACTGCGGTACTCCAGCTCGCCGAGAGGAGTACCGCGGAGTCGACGGGGGAGCCTGCCTGCCGAGTGTGGACCAAGGTAAGTTTCAACTAATTCGAAATAAGGTACTTCGAACTTCAGCTACGTTATTCACGTAGCTGAAGTTGCGTACCTTAGTTCGAATTAGGGGGGGTAGTGTAGACCAAGCCTAAGCTACAATTTTGGGGGAAAAACAGAGGGTTGAGATAAGAGCAAGAATGAATGCAGTGGTTCGGGGGAGAAAGAGTTGTATTTTGAACCAAATGGCTTGTATTTACATGTGGTGTATCCAGCATTCCAATGAAACAGAGGATCCAGGCAGAATAATTTTCCTGACCCCACTAAAGTTTGCACTGCAACTCCTGGCATGATCAGCATCAACCAAAGGAGGGCACTGATGTGAGCAAACAATACTTTATATTTAGCATGCATGCAGGTAAGCTGATCATCACAATTCTAAAGGCTAGTTTATACTGTATCTCTCCATTCCTAAAAACAAAACAAAAAATCCTACTTAGAGTCAGAACACTGGTATAGTTGAAATATATTTAATTTATGGATTTAGGTTTGATTAAAAGCTTGTAATCTCCAGAAGGCTACATAAATACAAGTCACACCGTCCCCTCTCAACTTGCTCTGAGACAACATATATGGATGTAAAAACGCAGGCTAGCATGAATACACAGTCTAATTTTAACATTACCACGTAGAAAATCAGAAAGGATATAAACAGCTGACAACACCTCCCTCCACCCTGCAATCTTACTTTGAGAATGAATATAACTCTGAGTTATGTATCTTCTGGAAGGCTTCCTACAAAATTATACCCACAATCATCTAAGTAACAAATTATGGGGTTTATATGACAAAATAAGCAAATTTGGATTCTGCCCCAGATCCTTAGACAGCAAATGACGTCTGCAAGAGAACTTTTTTTCACAGTTCCTTTACAACCATTTCTGCCTCTTTATCACGTAATCTCAGAATTTCTCTTTCCTTATTTTATCACCCAGGATGTTTACATGAAGTTACTCTTATTTCTTGTTAAGCAGTAACTATTTCAATAATTAAATTATCTCAGTAAATACATAATCTATATAGTACCTAAATACACATAACACTTTACAAAATAGTGTAAGAGAGTCCCTGCTCCAAAACAGAAAAGGCAGTCCTTGCTCCAGGTTATAGCATCACAAAATCTCAGTTTTTGACATCACAAGGCTAGGTTTTGACTAATCCGAATACAACTGTGCAGGAGAGTTAAGGTCCTCTGCAACCCTCCACATGACTCTGTTAGAGCTCTCTCACACTGTGGCTTGGGGGTCCCAGGGAGACGGGGGTTGTGTGTGTGTGTGGAAGAGAATTGCGCATCCATGATCACCTCTCGAGCACATGAATAGGGAAGACGCAAGGAGTTTGAGAGAAGCCATGGATCTAAGCACTGACCAAAATACTTGACTAGATACCAGAGGGAAAGTAAGCTGCAATCTGAAAGGGGATAAAGTAACTTTTCTCCTTCCTACCACTCCCTGCAGAAGATGTACTGAGACGGAGCCGTAATTCTTTCTCAGAACTCGTCCATAGCTAAGTGGTGCCCCATACTCAGGACTGAGCCTGAAGGATCAATATAGTTACAGTCAGCAGCTGTGCAGAGGATTATGATGCCCAAACTATTGGACCTTCAAGTGGAAAACAAATAGTGGGGGCAGATACATTCTGGGAAACAAGTTTTGTTACATTATCCCACGGGTCGGCAATCTTTCAGAAGTGGTGTGCCGAGTCTTCATTTATTCACTCTAATTTAAGGTTTTGCGTGCCAGTAATACATTTTAATGTTTTTAGAAGGTCTCATTCTATAAGTCTATAATATATAACTAAACTATTGTTGTATGTAAAGTAAATCCGGTTTTTAAAATGTTTAAGAAGCTTCATTTCAAATTAAATTAAAATGCAGAGCCTCCCGGACTGGTGGCCAGGACCTGGGCAGTGTAAGTGCCATTGAAAATCAACTTGCGTGCCACCTTTGGCACGCGTGCCATAGGTTGCCTACCCCTGCATTATCCTGAGGAGTTGCATATAGAAAGAGGGAAGGGAAATACAGAAAACAAGGGAAAGAACAAAACTCTACAGAGAATGTCTTCTAAAATTTTCCATGAAGCAACATCAGCTCTTTAAAGAGAATCTGGCTGACTAGTGGAATGGGTGTAGCAAACACTTAGTGGAATTTCACTAAGCATTCCCTGTCCAGAAGATAACAGACATCACAAGATGTGTATACTGTGCACCAGACAGACCAAGGATAGAAATAATAGTACTCAGTACTTTTATACTGTTTTTTGTCTTCTGTATGCTTTGCAAACAAAAAATCAGCCTCACAAAATCCCTTTGAGGTATTTTGCCCAGAATGATCTATAAGCTCCTTCAATGCCCTGACAGCTTCCCCCAACCGTTTCTGCTCCTCCTCCCCGTCCAGTAGTGATAGGCTCAGTTTCTGTTCCCCTTAAGAAGGATTCTCACTTCAGTGCTATCTAAATGTCTTAAATGAAGCCTCTGAAACCCCATATTTACTCCCATAAAGGATAAATCAAGACTGACAATTATCCACATTATATTTAATTCCATATGAGCCAAGGGTTTCAAAGGACTGGTAATGGGAAACTGAAGACTTGATTCTCCATTCACTGAAACCAGGGTAAATCAGGAGGACCACATGGAGCTACCTTGGAGTGTAGCTGGTCTGAGAAGCAAACTGGGCCTGAATCTTTCTCCTCCAAATCACTGGTTCAGCTCCAACCTGTGTCAGTAGAGACCTAAAGTTACCAATTGCTAAATGGCCTGTCTCAGTCCAGCTATTAATGAATATTCACATTGCAAAAACACATCCTCCCGTTTGGGAGCCTTGTTATCCAATCTCAGCAGAAAGATTAAGGGGTTGAAAGGTCATAAAGAATGACCTGCCCTCTCACGCCTTCAGAGGTTTCTCTGAAGTTTGAGGAAAACAAGCATAGCGAAGCGTGCAATACCGCTGTTCATAAAGTATTTGTTACAAGGTACAGAAATCAACTTCCAGTACACCTAAACCAGCAGCAGACATGAGTACTAGATTCATTAAAAATAAATAAATAAATAAATAAATAAAAACCCCTAAAATCCAGAGCCTACAAATGAACCAAGCAAAGCATTTCTTAATTTTATTTTTTAAACTGTTTTATGGGCAAGTGCTAATCTTTAGATGAAAAAAAAACACTTATTAATAGCACAATCAACAATTCTTAAAGGCAGTACACTAGATGAAAATTAAAATTGAGAGTGATGTTTTCTACAATGTCAAATGTGCTGAACTGCAGTATAATATTCTCCACCCCTTAAATATTTCTTTGGTCATTTTAATGGCAGGGCTCATTTAGCAGGCAATAGGTAGAGAAATGCCTTACCCAGCTTCACCTGACATTAAATAGAAATTACTTGAAATTCTTTCAAAATAATAATCTTACTATTCTACTTGTTTTTCCAAGTTAATGGCTCTATATTGTAGCTTTATCCATGTGCACCGACAAAAGAAATGGGAGCATATTGTATATGTTCTTGTAGAGATTTTCTTTGTATGTTACGGCATTTCCTTTAATTGTATTTTATTCTTTTAGACCTGAATTTGTCACCCTTACTCACAATTAGTAGTACACAACTCCAAAAAAAAGTCTGATGGGCCTCAAGGGAACTAGTGGCAAAGTAAGTAATAACTCAAGTAAGGTTGGCAGAATCTGGGCCTGATTCTTCATCTTGCAGTTGTATACATGTGATGTTCACAAAAATAAATCAATCAAAAAATCAAACATGTAAAGTATATTTTTTCTAATTTTCATTAATACTCATGCCAAATTTTTTTAAAAAGTCTTTTGAGTTTGATTTGGTCTTTGCTTTTGCTTTAGGTCATACGTGAGATTGGAAGTTTTTCCATCTCTTTACCATTTAACTTTAACTGATGTTATAGCATGCGTGAAACTATTAGCTGTTTGCACCTACTGACAGATTTAGTAGAAATGACATTCAGTATCTATACATTGACATATTTGGAAAGCCTTGTCACCCGTAGATAACTTCTTACATCACACCCACTATGGGTTCCTTGAAGTATGCAGGCCTGCTTATTTCTGCTATGTGACCATAAACTCGTTGAACCAAAATAAACCACAGCCACTTTCTGCTTTTATTGTTCTACAAGCTAGTTAGTGATATTTGAAGAATTCCACATGGTGTGCTAATGACCTCAGCATAGCTGAAGCAGAATGACTGTTAGAAATGCTGTATGTACATACACACACACTCTCACTCTCTCCCCCGGCCGCCGCCATCCTGGATCTGATATCAAGGTGATGGCTAGAGCTAAAGACCGCTTTGTTTATGTTTTAATACTGCTCTTTTTAGATAATTGGTTTTAAACAGTACTAATATTTGTAATAATCAAAGAGCAATTTTATATATTCTCTCTTTTTACTTGTGCTGTACTCCCTCAAATATACTTTATTATAATCTGCGATTGAGCAACTGAAGTATAAATGTTATACTTAAAAATAAATCAAATGGTATTAAAGACTATAGAACCACTCACATCTTGCTCATGTTTGTGTGTTTAGACAGACATTTACTGATATCAGTCACCCCACAAACTCTACGCCAAAACTGACTATTAGAGGTCTGATTTAAGCCTACAAAAGTCAGACAAGTCCAGCTAAAGATTGAAATGTTATCCTCAACTTTTTGCCTATAAACTGACTGTTGGGGAAAAAATCAAAATCAATAATGGTTTGGTTATAAATGTAATATCTAGCAGCGGTACTTTGAACCTCTTATTTTTCATGATATATTCTGCTCTTCTCCCTCTGTATGCTTCAGTTGAATTTGTATCTGGGTTTTGTTTGGGGGTTTTTTGTGGGGACTCTGCTGTGGTGTTCTATCCTGTTATGGGAGGAAAGCTTTCTCAAGTCACTCCAGTTCCTCCAAGAGCTTAGTGCATAACCAGAGCCCTTTGAATAACAACACTATTGTCAGTGGCTTTTGTGAGCTGCATTGTCCCAAAAGGGGCACAGCTTAAGGTGGTTTAAGGATGGTGGTGTGGTTTCAGAATCAAGGCCTTGAACTGATACCAGAAGCAGCCTGGGAACCAGTGCAGGAAATGGAGGATGGGAGTGAAAGGTTCATGGTGTCCTGCCCCTTTTGCATTAACTGGAGTCTCCACATTACAGGACATGACAGATGTGTGAATTGCTGTGGCCAAATCCTCATCATGGTGGAAGGGGCAGTTTCCTACCAGGATGAAAGCGGTTTTTACCACCAATACTACACCTGGTTGTTTACGCTTAATGATGATTTGATGCTGAAGCTTTGTACCATCTTGACAAATGGAGCATGGGAAGGGAAATTACCTCCATGTAAGGAGGAAACAGTATCATTGTTAGTTCCTCTGTTTTCCCCTTCCAACCAGCATCATGCCAGTCTTGTACATACAGAGTTTGAGCCAGCTCCCTTTTATCCGTGTGCTGACCTCCTGTATATATTGTGGCATCTTTGTAAAGAATAGTATCAGTTCCATCTATGGAAAATGAGATATACAGCTGGGTGTCAAAGACAGACTGCTTCACCCTGTTTTATGGAGAATTGGATGTTATTGTATAGCATTGTGCCAACACAAAACACAATAAGCAACCTTTGGAGCTACTGCACATATGGAATATTTATCACTTAAGTGGGTTACTCAAAAAATATTAAGAAGTGAAGTTATTTAAAGGAATAACTCCACTGCCCCACAAATAGTGGATAAAAGGTCAAAATTTTCAAAAGGGGCCACTAATGTTAGGTGTCTCAAGTTTTGGGTACCCAACTTGAAACACCTTGAGCCTGGTTTTCAGAAGTTTTGAGCACCCACAAATACTATTCAAGTTAAATAGAACTACAGGTTCTCAGCACTTCTGCAGCATCTCTGAAAATCAAGGTCTAGGTATCTTGAGTCGGGTACCGAAAAACAGACACAACCAAAATGAGTGGCCACTTGAAGATTTGCCTGTGAGTTTGTAAGCCTTCTTCTAACAGCTAAATAACATTATTTTTTTTTTAAATAGTATGACTATTCATAGGACTTCCCAAAAAGTCATACTTCCCTTCTATTGAAATATAGACAAGGTGTAATTTAAACCCACACACAAATTTAAAGAACGATATCAATATTAATAACCATGTTGGATATGAGGGGTGGAGGAAAAAAGTCTGAATGTTTTTGCTAATTTAATTTTTTTCTATTATGCAATTATGAATGACACAAATTTGACAGTAAAATGATCTCTTAAAAGAGAAGGCAGCAGCAGACCTGCACACATTATATGCAGCCTGCAACATTTTCCTCATCGCTTAATTTTGCACAAGAGGACCCAGACACTGTCACACTGCAGGGCCCATTCTCTCACTTTTACACGAGTGCTCCCATTCAGCTAGGCAGATTATGCTCAGATGCAAGGAGCAGAGAGAAGGCATTTCATGGATCTCCTTTATTTCAGAATGGAGAAGCCCCTGGGAAACTCCCCTTGAGGGGCAGGGTGGTTGAAGAAAGAAATGAGAAGTTCCATCTGCCTGCTGGGAGGGCAGAAGAGTGGAATTCCCTCCACCAGCAGCCATCCCCCAACCAATCCATCCTGTATCAAATATAACATGTACTCTGATCATCCCTCCAAATGACAAGCGACCCCTTGAGATTCTTCAGACACAAAAAAGGGCTATGGGCATTTGTTGCTGTGACACAGAATGCCAGACATTTCTTCCTAGGAGGTGAAGGGGGATTGGCTGCTAGTGGGGTGCTGCTCTCTGCGAACGAGGGTTTCATATGGTTCTTTCTTCTCTCCTTGGTAGGGACCTGGCAGCTCCCACAGGAGCTAGGTCTACTCTGCCCACCATGCTCTGCTCAATGGGAAGCACATTTGTTAATTAGAAAGAGCGGTGAAGCCTGAGACTTAGAACAGACTTAGTTGCAGCCCTCAGGATTCTAGCAACTTGTCAATGTGGCAACTGATACCACAAGTTTCATCATACTTTCTTTACTGTGGGTGGGAGGATGAAAGAAATAACTTATCTGAGAACCAAAGGGATGGACAAAGACCAAGGCAAGTGACGTGCACCACTATTCCAAACCCCAAGCGAAGGAATACAATGTTGTGTATGGAACAAACTTTCAGGGTTAAGTATGAATTTCTACAAAATACAATGCATTTTAAACTCTGATTACATTTTTTGTGCTGACTGCAGGTTACAGTCAGTAATGACCTCTTACCATTCGCTGCTATGTCAATGATTTTAGAAAGAAAAACACAAATTCTAGTGATAGTAAAGCCAATATCACTTAACTGTTATTGACATATTGCATAATTATGCAACAAAATCAGCCTCACTTTTACTCAAATTTATTGCAGCTTGCAAGAAAGATGACAAAAACATCAAACTGATTTGTAACTATCAGGGTATGTCTACAATACCCGCCGGATCGGCGGGTAGCGATCGATCCAGCGGGAGTTGATTTATCGCATCTAGTCTAGATGTGATAAATCAACCCCCAAGCATTCTCCCATCAACTCCTGTATTTCACTGCCGGGAGAGGCGCAGGCGGAGTCGACGGGAGAGCGGCGGCAGCAGTTGACTCACCCCGGTGAAGACACCACAGTAAGTCAATCTAAGTACGTCAACTTCAGCTATGTTAGTCACGTAGCTGAAGTTGCTTAACTTAGATCGATCCCCCCAGTGTAGACCAGACCTCAGACTCCTAACAATCAGTAATGAAAGGTAACTGGGGAATACAAACTTTTATATTTGGTCTTTTTGAAAAATATATTTTATAGCTTGTAACTGCATTTAAAAAGATACCCATGGTAAAGCCAACCACATAAGGTTTTCTTATGGGAATCACAGGGAGCTACTAAGTCTTTTCTTCTTCATGGCACGTCTCTCACCTCCCAAAAGATGGCATTTTAATGTTCACACTTTCTTTACACAACACCTTTTATTAAAGACTCGCAAAGTGCTACACAAATATCAATCCCCGCAAAGAACGTGAGGGAGCTATACTTGGCCTCTTTTTATAGATGCAGAAATTAAGGTAGAGAGTGAGATTTTAAGTCTAAATTTTAAAAGGTGACCTCTAATTTTGGTATCACAATTTCTGAGTGCCCAAATTTAATCACCTGATTTCAAAAGGTCCTGAACACCAGCAACTTCTGTAGACTTCAAAAGCCAGCACCTCTAAGAATCAAGCCCTGTGTGTCCAAAGTTGGACACCCACAATAAGATACCACTTTTAAGAATTTGGCCCCTACTAACTTCTCCAAGGTCAAAGCGCCAGTTTCTAAATTCACATGAGAAACCATTCTTTAATACATGTCAAAAGATGATTGATTTATGTTTTAGTTGCAATGTTAAAATGTGTGCTCCTAGATTTTAAACACATTTCAAAACCAGATTACTGTAAATAAAAAGGAAATTAAAGGAGTAAAAAAGAAATGTTACTTTCATTAATTTTTGGTCCCATCAATGAAAACCAATTTTAAAAAAAATCTGTTCAGGAAATTAGAATTATTGGCATAGTGTATTTCACAATAAAGGCCCCTCTGGCCACAGCTGTCAGCTTTTACTTTTGGAATTAGGATCTGCCCACTGGCATTGAGATAGGTTGTAGATAATAGGCTCATTACAAGTCAAGGACAAATAAAAAAATCCATGGAAACCACTAGGAAACCCTAATGTTACTTATCATGTTCACATTATGCAGTTGCACATCAGTGCTCCAAGACTAACAATGCTATTTTATTACATATCTAGCTTTCCAATTAACTAAAATCCCACATAAAAAGATTTCAGTCTGTCACAGATAAAAAAAAAGAAAAAGGAAGAAATAGTTCCCCTGACCGTAGGGATAATGATCCAGATTAAAATAAAACAAAGAGAGGTATCACAAAAATCAGTATATTAGGAGAAAAATATGTATAATATCAGATGTACATCCATTATATTTCAAATTCTAACATACACACAAGTGCAGTAATCACCAGATGTAGCTCATCCTTGCCCAAACCAAAAAATAGTATCAGTATTCTTTACAGAATACAATATTGACATATATATGGTTTATATGAGATAGTAAAACCATCTACATTATCTTTTTCAGAATATCTTTTCTATGCAAGTTATTGTGTTTCCATTTTGTGCAATTTTCTTAATAAATAAAAAACTAAGCATAAGAAACCCACTGAATTTGTGTCTAATTTTGGTCCATACTCAAGTTTGCTTTGAGTTATAAGCCCATATTAGGCCCATATAAAACATATGGGTCTAATTCTTCTGGCACTTACACAAGTTTTACACTTCAAGAGTCTATAAAGACTACTGATGTGAAAGAAGAATCAGGTCCTGCTGGGTAAAGGTATGTACAGTAAATAATTAAGAAAGGTTTCGGGGTTTTTTAAATACTTATTTAAAAAAAATTGTACTAGGAATTTCCAAGTATTTGTAAAGACTATAACTTAACCCTATGATTCTATGAAAAAGAAAAACTGAAGCATTCTAGCTGTTGCTCTAAACTTCAGACAACCCATGAACTGATTATAAATCATGTCACCCCCTAAAATACAGTAATTCTTGTTCTCAGTTACCTCAAGCACTCATCTTCCCATCTCAGTGCCATTCACTACACACAAAACACTCTGGGTATCTGCACCGGTCTACTTGTGCCTTAAAAACTCCCTATTCCCCCAGCACAGACAAGCAGAAGACAGCTGCAGGTGCTCCCAAGGATTCCCTTCAAAAGCCCTGGTGTAGGAGGAGCATTGAGGCAGGGATGTAGCACTGCAGCCAACAGAGCAGCCAAGAAAGCAGCCATAAATTAGACAGGCCCTCAAAACTACCTAAATTATGCTGAGAACCTCTCTAGCCTCTGAAACAGCCCAGGATTGGGAGGGCACAAAGGTGACCTAAAGCCATCATAGCTCGCACCACTCCCCAGTGGGTTGCAAGTTCTGTGCTTCACCTTTTAGAGGCACGGCACAGAATCTCACCCTCTGAATAGACTGCAGATTTGTCTGCAGTGCAAATCCAGGCAATCTCACACTTTGGAAAAAAAGAAACATCAAAGAGATTAAAATGGAACACTTGGTTCTCATATTTCATATGAGGGTGTTCACTAATTGTCAAATAACTGTGATTTACACATTCATTAAAATGTAATGGTAGAGGAAAGGTCATCCTGTTTGCATATGAGGTACTAAGCCATTCACTATAGTTTTGCAGATCTACTGCACCTAAAATGACAACAAATCAACGCTCTTCCCCAATAAGAGGCAGCTAAGCCATTATCTTATAAATTTTTACATCTTAGGCAGTCAGTCAGTGTTGGCCATTTTCCAAGTGTTCTGAAGCACTCTATCCTTATGTGTCATCACCCAATATACTGAACAGTTACACATGAGCTTTGGGAGGGGAGAGCAGGGCCCCATACATTTGGTGTTTGCACAGTCATGACACTGCTGCAAAATTGTATTAAGAGAATCTAAACTTTCTTTTTTGTTACATTTCTATCCCTTAATGCTGGAAAGAAAATCTTCTAAATATGGAGAGTAAACCAATTCAGAGCTGAATTCCTGATTCTGCAAATGGCTTGAAGCAACAGCTCAAAGGTATGAACTACCACATATTTGAATGTGCATTAACTCTGAATGCTAATGATGGCACATTAAATATGAACACTATTGATTAGCCAACTTCTGATCATTTTAGTAAAACTATTCAGCTACTAGTTATCAAACAATACAAAATTACCTCTCAAGCAGTCTCTTGTGTGCTAAACGCCCAACAATCCTCTGCTGCTTCTCCTGACAACTTGTACACTGCAATTGTTTGTTAATACAAAACATCTATTGTACACTGAAAACTGCAAGAAAAATAAACCAAGTCTGGCATAAATATAAACACTACAACGAATACTTTGCTGACTGTGCTGTTCATTTTATATTTACTTCAACTGTTTTAATTTGCTGCAGTGGAGTATCACTGAATTTAGATTCAGCTTACCATGGAGGGCACTGGGTCTTGGCCCATAAAGATGTCAGCAAAGAAAATTTTAAAATGAAAGACTTCCACATTCTTATAAGAATAATGATAAAAACTTTTTATTATGAATTTATACTATAAAAAACAGCAATAAATCCCAAACCCAATAACCCAATTTTTACCTCTCATGTAACTACAACATTACATACAACTTACATATTATTCTCCATTTCACAAATGAATAGGGTTACCATATTTCAGCAAGCAAAAAAGAGGACGGGAGGAGCCCTGCCCTAGCCCCACCCCTCCCACTTCCCGCCCCCCCAGAACCCCCAACCCTCCCCCCGTTCCTTGTCCCCTGACTGCCCCCTCCTGGGACCCTACCCCTAACTGCCCCCCAGGACTCCACCCCCTATCTAAGCCTCCCTGCCTCTTGTCCCCTGACTGCCCCAACCCTTATCCACACCCCCACCCCCAGACAGACCCCTGGGACTCCCACGCCCCATCCAACCACTCCCCACCCCCTGACAGCCCCCCCCAGAACTCCCAACCCATCTAAACCTCTCTGCTCCCTGTCCCCTGACTGCTCCGATCCCTCTCCCCACTCCTGCCCCCTGACAGCTCCCCCCCAGAACTCCCAACCCCCCCCCCCCCCCCGCTCCTTGTCCCCTGACTGCCCCCTCCTGGGACCCCTGCTCCTAACTGCCCTCCAGAACCCCACCCCCTACCTAAGACTCCCTGTTCCTTGTCCCCTAACTGCCCCCTCCTAAGACCCCCCCCCAACTGCCCCCCAGGACCCTACCCCCTACCTGTACCCTGACTGCCCAAAACTTTCTCCACTCCCCCCAAAAAGCCCCCCCCCGAACTCCCGACCCCCCCCCCCCCGTCTCTTGACTGCCCTCTCCAGAACCTCCCTGCCCCTTCTCCTGCCCCCTGGCCCCCTTACCCTGCTGCTCAGAACATGGTGTTGGGCTCTGTGCGAGCCGGACACGTGGCTGCGCTCCCCAGTGCAACACACAACCCAGTCCCTGCCCCTGCACAGTGCTGCGGGAGCGGGTCGCTGGGCTGCAGGGGAGGAGGAGCTGCCGGCTCAGAATGCAGGGGGGGAGGAGGAGCTCTACAGCTGCTCCGGAGTCCGTGACTTTCCTGCAGCCCTCCCAGCCGCTCGCTCTGCTCTGCCTGGGGGGGAAATCCCGGACATTTTGAGTGATTTACAAATTCCCCCCGGACGCTATTTTTAGCACAAAAAGGAGGACATGTCCGGGTAAATCCGGACGAATGGTAACCCTACAAATGAATGCAATTGGCTAATGATGCACCATGTTGAGAGGGTTGCATAAGAGATACCACAACCACTCCACTCCACCTCACCATCGTCACACCTAGTCTATTAACAAGACAGTACTTTTATAGAAGATGTGCCCACAAGCGTAGGTGCAGGATTATATTAAAACCTTATCAGACAACATTCTTCTGCTATGCCCACAACCATGCATTTTAATTTAAAAAAAAAAAGTTATTTTGTAAAATGCTATCTACTCTGACCCAGGCAAAACAAAATAGCCAAACAGAATCCCACAAAATAAGGATTCCATTAAGTTGGGTTTTTATTTTGTTTTTTAATAAGACTAGGATGGCGATCAATTTAGCTCACAGCATGGTCATTTTAAAACAAAACAATCTCATGGAAAAACTTTGCAGTTCATTTTCAGGAAACAAAGATTATACATTGAGGATTTTCAGAATTGGTATGGAGGAAAATAAGAAGTGTAGTTCAATCCTTGCATAATAGGAAAAAACTTCAAACATAATTTTCACTGTGTTTTATAACAGAAAAACAGACACCTTCATATCCCCTGCAGTGATCCTTAGCAGGGAATTGGAGCACAGACTTCATTACAGAGTATTGATCTTATTAAACAACAGGCTCTGAATTTATTGATCAATTCTAACTAAACCCCTTACTGTTTGCTAGGCCATGCATGATGTGCAGTTCTGGATTACTAAACAAAAGAGTAATACAACAGTATTGTTGGTCAAACAGTAGTTTTTTTACAGTACATAACAAAAGTTACATGACTGACCTACTAGCAAATAGCACAGTTGTAGCCACGTCAGCCACGTGTCAAAAGCTTGTCTCTCTCACCAACAAAAGTTGGTCCAATAAAAGATATTACCTCACCCATCTTGTCTCTCTACTAGCAAACAGCATACAGTATTAAAACTAGAGTTATTCTGCACTCCGCCTCTGTTACTATACAAAATGTACAGTAATCTCTGAAAGTTCATACTAACCTTAAAGGGGTACTAACATTAAGTATTCAGAGCCCATATAGTTTTTGCTACTTGAAATCTTATTTTAAAATGGGATTCCAAGATTAAGATATCATTTTGTTCATTTTCATTTTTATTTAAGGGAATCAAGAATTTCTATCCTGATACTCAATACAGTTGGCTTTAATTTAAAAACAAACTGGAAAAAAATGCAGATTCACATTCAGTGGGTGATGGGGTGCCTGCCCCACACTGGGCTCTAAGGTGTTAATAGAGTCCTTGGGAGGCTGCGCAGAAGGCAGCCAATCAGAGAGGGGCAGCCAATCAGGGTTGGGCTGGCTCATATAAGAAGGGCTGCAGAGCAAAGTAGTTTCAGTCACTCTCTGGAGCTTGAGGAGGGAGGAGGACTGGCTGCCTTGCAGGCTGAAGGTAGCAAGTGCCCCAGAGAGAGCAGTGCTGCAGGCAGAGACATGGGGAGCTAAAGGCAGCTTCTGGCGGGCTGCAGGGATCTGCAAGCTGAGACCCTGAGGCAAGGACAAAGAGGGTGCTGGGGACCATGGGGAAGTGACCCAGGGAAAGGTATTGAGAGGTTGAAGGGGATGCAGCACGTAGCTGCTATCTACAGAGTCCCTGGACTGGGAGCCAGAGTAGTGGATGGGCCAGATTCCGCCCCTCCCCTGCCATGCCATTGAGGAAGTGGCCAGACAATTCCTTGCAGAAGACACTGAGGGAAGTGGCTGGACAGCAGACTATTACACTGTCGCCCGGAAGGGGGGAGCACAGAGTGCGGCACAACCGAAGGGCTGTGTCACAAAGAGGACCTCATGGTCCTGGGAATAATGTGGGTCCCCAGAGCAGAAGTGACAGCAGCGAGGCACCACCAAAAGAGGGCGCACTGGCGAGAAGAACTAACCCCCGGGTCCGCCTGCAGGAGGTGCTGCAGTGGTGAGTCACACATTGCAAGACTTTGATCCTGCAAAGTAAGGCCCAGATCAAGCATTATGATCTGCGTGGGTGCACTACTACACCACATGGAGCCCTGCTGACTCCCAATACCTGTCTGGATCACAATGTAGGCCAGGGGTTGGCAACCTTTCAGAAGCAGTGTGCCGAGTCTTCATTTATTCACTTTAATTTAAGATTTCACGTGCCGGTAATACATTTTAATGTTTTTTAGAAGGTCTCTCTCTAAGTCTGTATATTATATAACTAAACCATTGTTGTATGTAACGTAAACAAGGTTTTCAAAATGTTTAAGAAGCTTCATTTAAAATTAAATTAAAAAGCTGATCTTATGCCGCCGGCCTGCTCAGCCCGCTGCCGGCCTGGGGTTCTGTTCACCTAGGCCGGCGGCGGGCTGAGCGGGGCTGGTGGCCGGGACCCCAGGCCGGCGGCGGGCTGAGCGGGGCTGGTGGCCGGGACCCCAGGCCGGCGGCGGGCTGAGCGGGGCTGGTGGCCGGGACCCCAGGCCGGCGGCGGGCTGAGTGGGGCTGGTGGCTGGCTCCTGCCAGCCAGGGTCCTGGCTGCCGCCCCTGCTCAGCCCGCTGCCAGTCTGGGGTCCCAGCCCTGCCCACATAGAGTGGGTACCTACCTTCTCCCTGGTTCTGGTCCATTCTCTTCCTCTCTCTCTGCACTGAGCTGAGGGTGGGAGTGCATTGAGCACAGGGCTGGAGGCGAAGGAGCAGGATGGGTGTTGGGGTGCTGGGCGTTGGGGTGCAGGGTCTGACCAGGAGCTAGAATGAGGGAGGGGGCTCAGGGTTGGGGCAGAAGGTTTGGGTGTGGCGCGCTTACCTGGGCAACTCCCATTTGTTGCGAGGGGTGCAGGTGGGAATGTGTGGGGGGGGGGAGGGGGGTGCAGGAGCTCCCATTTGGTGTTCAGGGTGGGGATGTGGGGGGTGCAAGAGTCAGGGCAGGGGGTGTGGGGGGGCTGGGTATGTGTGGGGAGTGCAGGAGTCAGGGCAGGGGTCATTGGGGGGGGGGGGATGCAGGGGGCTGGGATGTGAGGGGGTGCAGGGGTCAGGGCAGAGGGTTGGGGGGTGGGCTGGGATCAGGGGAGGTGCTCCCAGCCCCCTGCCCTGAGTGGCTGACAGCAGGGGGCTAGGGGGATAGCCCTGATTCCACCCCCCCTTCCCCTAGGCCCCGCTCCTGCCTCTTCTTCGCCTCCTTCCCGGTCTGAGCAGTGAGGGCATTGGGGCGCCTCTTCTGCCCACCCTCGCAAGGGCCGTCGGCAGCAGGGAGGGAGAGGAGGCGGGACACGACGCAGCACGCTGGGGGAAGAGGCGGGGGAGGGAGAAGCTTGGCTGCCAGCGGAGCCTGCTCTACTGCAGCAGCCGGCAGGACCAAGCTTGCTTCTGCCCCTTGCCCCCCGCCCCCCCCCCCCCCCCCCCGAGAGAGCGGTAAGCGGGGGGTAGAGAAGAGCGGGCTGGGCCGGGCAGGATTTTTAATGGCACGCTGCTGCCTGCCGGGGTCCCAGCCGTCGGCCCCGCTCAGCATGCTGCCGGGGTTTGGCAGCGGGCTGAGTGGGCCCAGCGGCGGCCGCAGCATGCCATTAAAAATCGGCACGCGTGCCATAAGTTGCCGACCCCTGATGTGGGCTATCAAGACATAAGGGTCTGTCCACAAAGATCCCGTTGCCGAACTTTGTTCTAAAAATCAAATTCATTGTTTGTAGTTTTGTCACAATTTTAATTTGCTTATAAGTAAAAGTCTCTTCAAAAGCAAGAATCTCTAGTTTTACTTTTTTGGGCAGGGGTGGGGAGCTGTGTAACGTATCTAAGGCATGAGGTTTGTTCTTTTTTAAAAATCAAAAGAATACTTTTAAAGAATACCCCCTTTAATAATTAAACATGATCTTTGGCTCTGTAGCTATTGAAGTATAAGTACAAAATAGAAAGTCCCAGCTCCCCTAGTTCCAGAACCTATGGCTATATGCATGAAATATTTAAGTAAAGGTAAACAAGGTTTGAATAAAATAGACTTCATATAGTTGTAAATGGTGGTACAGTAGCATTATAAAATTGTCTGAGTCAATGTATAAATTAGGATGTGAGTTGTTGACTTTGTTACTTCTTCATAGGAATGTAGGGCTCATGAAAAAGTGCTGAACTGATAGTCCTGGAGATTGATAAAACAGAGAAAATATTGGAAATACTTTTTCTTAACTACCCCATGTATCTCAACTCTCACTTGGATGGAGTCCTTCCAGTTGAGAACAATTACTTGTCACTCCCTTTTCCTCGTTCCTTTTTCTAGTAAGTTTAACAATTAGTGCTGCAGCCTTTACTCCAGTGTTTTTTAAAGTTTTGGGTTGTGACCCACTACTGGGTCGCAGCATGTAAGGCACTGGGGGTTGCCTGGCTCAGCCCATCGACGGTCCTGCCCAGCTAAGGCAGGCTAGTGCCTACCTCTTCCGACACCACGCTGTGCCCCGGAAGGGGCCAGCAGCGGGTCCAGCTTCTAGGCAAGGGGGCCACAGGGCTCCACGTGGTGCCCCCCCCCAAACACCGGCTCTGCACTCCCATTGGCTGGGGGGGGCGGTGCCTATGGGCGAGAGACGCTTGCGTGCCTCCTCCTAGGAGCCAGACCAGCTGCTAGCCGCTTCCGGAGCACAGCGTGGTCTGCGGTGCCAGGACAGGCAGGAAGCCTGCCTCTGCACCCCAGCTGCGCAGCTGACCGGGAACTGCCAGAGGTAAGCCCGTGCCCCAACCCCATGCCCCAAACCCCTGCACCAGCCCTGAGCCCCCTCAAACCCAGAACCCCCTCCTGCACCCCAAACACCTCATGCCCAGCCTCACCCCAGAGCCTGCACCCCCAGCCCAGAACCCTGACCCCCTCCCATACCCCAACCCTCTGCCCCAGCCCAGAGCCCCCTCCCACACCCTGAACCCTTCATTCCTGGCCCCACCCCACAGCCCTCACCCCGCACTCTAACCCTCTGCCCTAGCCCTGAGCCCCTCCCAAACCCCTCATCCCTGGGGTTGCGGGCATCAACAATTTTCTTCAACTGGGTCCTCAGAATTTTTTTTTTTAAACCACTGCTTTACTCTATTCTGAAACCCTTAGTTCTGTGAGTGAGCCTTACTCACATATGTGATCCCACTTCCCACTGAACTCAGTTATACTACTAAATGTAAGGATTAGTCATCTAATTAATGGATGGTGGCTTTTGTGACATGGACACATATCTACCAGAAACTGGATTGAGACCAACACATTTTTTTTCACAATAGGCTACTGAAGAGTCATCAGTTAGTAAGTCCTTTCATATACAACTGACAGATTGAATGTGAACTAGTGACCTAGAAGTGAAAGGCTATATTCCCCATTACCAATCTCTTGAGAACTGAATTAATCAATTTTATAAAAGCAAGTGTGTGCATTACAGCACTGTATTCTTAAGTAAGAAAGGAAAGTGGTGTTCTTTGAGTATAAGGGCATATGCTCAGTAAGAGAACTGCAGATTTTGGTTGGCATTATAGGGCTGGTCTACACTGGGGGGCGGGACAGTGAATCGAGCCAAGATACTTACACAACTTCAGCTACACGAATAGCGTAGCTGAAGTTGTGTAAGTATCTTGGATCAAATTATCTGGGGTCCACACGGCGCAGAATCGACGGCCGCAGCTCCTCCATTGACTGCACTACCGCCGTTCACTCTGGTGGAGTTACGGAGTCTATGATGAGCACGTTCGGGGATCGATATATCGCGTCTTAACGAGACGCAATATATCAATCCCGGATAAATCTATTGCAACCCGCCGATATGGCAGGTAGTGAAGACATACCCTTAGTCTATAGACACAATATCCCCTTTTTGAAGAGCTTGGAAGTCTAAATAATAAGCATAACATTGCAGGTTAATTCTAATAATAATAAGCAAACAATAAAAAATGGGTTTGACAAAGACACTTGATAAGAATTGTTTATAAAAATATGTTCCAAATAACTTACTACTCTGAAAGCCATGTTGAATGACAAATGCTATGGACTTCAAATCAAAGCAGAAGTGGGACATGATTAATTGCTATCCTCATGCACTCACAACTTTTATCTATTCAACAAACTTAATGTGCATATGAATAAGGAAAGACTGAAGATAGTTAAACTATCAACATGCCAATGACTCTCAGAGCAGAGTAGGTTTGAACAGGGATTTTTTTTAAATTAAAATCCAAATTTTAATTGCAAGAGCTTTATTTACCTTTTGCACAACCGTTTCCCCTTTCTATATTTATTCTGAGGTGTTTTGTGGAAAACAACTATACATTACATTTTAAGATTCAAAAGCAGTGTTCCTTCTGCAATGCAAAACCTCAGAACAAATATCAGATGACATTTTAAGTGTCATGTTTCTTTTTGTGTTATGTCTATAGCTATTGTAGTAATTACTCCATATGCAGGCTATACAACATCATTAGACAGAATAAAAATAAAATCGAAAACAAATTTTACTATTTTTATTCCCATTGTTTCAGTGGGGCTCTGGATCAAATCCTGTTGGGCAGAACTAGTAGGTAAGCTCTGGGGAAACAAAAACAAACAAACCCCAATCTCTATATTTGACTTTTAGTGATGCTTAACAACCACACATTAGTCAAAGACAAGTTTTGTAACCTTTTCATTAACCCATTTTAAAGCAACAACTTGATTTAGATCCAATACTGTTATTAACAGACATATCACTGAAAATAACCAAGAATTATATTTTTCAATTTTGACAGAGGTATGCTAAAGGCATAAACCAAAAGTGTATTTAGATGTTTTGCCTCCATTTGATTGCTAGTTTACTTGTATTTGAATATCAGTTTTCCAGCTAATTAGAGAACGCCACCGATCCCATTATAGAAAAAGTAGTGTTCCACTACTAACTGCAGTGCCAATGCCTTTATAGACAGGCTTCAAATATTACCTGCATTTGCACTGAAACAAAATTAGTACATATTTCAGATTTTAAACAGCACAGAATCCAATTTTTAAACACTTTTGTATTAAACACTTTCCATTGCTATTGTCAGATTTTCTGTGACAAATTATGCCTTTCAATTATTTTTATCCTTTTAAAACCACACTAAACTTAAAACATACACAGGGCTTGAAAATGCTGCCTGTCTGTGGCAAGTAGGAATCTTTCACAGGCTAGTGTTTTTAACATCTTCATTTAAAAACAAAAAAGAAAATGTAGTCCTTATGGTTACAAAGGTAATACTGCACACAAAGAACAACTTTCTCATGCAAATAAGGCTTAAGTCTGAAGGTGGAGAGCTCCAGAATCTGTCACTACTCAGAGCTCTTCCAAACTGCTGCAAATGGAAAACTGAATTTACTGTTCCTACTCAACCTTGTGGGCAACAGAGAAAATAAGAACCAGGTCAATTTCATTCTGCTGACCCTCTACTAAGAGCAAGATCTCTCCCCTCTCACCAGCCATACCACCAGAGAAAGTGATCCCAGCCCAGTGATGGACTAGGTGCCTTAGTTCTCAGAGATTACCTGCATCCAGACTCGGGAAGTAATGGAATTGGTTACTACCATTTGCAATAGAGTTGAGAACTATGGGCTTAATCCTCCATTTACATTAATGGAGATGTCCTATCTCCTAGAACTGGAAGGGACCTTGAAAGGCCATCAAGTCCAGCCCCCTGCCTTCACAAGCAGGACCAAGTACTGATTTTGCCCTGATCCTTAAGTGGCCCCCTCAAGGATTGAACTCACAACCCTGGGTTTAGCAGGCCAATGCTCAAACCACTGAGCTATCCCTCCCCCCTTTATGTCTTAACATAATGTTATGTAGAGCTGAGAACTGACAGGGAGCAAATCATGTCTTCCAAATCCTCAGATGCCCAGGCCTGGCATAAATTATAGCTGCAGGAGGACAGCTTTAAATGATAGTGCTGGCAGAAGCCCTCCCACCAGCAGAGAATCCACCATAGTGGAGTCTTCCTCTGACATGCCCTCTTCCCCTCTCCTCTTCCCTCACCTGCCTCTTCCACAGTAAGACGATCCCTTTTGCTGGATGGTGCACCTCTAGCAGAGACAGCAATAGTGAGAGGAAGAGGTCACAGGAGGCAGAAGAGATGCCTCTGTCAGCTTTACACTGACTGAAGATTTCCCCTGACAGAGAGGAAGTTCTCCAATGGAAATCTCTAGCTGGTGTAATTTCACTTTGCACTGTATAAGGGCTGGATCCTCTCTGTTCCTATTAGCCAGCAAGGGACCATTAAGATGATCCAACCATTGTATCGCCTGAACTTGGTTAGGACCCTCACTATCAGAAGTTCTGGCAAGAAGATGAAACATTGAGTTTTCCTTCACAGGGGACAGAGAAGATAGCCTTCACCAACTCTGATCTCCTTTCATCATTAGAGGCAGATGATGGGTGGCATTTTGTTCAGGGGTGTGACAGTGCTAGCTGTAGTACCCGGATCACGGAAGATTGCTATACCATAGAGATAGCTACAGGCTCAGCTGAAAGCAGTTAACCACCTTCTGTTGAGGGGATTACAAGCACATGGGTGGTAATTACTAGGCTACTGACAACTGGCAGTAACTGGTAGGTGGGAGGAACAGGTAGCAGGTGAGAGGAGCTCAATGAGTGAGCTGCGTGGAAAGCTTCTGATGCAATATGCCTATGTCATGTTCTGCTTGCAAAAGAACTGTGGAATAACAGGTACATGTGCTGAAAGGGAAACAGCCTTGTTAGGGAGCTTATTTCTTCACCCTCTCACTACCCTGGTCCTTCTCGCATGAACAGAGAGCAACAATACCCAAAGTTCAAAGGTGCAAACAATTTGATGTTTAGTGGGGTGAACTTTCAGCAAGCATGATTCCACTTTCCTTCCTCAGTGTCCCCCTTCCCAGCTCTGACACCACAGAGCCGTCCCTGCTCCCATTCCACACCCATTAGCAAAACATGAATCCAGTTTCCCCCACCCCCGTTCCCATTCTCCCCCCCCCCCCCCCCTTACTTCCTGGTTGACTGCAGACTATATAGTAAAAGTTGAGTTCTGCTTAGCTATACTTAACCAATCATTTTACTGAAATTTAACTAACTAATCCTGACACAATAGGGAAGTGGAGACTACAGTGAGAGAACAACACAGAAATGAAGATTTCACATCCCAGCTATTGATAAGTGAGTTCTTGCCAGACAGGATGCTATCAAACTAAGTTTCCTTTTACATCTTCTAGGTTCTTCCCTTTCTCTGGAGGTGATAGGAATATCAGGACAGGATTGTATTTCTAACAGCCCAATAGCATCTTATTTCAATGTGACTAGTTTGGAATGTAAGGATGTGACCAGGCCTTAGACTGTCACAGTAAGAGAAGGCCCTTACACAGATAGAATCAAAATCACTGTCTTTCTTTTATACCTCTATAACTAGCTAAGTGATAAGAATACACCTAAATTCTTAAAGTATAGGCCTTTGCAGCCAGGCCTGAATATCTATATCCTAACACTCCACCCCTTTTTTTCTTTTGGGATCCTTCTGCCCAGGTATCCCTGGAAAAGCCTAGGACATATGGCGACACATTTTCTGATAGGGCCAGGCATCAAGGTGGAAGGTGTTGATATTTTATTTGTTCCATTGCCCCTTGTGTAGCATAGTGCCCTGCACCTTCTCTTGTACGGGGATACCACATTTATTTTAATTAGTGTTCCAGACTTCCCATTATAGTGGGCCCGAGAAGGTTGGGTCTGGGTTGTTTAGTACACTGCAGTGTGGGGAGGGTTTACTACATTACTTCTAGGTTATCTCCATATGCAACATAACACAAGTCCAGTTAACAATACACAATTCACAGCAACACCGAGTCCTGACCACTGCAGTATGGTCCAATATTTGAGCCACCACCAAAACACTGCCTCTCCTTCTTCGATAGGGTTAAGATTTTAATGTGTTCAGTTGCTGGCAGTTGCAACAAGCTGCCCCTGAACGTTTTACGTGCTTTTGTTCATATTATAAGTTCATTGAATGTTTACGGAAAAATGGGTTATTGTCCAAACCAATTTAACCACTTGAATCAGGCCGTATGCCCCGGTTTGATTATTCACAGCAATAAGATTTACAGATTCATTTGTGCACTAAAGTTCAGATGGCAACCTGTAGATGTGTGTAGTTTGGTTAGGGGCTGGTGTAATTGTGCCCCCTAGTAATATGTACATTTTCAGCAAAACACTTCATACACAGTACACCCAATTGTTCACCCCTTGCCATAGGCCATTGATCCTGCTCCTCCATAGCCATAGGAGAGGAGCACAGCCAAACATCATCTTTGATTTACACCATTTTACACACACCTCCATTGATTTTTAGTGAGCTTCTCCCCTTTTTATTATTTTCATAGGGCGTGTGGGTCCCACCTTAGTTGCCGTTTCATTTCCAGGTACCATGGTAACTATTACACAGGTGCTGGCCTTCTGGTTGCGCATTTTGCATTCCCAAACACATTCCTCCCCGCCCCCCCAGGTCAGCCTTTTGAAGCCATCCCCCACCCACGTCATGCTAGCAACAAGACAAACACCACAGACAAACAACACAAAACATAGATTCATTGTATTCTGGAAAAAGAACGGGATGCATCTGAAGAAGTGAGCTGTAGCCCACAAAAGCTTATGCTGAAATAAGGTTACCATATTTCAGCAAGCAAAAAAGAGGACGGGAGGAGCCCCGCCCCTGTCCTGCCCTGGCCCCGGCCCCACCCCATCCTGCCCCTCCGACTTCCCCCCTTCAGAACTCCCAACCCTCCCCCGGCTCCTTGTCCCCTGACTGCCCCCTCCTGGGACCCCTACCCCTAACTGCCCCCAGGACTCCACCCCCTACCTAAGCCTCCCTGCCTCTTGTCCCCTGACTGCCCCCTCCTAAGACCCCCCCCAAATGCCCCCCAGGACCGTACCCCCTACCTGTACCCTGACTGCCCCAACCCTTATCCACACCCCCACCCCCAGACAGACCTCTGGGACTCCCACGCCCCATCCAACCACTCTCCACACCCTGACAGCCCCCCCCCGAACCCCCAACCCTCCCCCGGCTCCTTGTCCCCTGACTGCCCCCTCCTGGGACCCCTGCTCCTAACTGCCCTCCAGAACCCCACCCCCTACCTAAGCCTCCCTGTTCCTTGTCCCCTAACTGCCCCCTCCTAAGACCCCCCCCAAATGCCCTCCAGGACCCTACCCCCTACCTGTACCCTGACTGCCCAAAACATTATCCACACCCCTACCCCCAGAAAGCCCCCCCGAACTCCCGATCCCCCCCGTCTCTTGACTGCCCCCTCCAGAACCTCCCTGCCCCTTCTCCGACCCCCTGGCCCCCTTGTTGTTGGCCTTTCTTCGCCTAATGTCTCTGTGAACTTGCTCAGGAACTGCCTGAGCCGCTCGTCCCCGCACGCTGGGCAGCAGTGGGGGAGGAGCTCCAGACTGCTGGAGGCGATCTGCGAATGCAGGGAGGGAGAGAGGGAATGATCTCTGCTGCAGGGGGGAGGAGGGGCTCTCTCTGGCTGTCAGAGCCCCATGTAAGTGGCACCATCCGGCCGGCTGCCCTGTTAGCCGCGCGCGCTCTGCATGCGGCGGCGGCGGCCGGGGGGTGGGGGGGGTGAGTCCGGACATTTACAAATTCCCCCCGGACGCTATTTTTAGTTCAAAAAGCCGGACATGTCCGGGGGAATCCGGACGAATGGTAACCCTATGCTGAAATAAAATTGTTAGTCTCTAAGGTGCCACAAGTACTCCTGTTCTTTTTGCGGATACAGACTAACACGGCTGCTACTCTGAAACCTGTCATTGTATTCTGGGTTATTCTTCCACTGGCGCCAGCATGCTTGTAGAGTGTTTGAAAAACAAAAGAAACAATTTTCACCCCCTCTGGTGGGGGTGCTTAATAATAATACCAATTCCTTTTACAAATTTCCTTGCTAATTGCAGGAAAAACAGAATTACCACCTCCAGGCTGTCCTTATTTTGTTCTAGAGTCAGGCTAGTGAATTACCCCACTCAGTAGTCATTTATGAAATTCATGAGGTGGTGTACCTCAGTTTCCCCTCTTGTACAACAGACCAGGTTTTTAATAGTTTCTCTGCTGTACCAAGCTTTAAGTTTATTTTCAGGTAATAGCGGAGAGACAGCTTCAGATTTTTGCTCTGTATACACACACACACACCCCTTAGAGTTAACCTGTCCCCCTTATTTTCAGACTTGACTTGGTTTTTTACCTCCCTTTTCTGGAGGGCCATAATCTGAGTCTTCTAGTAACTTGTTTGCTGACCAGATGTATTTATTATTAGCAGGTTCTTTGTGCTGCTACTTATGGGCAGTTTCCTCCTTCCCCCATTAGCTAGGTAATTTGCATTCACACAGAGGCTTTCTTGGCTTGCTTTTGGATTTAAAGCTATCAGCAGCTCAGAGGCAGTCTTTAAAGGGACACATTCCACTTCCACCAGAGTTCTCATTACTTTTCACTTTCATCTCCTGCACCAAAACACACACAGATCTGAAAAAGAAAGCACAACCTATTGTGGCTCCTTTTGGAGCCCTAACAGGATTTTAATTAAGTACCATGTTTTGTTTGCATTTCTTTTACCCCTTTTCCAATATACACTGCACAAATTCTGGGAAAATGCACTTTCCTTCCTTAGTTTAACCTCCATAACATTATATTACCATATTAATTTTACACAAGGTGTAACTGCCTCCCCCATACCCACAGAGTGTTCATGCACCTCGACCAAAGCAACAGTCGATCCCCCAGAACCACCCCAAGGCTCTGTGTTCCCATCATTGCTCCCCTTTTCCTTTTTCTATGCACACACACACACAATTCTATTTTCTCTAACATCCCTTGCACTGTGATTTTTTTTTTAAACACAACTGTACATCCTGATTACACTCCCATCTTGCACAACCAGAGACAGCCAGGGGCAGTCAAGTTAAGTTTCAGTAGAAACCCCTGACATTCCTTTAGTGATTTTGATTACATTACCCAATAGTCAAATAATTTTGATCAGATTATTTCTCTGCCTGCTGCCTGTAGCAGTCCCTTATAGACCATTTCTATGGGAAAAGGGCCCATTTTCCCTCAGAATAGCTGTAAAGGCTTTTGGGGACAGAAGCATAGTGGTGGTAGTAGCCACTCTACCTGACCCCCTGGTATAGTTTAATTACCAAGCTTCCATCCAATGTGACTGCACAGAGTTGCACATACAGTTACATTTATATAACTGGGTTTTATTATTAAACCAAAAGCTTGCTCCTTGTAACACCACAACTGTTACCTTTAACATCTTCACAACTTTCAAAATGTTTACTTTCCTCCAAACCCTGTATTATTAATTTTTGCAAAAGGTATTTGTAACTTTTCACTTACTTCTTTAAATCACTTGCTTCTACATTTAGTTTTTTTAAGGTTGTGCACTTTGTCTTAACAACTTAGCCACCAAGTACAATTATTGCCACACAGCTGCCTTAACCTGTGCTGTCTTTACCTTGAGACTGTTCAAAAGGCAGTAAAACATTTGTCTCCATGGTTGCCCATGGATCTTTTACTCCAAAAATTCCAGTGGACTACAGCAGACTTCTGTCATACTTTGTCCCAAACAAAACAAAACACAACACAAAACATTTCACATAAGTATCCAAAGTACCCTCCATTAAAACTTCAGAAAAACAAAAGTGTGGAAAGGCAGGGGAAGAGGAGGGAGAAGAGGTGGAAAGAAACCAATTAAGCCTGTTAGGTCAGTTTAAAGTACAGGCTACCAGCAGCAAATTAAGTAAACTGAGAGAAAGGAGAAGGAAAAGAAGAAAAGGATACAGTTAGCTCTGAATCAAGAGTAGGCTCCCTACGTTGAAACAGTTGGGAACCCTTACCCCCAGGTTCTCATCCTGGCTCTGGGAGAAGAGTGGGGGTTGTTACCTGCTCCTGCAAACCCTGCCATTTTTCACTTCAAACCTTTTTTTTTTCCTTCCCACTCCCCCAGGACCACGTCCCAGCACCTGTCTCTAAAGGTGGTCTGTTAACTCTGCTTCTGACTCTAAACCCTGCTGTGCCAAATTATCTTTAACCACCCCTAACTAATTTACAACCCTTGCTGAAACAGCACCAAACTTGAAAGATTACTGGTAGCTTCCCATAATGCTGCCCTTACTTCAAACCTCTCACAAGTGGACTGAAGTGCCTCCTTTCCCTGGAAGGAATTCAGTCCCAATGGGCAGGGACCTTCTTCCACTACCCATATACCAAAGGAGGGTGGGCTCCTCAGCCACCCCCCATCCCTCTGGGTCCCCTAACACTTCCTCCATTTCCTTTTTAATCTCATCCCAGGCTGACCCCTGCACCTGGCATGAGCCATGGTTCTTCCTTATCCATTTATCAAAAAAATCCTTTACCCTGGCTTGCCAGAACAAGGTCCTTACACAAATAAACAGTGATTTTAATTATTTCTTTTATACCTCTATAATTAGCTAAGAAATAAAAGTACACCTAAATTCTTAAAGTATAGGCCTTTGCAAACAGGCCTAAATATCTATATCCTAACAAGCCTGTGCATGTTTATGACCACCAGGCAATGGGAACAAGGCAATGCAGTGTGGCACACAGGGTAGCTGAAGAAGTGCCCTGTGACAAGGTGACTGATGAACAGCTGAACTTCTGGGATCTCCCTTTGGAAGAAGATCTGTTGCAGCACTCCTTGGTCCAAGGACCATTTCTGACAATCCATCACTGATTCGCTTAGCCTGTCTACAATAGTTTCACGCTGAGGTAGATTGCACTACTATGATCTAGATGAGAAGTGCTGAAAGTATGTATTACTGAAGCCAGGTCATCATCAGCAGTGACAAGCAGCAGTTTTCTAGCTAGTTCTTACAGACACTGCTATGTGAAAGCTCAGCTTCAGTGCAGAGTCCCGAACTGCAGACTAACAATGATTTGTGGCTATGTATCCTTAAGCAGTGGAGGCCATACTATGGCTGTAAATTCTTCAAACTATTTCTCTTCTATTTACAAGTAAACTTCCATCTTGTTAGGGTTCAGCTTCAACCAGCTATTCTTCATGCATTTGCTGATCTTAGCCAGATACTGGGATAATGAGGTCTCCATGTTGTTATTATAGGTTGCAAAAAATGGGACAGATAAATGCATATTATTATCATATGAACCCATGAAGTCCCCCAGGTTCTCCTAGTGGATATATTTAAATATTAAATAGGTCTGGGAAGACACTTGAGCCTTGTGGGTCTCTACAAGTGAGGGGTGGTGCAATTCTCATCATTATCATCTTAATGCCTCTTTCCCAGAAAGAGTTAACTCATTTTAGTGAGTTTCCTTGGAGCCCTACCACTTCTCGCAGAATGGATAAGAATAGCTTCTGACAGGTTTCAGAGTAGCAGCCGTGTTAGTCTGTATGCTTCTGAGTGACTGTACTGAATGCTGGGGAGAAGTCCAGGAATATTAAGGTCAATTCCCTCTTTAAATGGGGTGTGAAGAATCTCAGTCTAAAGAGGACTCAACCGATCAAGGCTCTCCTTTTGCCTACCTGCCTAAGCTACTTGGCCATGGGTCTTCAAGGTCACTCTCTGAAGGTCACTCACCTAAGTCAGTGGCAAATCTCCCATTGACTTACAAGATGCAGGATCAAGCTGTAAGTCATTAAAACTGAGCACATTCACGGTTAAAGCTACCATTCTGCTTTTTACTCTCCTAGCAGTACGCTAGTTGCCTCTGTAATACACACTTCTGTGTGCTCTATCCACTATACAAAAAGATACATTAAAATAATTTTAAAAGGCCACAATCTACTTAAACACAAGTCATTATCTGAACAATACCACTATCTAAACATACCGTAACTGAGATACTAAAGAAAGTGCCTTTTCTCAGTTTGTTTACATTTTGTCTAGTCAGTTTCCCTATATTGTCAGTCAGTCTTCTCTGTTTGCATGGATTTTGTGGACTGCACAAGGGAGAGAAAAACATTTTAAAAATAAAGTGTGATTGTAAAACCACAAGAACTGGCGGGGGCTCAGCCACGTGTCCTACCTGAAACTACTTTTAACATTTTTTTAAAAATAACTAAAATTTCAACCTTCTAAGGTTGCCCATGCAATCTTTACTCTGTCTCATACAGTGTATGCATTACAATGTATTCTTTAATTACATGGTTATATAAATATATTTCCAAAGGAAATAAACTGGATACTGATCTGTGAATGAAGCAGCTGAATTATATTTTTACTTTCATTGTTCAATGAGTGGCTCCCTGGTCTCATTCATTACACCAGGTCCATTCAATATAAGTGACAAAATCTGGCCTCAGTTATAGCAGTGTAAATTCAAAGTCCCCCGCTTTCAAAAGATTTACTCCATGTTTACATTTTGGAATCTGCAGTCACAACTTGGCCCAAAATCAGACACTGATCTAGACAACTCCTGTTTCATTCAGTACATATTGTCTGTGTATTGACATCCTGATTCCTAATTATGATAGTAAGTTAAGCACATGCATAAGAGTTTGCAGGATCAGACACTGACTGAGATAGGATCCTGTGGAAACAGTATGTGAGACTGCATCAAAAGGCATATGAAAAAGGAAATCATCAAAATATGTGCAACCGCAATATTAACACTGCCTTTCATATGCATGCTTTTTTCTTCAACCTTACTTTTTTGTTAACATTGCTCGTTGTATGGAGTTTCCTAGTTTTTCTTTTTAAGGAAAACTTGTAAAACAAAAATCCCATAATGTGAAACTATATGATAGACAGCAACAGAATACTGTGGCCTGTACAACATGTGCATTTCTACAGAATCCTTGCCTCTAATCTGTGAATTAGGCATAGTAACACAAATTCATCTCTGGTATAACTCCATAGAAGTCACTGAAATTACACCAAGTCAGAGTGACTCAAAATAACTTAGTATTTGTTGATTGATGTCAAAAACTTTTAACACAGTATTATTTAATTTAGTCATTGAGTATTTACCTACTACTGGAATTCAGTTATATTTAGTATGGTAATATGTTCTGCAATACAGGATATTTCCCTATATCTGTTCAATTGGAAGCTTTAGTAAGTTTGTCTCCTGGGTTGTTAGAAAGATGACAAGTCAACAAAAGATGCCATTGTATTTCTAAATGATAGAACGGAATGTATAATTACACACACAATGTGAAAATCAACAGGGTTTCATGTAGGAATTATGTGAATACATTCTCACTTGCATTTTTGTTCTGCAATTTCCAATACAGTGTTTTTAAAGTTTGTTGTTGTTTTTTTAATTGGAGGCCTCCATGACTAAATTCCCCACTTTTAGGGCCAAATCCTCGGCCTTGTGTGTTCTGGTCCCTCTGCAAAACTCTGATATAGCCATAGCCTTCCCATAAAGAGAGATGATAGCTAAAGAATGCTGCACTCCAGTGATCCCAGGAGGTATAATGGTCCTTTGAGAGCTATTACCAACTGGCATAGTTTAGAGCAGCCCTAAGGCTGCTCTAAATGACATTGGAAATGGTGTAAAACTGGCCTTAAGATCACAGTCAAAAACAACTCCTTTCCAGCTCCCTGTTGGGCTGGATTCAGCCCTTACACTTAATAATTTTCTTACATATGAAGAATACTATATTTTAGATCTTTATAAGCATTTGTTCATACAATAAAGAGGAAATGAAATACCATGAATGAAGTATTTCTCCCCACGAATAACTTCACCATAAGCAAAAGTTCATTCTTAACTAGAATAAGAATTTACACATTCTAACAATACAGGATTTACCTTTATATCTCTATAAATGGATTTTTACCATATCAAAATTCATTGTAAACTACTGTACTGAAATTCAGGAACAGAAGTGTGGTTTTGTTTTGGGGTTCTTTTGGGGGGGCAGAGGGGGGTTAACAGGGTTAAACAAATACTTCTGTCTTTAGTTTCAGGTATTCCACAAGAGAAAAGGAAAACAAAGAAGTTCTGATTGATGTGACAATTGTATAACTCATTTGAAAACAGCATTTCATCTTTTCATATCCTCTCTTTATTTTCAGTATTTGCTTTTATCTGTCAAGTAAATGTAACAAGATGAAACTGGAATATAGGGTTTAGAAAAGCTAAATGTTCAATATTTGAGCTTAAATTCAAATGGCAAAAAATATTTATTCAAAATTCAGTAAGGGCTACTACATTACAGACATGACTACTCCCTTGACAGTTTGGATGTATACACAGGACCAAATTTTAACCTTCAGTTACAACTAAAAGCCCCAGTGAAGATAATGGGATTTCATGAATGTAAGTGAGGACTTAATTTTGACCCAATGTGTATATCCAAAATGTTGTATTTAATTACTATTATGTACCACATTTTATGTACATATTATTATTATTTTGATCAGTTATTAAGACAAAATATTAATAAACAGTTTAACTAGAACTGTAAAGAAATTAAAATTGGACACCCTCACTTAAATCAGATGTAAAAGTTTACAAAAACTGAAAAGCCAAAAAAAGATGCAGAGTTAATATAGATATTTTACATCTGTTCAATAAGTTGAACAAATGTTTTATACATACGCTAGGATATATTCTATATTTAACTGGGGAGCGGGGTGTGTGTAAGAGAGCAGAGAACCACATTACAATGGACAAGAAGGAAGTTCTGGCTTCAGAAAGGGAATATTTTGTTTTCCCGAGGTCAAGTGTTTGAGAATAAGTTAAAATCTTTGAGAAGCTGCAGAAGGAGCCAGGGCACTCAGCCTCTCCGGCATTTGGGCTGCAGGACAGAAAAGCCATGGCGCTCTGCTGTTTGACCTCCGCCAGCAGCCTGTCTGCACTCCCAGCTGCCAGCATGGAAGACTCTTGTCAATTTTGCTTTCACCCTGCAGGCAGTAAATGAAATTGACAAGAGCCTACCAGGGAGGCAGCCTCGATTTGATTTTCCTAATGGAAACAGACATTTTTTGACAAAATTAAAATTCTCCCATGGACAATTTGGATTTCACAAAAAGGGAATTTCCTGTTGCAAAATTATTCTGAGAGAAAACTCCTGACCAGCTCTAATGTTAAGGTCTGATGGAACACAAAGAAACATAGTACATGCTACTGGCACAAGAGAGTAATTGTTTACAGAAGGAAAGAGAAGCCTTAATAGAAGGGTTATTGGCTCTAATTTTAAGCACAGTATGAGGCGTTCTCTCTTCTAAAGTTACTGATGAGCAGTTTCATTCACAGCATAAAAGACAATGCATATTCACTTGCACCAAAAACAGTCAAGTAATCCCATTATCAAGGAGAGAGAAGATTACTGTAATCTCCGACCCCTCCTGGGGAGCAGGAGGGCACCAGGTCCTTCTAGATGATGGATGACACTGTACACTAGATGTCATAGGCTCCAAATACTAGACATAGGGTCTAGCACCTAGTGAAACTGTCTCCAACTGCCTCGCTCCTTTCAAAGTACCCAGATACCCTGCATCCCTGCCCTATTGTTGAATATGACTGAGTGCCACAGACCCTTTCTCTTCTTGGCAGCCTATATCCCTCCAATCAGGAGGAAGAAGAGCAGCAGGAGATTCACTATTAACAGTTCATGACATAGCTCCTCTGCTGACCTATGACTGTTCAGGAGATACATCACACTGCATTACTGTTTGGTGGTAGAGGTAGGGGGAAAAATAAGTATAGGGCTGTTTAATTGCACTCCACTTGAATTCCTCCTTTACCTGATTGGTATACCCCCCTCCCCTTTGATATTTTTCATGGAGTGCCTAACAGTGGGGTTCCTTAAAATAGCAAGAGGATCCTCTTCAGGCACCTTGGGAGAATGTGGCTTTTCTTTCTCTGCCCGAGAGTCAGGCCAGGAAGAATGAAAGCTTGGGGTCTCACAGGACATGTGACCATGTCACCTGGTACTGGAATCCATCTTAAACCTAGTGCTTTTCCATTTAGAAGGAGGGGTGGGGACCCAGAGATTCCCGCCTTGTGCCAAAGCTATATAAGGAGGTGGAACAGAACAAAGGAGGTTCCAGTCATGAGAAATCCCCTAGTTACCCCCTGAGCTGGAGCTAACAAGAACTGTACCAGGGTAAAGGATTGGGCCCAGACTAGGAAGGAGTCCAGTCTGTGAAAGAAGCTTATTGGAGATTTTATCTATTATCAGTTTCTTAATGTATTAGGCTTAGACTTGCATGTTTTTGTTTTATTTTGCTTGGTAACTTACTTTGTTCTGTCTGTTATTACTTAGACCTACTTAAATCCTACTTTTTATACTTAATAAAATCACTTTTGTTTATTGTTAGTATTAAGGAATTAGTACTTGGGGGAGCAAACAGCTATGCATATCTCTCTATCCATGTTATAGAGGGTGGACAATTTATGAGTTTACCCTGTATAAGCTTTATACAAAGTAAAATGGATTTATTTGGGGTTTGGATCCCATTGGGAGCTGGGTGAGGTGTCTGGGTGCTAGAGACAGGAGCACTTCTGAAGCTGTTTTCAGTTAAGTCTACAGCTTTGGGGCCTGTGGTTCAGACCCTGGGTCTGTGTTGGAGCAGACTGGCGTGTCTGGCTCAACAAGGCAGGGTTCTGGAGGCCCAAACTGGCAGAGAAAACGGGTTCAGGGGTAGTCTCAGCACATCAGGTGACAGTCCCAAGGGGGTCTCTGTGACCGAACCCATCACAGTAGGGTTCCTTAAAATAGCAAGAGGATCCTCTTCAGGCACCCTGGGAGAATGTGACTTCTCTTTCTCTGCCTGAGATGGGAAGGCTGAGGAAGCAGTAGTAGAAAAATACACCAGCTGATGTTCCTTCAGCATCCAGGGGAATGAAGAAATGGCATTAAGGAGTTCACTCCAAGCCCAGCCTGCAAAGGAATGCATGACTGGCTGTAGAAATTCCAGAGGACCCCCAATTGGTTCATTTCTCAAGTTGCTAGAAGTTATGGGAGCATAGCATATGGCCAGCAACCAACTGTCTTTATATTCATGCTACCTTCCATCTCCTATGTTTCCATTTCCAGACTCCATAACATGGACCTCATACAGAGTCTGAGATAATGAGAGACATCAACAACAGAGAAGGAATTAGAAAACCAGCCAACAGGGCCCAAGTAACAGGATTCTCCCAAAAAGTAAAGTCTCATTAATGCCGCTGATTTTTTACCATTCTCCAACCAGTTATTTTTTTTAAATCAACATTGATATTTTCAGTAGTTCATTACAACTACAAAAAAAAATCATAGACATGCCAAAACAAAAAAGCCTTGTTAGTAATAGTTAAGACTGAAGTGTTTGTACAAACAATATTTTCCATTACACACATTTAAAAAACAAAATACTAAGCTCCACAGAAATCATTAGCTATGGTTAACTATACAATTAGAACCCTACTTTAAAAGACCATTAATTAACACATACCTATATAGAAACAAAGCTTTTATGTGTAACACTGGACAAAAAATATAATTGGGTTAAAAAAATATTTAGTTAAGTTACTGGAGGAGAGGTCCATCAGTGGCTATTAGCCAAGAGGGTCAGGGATGCAACCCCATGCTCTGGGTGTCCCTAAACTTCTGAATGCCAGAAGCTGGGACTGGACGACAGGAGATGGATCACTGGATACGTTGTCCTGTTCTATTCATTCCCTCTGAAACATCTGGCACCTGCTACTGTTGGAAAAAGGGATACCGATCTAGATGGACCATTGGTCTGACTCAGTACGGCTATTCTTATGATCTTAAAACAACCTTAACTCTGCCTTGTAATGATGTCCTGAAGAAAAAAGAAGAAACGGAGATAACCTTACCCATCCGTAATCATTGTTTCATCTCAGTGACCAACACTAGGATACCTTCTTCTTACCCATTCTGTAACTGTGCCAGCTCTGAACATTATTATAAGTACACAATCCACATTAAAAAATCCTGATTAGAAAAAGAACCCTCTTAGCACAAAACTTAGAGCACACATGCAATAACAGGACCGACAAAAAATAAAATATCTTCATAAGCACTACCACAGACTAACAGATCAAGCATCTGTAAACGTAGGGTCTGATTTTGCAAACATGAACCCAAGTAATTTTACTCAGATGAATGACTTCAGTGGGAAGTCACCCAACTTTACTCACCCGTGTAACTGTTTGCAGGATAGACTCCAAAAGATTTAGCTAAATAAGCTAGAAATTTATTTGTAATAAACAAGATCTTAATTCTTTTTCTCATGCTAAACTAAAAACAAGTTAATGTGACAAATCAGCACAAGCAAGGACGTTAATATTTAAAATCAAACTCCCTCCTTAACTTACCTTCTTTTGCCCCAAGTATTCCAAGGCATATGTTATGTCACCTAAATCACTGATTATACTTCCTTGTAGCATGCAGGCACAAAGGATCAAGACAAGGACAGAGTTGGCAGTAAATTAAAGGTAGAGTTTTATCTCTCTCTGGTTTTTGCTTTCATTTGTGCATATCAGAGGTGGGCAAACTACGGCTCACGGGCCACATCTGGCCCGCGGGACCATCCTGCCCGGTCCCCAAGCTGTTGCCCCAGATGGCTACCCTGGCTCAACCCCTACTGTTCCCCCTCCCCCGCAACCTCAGATTGCTCGCTCCGCCGCCGGCGCAATGCTCTGGGTGGCAGGGCTATGAGCTCCTGAGGCAGCACAGCTGCAGAGCCCGGCCTGACCCGGTGCTCTGAGCTGCGTTGTGACGGCAGTGGCATGGTCTGGCTCCAGCCGGGCAGCGCGGCTGTAGCGCCGCCAGCCACCGGTGCTCCAGGCAGCGCGGTAAGGGGGCAGGGAGCAGAGGGTGTGGATAGAGAGCAGGGGAGTTCGGGGTGGTGGTCAGGGGGTGGGGGTGTGGATAGGGGTCGGGGCAGTCAGGGGGGACAACAGGAGGTTGAATGGGGGCAAGGGTCCCGGGGGGGGGCAGTCAGGAAGGAGGTGGGGTTGTATGGGCCGGGAGGGGGCAGTCAGGGGACAGGGAGAAGGGGTAATTGGATGGGGAAGGGGTCCCGGGGGGGAGCCATCAGGAATGGGAGGAGAGGTTGTATGGGGAGGCAGGGGTCCGGGGGCGGTCAGGGGACAGGGAGCAGGGGTGTGTGGATGGGGCAGGGGTCCCAGGGGGACCGTCAGGGAACGGGGGGGGGGGGGGGGGTTTGGATGGGGCAGGAGTCCCGGGGGGGCGCGGCAGTTAGGAGGTGGGGGCCGGGCCAAGACTCTCTCCCCTAACCGGCCCTCCATATAATTTACGAAACCCGATGCGGCCCTCGGGCCAAAAAGTTTGCCCGCCCCTGGTGTATATCAAACTTTTCAAACTATTTTAACCTTTAACTTCCAAATTGGAATTGCTTCTGAATTGTTTCTAGGTTTTACTCTACTACCCCAGTTTTGCCCTCCAGTAAAGAAGTCCTATTAGCCAATAGATCACACAGACTCAAAAGAATCAATTTTTGAGTCTAGTCCCTGAAAGCCAGAGAATTGTCTTGAGAGAAGCTCTAGGGTGAATCTCTATCAAGAAAGCACACAGCTTTGTCTGCAGCTAAATCATCATAGGGATTAGGAGAGGAGTGAGGGGCTCTTAATACCATTTTGTTGTCATAGAGATTTCTAATTTTCTCCAAACCTAGTAAGTCTGATTCTGAGTTCATTTACACTTATGTAAAGCCAGAGTAACTCCATTGAAATGATTGGAATAATAATAGTGTAGAACATTTGAGAGGGAGCACAAAATCAGCCCCCATATCATCTATTTACATTTAGGAGCCATTATGAATTAGGGCATAGTAGCATGCCTGTACTGCATCTTGATCATAGGAACAAAGTAATTTTAAGATAAAATGACAGCTAAAATTCTTTAATCCTGCTGTGAACTTTAACTTGCAAATGAAAGAATGTTTACCCCCCCCCCTCAGCCCCCCCCCCCCCCCGGGACTGCATGAACTCAGACTGCTGACACAAGTGAAATGGAAATAAACAAGAGATGCTTGAGCCTGTGGGCTGAGCTTATCAGAGCTTGCACCCCTAAACATATGAACAGTCCCCATTGCTGCTGGCTCTAGGAGCTGTTGTAGAAACAGGAAAGGAAGACAGGCAACATTCAATGAACTAACTCCCTACTCCTCTATCTTTAGAAAGAGGCAAGTGTAGTGTGAGGACAAACACAAGAGCCACGCTTTAAGCAGCAATTAGAAAACTCCCTGACCAAGAAGTTCCTATCTTTATTAAGCTCCCCACTGCAACACAGCCTCTTGGATTGTTTCTACTGCTCTTGGTGATCTGCATGCTTTTTGCAAAATGTCCCATTGGGAGGCTTCTATTACATTCTGCCTATTTTGCTGGACATGGTTGCCATCTGTGGCTTGGTGTCTTGCCACATAAAGCATATGCAGTGAAAGCATGGAGTGGGTGCAGAACTATGCAGCCATCTCTGCCTGTACTGCTCCTCTCTTCTCTTCTCCTCTCCCCAGCCTATTCCCCGTGCTCCCCACACATCCCAGACTAGTCTGAGATTTGTGATAGCCCTACAGGTTAGGAAACTCTGTATTAGAGGCACATCTGCTGGAAAATGTAAATATTTTTAAAGATGAAACAAAAATTCAATATTGCAAATATCTCCCCACCACCTCTTTAGAACAGACTACAGGTGAAGGAACCTAGAAATAGAAATATATATATATATATATATATATATACACACACACAGAAAATACAAGACCCAGTGTGGTTCATTAGCTGTGGAACATCACCCAACATCCTATACAGTAAATGTCCATATAAAATATTTTAAAACAGATTCCCTGTATCTGTTGTATCTTACTGAGTGTGCAACTGAAAGATCTCTCAGGCCTGGCTCTCTGTTCAACATTCACGTAAGTCTGACTTTTATTTAAATTTTGGGAGGGAGGAGAACATAATATTCTAAAAATAGAAACTTTAAAGATGTTGGCTGTCTAACCATTAAGACAAAAGGGAATTAATGAAAAACGTGTTAAATGCATGGACATTTTCTGAGTCAACATTTTTTATGAAAGAAAACAAAGTGTGTGGTCATTGTCTATTTTACTTCTGGCAAACAGGATAATAAAGTCTCTTTGCCTGTGATATCAAAGTGCATAGCCAAAAAAATCTTTAGCGCTCTCATTTCTGAAACCCTACAGGAAACCCATCATTACAGAGTGAATCTGAAGTAACTCCACTGACTTCAAAGGAGTTAAGAGATATGAGACTATTTACTCGTGAGATCAGAATCAGATCCATAATTTTTCTTTAGAAAGCAAATGTCATGCAACTATACTTAACTTCAATTGTCATCTGCATCTAGCTTAATAATCAGAAAATGGGCTTTTCACAACAAGCATATTTCAAAATGAAAGTATAATTACATTTAAGTCAAAGCCACGCAATGATGGACTGTATGTTTATGTGTAACAGCAAATTATATGCTTTTAAGCATGTCAAAATGTTCAAAAGAATTAACCATTATAATAATTCTACTGAGGAAGTTGTGGTAGGAAGACAAACTCCCCCAGGTCATTTTTCAACTAGTTCATGCTATCTCACATAATATGATATATATTGTATGCATTGTACATTTTTTCAATTCCTACTTCCCTAAAATGTCATACATTTTAATATCTTTCAAGGGAAGATTGGCTATAATGCTTCACACACTTAGTTAAAAAGTAAAAATCAGTAGCGTACTGAGTGGCTCATGGAGCTGGTAATGAATGGGGGAAGTCTTTCATTGTATGGCACTGTCTCAAACCCCGCTTAGATTAGTAGTGACAAAGTCATTACCATCAGATGGTTGATATGAAATGAGTTCAATATGTCAGTACAATTCTTAATAGACAGGTATCCAAACTATTTAAAAAAAAATCTAAGGAAAAAGCTTTGTCAGAAGTTTCCGAGGAGGGCAAAGGCTGAATGGCCAAGGAGATAGACCAGGGCAACGTAGGGGAGATTTCACTGTCTATGTGGTGTCTGTTTTATGATTAATTAGAAGCAGTCTGTCTCCAGTGCTTCCAAACTGCAACCTTTCATAACCTTCTTAAATTGTAGATTCTTCAGGGCAGGGACAATGCCATCTGTTGTGTTTGTACAGCACCTAGCACAGTGAGAACTGTGGGTGCTACTGTAAAATAAGCATTAAGTAATAAATAAAAATATAAACAATTCACATGCGGGGGGGGGGGGGGTTAAAAAAATCCCCATCTTTATTCATACCAAACTACCTCAATTTGGCAAAATATTTACTTCAATTTATTACATTAATTTCTACGCTACCCTTTTCACAAAATAAAGTCTGCAATGGAAAGTGTTTAGTTGCTTGAAATAAAGCAGAATACTTGAATAACTCAGTTTCTAATACATTAAAGTTAATCAATTATTTCTGCATTCAAATTTCCATTATAGTTTTAAAAAACACAAAACAGGTCCGTAAAATATAATTATGGGGAGATAGTGCAACATAGAGTTTGCTAAATCAAGACTAATGCTTTTGTTTCAAGGATCCGTTTGTGTGTTAGCTTCCTTTAAGAAAGATCTTTTCATTTAAATGTCTTGATCTGTGTAGCCATATTCATATGAGAGAGAAACAATGAATGGAATTAAATTAGTCCTTATTTAAGATGTATTTGAAACTGCCTGAAACTAATCCTGTTGATCAGCTCCACAATTTCTAAATTAGCTAGAAAGCAATTTCTTTGATATTCACAAATTATAAAACAGCAAAATTAATGCATATTTCTTACATTTTAGACCATCTGCTGACCATTGCTATTCCACTTAATTGTAACTATTGAGGTGCAATTTTATACACTAATAAATACTTAGGAAATATGCCACCTCGCATTCTAGAAAGAGAAACAACATCTGTATCTCCCCAAAAATAGACATACAGACCTGCATATTAAATCTCCAGTCTAGAAGATACCTGGGCCCATGGAGAGTCCCACTAAGTTCAGTTAAATTCCGCATAGGCACCAGAGTCTGCACTTGCAGAGCTCCTTGTGAGTTTAGGACTTTTTTAGCTTCATTCTAGGCTTTGTGCCATTTAGACATAGAACTGTATTGAGGTGATGAAGAGTCACGCTGCCCAACGGGTATCACTGGAGATATTCTGCCTCTCTGGAAGAATTCCTCCCAGAGACCCCAGTGCACAGGGGGAGCAGGCACACTGCTACACCTCTTGAAGGGGTACAGCATACTCCCCTACATCCATGTGACTGGTAAACTCCACTGGCCAACACATGGAACAGTGGAGCCATGACTCTGTCCTCTCTGTGCCTCTTCCCACCCACTTTGGAGCAAGGTGGGCCTCCAAAGGAATAGTAAGAGAACAGCCTCAGTGCTTCGCTGAGCACAAGGACTGCAGTTATGCATGACCCCTTTGTGGGTCATGTAAAGTGGAAGGCTCTTATTCCCCAATCCCACATTGATCATTCATGTAAGGGCCCTTTCTAGTAACACAGTGGGGACATATGCTAATAGTGCAATTACTGGGAGGTAATATATAAGAAATACAGTTCAGTATGAAGTCTTTGCTGAGGATTACATTAGAAGAGAGGCAAGGGAATATTTGCCAGAACTCACATATCTCCAAATAATTGTCAGTAGGAGGTTCACAAGTTACTGTTAAGGTCAACAAACTTTCCCTCAAGTCCCATTACAATAAGTTGAGAAAAAAATCAAGTAATATAGCTGAAATAAAAAAGGTCTTATTTAAGAAGTTTAAAAGAAGCCCTTGAGTCCAATTTATGTTCAAGATTATAGATAATAAGAAAACAGAATGTCTCTTCTAACAATACCATTGAGAAGAGGCTGTCCTTCGTTTAAACCCCTCGATATGACTGCATTGTAAACATCTTCGGGAAATCCAGTCTTGCATAATATGCCTTCACAAGTTGCTTTTATTGGTGCCTGAAATGCAAGACAAAATTTATGTAATACTTGCAATCCCATTCAGCTGAGAAACATTCCACTTGGCGTAAACCCCGTTTTGTTACCGTCTTTGTTTCTAACTGGCTGCAATTAGAACTCTGAGGGCAAAGGGTTAATCTTTTTGATAACTGGAATGGAGGGAACAAATCCCACTTGTCTTGTAAGATCTAAATAATACACAATCTTGATTCCTCTAACAACTGAACATTTCAACTAAAACAGTCATTGAGACTGAAGTGGAGTCACAGAGGGGACCAAAAACATTCCTTCTGCTGGAAATAAACATTGCACAAAACTGATCACCAACTTTTTCAGACACGGATATGTTATTTTTGAGAGGAGAGATTTAAGCATCAGTTTAAAATGTTTGGTTGTGGGTACTTTTCTGTGTCTGCATTCACTCAATGGGTAAATAGCTGGGAGAAAAAAATCACAAGTGCAACATTCTAATCAGTTGAACCTATATTTAAACAGAGATCACAGAAAGGCCACATACTTCTACTACAATCATCTTCTATGAGAAAGAGAGAAGGAGATATTACTAAATCAGCATAACACGGCAATATATTAGCCACTGAAACTGAGTTTACTATCTCACGTCTAAAAATAAAGCCTTTTCCAAATCACACATCATTTTCACAGTTTGAAGAAAATAACTTCCACAAAAAACATTTTAAATGGGTATTTTCACCGTTCTCCTTTATTTCCAAGCAGGTTTTAAAGTTATAGAGTTAACCTATCAACTATGCATAGTCATCAGTAACCACATACAATTCTATGAGGCAAAGGTTTTCTATTTGGTTCATTTTTTATATTAGTGGCACACATAGCAAAATTCTAGTTTACATGTGGCCAAATAATACTGTATGGTTACAAACATTCGTGTTGTTTAAGCCACAGTGGCCATCTTTTGTATGATCCTAGTACTTACTTTGTTTAAAATAATGTATCAAACAAAAGAAGAAGTGTTTGTGATCATAATAGAACAAACACATTGGACTCCCCTTAGATCAGTGGTTCCCAAACTTTAACAACCTGTGAACCCCTTTCACTAAAATGTCAAGTCTTGCGAACCCACTCCTAAAAATGAATATTTCCAGGGATTTTCTCCTTTACCTGAGTATAAATTATGAAAATAGTGATCTTGGAAATATAAAATTTGTTTTTATTACACAGTATTTATTATTAATTTATCATTACAGTATTTTTCTTACATTATGAAAATGGCAACACTCTTCCAAGATCTCACTTTTGTAGCTTGTATCACTTTGAATAAGCCTGTTATAAGACAAGGTTCCTATGTTTCATCAAGGAGTATCAGATGTGAAACAGCATGAAGATATTTAAGAAGCCAACTCAAAAAGTTCCTCCTACACAAGCATTCAGGTCTTGAGCAGTCCAGGCAAAACAAGCAGTCCACTTGTTCTTCATAATAATTTTAAAAACAATACTAGCTGCCTATTAATTTTAAAAACACCAAAAAATATCCACCTCCCTTTCCATTTCTTATAAGGAGTCTTGAAGTTTAAATCTCCTCAGTGTGATAGATATGCTTGCTTTGAGTCCAGGGGCTCCTGGCCCCATGCTGCCTGGGGTTCCTAGGAACAGCTCTGTCCGCCATTAGGGAATTTTTTACCGAGAACCCCCTGTAACATTTTGTGAACCCCCAGGGGTTCATAAACTCCAGTTCGGGAACCACTGCCTTAGATGGTCTTATGGGACTCAAACATATTCATTTTATGGCTCTCAGGTCTTTTCACTCATTAGTGGGGATAAATGTACCAAAGTCTTTTTTCCATGGCACATATTGGTAGTCAGCATTCCAACTCCCATTACAAGAATTTTATCACTTGGAGAAATTCTTGAAGTGTTCAGCTGAGCCCACATCCAGCTGATCATTTCAAGAGTTGTACCAAAACAGCAAATCTGTCAGCATACTGCAATTTTATTTTTAATTAACCTACCATCCATTTGTGAGGTAGTACATTTTATCAGAGTAAGCACCTGTAAGAGGGCTCCTAGTTGTCAAGTGTGTTTGTGTCCAATTAACTTTAAACTGTGGACTGGATTTAATTGTGACTTAAAGTTCACCACAGATCTCCCAGCTATGTACAATTACTTACATGCTTTTACACTTTATAGACAAAAATGCTTAAAACAAAATGTAAATGACAAATGCATATATATAGATATAGATATAAAATGTAAGATTGCAAACAAAGTTATAACTCTAAGTTATGAGGGACCTGTACTGAAAGCTCAGCTAAGTATCAGATTTATAAGTGACAAAGATGTTTAGAGGTTTTTTCAATATTGAAAAACTACTAAATCAAAAATAATTATGACTGAATCTTCCTTTTTTCCCAGCTTTATAACGCAAATATAATGGTTTCATATAGCTTCCATAATTTAAAAAAGGAATTGTTTAAACTACTGTGCAAGGTGATCTCAAAGTAAACGTGATAGGGAAAAAATGGGAAAAAATAGTCTTTTATGTATGGTATCCTTGAAACAAATAAATCTAGGGTAGGCAATTGAGTAGGTAGCAGGATTTTAAAAAGTCTGCATGGATGTGCCTGGGAATCCTTCAGCCATTCCAACAAGCTATATGTACTAAACAACTCTTATAAACTGAAACAATGCCCAATGAAACAAAGACTTCGGGACATGAATAAAGAGGCCTCTTTATTCCTTCATTTGCAAGCCCTCAATTTTATCCAGAAACAAAAGACAGTACGCTGTTCCCAAAAACAGTCCATTGTAAACATTCTTTGGGAATAAAACCCCAAAGGGAGGCAGAATTCTAATGCTTAACAAAACCTGTGTTATGCATTTTCAATTAAATAAAGTCATAGCTTGAGCCATGGCAAGATCTGGGTCATATCAAGTTCAGCTCAGAAGTATTAAAAATCATTGCTGGGTTTAAAAGATAATATCTCCCAGAAAAACAATCTGAACTAAAAGTATGAAATTTTATGATCAATATTGAAATTTGTTTTCCTCCCCTTACTGTCTGGGCCAAATCAAGAAGGAAAGGGAGATTATAAGGCATATTGTTGTAATTTACAGAGTTTTTTCTGTGACTAGCACAGTCCAGAAGACCACCTCGAGCAGAATATAATATTAACTGTATATTCATCCACAAGAGGAGATTACTGAAAAATTTACCTTTTAATACAGATAGCAATTGCACGCAATGTTACCAATACAAAGCCTTCTGACTTTAAGGGGAGTTTTAAAGCCTGGAACAGGGGCAACACTTTGAAAATTTACATCTAAGGCTATATCTTCACTGCAGCATTAACCCAACCTCTTATCTGAGCTTTAGCCCAGCTCCCTCTACCATCCTCCCCTTCCCCCCCCCCCAAAAAAAAAACATTTTACCAGGGTTTGGAAGTGCTTTAAGCCCGGGCTAGCTTATCTAGATGGGGGCATAGGTCAGAGCCCAGGTTACACTTTAACTCAGACTAGAACCCAACCACTTGGCATGGAGGATGCAGGCTAAGTCACTCAAATGCTGACAGTCTGACTCCACTTTTTCTATTCCTGCCCCCAAAGATAGACAAGTTCTCCCACAATTGAACAAAGCATGGAACATCTCAGCACAAAGAACAGGATATGCCCCCAAACACACATAGGTGAGGGAAGAAACAGTGAGGACACAGTAATGCAGGTAGGGCTTTACACCCAAGCTAAGCTAACCTCGGTTATAAGTTAGTTACCCTAACTATATAGGTAGTTTCTAATCAAGTCTATTTTCTGGTTTCCATGCATTATGGAAAGTTGCAATGTAAGATACAGCAAACAACTGGGTAGTTCACTCTTTCTTCTTGATAATTGCACATTAATTTGCAATTGTGGTCAGACATAATGTTACATTTGGGCCCCAATCCTGCAAACACTTATGTATGTGCTTAACTTCAAACAAGCATGCAGTCCCATTAAAGTCAATGAGTGAAATCCTGGCGCTACTGAAGTAAATGAGAGTTTTGCCATTACCTTTAATGCCGGCCAAGATTTCATCCTATGGGACTACTCATAAATTTAAACCTAAATTTATGTGTAATTCTTTGCAAGATCGTGGCATTGTTTTCCACTGTTGGCTTGAATGGGTGGAAGAAATGTTCCTTTCATTCAAGTTTTTATTTTTGTAAGCTCAACACTTCCAAATTCAGCTTCAGAGCAACCTCTTCATGGTCATTCAGTTGGCTGTATTTAAAATGCTCCTGATTTGGTTTCATTAAAAGTTCTTCACATCTAATCTGGTGTTGTACCCCATTAAGCCAGGGGATTTCAAATGAGAAATTGTTGATTCTTAAACCAACAGTTATGTTTTCTTTAAAATACTTACTTTACCCCAAATGACAAAAATCTGCTTTCCCACCCATTCCTATTGTAAAATGAATTGCAAAGCAAAAAGAAAGTTGTTGTCATTGACTACTGCTTTTCAGTTCATAAAGAACTCCAAACACCATTTTCTTGCTTTTGCCCCCCACATACCAGGTCCTTACTTCACTCTCTTTGCTAGAGCACAAGTGCATTGTTGAAGTACCTAATGTAACATGAGGCTGTTGAAGTTGCAGCTCTCCTTTCGTACAACTGGGAGAGCAGGGGATATAAACTTCTAAAATATTTGATCCACCAAAGAGGCCAAGGGTTTCCATTAAGCATAGAGAACAAAGATCCCAATATTTCAATTTTGAAAAGAAACTAAAAGAAACTTTGGAAAAGTTTGAGGCCATCTTTATATATCTTAAAAGAATGTAAAAGGACAAAATTACTATTTTGAATTGTGCTCCACAGTTTATTTTAAAAGGAAAACACACACACTTCCTAAATCTGATTTGCCATTATGTATAATGCCACTCCTTACAAAATTTTTTGCTGTTAACGTATCTAAAATCTACTTTCAGGGCCGTCCTCAGGCATATGCGGCATACGTGGCTGCGTAGGACACCCGAAAATTTGAGGCACCACCCTCACTGGCAGCAGGGCGGACTCCAATCTGGCCCCTCCCCCCCTCCCTGACCTGAACCCCTGGCCTCTCCCCTCTGCCCACTCACTCCTCAGTCAGCCAGCTGAGGGCTCCAGCTTGGGCGGGGCCAGGAGCCAAAGTCTGCATGTGAGTGAGCAGGGGGAGCCAGGCCAGGTGGCGGAGGGCAGGGCAAGGCTGGGAACAGACCGGGGGGATACCCAGAGGCTGGAAAGGGGGAGGAGGGAGCCAAGCTCAGGGGGGTAGAGCCAGGCACAGGACTGCAGGGAGCGGGGGGATGGAGGAGGAACTGGGCTGGGGATGGGAAGGGAAAAGAGCAAAAGAGCGGGGGTGGAGGTGTCTTTGTCTGGCTCAGTGAGCGAGCAGGGAACGCGCTAGGGCCTCCTCGGGAGCAGGCTGGTGGCCCCGGGGGAAAGCAGCTGTTCCGAGCAGCCCCACAATGTACCTGCACCTCTCCCCTCTTCTGCCCACGTGCCCTGCCCAGCAGGCAACTCCCTGCAATTTCTCTCCTAGTCTCCTTTTCACTCCGCCTCCCTCTTCTCTGAAGTTTAAGCCCAGATGCCGAGGATCCTCTTTGGACCGTCACCTTTTCCTCTCCTTCCTTCCCCAGCAGGGATCAGCAGCAGACGGGTGCTGGGAGGAGGGAGAGGCACACACACAACCAGGCTGGGGCGGAAGGAAAGTTAAAGGAAAATAAAAGAAGGTGTCCTTTGCTTTTCCTGCCCATTCACAATATTCGGGTGTCAACAAGAGGAAACTGACACTAAAAGAAAAGGAGGAGGGGGATGTACCTGGAGCAGAAAAGCAGCAATCAGGGTTGCAGAATGCAAGGGAGGGAGTGACCACTAGCTGGGAAGGAGGATGGACTCGCACTTGACAAGGCTGGAATAGCTGAAAACTTTTTATTTAAAGAAGGGGACATTTTTTTTTCCTTGTGGATCCAAATATCTCAAGGGCTGCCTCTCAAGCTGGTAGCATTTTGAACACGGGAGAGTTCTAAACAGTGCAGAGTTGAGTGGGATTTTAAAGGTCCCTTCAAGAATGCAGCACCTTCTTCCTCACCCTTGGGAAAAACCTTTAAAAACTGCCTTAAATAATCCAAAACAAGAGCCACTGTTCAAATGAGACTTGGCTGGTTATGGCTCCAGCCCCACTGTTGAAGCATTGTTGAAACTGCATGCCGAGTTATACCCAGTACAATCCCACTGAGCCAGGTGTGGCAATCAGGTGTGTAAATCAAGGCAGAAAAAAAAAGACTGGTGCCTGAATATAATTCCTTTTCTTTTTAAACTGCACATCCCAAACACCTCTTTACTTTTCAGAATTAGAGGGAAATCCTCTATTTTAGGGAGAATGAAAGGCCTTTTGGGAGTTGGCCCAGAGTGGTGGCAGGCAAGGACCTGGATGAGGGACTCAGCCATTGGTATCAGCTATTTCTTTTTTGTCATTCAAATGGATTTTGGGTCATGGCTGACATCCCAGGCATCATGTAAAACACTTCCCTGTGGCTTTTTGAGGTGCACACAGAGGTATCTTACTGCCAAGTCCCTATTCTAGGAGAGGAAAGATGGGGAGGGGAGGGAGAAGGCTGCAAGGTGATCTCCCACCTCCGTGCAGCCAGTGGCCTATGCTTGCCACTGCCATGCTGGAGCCTCCACATTTAATTATTGACAAAATTTGCAGAATTTAAAAATATTGTGCACAGAATTTAACTTTTTGGTGCTGAATTCCCTCAGGAATATGGGGTGCTGGGCAGTTGGGGGGGGCTGTGAGAGGGGCACTAGGCAGTTTGGGGGGCTGTGGGTGGGAGATCGCTGGGCATAGGGATCAGAGATGGAGATCTCTGCATGAGGGGCCACTGGGGGCTGCTGGGCATAAGGGGGTGGGGGGTACTGAGCAGGGGGGCAGTGTGGCAGGGCATGTTGGCAGCATGGGGTTGGGGGCACAGGTGGGAGGGAAGTGCAGGGGTTAGGAGGGAAGGCGGCACAATTAAACTGTTTTTAATAAAGTGCATGTGGCAAGTTTTCCAATACTGTAAGCTTGTTTGTGTTGCAAAGAGCAAGTCGAGCATAGGGGCACCAATTTAATACTACTACATAGGGCCCCATAAATCCTAAGAACGGCCCTTTCTATTTTATTGACCTTCAGGGCACTTGCAAGGCCTACTTCTTTTCCCTAGCTGCCAGGGATTGGTGGGATATCATAAGATCTGAACTATGTTAAGCTGCTGGGTGATGATTATATATTATTGGGAAAAAGTGGAGTCCCTGGAGGAGTTTGTACAAATGTATTTTTTAAATATGTCAAGTCACGCCTAGAGGAAAGGATAAACATTGCTTTTATGAGTGTGTTTATAAATCAAATCCATAAATATTGACTGAAACAAAACAATAATTTAAGCAAAATGTTCAAAAGACTTGGCAGTGATGGACCTGCCATTTTGGAAGCTGCAAACCCTGTTCTCATAAATCATTTATGAAAATTGAAAGCCTACATTTTCTCTCCTCACTCAGGCCAAACCAAACTCCCATGGACTTAAGTAAAAATTGCAGGATCAGACCCAATTGTTAATCATAAAGATTAGGGTGTTGTCTTGTGAACTGGTAAAAGAATTGCAAAGAGAAGTTGAGTAATCCTGACACCCAGACCAAAACTGATCCCTCTCAAATCAGTAACAAACTAAAAACTCTTTCAGTAGCTGGTTTTGATACAATATAAGCTTTCCTTGAATTGATCCATATTTAAGGACGCTGCCCCTTCCTCCTACATTCCCTCAAGATCAACCCTCTAAGGAGGCCGATATTTAATCAGTCAATTAACGAGGGCTACGCTGAGGCAAAGGGGGATAGTTGAAATTTAGTTTATAATAATAATAATAATAATTTTAAAGCAAAAAAGGTATCCCTTTCACACACACCTCCTTTCATCTGTGACTTATCTTCTTGCATCCTACACTTACACACACATGAGTAATCTCACCCTGAGTTCAATGGGACTACGTGCGTATAAGTAAGAATACTATCTTTCCTCAATGACACCTCCTCTATCCTAATCAGGTGCCCTGTGCACTCATGAAACTGTAAGAATAAGTTTTTAAATGGATATAATATTGGGTTTCTTTAGTAAAGGGTTTAGTAAAGGGTTTCTTTTTTAAAAAGGAAGTGTAACTAAAAACATGTTACTATAAGGCATGTCAGAGAAGTTATTTAACACCCCTGCCCTTCACTCCCTCACCTCCCAAAAAAAGGAAATGAATCTAAGGCTGAACACTGGGCTGATTAACTAGCCTTACAGGGACAAATTGATACGCAGTACACTTTGGGAGTTGTCCAATATGACAGTACTACTTTTAGGCTCCAGTCCTGCAAACTTTTATGCACATACTTATCTTTACATCTGTGCATAATCCCACTGGGACTACTCACATACACAAAGTTAAGCACGTGTAAAAGTCTTTATTGAATTGGGGACTTCAATATTCAATCAATATATATTTTAATTTTTAACATAAGAAGGGAGGAGGACAAAGACATACCAGTAGGAAGATATACATTCCATGATATATTTCTCAAAATTATAAATAAAAGAACAAAGCATGAAAATATAGCATTATTCAGCAAAATGTATAAAAAAGCCTTTGATGCTGTACTTTTGTAAAGTTAACTGATTGGTTTAAAATCACCTCCCAGTTTTGCTATTGACCTTTCAGTTATTCAAAATACTGTTGTATGTAGACATTCTACTGCACTCCTCATTCTCTATATAAACTCGAAAAAAATCATGTGGTACTTAAAAGACTATACCACACATGGGGGAATAATTCATTTTCACAAATGAGGTGGGCATACAAACAATCACAAGATGAGGAAAGAAGCAGAGTATGAGTCACTTATGTATGATCTCTAGTGAGTAAAAATAACTTTACTCCCAACTTCCTCAAGCTATTCTTACATTTATACAGTACGTTTTTACAGCTTGCATACTTATTTAAATAATTTTTAAATAATTGAAGAACTCTATAAGTTTCACTTGCTCTGGAAAAATCACCTGTATTAAGATGGGACCTGATGTGGCTCCCAATGGAGTTACTGGGAGTTTGCCATTGACTTGAGTAGTAGCCAGATGAAACCAATGAAGAGAAGAAGCTAAACTTTTGGATATACGTATCCTGTGCCAAATTCATTGCAGTTTTAAAATAAGGCCACTTCACTAAGTTCCCAAACGTATTTTATATTATTTATTCTGACATCTTAAGCTGAATTTATTTATTGGCTTGTATTTCAAAATCGCACCAGAGCAAGTTATGTGTATTTGAGGGGGAGAAGCAATGGGGGCTGAAGGAAAAGAGGAGGGAGGCTTTATAAACAAACAGATTAAAAAGTATGGTTTATTTATATAAACTTACTTTAACTTCCTGAACATATATAATATAAACATAATATACAATGCTAATGTAACTCTATCATCTTAACAGCAAAACAAATGAACTGGGTTCATAAAGTACAAAGTAATTTATGTGTGTCAAAACCCAGTTATTTTATCTCAAAGAAGTAAGTTTCAGACTTAAAGATGATCTGATATATTCTAAAATAAATGAAAAAAGCTGCAAAAGATCCCAAATCATTTCACAAAACACATCTTTTAATGGTATCTGCCATTTTAATAATAGGAGTAAGACCATGTAAAAAGAAAAGAGTTCCTTCTTTTACTTTTCTGCATTTTCCTAGGAAGTGTGGATGACATCACTAACACCTAGACCTTACAATGACTGTAGCTCCTTTGGTGGTTATAGGTTTTAGTGATCCAGGAGAAAATAAAATCTTGAAATCAGATCTTACCAGGTTAAAAGTTTCCCACATACCCTTTAAAAGTGGATGTACTTGGAATAGTAATAATAATGTTTTGCACCTACAGAGACCCTTCCACTGAAAATCATGAAAGTCTACACATGGCAAGTATTCTACTAATGATTCAGGTTTCCATGAGTTTTTAAATAATATTTAAAAAATGCTTTCTGTTCACTTTCAAAGGAGCATGGTGAAGATGAAGTCTAGTCAGTTTAAAAAAAAAAAAGAGTTAAAAGTAGTTACTGGTATTCCTCCTGCCCCTGAATCCTCAACCCTGTGTCTGTGGTTATACAATCACATTTTGACCATGTTCTTTTAATATATTTTTAGTGAAGTAATATTTGTGAAATATACCAACCATAGAATTGGAGATTGAAGCCCTTCACAAAAAAAAAAAAGAGACAAAAAAAAAACCCACCACCAAAAAACCACAACACACACAACAGCAATAGCCGCTACCTCAACCACCCTACCAATGTGCCTTAAACCTGACCTAAAGAGACCACTGCTAGAGGTAAGAGGGTAGTTCAATCCACACAGGAATTCAATCATTTGGTTCTCGCTGACGCTGCTAGCAGGGATGTCACTTGGGGTGGTGGTTTTGCCAAAAGGATAAATTTACTACGAAATGTAATAAAACCAGTACAGTCTTCAAACAGTATTAACTTTCATTCTGTCTTTCTAAGTTAAGTTCAAACCAGCAATTTAGGAGTAAAAGGCTCCATAGCACATTATTACTTATCTATTTTTTCTAACATGTCTATCACCATAGTCTGAGCACCATCCAATCATCTTTCATAGATTAAAAATTACTGTCCCCCTTCTGAGTACTTAATTGCTATTCCCCTTCCCAACAAATGTTTGAAGGGTAGACACATTTCTGTCAACAGCACCACTCACTCACTTTATTTCTTCAATTCTACGTCCAGCTTTCCTGTTTCTATTTCAATTTTGTCCTTATCCCCAGTTTAAGCTCCAATGGTAGCAGTTGATGTTTTCATAGATTTGAAGGCCAGAAGTGACCATCTAATCTGCCCTCTTGTATTAGCCATAGAACTTCCCCAAAATAATAGAGCATATCTTTTAGAATAACAGCCAATCTTAATTTAAAAACAGTCACCAATGGAGACTTCACCACAACCCTTGACAATGGTTAATTTCTCTCACTGTTAAAAATGTACGCCTTATTTCCAGTCTTAATTTGTCTAGCTTCAACTTCCAACCACTAAATCATGTTATCTGATAGACAGAAGAGCCCATTTTTAAATATTTGTTTCCCGTAGGTCCTTATAGACAATAATCAAGTCACCCCTTAACCTTCTCTTTGTTAAGCCAAATAGATTGAGCACTTTGAGTCTATCACTATAAGGCATGCTTTCTAATCCTTTAATAATTCTCATGGCTCTTCTCTGAACCCACTCCAATTTATCAACATCCTTCTTGAATTGTGGACACCAGAACTGGACAGAGTGTTCCAGCAGTGATCACACCTGTGCCAAATATAGAGGTAAAATAATTTCTCTACTCCTACTCGAGATTCCCGTTTATGCATGTAAGGATCACATTAGCTCTTTTGGTCACGGCATCATACTAAGAAATCTTGTTCAGCTGATTATCTACCAAACCCCCCAAAAAAATTTTCCAGCGTCTCTGCTTCCCAGAATAAAGTTCCCCATTGTGTAAGTATGTCCTACATTCTTTGTTCCTAGATGTATATATCTACATTTAGCCATATTAAAACACAAATTATCTGTTTGTGCCCAGTTTACCAAGCCATCCAGATTGCTCTGTATCAATGACCTGTCCTCTTCGTTATTTACCACCACCACCCCACGATTCTTATAGTAAAACAAATCTCTCCTTTTGCCTTCTCTTCCCTTCCCACCCCACTCCCCACTTTGATGTTAAGCTTTTGCATAGCAGCTACAGAATCATGTTAAAATAGTTCATCACCAGAGACTAAGGGCCAGTTTCTAATCTCAAATGTTCTGATATGTTGCTGAAAAACTGAGTTTAGTATCTGCTCTGAAATCCCACCTTTCTCAAACATAAACTGAAGTTACAAAGGTCTAACTCCTGATATTTTTCCAGTTCTAATGATCTTTCAAATAACTCAATTGTGACCGTTTCACTACACCACTAACAAATGATGAAGTCATCAATAATTTGTGGGAATGTGTCTTCAATACAACAAAGATTTGAAATGACGAAATAAACAAATTATCAGCAAATAGGAAGCTTGGACATTTTAGAACAATCTCTCACTAATTAACTTCTATTTACCAAAAGTAGTCAATATTGAAAGAAGTTATAATGCATCTCTGAATTGTAAGTTTTTTCTTAGCAGTACATAAGAATAAAATCTGTTTAAATAAAAGACTGGTTTTCAGATATGGGGTTATAAAACTGATTTCATACCTAAGTTTCAACTTTGTTATACCCTATTAAAAACAGCCCTAACCTGAATTAGTAGATACCCAAACAAGGGGGAAATTGGATTTCCCAACCGTAACTGAGTGATACGCAAAAGCAATTAGGCTAGTTCCTGTCCTTAATTCATAGTTTGTGTTTTAATTTAAAAATCAGTCCTGCGTGAAAAGATGGTGGAATAATAGCCTACTGCAGAATTCATGATTTAAAGATTTACTAAGTGATATGGTGTATAAACAGAAGCAGAAAGGCACTTACAAGAAAGGCCACACAAAAACACCCATAAAGAAGCTGCAGGTAGGCTCTGCCAAGTTAATAACACAGAAACAACCGCCATCCAGACTCCCCCACTACACACAAACTCAGATAACAAAACCAACCTTTTTAGTGACATATCAAAACAAGTTTCTGAGAAGGGCAGCAGTTTCATATGGAAGGAACCTTGGCGCCCAGTCAGACACTTTTCTGTCACGAGAGAAACTAACATCCTCTTAAGCTAGAGAGAAAATCCCCCAGCTGTTTAGAATCAATGTTTCAGCACCTCCTATGCAGGGTGCAGCCATCAAACCATGGTAAAGGGGTAGAGAATGTGGGGGAGGAGGCAGAAAAAAGTGACTGAAAACAGAGGAGGGGGGAAGTGAGAGGGGAGCTATCTGAAAAACAAGGAGGGATTTTAGTTCACTTCAGTGTCACAAGCAAGGGAGAGACGATGTAATCCAGGCTCTGCACCATGGACAGTGACTCTGCTGCTGCTGCTGCTACCGCCTCCGCCTCCTTCTACCCAGCCACCAGCCCCTGCAGGACCAGGGGGAGGCCAGCCACAGCTACCAGCCTGTTCCATTCAGCATACACACACTGTCCCGCTAGTGATATCTCCTTCTCCTCAGTACCCACACACTGCGCTCCCCTCCCCCAGAGAGCCAGAAATGCCCCAACCATAAATACCATTAAGGGGGATGATCTGTGCCATCTGTCCCTCAGATTTACTGCCCTCTCTGCCCCTTGCACCCAGCTTCACACTCAACTCATAGCAATGCCAACAACCCAGATAATGACATTCATCCCACACACCCCACCCAGGAGCACTCTCAATCTCCTACCCTAGAAAGGACAAGTAACCCCACCCCAAGAACCCCCATTTCTAACTCTGTTGCGCACCCAACCACCAGAAGCACAACATCCTATCCCTAGCCAGCAGCACCCAAACCCCTTATTGAGGAGGACATACAGTGGGGATACCCATCCCAGAATTTAGGGACCTAGTCACCCACTGATCACCCTATCCCAGGTACGCACTCCTCCCTCGACCTCCAAAGGATATTTCCCCCTCCTCCAACTCAACACACACACACACACACACACACACACACACAGAGGAGTCCCATCCCAAAGACACTCACCCACTCTAGGGACATCTAAACTTACCCCCCCACACACACACACACACAAACACAGGCTGCACAGGACCCCAATCCCAGGGGCACCAGCCCACGCTAAGGATACTCAGCTCAACCCTTGCTCCAGAGCCACTCCCCCTCACACTGAACAGACCCCTACCCCAGAGGCACCCTGCCAGACGCCAGACACTCCCCGGCCTCCCAGGCGCTAGGGTCCCCTCCAGGGAGAGGGGGCAGGGATGTAATACACATTCAGACTGAGGAGCTGTCCCAATGGAAATTCCCCGTTAGTAGCAGCGGGGGCAGGCGAGGCTGCCAGGCGGAGGAGGCGGCTGATTAAATTCTTCCCGGGAAAGGATTAGCGGGCACATGGCTGGGGGAGGCGGCGGCGGCTCTGCCTGCTCCTCCTTAGCGGAGCCCAGGGGGCGATCCCCGAAGACCCCTCCCCAAAGCCGGAGCTCCAGCAGACGGGCTGCGGGGCGCAGTACCCCCTACCGATAGCACCTCAGGGGTGGCGCCCCGAAACGGGCTGGGGTCCCAACCCGAAGTCCGTCCCCTTCCTCCCTACTAGCCGGTCCACCAAGCTGAAGGCGAACCAGCTCCTAGCCCAGCCCAAGCACAATGAGACCCCCGCTATTGCCCTTCACCCCCCAGCCCTTCCAACCCCACGGGACCCTCGCTTTTGTCCTCCCTCCCCAGCCCTACCAGCCCCAGGGGAGCCCCGCTATTGCCCTCCCTCCCCAGCCCTACCAACCCCAGGGGAACCCCACTATTGCCCTCCCTCCCCAGCCCTACCAACCCCAGGGGACCCCCGCTATTGCCTTCCCCCCAATCATCCCAACCCCAGGGGACCCCGCAATTGCCCCCAGCCCTACCACCAAGCACAATGGGACACCCCGCTATTGCTCTCCCTCCCCCCAGCTCCCAGGCAGAGCGGACCCCCTCTCCCAAGCAGCAAGGCACCAGCTCTCGCTCTCGGAAGCACTAGCCACCAGCTCCCATCCCTTCCTCATGGGGCACCAGCTCCTCCGCCGTCCCTGCCCGAGGCGGGGGTATCATGGGGATGGGGCACGGGCACCAGCTCCGTCCTACCAGCCCGAGGCTCGGGCACCGGCTCGCATCTCCCCAACCTTTTTTTTTTTCCCCCCTCGGCTCGCCTCGGCCCCAGCCGTTCAAAGCAGCCACCTGCTCCCTGCAGCCCCCTGCCGGGGCAGAGGAGACAGACCCAGCCTGCGGGGCAGCGCAGAGATACCCTCCGTGTCCCCCCCCGCTCCCCTTTTCCGGCATCGCCGCGAGCAGGGGAACAAAGAGCCACAACCCCGACCCCCCTTCGCCTTTACCTGCTGCAGGGCCGCCAGCAGCAGCAGCGGCGGCAGCAGGCTCCGCGGCGGCGCTCCCGCTATCCGGCACATGGAGGCGGGGTGGGTGGCGGGAGGGAGCGGCGGCCACCAGCGGTCTCGGGATGCCGAGCAAGTGCGGGGATCGGCGGAGCAGGGGCGGCTGCGGGCGCTGTCTGCCCCCCCTTGGGCTGGCGCCGAGCCCGTGGCGCTACTGCGGGGGCTGCTCTAGCTGGCTCCTGTGCAGGGTGCAGCGGGGAGGCGACGGAGGATGGGTTAAACTCGGCACCGGGTCAGGCGGCTGCTCCTCTGCTTCCCCCCGTCCTTGGTGCAGGGAGAGAAGGGGATGGGCTGGTGGAGGAGGAGGAGGATGGGCAAACAAAAGGCAGGGGGATGAGTAGTGCCGCTGCCGCTTCTGGCTCCTCAGCGGCTCCTTTGCTGCCTTCCCTGCTCCTAGAGAGCGTCCTCCTCGGCTGAGTTCAGGGCAGGCAGGTCCCCTCGCAGTGGGCAGCCCACTGTGCACCGGCAGCCCCGCCGCTGCTCCCGCTCTGCTGCATGCTCCGCTCCCGAGTCTCTCTCCCCGTCACTTTCTCACTCCTCCCCTCCCCCGAGCAGCCCCGCGCACAAACCCCTCCGCTCGCACAATGATAACAATGCCAGCCGGAGCAGCCGCTGCCTCTCTCGCGGCGTGCGTGTGTGTGTGTGTGTATACGCCTTCCCTGCGCCTGGCAGCTTCTCCTCCCTGGCTCTCCCTGCCGGCCGCACGGCCAATGGGAACCCAACTACCCGCAGCAGCTCAGCCCTGCCCCGCCAGGCATCATCCGCCAACAGGGTGGGCAGCAGCTGCCGCCCAAAAGAAGAGGGTTTGCTGCAGCCAGAGGGGAGTCACTGGGGGTGTCTGTGAATTGTTTGCAAATGTAGGTTGAGCTCTTCTAAGCCGGGGGAGGGAAAAATTCCCCGACACCCCGAGGATACCGCGACCAGACAACAAACAAATAATAACAATTAGCCCGGAACTTGGTCTGTAATTAGGAAAAAACACAGAGTGAGGAAAGGGCGGGGGGCGGGGTGAGAAATCGCCCCCTCTCCCGCCTCGCCAAGGAAACGAATGTGCAAAAGAAACAAACAAACTCCAGGCGCCGGTAGGAAGCGCCGAGCGTGTCCATTGTCTGATGCAAGGCGATCGCGGCGAGCCACCTGCTGGGGAGGGGGGGTCGGCGCTTGGCGGCTTTGGCTTGACACCTCTCCCGCCATCGCCAAGCCGTGCTTTGAACAGCCCCTTAGGAAGTTGCGGTCACTGTTTGTTACTTGGTTAGCGAGTTCCGTTTGTTTGTAAACTAGCGGCCTAATTTATCTGCAAATGTTTCCAAAGGCTGGAGCGAGGGTGAGCCGATAGCAAGGGTGAAAAATGGGGAGGGGGTGTATAGGCACCTATAGCAGACAAAGCCCCGAATATCAGGACCAGGCGTCGGCAACACCATGTGGTGCAAGGGCCACTTGATAAAATTACTGTACTTAGTGACGGACTGGGGGGGGGGGGTTATGTCATTTAATTTTTTGAAAAATTACCACTGACCTCAACATTTTTACCAGGGACACGTTGCTGACCCCTGGTCCGCACGTCTGATCACCCTAGGTAGGGTTGAGCTCCAGCCTGTGGGTCCAAAAAAGGTCAGCAGGCATAACGGAAACGAGGAGGGTTGCTGAGTGAACAGTTACAGCAGCAAGTATCAGTGCTGGGTCATTTGCTGCGCTGGCAAGGATTCCCCCTCACCCACAGGTCACTGAGCAAAGTTGTTTTGTGTCCATGCATCAGAGCTCCCATCCTGGGACATAGGAAGGGGAGGATTTATAGGTGTTAGACCCCTAGACTGTCTCACAAGCAGCAGATGCAAAATGGTGCGTTCCTTATTTTAAAGCATCTCATTTTACAGTTGAACTTGCAAGAAAAAAAATCTTTGTTTTGCTCGTTGATTTGGAAATAATAATGCAAACTGCCATGCAGCGATGTTGAGAAGAAGGCTTGCATGTATCTTTCTATTTAGTTAGTGATGGGGAGGGGAGAATCTACAAATTAGTGCAATGTTGATTTCATTAGCTTCAGCCTTCAAAATACCGATCATTTCTGAGTTATGATGAAGCTCTTTACCCAGCCCAGAGAGAGAAAGAAGCCCGCTCCGCCGTACTCTCCTCACCTTAAACCCTGCCTGTATGCATCTGATTAAGTGTGCTATAGCCCACGAAAGCTTATGCTCAAATAAATTTGTTAGTCTCTAAGGTGCCACAAGTACTCCTGTTCTTTTTGCGGATACAGACTAACACGGCTGCTACTCTGAAAGCTGCCTATATGGGCCATGGGAAGCCATACTCCTTTTTCTCCCTCTCCTTTCATGCCACACCTTGTCCCAGCCCCACACCCTATTACAAAAACTGGGATGAAGAGACTTACTGTTGTGCTAGCAGTTCCTTGCCACGGGGGGAGCCTTGTTAGGGTATATCTGTACATTCAGGGCTGCAGCGGCGCAGCTGTACCGCACAGCTGTGCCACTGGGTCCGGTGAAGACAATGCCAATTGGAGAGAGCCCTCCTGTTGGCATTAAAAAACCACCTCCGTGAGCGGAATAAGCTATGTTGGCGAGAGAAGTTCTCCCGCTGATGTTAGCGCTGTGCACATGAACACTTATGTTGGTATAATTCATGTCAACACCCACCCACCCCCCAGCGACATAAGTTTTGCCAACATAAGCTGTAGTATAGACATAGCCTTAGTCTACAAGTATATCTTTACTACCAAAAAAGTATGTTTACAGTGAGATATCAGGCATGAGTTCACAGACGTGTAGACTTTCAGGCCAGCAGGGACCACCATGATCATCTAGTCTGACCTTCTGCACATCACAGGCCACAGAAACTCACCCACCCATTCCTGTAATTGACCCATAATGTATCTCTTAATCAGCTGTCTTGATGTAAAATCCTAGTGGATTATATATTGGAGCTCGTTGTGTCACCAGAGGTCTTAACAGAAAGGAGAATCAGCCCCAATGTTTTGCAAAACAACTTTGTGACTTTTTAAAAGGCTGTGGTCCATGGGCCCCTAACGTTGTATGTTGTCACAAACAGCTGGGATTAATTTCTTTAAGAACTATAAATAATAGAAATTGCAAAGGCCAATAATTAGGATTATTAGAAATTCAGCCCATGACTCATTGAAAGTGACCCTGAGCTGCACTGCTGCTGTTTGGAACATGGGATAGGGATAGAAGAATGAGTTTACCGAGTTTGCACTTGAGCGAGCATGGTGTTGGATTCAGGTAGCAATATCAATTTTTATCTTTTCCCCAGGCTTCCTTGGTCTAAGGATATTTCTGTCTTATCTATATTTCATTTGTTAAATAATATAGTGAGGATAAAGTGTGACTTTTTATGGGTAATAGATTTGTATTTGTATTTTCTATGCAAGTAGACATGATTATTAATATTTGCATAATTATTTTATTTATTGAGAATTATTTTCATTTATCTAAAGCTTTAGATGTTTTACAAAATGCAAAGCATACAATATAAACAATCTCTATGTATGTAAAATAAACAGAATGTCCAATAAGATAATAAAATAATAATTACCCAGCATCTAATCAGCCCTGGCCCTTCATATCTCTCAGCACATCCATTTCCAAAATGTTTGGAAAATAATAGCAGTGTGTCTGGAAGGTTACCACATGCAGTGTCTGGCTGACACTTTTCATGGTGCTGTTGCTGCCATTAAATTACTTAACAGAAAAAGTCATACTATGAAATAAAAATTGTTTTCACAAAACCTTTCTATTCAGTCCTTCAGCCTTCAATAAGCTGCTGTCAAAGGATCGGATTCTTCCCTCATTGACACCATTGCAACTAAGATCAATATCTGGCCCATGGCATTTTCCCACTGCTGGAGATGCTCCTACAGCAATGCAGTTCATGCTTTTCCAAACCCACCTGCTCAAGAGCACATTTTAATCTAGCTATTTTAAGATGAATGTCATGCTTATGAAAGGTGCCAAGATCACCACCACTGATGACTCTTGTCTTCTATCCATAGAACATGCAGTGGTGGAGCAAGCTTTCCTACATCACTCTGGCAGTGCAATCGAGCTCAACTTTGATCTCAGAAGGCACCTGTATCATTGAAAAGTTAGTTCAGTCTATGTTAAATCTGCAACAAAGGTGCTAACCATTTGTCACCAGAGTTTCTGTGAAATGGGCACTGGGAACCGAACTAAGACCACCAAACCTTTTCATGTAGGTCACCCAACAGCCAGCAGATGGTGGCAGAGGTGATGCGTGGAGGGTGGAAGGGGGAGGATGCAGGGTCACATCCCCCTCCTCCCCCGATTTCAGTTAGGGTGGGAATCGGGCTGAACGTGGGTGAGAGGGACATGCTTGGGAAAGGCACTGGCACCTAGCATCCCACTAAGCCCCGTTAGGAGGTGCCTGGAGCAGGGAAGAGAGCCTGGGCTGGTAGCAAAGCTCTGCCAGAGTGGGCGCAGGGAAGCCCGCTGAGTCCTATCCCTTCCTTGCCCACAGTTACCAATGCTCGGCAGTACAGTGTCCGGAGCCCGCTCCAGCACATGCCGTGCCCAACGGGGAAGCGATAGGAGAAGTAAGTGGGGAAGGAGCTATGAGGGGGTGGCGCAAGGTGGTGCCATGTTGAAGTGGGTGTGGGAGGTGCAGGGGGGGGGGAGTGGAAAGCAGCTCCATAAATCAAAACTCCTTTGTCCCTTGTGTGCCTGCTCTGAACCCTGCGGCATATCACCAGAACCTTTAAATTGTGTCCCCCTGCCCCCATCAATAGTTATGCGTCGCATTTGGATGGCAGTAACTTCCAGGGTGGATTGATTTAAATCAAAGATTTAAATCACTGATTTTAATAATGATTTAAATCACCAAGCAGGAAACCTTGATTTAAATTATTGATTTTAATCTTGTTTTGCATCTGTGCTTTTTAGTTATTTCCTAAAGGAAAGTTGATTCTCATTTGCTGATAACCATTAAAATGTTGATTTGCAAATAAATCCAGCCTTTGTACTAAATTTGATATTTCCCTTAGCTAACCAGGAGAATACATTATATTTAGACACATTTAAGTAATTATATAGCCTACTACACATTTATTCAGATTCTTAGTTTTTATTGTTTTTATTATGTTAGCAAATGGTGAATGACTCATTTCTTATTTATTAGATGATTTTTTTTTTACTCATGATTTTTATTCATAGAATGGAAGAGGAAAACAAGCTTTTCTCCTTTTTCGGTTCTTAGTTGGTTTCTCAGCTTTGAATGAGTTGGTCACTGGAATGAAGAAAATATTCTCTCTCTGTACCTGCAGAAGAAGCTACTGCTATCAAAAGCTGATTAGGTACCTTACCCCAGATCTTCAAAGGGAAGTCAATGGGAATTAGGCACCTAAATAACTTGGAGGATCTGGGCCTTCAACAACAAACTCTGGTTTCAGGTGCTTAGCCAGTGACTTCCTCCAGTACAGTAGTTGGACTTCCTTTAAAACTTTGGCCGCAAGCAGGTACTGCTTAATATTTTTATTTAATTTAAATTATTTTAATACATTTTAGTAAGTTTAGGTCTTAATATAGATAGTCAATTTCAAATTTAACTTTAAGTAGGTTTATTTTTAAAAATAAAAATGTATGTAGTTTACATTAAAATTGATTTAAATGTAAAAGAACAATTTTAATTAAATTGTTGATTTTACTTCACCCTGGTAACTTCCGGTCTGCATTTGAACTGGTAACCTAATGCTAAAAAGCTTCATGCCATAACCAATTCACTGTTTACATTTACTTTTTTTTTTTTTTTTGAAGTAGCATAAGGATAATGGACATAACTTAGTTCAACCTAGAAAAACTCAAGGGGTTTCAGAAAACCCACATTAAAATCCCATGGGAAAACTAATTAGTAGATTCCCCAGTCCCTCACCTCTTCACTCTGTGAGCACACACAACTCTAGTTATTGAGGTTATCACAGTCTAAGTGGAAAAACATGGTAATGGTAGCTCCTTGCTAGGTTATGGACAGGCAGTACAGCACAGGGACCTAACCTTGCTTCCAAGGATTATACTTTAAATAATATAAAGAATATTAACAAAACAAACTTTCTGGGAAGTAAAGAATCATGCTATAGAAACTGGCCAGGAAAGATGCATATAGCATCTATTGGACTTCTCTTTCCCCGGTGGCAGTGTGCTTTCACTGCTTCCCCGGCAAGTGCCTAGAGTGTGTAGAGAAGGAGGTAGCTTGAGTGGAGCACAGAGGGGCGAAGTGGGAGGTGGGACGGACGCATTAGTTCTTTTGGATGTAATACTGAAAATAAATTTGTACTTCAATATTTCTCAGACATGAAGTGTTAGAATCATTCACAGACCTTCAGGTCCAAAGACCACTATCAATACAAATAGTAATTCTACTCTCTAGATACTTTATAAACTCATAAACTAAGGCCAAAAGGATCATCTAGTCCAACCTCCTGCACATTGCAGGCCACAGAACCTCTCTCACCCAGTCCTGCAATAGGCCCATAGTCTCTGGCTGAGTTATTGAAGTCCTTCAAATCTTGATGTACAGACTTCAAGTTGCAGAGAATCCACCATTTAGTCTAGTTAAAACCAGCAAGTGACCTGTGCCCTATGATGCCTTCTTTTGTAATGGTGATAATTGTATTTTCTATAGAGGAAACTGGGAGATGAAGAGTACAAAGCTGCCCAGCATTATGAAATGATTTATATGCTGTTTATGTCCTCCTATATTTCAAAGAAAGAAACACAATTACATGAGTTCTAGATCATAGACTGTGTTCCCAAAATTGCAGATTTAAAAAAAAGAGACCAGAAGTGGTTTCAAGGGTCTGGTCCAGTGGTGCTAGAAGTTCAGAGCATTCAGAAATGTTGTAAGATGTGGATTCATGATTCACAGGAATTGCTTTTATTGACAACTAAGGTTAATTATAGTGGTGCTCCTCTTCAAAGCCTTGCAATTTGGCTGTAAAAATTCACTCCAGGTTAAAATTTGATACACTGTGGAAAATCCATTGCAGCAATAGTCTCCATACTTTCAGAAAAATCTGTTTGATGATTAAAAAAGATCTTTTCCTGGTGTTGACTGCTTTTTTCTATTTGTAGGACTTCAAAATGGCTTTGTTCTTTGAAATGACATTTTGGAGACTTTTTTGTTGTGTTGTGCAAATAATGCAAGTTTAAAATATCCCTAAATGCTGTATGTATTTACATGAGCAGGTCAGCAATCTGCATTTCATTAAATCTTTAAAACCTTATTTAGTGCGGCGGAATATTCCTGTGGTTAAATAAGACATTTGGAAGCTTGAGGATGTGGGTTTCATCCTGGCTGTGCCATAGACTTCCTGGGCGACACCCTTAGGGATAACAATGTACTGGCCTATGTACCTAGGCAGGGATGTAACTGGGAGTAAGACACCTGATCCCCATCCCTTCGCCCCCCCCCCCACACACATACACACACACCTGTGTGGCCCCTCGAGATGTTAAGATCATTTAGGAACTTTACTATGGATTTAGGTGCTTAATTTTAGGGTCTGATTTTTGAAAAACTTGACTCTGTATTTGCTTCTTGTTTGCCTTTTGTTTAGGAGTGTGAACTGTACTGAGTTATGCTTGAATAGCTTCTGAAATGATGCTAGGGATTTTAATTCCTTAACACTTATTTTAAGGTTCTTTCTAATTAGGGCCCATGTGCTAAAAAACAAAAAATCCCATTTCTAAAGTGTCACATTGAAATTTTTCATAGATTTTTAAGCCCAGAAGGGATCATTATAATCATCTAGTCTGACCTCCTGAAGAACACAGGCCATCAAATTGCACTCAGCAATTCCTGTATTAAGCCCAATAACTTGTGGTTTAGCTAGAGCATATTGTAAGAAAGATGTCCAAGCTTGATTTAAAGTGATGGAGAATCCACCACAACTCTTGCTTAGTTGTTCCAATGCTTTAGTTATTTTCATGGTCAAAAAAACCCTGTGCCTTTTTACTTGATTGCTTCCCATGAAGATATTGAATTTGGTTATTGTGTGGTCATTATTACTTCACAGGTCAATTACAGTCACATCTTGAACAAAATCCTGTGTCAAGACTAAGTCTAGACTTGTTTATGAAAAATGGTGAGAGTAATGCTTACCTACTTCACGGGTTGTTGTGAGGCGTTAGTTATTAATGTTTGTAAATCGCTTTGTGCTCACAGGACAGAAGATGTTATATAGTATAGTAAATATAAAGTATTATTATTTATCTAATAACTGAATGTTAGACTGAGACTTGGGCTACACACGATGCAAAGGTGAGTAAGAACCGCCATTTCCTGAAATTCTTCAGTGAACTATCTGGACCCTATATTTCACCATACAGGAATAAATAAGTCCTGCACACATACATATTGCTGAGTGATAGGGAGCAAACAGGGAATGGATGGAGCACTTGCTTCACGTAGCCCTGCTGCCCTGAAGTACTACCCAGCACAATTGAACTGATGTGGGGAGTGTCAATTTGCCGTTCGTATAGGGCTACAGCAAATTACTATTCCACCTGGTCAAGGGGGAAGGAGGGAGAGTACTGAGGCCTGGTCTACAGTAACCCCCCAATTCGAACTAAGGTACGCAACTTCAGCTACGTGAATAACGTAGCTGAAGTCGACGTACCTTAGTTCGAACTTACCGTGGTCCAGACGCGGCAGGCAGGCTCCCCCATCGACTCCGCTACTCCTCTTGCCGAGCAGGATTACCGGAGTCGACGGCGAGCACTTCCAGGTTCGATTTATCGCGTCCAGACAAGACGCGATAAATCGAACCCAGAAGTTCAATTGCCTGCCGCCGAACCAGCGCGTAAGTATAGACATACCCTGAGTCTCAGAGAGGTGTGTGAGGCACAGTGCCTCAGTTTACCTTACTTACCACCCTTTGCTGAGAGCTGTGCCTAAAACAAACAATCCATATTTAAATATGGCTAAATGTAAATGTTTACATCTAAGAACAAAGACTGTAGGCCATACTTACAGGATGAGAGACTATACAGTAACTCCTCACTTAAAGTCGTCCCGCTTAACATTGTTTCGTTGTTATGTTGCTGATCAATTAGGGAACATGCTCGTTTAAAGTTGTGTAATGCTCCCTTCTAACGTCGTTTGGCAGCCGCCTGCTTTGCCTACTGCTTGCAGGAAGAGCAGCCCGTTGCAGCTAGCTGCTGGGGGCTTGGAACCAGGGTGGACCAGCAGCCCCCGATCAATCAGCTCCCTGCTCCCCTAAGTTCCCTGTGAAGCAGCTGCCTGCAGTTCAGCTATGTCCCTCCCCCCACTGCCATGTGCTGCTCCTGCCCTCTGCCTTGGAGCTGCTCCCCGAGACTCCTGCTTGCTGTGCTGGGGGGGGAGGGAAGGAAGAGAGGGGCTAATGTCAGGGTGTCCCCCTCCCCTCTGCTCCTGCACCCCGCTTACCCCATCTTCCATAGAGCAGGGCTCAGGATGGAGGGAGCTTGCAGCAGCTGCGGTCTCAGCAAGCTGATCTAATTAACAAGGCAGTGTACTTAAGGGAAATGCGCATATCTCCCTCCATTCCTGATGCCTTGCAGAGTGAGAGAGTTAACCCGAGAGGGCTCAGCCAATTGCTAGTTCATCATTTAGCAGCAAAGGAAATATCCCACCCTCTGACTCCTCCACCTCAACCAAGCTTCACAATCATCATCACTGTGTACCAGTTTTAAATTATCAGAGGGGTAGCCGTGTTAGTCTGAATCTGTAAAAAGCAACAGAGGGTCCTGTGGCACCTTTGAGACTAACAGAAGTACTGGGAGCATAAGCTTTCGTGGGTAAGAACCTCACTTCTTCTTCAGACTTGCATCTGAAGAAGTGAGGTTCTTACCCACGAAAGCTTATGCTCCCAGTACTTCTGTTAGTCTCAAAGGTGCCACAGGACCCTCTGTTGCTTTTTACAGTATTAAATTGTTTGTTTAAAACTTATACTGTGTGTCTGTGTGTGTGTGTGTGTGTGTGTGTATATAGATAGATATAGATATAGATATAATATAGTCTTTTGTCTGGTGAAAAAAATTTTCCTGGAACCTAACCTCCTCATTTACATTAATTCTTATGGGGAAATTGGATTCGCTTAACATCGTTTCACTTAAAGTCCCATTTTTCAGGAACATAACTACAATGTTAAGTGAGGAGTTACTGTATTCTGGAAAGCAGAGACTCTGAAAAAGATTTGGGAGTCAGGGTGGATAATCAACTGATAATCTATGAGCTCACAGTGTGATGCTTTGGCAAAAGGGCTACTGTGATTCTGGGATGTATAAAGAGGGGAATCTCAAGTTGGAGTAGAGACATTATTTTATCTCCATATTTGGCACAGGTGTGAATGCTGCTGGAATACTGTGTCCAGTTCTGGTGTCCACAATTCAAGAAGGGTGTTGATAAATTGGAGAGGGTCCAGAGAAGAGCCATGAGAATGATTAAAGGATTTGAAAACATGTGGTATAGTGTTAAACTCAAAGAACTCAATCTATTTCATTTAACAAAGAGAAAATTAAGGGGTGACTTGAATGCAGTCTATAAGTACCTACACGGAGAACAAATATTTAATAATGGGCTCATCAATCTAGCAGAGAAAGGTATAACACGATCCAATGTCTGGAAGCTGAAGCTAGACAAATTCAGACTGGAAATAAAGCATATATTTTTGAAAGTGAGGGTAAGTAACCATTGAAACAATTTACCAAAGGTTGTACTGGAGTCTCCATCACTGACACTTTTAAAATCAAGATTGGAAGTTTTCCCAAAAAATATGCTCTAGGAATTATTTTGGGAAAAGTTCTATGGCCTGTGTTATACAGGAGGTCACATTAGATGATCACAGTGGTCCCTTCTGGTCTTGGAATCTATGAAAGAAAGGCATAATCTATTCTCAAATAAGTATCTAAGGAATCTGTTTTATTAAGTATTATGGGCCTTTCCCTCCACTCTTTTTTCATACTTTTAAATTTCACAGCAAAATTGTGACAAACTCACAAGCACATGGAAACTGGACTGATTGTGGGGGGAGGGAAGGAGCGGAGTCAATTGTACCGGGCTCTGAGTTCAGCGACCCCCACCCCCAAAATGTCTGTAACATCTGTGTAAACAAAGTGAAATGGGAGGGGGTAGGGCCCTAATTATCATGATGTAACAGCCCCAAATATCTCTCAATGGGCCTGAATGGAAATACAGAATTAAGCCTGAAACTAAACTGAATACACCTTAGGACACCTGCAATACTCCTGCTCAGCATGATTCTACATCACACGAATATGAGCTGTATATTCTTATAATGCAAAATCCCATCAAATAAAATTATATGTCAGTGTTTACTACAAAGTAATGCACATTATTCTAACTATGTGAAATCACGATAAATAGAATACTGAGCCGATGCATCTTAAGCATGCTATGTAAAATCTGAGCAAAAGTTTGACTCTGCCAATGTCAACTGAAGGACAGCATTAAATTTGTTCGTATCAAACTGAGTCTGAAAAAAATCAATATGATATCAATGTAAGGTTTTGCTAGTTTGAAACTAAGAGGAAATGAAATAATAAAAACATGTAACCATAAGACTCTCCAAACAGTCACTGATTTATCTGGATCCACATTTTCTTGTTAAAAAAAAGTCTGTTAAAATAAATACACTATTAAAAAAGGAAGCAACACTTTTTATTCTGTTTCTGTGACACATCATGCTTTGCTGGAAAATCTATGGTATAGCCCTTACATTAAAAAAAAAGAAGAAAAAAAAGGTATTTCGTACAGGCCTAATCACCCTAACATCCCATAGGAAGAATAATTTGGATAGTTTCCCCCGTATGAAGAAATGGATGAGAAAAGTATAGGAAAAATCTTTTTACTTTTATTGAACAAAACCACTGTAAATAAAGGCCGTGAACAAGCAAAGCAATTCAGTGCCTTTTTTAACTTTAAGTACTTAAGTAATCCCACTGACTTTAATTGAGTTACTCACATACAAGTTAGGCACCTGAGTAAGGATAAACTGGATTAAAAGTGCTACTAAATCATGTTAGCTAACACAGTCTACCTAACACTTCTAAAAGTCTAGTATAAATAAGGCAGTGTACTTTAAACATATGCTAGCTGGTCAATGGAGAATTCCACTGACTTCAATAGGCTTTGAATCAGGCCTTTTAGAGACATTGTGCACCTGTATCCTATTGAAGCAAATGTACAACAACTCCACACACTGGCCTATGTTGAAGTGGGGTGGATTTCATTTCCCCATCTCCTCCATACTCAACATGCATAGAGTCTGAATATTTAGAATTTATGTAGGTGGAGGATTGAATTTCACTCTAGAAATAACTTCTGAATAATCTTTTTAAAATTCTATAGACTCCTACTTGTGTCATCTCTATCAAATTCTGTAGGACTGTTTCATAAGACTCTGGACACTACATTTTTAAACGAACACTGCCAAGTTTCTTTCACTGTGACAATTGACCCATATTGTAAATCGTGTGTTGAGGATTCCTGCATATATATATTTAAATCAATCTATATCCAACACACATCATACTTTTTATGATAGGTGATGGCCCATATACAGTTTTTAGTGGGAGATGCAGTAAGTCTTCTTAATGTTATTATTCAGAAAAGATATATCCACATGTGTGTGTATAAATTATTTACTGTACTCCTGGAGATAAAAACACACAATGTGGGGTAACCTTCAAAGACTAACAGTGTTGACAAAATGTGTCCTTTTAACAAACCTCTTTTTCTCTTCAGGTCTCTTTAGCGAGAGAATAACTCTGTTATTTTAAAGAAGTTAATTGTAGCTAACACTGAAATGATAAATAAAAGATTTGACTTTCTAGAGGAGGCTATTTCTTCAACTGATAAAGGAGTAGCAATGCCTTTCACAGAATAATGAGATTAATTTTAAAAACAGGCTCAGCTTTGGACATTATGTCCAAAGGCAATGACATGATTTTTATTATTGTCTTGAAAGAAAATAAAGTCTTATTTTATGGAAAACAAAATGCATATCAGGAACATTAGGCAGTAGGCAATCCTCTGACTTTGGGGACTTAGCAAATGAAAGTTACTTTTAAAGTTGATGACTGAACTGCTACAGGGTACATTTTAAAAGGGTTTAGATACATGCCTCCTATTGATTTCATTGAGATTCATGCAGATAAAAACCTTGCACAAGTAGTCCAGGATTTTCTTGAGTTGATTGCTTTGGAAACTGTTTCACAGGCAAAGCTAAAACAAGATGAAGGACAAGGAGTACTTAACACAATTTTAGTTTTATGTACTACCTTGTACTTAAGAAGAACTGTGTTCTTAACACTGCTGAGATTTCCTTTGCAGTGAGTTCTTCCCTACCTTTTAATCTATTTAAATGTATACATTATAATAGGATGTTCTATCACATGATCACAGAGTTTTGCAGTGAAAGACATTTGGCATACACACAATGGAGCAGAGTTAAGGATGTTATGGGAAGCTTAATTCTGAATTTACTGACTTTAGTACAACAGAAGTTTAAACTTTAACTAGTGTTAACATAGGTTTTCCCCCATGTAATATAGTTTTATTTAAATATTGTACAGTATGTTGTAAAGTCCCAGCAAATGGAAGTGGCAAGCCTCTAAAACCTGACGGTGCTAAGAAAAGAGATAATTTATCTTTCCTGATGACATGAGCAATTGCTCTATGTTTAGAATTTCTCTCCTATAAGAAATGTAGAGCAAATACTAGGTTTTGCTCCACAACCTCAATCCAATGTCCTCTGGAGCAAATGAAAAGAATCCCATAGAAGTCAGTTGAATCAGACCCCATATAAGGTGAGCTCTGTGTTCCATTCAGAAATTGTCAAAAGATTTTTTGGAGAAGGTGTACAGGTAGCAATTACTATGGACTACAGCTACTGATATATTCCTGATTTTCTTCTTTTAAGCAAAAGAAGTGACCTTCTGAATGGTATTTAGTATACTATATACTTATGTCAAGTATCAGGGGGTAGCCGTGTTAGTCTGTATCTACAAAAACAACAAAGAGTCTGGTGGCACCTTAAAGACTAACAGATTTATTTGGGCATAAGCTTTCGTGAGTAAAAACCTCACTTCTTCGGATGCATCCGAAGAAGTGAGGTTTTTACTCACGAAAGCTTATGCCCAAATAAATCTGTTAGTCTTTAAGGTGCCACCAGACTCTTTGTTGTTTTTATATACTTATGAACGTTTTAGATGAACAGACATTTTAGATTAATATTAATATCATAACTCTAAAACAGATAGCTTTTTACATGTTATAAATGAATAAAGTATCTTCTGAGAAGTACTCTTTTCAGACCAGAGATATAGTTGTCCAATATATAAAGGCAGAACACTACCATTGGGCATATATATACAGATGGGATATAATGACTTTTACGCCGATCCTTGACTGAAATAGTAAAGAGTGCGAATTCCTTACCATTATTAAAATTTAAGTCTTCACTGCTGTATGTGTCAGACAAAATGAACCATTTTATAACTGCAGGTACTATTTTCTCTGATTCCTTTGTTTTCTCCTCCAAGACTTCTTAATGCTATTTTAATGATAACATTACATGTTATGTTCTTTTTTGCTGCAGTTTGCTGACATGAAGTTTTATCATATGTGATATAGAGGAAAACCACAAGAAAGCTATTTGAAATACCAATTTAAGACAGCAATAGGCTCATTCACTAAGTACTATTTATTTCATACCAGCTCTTGCCATTTTATCCCTGATTACTATTCATCTTTATCTCTCATCTTTCCGCTATTTTTATTTTTCCTCTGTCTTCCACAGCCATGGCTTCCTTTGGTTGCCACATATTTTTGAACTTAGTATAGTTCGGTTATATTTTTCTCCCTGTTAATATTTAGAGAGGAAAATATACAGGGTTGCATTACCTGCTCATCAGTATAGTGGGCTCTTAAAAGATTTGGGAATGTAGCTAGTAATAGTTTTAGCAGCATTAGAGCTAGGTGTAGACTTGGGCTGCCTAAGCCAGGGCAATAAGCCTTTTTCACAAGATCATCTTCTCCAGTCAGGCACCAGTTCTCAATGATGCACAATGGGATCTCATCACAAAAAAAAAAAAATCCTTATACTCATTATGTTAAATGGATTAAAATATGTGAATAAATGGTAAAGGGATCATTTTCACCCAAAGAACATAAGAACATAAGAAAGGCCGTACCGGGTCAGACCAAAGGTCCATCTAGCCCAGTATCCTGTCTACCGACAGTGGCCAATGCCAGGTGCCCCAGAGGGAGTGAACCTAACAGGCAATGATCAAGTGATCTCTCTCCTGCCATCCATCTCCATCCTCTGACAGACAGAGGCTAGGGACACCATTCCTTACCCGTCCTGGCTAATAGCCATTAATGGACTTAACCACCATTTTTAACCATTCCTTTTTAAAGGAAAAAAATTAAATATAACTGGTATAATAGGGATCACTTCCTTCTTATATTATAGGCTTTAAATACAAAGGCGGCCACAGTATTTAACTCCCCTACATTCCTGCTTGACTTTCACCTTCCCATCCCTTCTCTCCCCACATCTTCTGCTTTGGCCCTGCAGCCCCAACCTAAATTTAGCCACTTAGCTCAAGAAACTGAACTAGAGGCTTTAATTCAGCTCCTAGTTCTACTCCCCACAGCTGGTGGCCCTTCAAGCACTACTCAGTGCTGTTAGGAATGGAGGCAGCTTTCCTGGAGTCCTTCTGCAGCAGAAATGCTACCGATAGCACTTTTGACTGTACATGTTTTAGGCCAAGGGCTGTCTCCTGTACAGCACCCAACACAATGAGAATCTGATCCTTGACCGGGGCCTCTGGGTGTTACTGTAATATAAACAAACAATATACAAGGAAGGCAATCCTTCCTGGCTCACCTCATGTTCCCTTCATTCTGTATGGCTATTCGCTTTCCTGTGCCTCCTTCCTCAAATATTTACCCTTTTTATTTCTTATACAGCTGCATTGAATGGTACATTTGGGCATTTAGCTTCCTGTGGAACCTCAATACATTTAAACCCAAATATTTCAGTATTTGGATAAACCCAAATAGCATGGATAAGTTTGTGTTTTCATGGCCTTTTTGCCTTGGAGAAGAATTAATGGGACTAATATAATAAAACCTGGACATAAAGAATTTCAGAGGAAGGTAACCACATCCCCTATGAAATTAGTGAGCTTCCTTCTGAGTCCTTTTATTATTAAATATCTAAATTGTGATCGCAACCAAGAGGCCCCAATTGGGTTTTTAGCCTCATTGTGATGGGTACTGTACAAACATAGACAAGAGATAATTCCTTCCCCAAAGCGTTTACCTCTCGATCCTAGCCAAAGTGTGTGGGTCACTGGATATAGAATTCCTGAAGAGTGGGTGAGCAGGAATTACACACATTCCACCTAGTCTAGTTCTGAGAAAAGACAGCTGAAACCCACAGATGAGTCAGATTATGAGCAGATGCCGTAGATTACTTTAATGAGTTCATTTAGAAAACCAAGAAAAGGGGACTGTGTGGGTTGAGAAGGTTCTGTCCTGACTAAGAACAAAAGTAATGTACCAAATTTTATTAGGATGTGAGAAAAGACAGGAATTAGAAAGGATTTTTTCAGCAATAATGAGATATTTCATAATAACTTAAACTTAATAAACATTGATTCACACTGCTGCAGTACTGATAAGTACCTACATTATAGCTATTGTTTAAAAACTCTGCTAAGGTTTTGTAAAAATTGACAACTAGAAACTGGCAAAAAGGTTTTACTTAAAAAATGACAACCAGATGCTTTTTTAAAAACATGTAGTTATACCTGAATAAAACAGAACAAGAATTTTCATAAAGAAGTTTGAAATGCCTGCTATAATTTTGCACTAATCTATTGTAGCAACATTTGCCCTCTTGTTTTATAACTCCACTGATTAAAATCCACTCCAGCTTGCAAGACCAGATTCAATCCCTCCTCCTTCCTCATCCTACATTACCAGATAATGTCTAAAATATTTGCTGCTTCTTCCCACACAAGATTTCTAAAATCCAAACTTTTATCTGTTCATATCGCTAAAACTCTTATACAGTCTCTTATCAAGTGGAAGAAAAGAGCCTCCTAAATGACACAACGAATTAAATTCACCACCATGAGCAATCACTGAAAACTTTTGAACTTTGCCCAATTCCAAAATGTATTCATAAAACCCAACTTAATGAAGGGGTCAAGAAGTAGTTGTACTAGGAAAGCAGGACAGCCCCTTCCTGAATCACTCCTTCCCACCCCACCACCCACACATTGCCATGGTATTTGGCTAGACTGATATAGAAAAAGTGGGAAAAAAGACTACGTAGGTAGGAGTGTGGAAAATGTGGGCTGATATGAACAGCCTTGGATGCAAGGAATTTCTGCTAGTTTATGTCACTGCTGTTTATGTGAAGAGGTTCCAGTTCTTCTGGATCAGAGATAGCAAAGTCATATTGCCTCCACTCAACCACAGAACCTAGCACCTCTTGTTGTCAGGAGCAGTGGCGGCTCCAGGCACCAGCGCTCCAAGCGCGTGCATGGGGTGGCAAGCCATGGGGGGTGCCCTGCTGGTCCCTGCGAGGGCGGCAGTCAGGCGGGAAGTCCGTGGTCCCACGGATTCGGCGGCAATTCAGCGGCGGGTACGGTGAAGCTGCGGGACTGGCGGACCTCCCGCAGACATGCCGCCGAATCTGCGGGACCGGGGACCTCCCACAGGTGCGCCGCCGAAGGTAGCTTGCCTGCCATGCTTGGGGCGGCAAAAAAGCTAGAGCCGCCCTGTAGCAGGATGGTTACCCGCTCCTGCCCTGAGAGGTTTAAAACAGCCATGGAGGAGGGCTGTGAAAGGGCAAGATGCTTGGGCTGATTGGGAGGAAGCAGGCTCAGCTGGGGCCACGCCCCAATCAGGGCCCCACTGGCCCTATAAAGGCTTGAGCCAGGAGTTCAAGTAGACAGTCTCTCTCTGCGTTCAGAGTGAGAAGGGCCAGGCTGTAGGGGGCTTAACCAAGTGCCTAGAGTGGAGCATGGCTCGGGAAAGGCCAAGGGAGCCGGGGGAGCTCCAGCCTAGGAAAGTCCCAGGCTGCAGGTCTAGGGTAAGGCCAAAGGGGCACTTGGATTGCAGGAGGCAGCCCACGGGTAGGCAGAGGCAGCAGGTCCGAACCCCTTTGTCTGTGATGAGTGGCTGATACTGCAGTCTGCCTTAGTGAATGGGGCTAGATGGAGACTGGGCAGTAGCCAAGACTGAGGTGAAGTGGGGGTAGTGGGTGGAGGTTCCCCAGGGAGGGGAGACCCTAAGACTGAAGGGGGCAGCACCCCGGGTACAAGGGCACCGGGATCCAGGGAGGGACACGGGGGCCAGAGGACAGGCAGATCACTGGCCCGCAGAAGGTGCTCCGGAGCTGGACTGAGCTAATTCCTGGAAGTCACCAGCAGGAGGCGCCGCAGGGGTGAGTCTGCTCCTCTACAGGCCCCTGGTCAGGAGTTATCTTGTTGTGCAAGATGGCCTTATGAACCATCAGGAGCAACAAGCCAAGCATAAGACCTGAAACATAGGACCTCTCCTTCCAAGAATTTGTCCTATTCACAGAAGTTGTATTGGGAGCACAGAGAGCAATCAGGAGCAACATCTGCAACTCTGACTCTTGTCTCTCCTGGCTAGTAAAAAATAGTAGGGAACATCTGGGTCCCTCAGCATGTCAGAACAGTAAGCCTCAGTCCTCCTTTGACCATTGCAACTGGCTAATGTATTTGGGCCACTTTCCTCAGCCCCAGCTCCCCAATCATGGTTAGCTGTCCTGGGTTGGAGAAGTCCAAGGATTCTAGCTGGTCAGTGCTGCCTGGGCTACTCTGGGGGCTCTACTACCTAACCCAGCTGGAGTGATTTCAGCTGCCCACACCAGAGTCCCTTTGGTAGGCTGCTGCTCTCTCAAGTTTCCTAGCTCCGCTGCCACTCTGCATCATCTATCCCATTGAATGTGCTGCCGCTTTCACTTGTCTGTTCCTTCAGAAATGCTAGCAACCTTCTCTTTTTTAAACTCTAACTTACCTTTGAAAAAAAATAGTTTGTGTGGAGATATCATTGGACAATGCGCTTTGCAATATACTTTTAATTTCTGGTTTTTATTTTCTTTGCCTCTAAACTTTAGAATTCTTTAGAACTGTAGTGAAATTTGAGTTCACTATTCTCCCTTTCAAACTTATTCTGGAGTAAAAAAGAAAGTAGTCAGATTCTCATTCTCACTGCTGGATCATGAACATATTTAGGCAGTAGGATATTGCTTGAATTTTTTTGCTGCTTCATACTGGGTGCCATTCCCTCCTCCCCCTCTGTATTTTAACTTCTTCTTGAGCTAGTGACAAACTCCACTGCAGAAACAGTCTCAGGCTTAGGTCAAGAGGATTAGATCAAGCAGCACTTGCAGCTGTTCATCATAGTATTTCATCCAGACACTGAAATTCACTCCAGAGAATGTGTGTTTGTCTGCAAATGCTGTCTCTGAGACTTAGAAAGAAGTAGGAAACAAGTTAAGATTCTCAAATAGCAGCCACATAGGATGAAGTTTAAAGTCATTCCCAGGGTATAGATCCTGAACTTTTGAAATCAATGTGAATTTGCCATTGACAGCAGTGTTACAGGTTTTTGACATGTGATGTTGATAATTTGAGTTTTAATTGTTATAAATCTTTAACTTTTTGAATCTCAACACCTACAGTCATTAAATAATTATTGTCTACATAATTTCCTACAACTGTGAAAATGTAAATAGATAAAACTAGAAAAAATGCTTACACCAATAATTTTATGCAACTGTGAAAATTTTAATGGCTAAAAATGGGGGGAAATGCTTTAAAATTATCAATATTATCATTTGAGATTACTCAAAAAATAAAAATCAAATTCTGCCAAGCCTATATATAGCCTGCATTTTCAGTAAAATGAATACTCAAACCCTTTTCTTCAAACTTGATTTGTTTTGCGGATCTTATGTAGTTTAGGTAAAAAACAAAACAAGTTCGAAGACTGTATACTGTATTGTAATTTACTGCTTGGAAGGTTGTACAAAAATTCCAATGTCCATTATATATTATGTTATGGAGACATCAGTTCATCTCCTTAGTCAAGGTTTAGGTGAGTTTTGCATGTAAAGCAGGGATTCAATTTAAGTGGCATTACAACCCCATGCACCAAGTCACAAAACCACTCACTCGTGTGAGTGAAATTTTCAGTTCATGCACAAATCTGCACCAGTAGGTGAGTGAGCAGACACACTCCTCACACAGCTGAGACTCCTTTTGCAATTCCCAATGGAGCCAAGGAGAAGAGGGCACTGGGTAAAGAAACCTCTTCCTTCTCCAGCAACAGTAAGTGAACAGGCTGGGGTGGGAATTTACTTCAGTGGCATGTATGCAAGGGAACATCACAGTGTATTTTCCCCTTCTTTCCATTTATTGCCTATTTGTTGTTGTTCATGTCAGAAGGTAGGGGCCCAGAAGTGTATGTTTGCCCAGAGCCCAGTGGTGGCTTAATCTGACTCTGCAGATGAGCTTTACCTTTATGGTAGAAAGTAGAGATGGATGAAATTTTTTCAGCAAATACTTTTTTTGCCAAAGGATTTCCCTTATAACCTTTCACCCAATGATTGGGGTACTCTCCTGGGATGTGAGAAACCCAGGTTCAATTCCACCCTCTGCCTGAGGGGGAGAAGGGATCTGAATCTTCCACATTGCAAGAAATGGCCCTAGCCACTGGGCTAGGAGACAGTGTGGTATGAGTCTTTCTCAGTCTCTTCTGTTGAAGCTGTTCCATTTTGTATAAAACACTATAATAATTGGAGCAGGGACTTGAATTTGGATCTCTTTCATCCTAGGTGAGTACTCTAACCCTCAGGCTCTAGAGGCATTCTTACTCTTTCCCTGCTCCAATGATTATCCATTTTCATCATGAATGACTATGAATTGCCACTATGTAAATGACATTTTTATAAGACCAGTTTTTGTCTGAAATTGTTTTGCCATAAAAAATACCTGCCTGTGAAGTATGGCAGGTCTGTGATGCAAAATTTCATGGCTTCACTCCTCCTGAACCCGGGTGGACAAGATGGGCTGGACAGGTTTATGATATGGCAATTTGTATGTACTCTTATTCCTGTGTATTGTTTTTGGGCATCTATAGCATACTCCCCCTGCAGTGAATGCTGTGAACAAATATCAAGAATATGCACAACTGGCTTGTAATGTAGTGTACAAACCCCACACTAGAGAACAAGGGGTTAAGGAGAAGCTTTGGGCCCAGGAAAACCTGCCCAGCCACACCTGCAAAGCCTGCATAAGCTGGAGGCAGGGCTTAGAGGGGGTCACACGGTGGAAGGGAGAAGACCTGTGCTCTGAGTTCTTGGGAAGGAGCATCCCAGGAACTCTTGCAGCCTGAGGCTTGGAGATACTGGCCTGAACAAGCCTATAAAGGAAGGACTGGTGACTGCTGAAGGCCAGGAACTCTAATTTTATGTTCGTTTTTTTAATTTACCATACAGGAAGAGGGTAGAGTGGTAGGAAACGGTCAAGGAGGCATCTGCATAGAGTCCCAAGGTGACTATCTCAGTTGCTTGTCACTGGGCCCTGGATTGGAGCTCAATGGAGAGGGTGGGCCCAGGCTCCCCTACCAACTCCTGAAGAGGGGACAACAACCAAAGTCTGTCCCTTGGTGGAGAACTTAACTGGGGAAGAACCTGAAGGTACAAGGGACCAGACCCTAAAACCCCAACCCAAGGGGGAAGTCCTGACTCCTGAAGCCCTTGCTGATATCTGAAGATTTACACATAATGTACATTTTTATGTGTACCCTGAAGGGAGTGGACTCAAACAAGTGACCCAGCCAGAGGGGTGAGTCACTAAAAGGACAGACTCCCGCATTGCGGATCCATATTGAGAAAGGGGAACCTGCCATGACCAGCCTGAACACTTGACAGCACTGCCCATGCATGTTCCTCTGCACATGGCTAAATATATTTCATATTGTAAAATAAAAAATGTTGTGAGGTCTAAGCGGGTCCAAGATTTAGAGTTTTGTTTTTTTAAAAAAGCAAATCTTCTACCAAAAAACATAAAAATCAGTAGAAATGTTTCAATTTTTTAAAATCCCAACTTTTTTTTTTTTTTTAAAGACATGAATGTCTCCCTGAAATTTGAACCCAAACACTGGTATCTTAAACTGTGTAAGTGAAACTGCCATGCAACTAACAATAAATCAAAGTGAAATAATCATTGTCCAAATTCAGAGACAAAGTAAACTATATGAATAATAAATTCAGTTTAAAAAATTTTAATATTAATAATCTAAGTCGTAGTAACAAGTATTTATCATAGGTATTATTTATATTTATGATGACTATAGTTCAAATGGTCTAACACTTCATTATTATTTTTATAATTTTAGCACCTTGGAGCCCTATTCATGGACCATAGCCCATTGTGCTAGGTGGTATACAATCACACAACATAAAAATGGTCCCTGCCCCCAAAGCGTTTACAATCTAAAGTATAAGACAAGGACAACAGATGGACACAAGCAGATAGAAGTGTGGGGGAAAAGGGAAACAAATGAGACAGTATAGAGTATCATGATAGGCTTCGATTTCAGCACACCAGCAGCCAACCTTGTGAATTTTTTGGAGGCATCACAGAAAAGGAGAGTTTTCAGGAAGGTTTTGAAGCAGGAGCAACTCCCACACATGAGGAGCAGCATGGGAGAAAGTACAAAGGCACTTGTTTGAAAATTTAACAAGTGGGTGATGGAGGCTGACGTCCTGGGCTGATCAGAGGTGGGAGTCAACCTCTCAAAAGCAAATGAAAGATGCTCCATAGGATGGGGATAGGCCGTGAAGGGCCTTGAAAGTGAAGACATGTCACTTATGTTCTGATGCAATGGAGAAGGGGAAGCCAGTGGAAGGATGCAAAGAGAGGGATGCAAAGCAACGGGCTAGGAAAATGATCTTTGCAGTAGAATTCTGAATGGGAGAAGATTGCATTTGTCAAGGCCAGAGAAACAGACATTGCAGTAACTGAGACACTAGATGACAGCCTGGGTGAGAATTTAAGTTGTGTGGATGGATAGGAAAGGCCATATTTTAGAGATGTTACATAGAAAGAATCATCTGGATTGAGACATAGCCTGGCTGTGAGGATCTGGAGAGAGAGAAGAGGCAGTCAAAGATGATGCCCAGGCTATGATCCTGAATGACAGGTAGGGTGATGTTGTCCACGGTGATTGAGGAAGAAGGTAGCAGGGAAGATGTGGCTGAAGAGGTGGCAGCGGGAGGATTGAGAGCTCTGTTTTAGCCATGCTGAGCTTGACCTGACAGCTATACATCCACAAGGAGATGTCAGAGAGACAGGCCAGAGATTTTAGTTTGGTGGAGTACTGGTTCTGAGCTTTAGCTAGGACAAGGTCATTAGAGACTTTGGCAAGAGGAGTTTCAGTTGAGTGCAAGGGGCAGAGGCCAGAGTGGAGAGGATCTAGAATAAAATTGGAGGAGGGGACCTCAAGGCAGCATTTGTAAACAATCCATCAGCAGCAGGGGTTCTCAAACTGGGGGTCAGGACCTCTCAAGAGGTCGTAAGGTTATTACATGGGGCGTCACGAGCTGTCAGCCTCCACCCTAAACCATGCTTTGCATTCAGCATTTATAATGGTATTAAATATATTTAAGTGTTTTTAATTTATAAGGGGGTCACACTCAGAGGCTTGTTATGTGAAAGGGGTCACCAGTACAGAAGTTTGAGAACTAGAAAGGCAGCAGGGACAGTAGTTGGAGAGCCAAGGGTGAGACTAAAGAATGCTTGTGTTGTGAGGGGAAAGAGCAGAGGAGAATGAGGAGTTAAGAAGAGTATGGGAGGGGATGAGTGTGGGAGGTCAGGTGCTGGGATGGGATGGGATCACTGGTTGGAGAGGTTCAAGGAGAAACTTTTGGATCTCTAACAGGGAAGATGAAGGGGATTCTAGGGGTGGAAGGGAAGCCAAGATGAGGGGAGTGGGAAGGTCACATCATATTTTGTGAATTTTCTCTTGGAAGAAATCAGTGAGATCCAGTACACAGAGAAGTGGAGGAAGGAGGAGGGGAGGTTTTGAGGTGGGAGTCAAAGCTGATGAATGGGCAGCTGGGATTGCAGGAGTGAGATTTAGCTAAATTGAAGTCAAGTTGTTCAGTAAGGAAGATAGCAGAACTGAAAGGAGGGAATGAATTTGTAGAGGAGGAAGTCAGGCTGGTCACAGGGTTTCCACAGCAAGATAAGGAGCACTGGAAGCAGTTGTTGGGATTGAACCAGAGGTGGGGACTGGCAGGGTGGACCTTGTGATGAGAAGGGAAAATGAGTTTCTGTACAAACAGTTTTGCCATTTCTGAGAAGGAAACCAGTGAAAAATAAGTGGACAAAGAGTGGTAGGAATGGGGTAGGGAATGGGTAGAGCCTTGATGCCAACTCTCCCAACATGCTGAAAGGGTGGGAGTCGTAGTTTACTGCTAATATACCCCAGCAGGAAATTATTCTCAACTTTCCTTGGGAAGAAGGGAGAAGCAGAGAGGGAACTGTTTCTCAGATAGGTGTCTGAGGCACAATGCTTCCTGGGTCTAGAGGTGGGGTGGTGCAATTCAGGCACAATCCTGATCAAGAGATGGTGCCTAAAGACCATATAAGCCCACAGAATGTTTGTTTGGAATATATAATGTATTACACACACATCTATTTAACCTGATAGCGTCCTCTTTAATAATATAGGATGTGTTCTATTGCTAAAGTAGCTTATAGGGAAAAAACATTTTTAATCTTACCAACATGCTGCGTGAGCTGTAGTTTGTTCTGGTTTACGCATCATCAATAGAAATGTAAAGTACATTTTAATTGAAGAATCCTCATCATAGGTAGTGGATGGCATGTGATGTGTGAAACAGAAAGAACCCAGTTTGAACTTGTAGTGTAGATTGTTAGATAAAAGGCAGTTAAATAAAGTCTCTGCTTCACTTGTAAACTGAGCAGATTTAATCTGGAAGTCACAGAGGGAAAATAAATGTGGTACATGATGGATGTCATTTTTATAGTGTCATTTTCTCTGACCAGAGTTACACTATAACAGTTCCACTGATGAGATATGGGCGCCACAGGATCCTCGTGTCTTATAGAATGTTAACTGCAAACCCCCATCCTTAAAAAACTCCCAAACCCAACAGCAATAACACACGCAACAATCAACATTAACATAATTTAAACCCACATCAAGAAGAAACTAAAGAGCTACAGCCGGCATTGCTACGTTAATAAGTTCCTTTGTTTCTATTTCCAGGTGGTCTGAATTCAGTTTGAGTTACTAGAAAGTAAAAGTATTTATAAAATGCAGTGGTACCCACGAAGTGGTATTATTATCCACTTAGTGTTATTCCAGTATCAGGTAGAATGATCTCCCTTTTAATGAGAAGAGAGGAAGAACGTTGGAACCTGAAATGTTGAGTGTGGGGAGTGGCAACTGGAGACAGTATGTTTGCCACAGAAAGACCACCTTAATGAAATAGAGAACAAGTGAGTGAGGAAATGGTTCTAGGAGGCAGAGTATAGCATGAGACAAGAAAAACAGTGAAAGGAAAGTAAAAATGAGTCGAAGAAGGGAAAGAGCAAAATAAAGAACACTAAAAACAGAAACCAAGTGAGAGCAAAGAATGTGGCAGGGAAAAAACAAAGAAATCCAGCTGAAGAGAGGCAGTATGTGAGCACCTAGATATCACTGAGTGCACCAAGGGTAAATTTAAAATTTATTACAAGCATCTGTGTGGTCCCAAGCACCACAGTACCTGAAACCATGCTAAGATGTTTCCTTCCATTCTTACTACACCCAAAAAACATGTCAGTAGTACCTCATGACTGAAGGTTTTGAAAGCCATAAATCTGAATGCCTCCTCCATCTATTGCAACATCAATAACTGACAGGTTTCAGAGTGGTAGCCGTGTTAGGCTGTATCAGCCCCACAGTGGGCTGTAGCCCATGAAAGCTTATGCTCAAATAAATTTGTTAGTCTCTAAGGTGCCACAAGGACTCCTCATTCTATCAACAACTGAGAATTACTATTTACTGAAGTCTAAAGCATTAAAAAACTTCTGATGTGCAAAATGGCCTTATCACTTCCCTTTTCTGGAAAAGATCATTGAAATGTAATGAGGACAGTAGTATCAAGAGATGAATTCTAAAACAAGAGCTGGGTGTTCAAGGGCTGCAGGCAGCTTGGACTTGCTTTGGAAGGCATTTGTATTCCCCCCTGCCCCAGTAGTGGATCTAAGCATTTCCCTGATATTCACAAGGATGTGGATCCAATTGGAAGATAATTGAGTGGCTGTAATGAATTTTTGACTGGGACACTGGATGAAATTCAGGGAGGGAAGATGGCGCAGTTAGTCTCTCCTGCATTGTCACAACTACAGTAGCTTCAGAGAAACACTCTTGGCTCAGACTGATCTTTGCGGATGAGCAAATTGAGATTTCCTCATAACAAGAAACAGTTGGTTTTGAAGTCAGTTGGAGTAAATGTGTTAATCGAATCCTCTACCGGGGACAGTTCTGTGCAGAATAGTAGCTTTTTTAAAAGGTTAGAGAAGGTGAGTTTATTGTACAACATTTTCCCACTCTTCTGGCATTTGCTGTGGTAGCAATATGGGGTGCTGTCTTCTTGCCTCGAACTGTTCCTTACGCCTCTGGAGAAATTCTGTATAACACATTGCAGAGGAAATGTAGTTATGTAACAGAATGTCACCTTAAAGAACATTATTATAGAAGAAATATTGGAGAATTTTTATACTGTATGGAAAAAAAAGTTTGGGATATTGTACCCAAGATTCTACTAGGTGTAGCATGTGTGCTGAGGGGTTACAAGGGAGCCAATTGTGGCTGTGAGAGCCTGGGGCCAGTTTTATGCAGGTTGACAGTCACCCCCACAGAATCATCTACTAGCCAAGAATTGCTGGAGTTCATCATGGAGTTCATCATGCTCTGGTGACACTTCCTCCTCACCCCACCTCATCCATGCCAGGGAGCATCAGGATGGCAGGTATCAGGGCTAGCTGCATTGGCGCCACACCTCAGCTAGAAAGATCTGTTTATCTTCAGGGTTCTTTGCACCATCAGGTTAGACAAGAGATTCTGGCTCTTTGAATTCACATAATCTAAACTGTATTTTGCCCTCTAAGGATGTTATTACTGGTGAAATTGAAAACACAGCATGAATTACAAACTTATTGTAACTGTGGAGTGTACTTCATTTTGTAAACATATTGGCATACAAGGATGAGAAATAGTTCAAGCAGAGTCAGCTGTTAGTTATTGAGGCCTTCATAAAGGAATTTGGACTCTGAATACACAGGAGAGACCAGCAACCTATGCTTCCCACTGCTTGCTTGGCTGAGCGCTACCTGCCCTTGAACAGCATCCGGGTTGCTAACCCACTTTTCAATTCTTTTAGTAGAAATAGAACAAAACTCATGATGAAAAACCTTAACTCTAGTGAAGTTATTATTCTGAGTGATGCCCAAGGTAGTGCTCCAATAAAGAAAGATCATTTTAGGGTTTTATTAAAAAAATAAAATTAAAGGAAATTTCAAAATGAAAAGTCACTTTGAATTGAAACTTTTCATTTTGAAAATGTCCAACTGAATCATTTTGATTTTTAAGGTTTTTTTCCCCCAACTGAAACAATTTGGTGAAATTGACACAAATTCACAAAGTGTTTAGTTACCTAATCTTGATTTTTCTCTGGAAAAAAAAGTCAAAAAATTTTGCTCAGCTCTGCATTGGATATCAAACTCTGTCATGCCTTTTGACACAAGAGTAGGAGAACCTGAATGCACAGCTGTGTTATATCAAGGGCCAGCTTAGTCAAAATTTTAGAGCTAGTTTGTCTCTTCTCACCAAAATTCTTGCTCTCTTTTCCAGAGTCAAGTTCCATGGAAGCCCTTTATTTTCCAACACAAGGGAACTCTGCATGGGCCAGGTAAATCCTACAGAAGGACAAAGTGACTGCTCAGAACCCTAGAGGCTAAGTAGTAGGTGGAGAACACACGCAACGGAGTTCCCATCACCTCTGTTGGACTTCACAGCTCCTTACTTCTGCTTCTCTCATACAGCAGCCCAGAAGCTAGTACTGCCTGGAGGAAACAGGAGTGCCCATGATGCTGCTTGCATGGAGGTGGCGGCGGCAGGCAGGAATATACCTGAAACTATCTGCCAGAGCAGCTGCTTGGGGGCGGGGTGGAGATGGGAGTGGTTGGATGGATGTTCCAGAAGCTCTGCTGCCCTTTGCTAACTTTTCTCTGTATTTTTGGCTTAACTGGCCTTTTTGCCATCTAAACAGACCCTGCTTGACAGGAGGTAGAAGTTATTTGTTCCCCTTGCTGTCTCCCAGCAGTCTGTCAGTTGAAGATGCCCCAGCCCTCATGCAAGATGTCAGGTACAGCACCGCCTCTTTCCACACTTAACTCTTCTATATCTCCCTTTCTCATGTATGGGTGGGAGGGAGCACAAGAAAAAAGGTACATTTTGGTTCTTTCCTCTAATCGGCAACTGTCATTGGAACCATATAGATACTCCTGTGTCATTTTCAACTCTAGCTACTTAAATTAAAAAAGTAAAGCAGTGGCCTCACCGTTTATACTCTCAATCACGCTTTGCAAGTGCAGCTGTTTGTTTATATTTTGTAAATAAAATTTCACTTTCATTTTAAAATGTTACTCTAATAGATTTTTTTAAAAACTCTGATGAAGCGGGTGTGGGTTGCTTTCAGATAATGTTGTGGGGAACAGAGCAGAGAAAATAAGCAGTAAACTGGCAGTTATGCTGGTCCATTGTACAGGTAATTTACCCTCACTTGTCTCCTTCACTAAAGCCCAGAGAATTGAACTGTTCCTGACTAATTTAAGCACAATGGTTCAATATATCCACACTAGTCATGTTTACTCATGTTCTGAACCATTGCCGTTTTGCCCCACATCCATACTAATCCTGCTCTAAACCATTGCAATTGCAAAGCTTTGTGGGTAGCTAACCCGCAGCCCCCAGCAGATTTCAAAAGCAATGAATTCTGGGGGTGTTCAGAAGGACTGTGGTGCACACTGGACCAGTAGCAGGAGGACTGTCTGAACTATTTTAGTATTGGCTGCACTAGCACAAAAGCAAGTTCAACCTAAACTGGTATATAGTCCTGCTGAGAGCAAGTATAATCCAAGTGGTATTTGGCAGGAGTGCAAGCCATTTGGTGCACTTTACTGTGAGGCTGTGAGTTGTTTTACAAGCACTTTAAGAGATCTGCATGGTTCTGAGCTTGGTAAATTTCTCTAGTGTAGACAAGGTCTGAGAGTGGAGATGGGGAGGAGCAAACTGACAGAGTTATTACCATTTTGGGGAGACGAGTGCCAAAAGTGGAGGGAGCAGAGAGCCCAGAGGGAGGAGCAGCAGCTGCTGAAACACATGTAATTTCTAGATTGCATAGGAGGAAGCCAGATTATGACCTTTGATCCTCTTCAGCAGCAGTGGTGGCAGCATGCTAAGGGCCCAGCTGCAGAACTGTTACTCGTGTTGTTCACTAAACAGTTTAGCACTGCCCAAAAATTGGATTGAAAGAACAGTTGAGTAGACAGAGGAAAAAAGTACACTAAAATAGACAGGTGAAGAAAAAAGGAAAAGAGGAGTAGAGGAAAGTAGAGTGGATTGAAAACAAACAACCCAAGGGAGATATACCAAGGAAACTTTTTAAATATTGAAAAGCTAATACCAAGACACCTTTGGATAATGTGAATACATGTGATTCTTGCAGAGGAATCAGCTTTTGAGGGGAGCTCCCACGTCCCTAGTCCGACACTGTTCCATCACTTTCAATCCCTACATCATAGTCTCCTTCTAGCCTGTGATCCACTGCTCCCGATTTGCTGTATTCCTCTTTATACCCCTTTCCTAAGCTATAGACTGGGCCCTAATATCACCTGCCCTGCAGTTTGTTTGTCCACTGTACCCTAATCCTTAAATTCATTCCTATAGGAAAGAGGTTAGGCCATCTAGTCCTTTCCTCTACTAGTACATGTAATATATATTCTCTATAATGCATTATACAGAATTATCTCTAGGGCTTTATCCAGTCTATTTTTAAAATACATTTATTTAGGTTGCAAAGTCAAGTTAGGAAATGGCACTTTTACAGTTGTCCAGGCACTTTAATTCTGCTGCCTTGTGCAGCCAGCCTGTGCACTGAATGAGGTCCAGTGGGGAAAAAAAACAGTATGTCATCATGTAATTGAAGACTATGATAATGGATATACACAAGGGAGATGAATGAAGCTTGCATGGGCAACCATAAATCTGGTATTTAAAATTTTTGTGAGTACTTATCTTTGCAACTAAAACAACGTTTTTTGCATGTAATTTCTTAGGCCTTGGCTACACTTACCAGCTAGTTCGACAGCTGGAAATCGAAGTTCTGAGTTCGACTTATCGCGTCTAGTCTGGACGCGATAAGTCGAACCCGGAAGTGCTTGCCGTCGACTGCGGTACTCCAGCTCGGCGAGAGGAGTACCGCGGAGTCGACGGGGGAGCCTGCCTGCCCAGTGTGGACCAAGGTAAGTTCGAACTAAGGTACTTCGACTTCAGCTACGTTATTCACGTAGCTGAAGTTGCGTACCTTAGTTCGAATTAGGGGGGTAGTGTAGACCAAGCCTTAGGGTTCCCCCTCCCTCTCAGAAAAACAAATTTCTTGTATACAATGATAACAAACCCAGATTTTATGCATCACCAGCAGAGTTAGGAAACTGAACCTTCAACACTGTAGAACAGACACCATACGAGCTATAGGCATAACTATGACAGCTGGCAGCCAGCAAAGACTTATCCCCAAGGTGGAGGAGGAAAGAGATGGGACACTGACACCACATGCTGGGACTGTAGAGTTTATGGAAGATGCTTGGCCCAGCTCTCTCTCCCTATTCTCTGGGATTTTGAGAAACTCCTGTCCCAGATGGGGCTTCCAGAATGGGGATGGGTTTCTGGGGCCATGCACCAGGTATGGCGATGAAGTTGCACGTTGGGGTGGGGTTCCCAGCCTGGACTGGCTATCTTCACCTCCTACTGCTACAATTGCTCTGGCAGCTCATAGTACTTCCCAGTGCAGCATGTGCAGGTGCTCATATGGCAGAGGCTGGAGGACTTTTCCCTGTTGAATTTTAAAGACTAGCTGCAAATAACAGAGGTGTTAAGAGTTTCTCTTTAAAAAAAAATTAAAAAATAAAAATAAAATTCTTCTATGATGGAAGGTGTTAGGCAATCTAATTAGAAAGGTCTCTATAAGCTCCTAGACTTTCTTAGGACCACTATTTCACACTCACAGTAAGTTTTCTAGACCTGGTTGAATGTTTTCTATTTGAACGTTTTTCCATCTCAGAATGCCTTTTTGACAAAATTGAAACTTTCTGCAGTAATGTGTTGATTTTGACAAAATTTCATTTTGAAAAAAAAAATCAAAATGAAGCATTTCAATAAGATCTGTTTTGGCCTATCAGAATGGAATGCTTCCATTTTTTGTTTTGAAATGACTTTCAAAATTTGATATTATCAATGATTACAGTATAAAATAAAATATGGAAATCAGAACAAACATGTTTCAAGTTCACTGAAATGGAACATTTCAATTTACAAAAAATTCTCAAATTTTGTTTTGTAGAAAATATCAATGTTTTGTTGTTATTCGGAGTTGGAATGAAAAATTTTGCAATCGTAAAATTTCCCATGAAATGAAAATTCTAGTTCCCACACAGCTAGCTTTCCCTATTTTTTGGTACAAATTAAATTTCCTTTTCTTAAATTTCATCCCATTAGCCCACTTGCCTCTCAGGGCTCAAAGTGAAGAAGCAGGGAGGGTGAAGGTAGGAAGGGGGCAGCCACCTGGGAAAGGAGTACACCAAATGGGATGTGAGTAGTGTTTCACTATTATTCCCTGTTTGCCATTTCATTTGGTGAGGAAAGTAAGACTTCAGCAGGGAGTTTACTGTATTTCTGCCTGCACAAAGGATCTGTCCTCTGTCACAGTACCAGGCATGCTAATGTTTAAACTAGAGCCTTCTGCATGTATTTCTACATTTTTATTACTCAATTGATGTCCTAGATGCAGACCACAATTTAATGCACTTTCATCAGTAAGTGTTGACAGTTGTTCTTTTGGTAAAACTGAAGGATGCTATCAGAATATCTATCATGTGTAGCACTCAGAAGTACAGCAAAAATTTATTCCTCTTAACACTTAACAGATGAGGAGATAGAAATGTTAAAAATGTTTCTGCATTGGAAGCATCAAAGCAAAACAACCTAAGCCTTCCATCCCCCCAAAAACCAAACCAAACAAATAGGGTCAAATTCTGCTCTGAAAATCTACTACTTAAAATCTTGAATAACCCTTGGAATCACATTGTCCTTTTCAACCCTCTTCGCCACGCTCCTATTTACAACTTTTGCTTGACATATTTGGCTAAGTTTTAGTAGTTCTGCTTTTCAGGCAGGGGCTGAGAGCACAATTTGGTCCCATTTGTCTATCTACAGCAGTGGTCTCAAACACGCGGCCCGTGGGGCTATTTTCTGCAGCCCGCAAGCCCCTCGCAGCCCCCCCACCCTCCCCCAGTGTTTACCTAGAGCGGCTCCTGCCAGACGTGCACCAGGGGCAGGGCAGGCTCTCTGCCTGCCTGCCCTGCCCCCACAATGCTCCGGGAAGAGGCTGGATCGTGGGGAAGGGAAGGCAGAGGGGCTGTGTGTTGCTTCAGGCACCGCCCCCAGCAGCTCCAATTGGCCAGGAACAGGGAACTGCGGCCAATGGGAGCTGCTGGGGGCGGTGCCTGAAGCAACACACAGTCCCTCTGCACCCTCTTCCCCATGTTCCAGGATGGCAGGAGAATCTTCCTTGGTGAAAGATATGGATCTCTTTTTTTCCCAAGCATGAAATTTGACATCCTCCTCCAAGTTTTGCATTAGGAAATGTGCTGGAAAAGTTTAAAGGAAAAGAGTGAGATACTTCAAGGTCTCGGTGAGAGTCCAGATGAGTTGGAGGGGTGCTTTGTACCGATGAGAATGGTATTAGGAAATTAAGCACTACAAAATTACAATTAAAGCAGCAATATAGATTACTAGGATACTGTTTCTGAATGTGGGTGAGAAAGTGAATGGAGACAGTTCTCTATACAGCTATTTTTACTGAGATTATGCTGCATTTATGCACTCCTTTTGGAAAAAAATCATTTTTGATACACTTAAGAGCAGTAAAGGATAAGATCCTGACTGTAGCACCTAGCTTGTACAGCAGATCAACAAAATACAGAGGTTTTTTTCCATTGCCTTACTCTGAACACAAATCTAAAAGCAAACCAGACAATAGTAAGGTAAAAGGGGACTTTCCTCAAATGGTGAGCTAAATATTGATCAACAACTAAAGATGAAAAGTAACTGTCAGATCTACCTGTGTTGTTTTGATATAGACCAGTGAGAAGAAATTGTGTCATTAGTTATTCATTAAACATTATACTTCATATGCTGTGCACACCTTACTACTTAGTTTTGAAATTCTTCTAAAAAATAAAGAAAATTTAAGTTTTAGCTGTAGAAAATATTATAAAAAGTGACTGACAAAGAGGTCTAAAACAAGACCATTGTTCAGTAGAGGTAATGAAGGTTGTATCAACAACAGTGATGGTGAAAGCTTGCCAGGCAAGTCAAACAGCCAACCAAAGAAGACCTTTTGAGAAATGGCATGACTGAGACTTGATCTGCACTACAGACTTATGTCAGTATAACTACGTCACTCAGGGGTGTGAAAAATCCACATCCCTGAGTGATGCAGGTGTACTGACCTAACCCTTGGTGTAGACAGCACTATGTCGACAGAAGGGCTTCTCTTGTTGACATAGCTACCGCCTCTAGGGGAGGTGGAATACTTATGCCGATGGGAGAAGTGCAAGCACTACAGCAGCACAGCTGCATTGGTGCAGATGTGCTGTTTCAGCATTGTAAATGTAGACAAGCCCTAAGGAGAACTTCTTTCCTCTCCCATTAGGATTCTAGAAGGTGTTTACATTGGTCACTCAGAAAGCAGCAAACTGAAAGTTCAAATGATGCCCTCAACTTGTTTCTTCCTTAATGATGTTCTAGCTTTGAATTTAGTCTATTTTTAGAAAATGATTATCAAGTAAATATGGCAAGGTAAGTCTCATTAAAATCACTGTTAAAATATTAAACTATAAAGCCTACTGCACAAAACTAAGTTAAAGACTAATCTGGTACAATAAAGTTGACTAGCCATGCTTTGAAAAAAATGGAGGTAGAAAATTGACACATTATCACTTTTCAGTTCCAATGATCTCCTTTGATAACCTGGTGCGTCTTTCATTATGCATTGTGTTGGCAGAGTAAGGCAATGAAATAACTCTGAATCTGGTTCTGTTCTGCTCTTTCAACTATGGAACATGGAAGCATAAAAATGCAGCTTATCAGTTTCATATGCTTAGTAGGAACCGCCACTGATGTCTATTTAAATCTACTTACACTAGTGGAATGTACTCATTTCAAGCTTTATTTCAGCTAATGCCATGGTTTCAGAAGTCTTGTTATTTGCCACAGGGCAAGGGAAAACTCAAACGTAGCTTTAAGGAACCCTGGTCTTAACGTCTACTATAGCCACAAGCAGACAGTAATTTCTATGCTTGTTGTACTAAAAGTTTTTGATATAAATGTCATCCAGTTACAGTGGAACATTTTGGTTGAATGGCCTGAAACTGAAGCATGGGGAGACATAATATCTCAAACAGGGTCTTGGTGAGTGAAATTCCCTGGGATGCAGTGGAAGGCCTTTCATCACTCTTAACTCCAGTGGTAAGGTGATCCAGGAGCATATGTGTCTACACTGCTGTGTAGTGTAGTGTGAGGATGGGATCTGTGAAAGCCCCAAATAGACTGGAATGGGGATAATGGTCTTTGGGGGTAGAATGGGGGAAGAGACAAGTGGATCTTAGACTATGTACATCCAGTGCTTGGGAACAAACCAGAAAAAAAGCTACAAAAGGGTAATGTTGCATCAATGTGACAGCTGAGCAAATTGTTTTTGGCCAATAGCTGGTTGGCCAAAAAAATGCATTTGGGGCACCAAAACTATTTGTGGGTTCAACTAATAGTTTTGGCTGGTGGGAGGGGAGAACCTGGAAACAAAAGTTTCAAAAATGTCAAGATAAACAGTTTTGAAATGTCATATTTGAAACATTTCATTTGACCTGAATGAAATTTATTTGGTTTGATGAGAAAAACTGAAGAAAAAAAGTTTTTGTTTGAGGGATGACTGAAATTTTGGAGGGATTTTTCAGTTCAGCCACCAAACTGAAGATATGCACAAATTGGAGAAAGTCCAGAGAAGAGCAACAAAATGATTAAAGATCTAGAAAACATGACCTATGAAGGAAGATTGATAAAGGGTTTGTTTAGTCTGGAGAAGAGAAGACTGGGGGGGGGGGGGCATGATAACAATTTTCAAGTACATAAAAGGTACACAAGGAGGAGGGAGAAAAGTACACAAGGTGGAGGGAGAAAAAGTATTCTCCTTAACCTCTGAGGATAGGACAAGAAGCTATGGGCTTAAATTGCAGCAAGGGTGGTTTAGGTTGGACATTAGGAAAAACTTCCTGCCCGGGTGGTTAAGCACTGGAATATATTGCCCAGGGAGATTGTCTAACTTGCTCTTAAAAATCTCCAATGATAGAGATTCCACAAACACCTGTCAAAGATGGTCTAAATAATACTTAATCCTGCTACGAGTGCAGGGACTGGACTAGACGACCTCTCAAGGTCCCCTCCAGTTCTATGATTCTATGAATAAAGTCAATTATTCACTCAGCCGTAATCCCTGTGATAAACACCCCTGATTTAGGAGGTGGTGGAATATTTTATTCCCTCAAGATCCCTGAATTACTCCAGCATTACATGGCCACAAATGAGGCCTGATCTTTGGCACAAGCCACCAGTGGCTCTCATGGTTCAGCACAAGCTGTGCGACTCATGGACCTGCCCTGTCTCCACCTCTGATCTCACTGCTGAAGGGAGAGAAGATGTTTGCTGCATTTGTTGGATACGGTCCTTCCGCTGATAAATATGAAGAGGAGAAAAGACTATAATGTCCTATATCAGCCTATTAGTCTGATGTGGGCCAATATGTCATTATTACAACAGTCTCCAGGGGCCTCATTTCAGACGGGTGCCCATCACATCAAGTGCTGTAGAAACACATGGAAAGAGATGGTCCTGCCCAAAAGACCACACAATTTTACTGAAACAATGAGAATGAAGGAAACAGGGACTGAAGCACCTGGTTACATAGACTAGCTATGTACAGAATTAGATTGAGAGTTTTATTTTTGGTTATATGTAAAATATAAATAGAAAAATATTGATTTCAATAATTCTCACTGGCCTAACCTTTAATAGGAAAGCAGATGTGAATATTTTGAGAGCTGTCTGATAAGAGACAAGTCAGATAAGTTTATAGAAATAGGTCATGACAAACCAAATAGACTTCTTTAATATAATTGCCAATTTAATAGTCAGAGGGGACATGATGGCTATATTACAGTATATTTGAATTTCAGTAAGAGATGCCGTAGAGCACTATATAAAAATCTTATCAAGAAATTGGATAAAGGTCAAATAAAAAAAAATACAATGACAGAGTAAAAACTGGCTAACCGGAACACCTGTGGGCTTTAATAGTAAGATCTCCAAGGGGGAACAGTGACAATATCAACTTAGGTGCCATATGGATTATTATTTAGACTATACATATGCAGTCAATATATATATTGCATTTTACATCATGAACAATAATATATTATGCTACTCTACATAGTTAGCACCAGATTTTGGCTCCTCTTGTGTGGGTGTACAAGTAGGAGGAAGACACTGGCAACCCACTCTATTGATTCCTTTTTGGCATGCAGAGAATCCTGCATGTTGTTCTGTGAGCCAGGGAGAACCAGGGAGGTGTGTTTGGTACAGTCGGCAGAGCTAGTAACCAGAAAGAGGATGGAACAAGGGCAATGGTCAAGACTGTCTTGTACACTAGCTGAAGGTCTAGGCTGGAGGAAGCGTACATTGCACCCCGTTAAGGGGTGTAGCAGTTGCCACTTTTCCATGCACTCCTTCTGCAAGCTGCATTCTATGGGGTTTAGTGGGTGGTATTGCTGAAGTCATACTCTGTCCTTTTAAGATTTTAAACTGTGCAATCTTAATGTTCCATTAAACCTAGAGTTTGATATTTTGTGAAGTTTTCTTTAAAACAAAAAGATTTTTGAAGTTAGGACTTAAATGGGCCCAACTAAGCCCAAAGTTCACACTTCAGGGGACTCATTGTCAACACTAGACTCTTTTGTTGGAGGTAGCAACGGCAGGAGCACTAGTGTAGACAGACCACTGGGAGCCGCCAAGGTTTTAATGAGCATGTTGTCTACACAGTGGTTATAATTAGACATGCCAAACCCATGAAAAAAATGCAGATTTGGGCTTGTTTTTGGTGTAATTGGCTTGTGAGTTGCTTGTAGGCTAGTTTTTGGCTTGTAGCTTGTTCTAGCTTGTGGCTTCTTTTTTTTGATTGGCTCCCGGCAAGCAGGGGCAAGCAGGGACAAGGGGCAAGCAGGGCCAGAGGGTGCGGAGGAAGAGAGTCAGGGGTGCACAGCGGGCCCACCACAGTCCCAGACTGCACACCATGGTGATCTAGTCACATACAGTGTTGAGGTTCTTAGGGATTGGCTTGCTTTGGCCTTGTTTTGAAATGGGATTTGCTTGATTTTTGGCTTATTGTGAAAGTTGGGGCGCTTATTTACCACGTGAAAGTTGGCAACTGTTGTTACAATGCCAGAAATCTGTCTACACTAGTACTCCCACCAGTGGAACTGCACTGATTGTAGCAATTATGGGTAATTTAAAGAAAATACTCTAGCGTGGACAGCTAGTCAGATGAATGTTTTGGATGAGTGGTCGGGGGGGAGGAGGAGGAGAAGGTGACATGGCAGAGAATTCCAGCTTATCTTGTCGATAGTATTAGGATTCAGATAATAAACAAATGGTCCAAATGTTGAAGTCTCACAAATGTAAATTTATGCATGTAAATTTATGCATATAAATTTATGCGCTCATCATTAAATGCAAGCCACAGTGCATCCAGGGCCCTACAATTCTTACTGGTGTGGCTACTTCAATGTAGTTACATCCATGTCTACAGTAAGGGTTTGTACTGGTAGAACTACATTGCTATAGTTATGCTGCTGTGAATTTTTGAAAGTTTTCCTAGTGTGGCTGGCTCCAAATTGAGCTGACACTGGCTAACAAATGCATACCATTGAGTGGGTTATTGCTTACAGGAAGAATGGCACTTTCTTTAGCCAGCTCCAGCTGGCATCTTGCCTCACCATAGAGCACCTCTTCCCAACTGCAAAGAGTTCCATAATTAGGAGATAGTAAGTTCATAACCCTTTAAAGTACAAAAATTAAATGGTTATATTGGATTGATAAGAGGAAACTGCTGAGGTCAGCAAGCTGATCGCGGACCCTCTACCACTTTGGGATCTTCTGTTTTATCATCTGACAAAAGAAAGGGAAGAGACTGTCCTAGAAATGCTTCTTTTCTGCTAGCTGTTTCTAAGTTCAGCATCAATAAGATTTGATTCAGTTTTTCATAATGACATGGTGAATGAAGAATTTTTCACTTGTAGACATGCTGGGAAACTATTTTCTGAGTAAAATATTATCAGAGTAAAAGGCTCAGCCAAAGGAACAGAACTGGAAGGCTTAAAGCTTTTACTCTTAAAACTGAAGATTGAAGCATTTTTTCATGAAAAATGAAGGATTAATACAGGGATGCCTTGCTTTGTTTTTTTACTATGGGACCCGATTCCTGAGGTTCCGTTTCAGTAGTACTCATGCAGGAAAAGCATGAAATCTGAATTTACAAAAGTAGTAAATCAAATCTCTCCCTCACACAATATTAAACATTCAAAATACGCCAAAAGACCACAACCTAACCAACTATGTTTTTCTTTCCCAAGGATGTGATAATACCACTTACACCACTGTTATATTTTCTGAGTTAGTGGCTGCCCTCCATAACACCAGATGTATGTTAGGAGTAACGGTGTTGAATCTGGGAAGAACATAAATATTAAAAAAATAATGATTTACAGATATGGACATTATGTGCTTCCACAAAATTATATTACTGGAAGCTAAATCAAAGTTAAAGTACTTTCAAAAGGAATTGGAATAGGATGGGAGAAGCATTAGACTTCAGTCTCTGAAGTTTAGTGTGCGTGTGTGTTGGGGAGCGGTTAGTGTTAGAGCCTTATGATTATATTTTAATATAATTTTAAGACATAAGTAGGGTAATTTAAAATGATTAACTAACATCCCACTGTGATGGAGTTGGGGAGACCCCATCCCATGCAGGGTGAGTTCACTCTGTCCTTCAAGCTGTCCTCAGTCTCCAGGCCATGAGACCTAAGGGAAGGAGTCCATAGAGATGCCCTGATCCGCAAGGTTTACGGCCCCCTGGCCGGAGTCTATGGAATTGCCTTGCTCCACTGGGCAATAGGGTCACGTCCGGGGGCTAGACCTTCTCTGCCGGGCAGTAATGCCTAGAGGCCAGAGTTCATAGGGGTACCCTGGGGTTTGCAAGGCAGTAAGGCCCGATGGCCAAAGTCAGTAGAGATACCGTGGGTCTACAGGGCAGTAAGGCCTATCGACCAGAGTCATTAATGATCCACTGGATTCGCCAGCAGCCAGGTCTAGCAGTCTGAGACGATGGAGATGCCCTCCAGGTGTGGCTGTATGGCCTAGCAGCCAGAGTCCATAAAGTTGCCCTCTGGGCGGGGCTGTATGGCCTAGCAGCTGGAGCCCATGTCACCTTCTGGGCATGGCTGTATGGCCTAGTTGCCAGTGTCAATAGGGTAGCCCTCTGGGTGGGGCTCTAGGGCCAGCAGCCGAAGTCAATAAAATCATCTTCTAGGCGGGGTTGCGTGGCCTAGCGGCCAGAGTCAATAAAGTTGCCCTACGAGCTGGGCTGTATGGTCAAGAGTCTGCCTGGGGGGGGTGGCGGTGGCGGTGGCGGCCAGACAGGGGGATCTGGGCCCTCCCTGCTCCACCGGATCCAGTCTGTGACCTGTGCGTCTTCAGGGTCTCTGGGTTCTTCAGCCAGTGCAACTCCCTGTAGCTAAGACCTCCCTGGGGTGTCCATAGGTAGCTGGGTGTCCGTGTGGGTCTCGGCGTCTCTGACTTCCACAGTCCAGGGCTCAAGTGGTTCCTGGGCAGGAGCCAGCAAGAAGCGTCCTCCCTCTCCAGCGGTCAGCCCCAATTGAGCCCGTCTGCTCCCTCTTATACTGCTGCTACACCTGGAGCATGCCCGGTAGGGACATGGGGGCCTGACTTCCTCTACCTACAGTGAGGAGTTAACCCTTCCCCGTCCAGTGCGGGGTGAGTTCACCCTGTCACACCTATACTGAAACTTTTGTATTGGTGCTGGATCAACTTTAATAGAAATCTGCAAGTTGCTCAATCAAACTCTCAGCACTTCTTAAACCAGAGTCATGTGACACCATGCGTGCCCTTGTATTAAAGGACTGTAATACAATTTTTGTTTCTATAAGTACTCCCAACAATATTGAGTAGGATTTTGGACTACTTGTGCACTTTAAGTCTGTATATAGGACAGTGGAACTCATGGAGGCATCTCACTAAGCCAGTTAAAAACTGGCAGTCTCTAGCAAAACTCTGAGCACTCAAAAGGATACTATTGGTATGTAAGTGATCACGATTAGACTTAAGCATAGACATTCTATTAAGACAGAGGAAATTCACACCTCTTTTGGTGCTATGGTTTCATTCTGGTGGCCTTGCCTGCACTAGGCTATTTAGCCAAGCATTTCTCATGGTTGTTCAAGAATTGGTTCAGTTGCACTAGCAACAGTGGGAGCTTTAGGGGGCAATAAGGGATTAGTGTCTGCTGGTGTTTTAACCCCAGCAATGGCTGATCAAGGCAGGGCTAGGCCTTAAAAATCACAATACCTGCTACCACTGACTGCTTTCTCCCCCATCCAGACTGTTCTTGATGGCTGCCCCAGTGGTTGAGCTCTGAGGGAGAATGGCAGGTTTACTCCAATGCAGGACACTTGACTATGGAATTTATTCCCTCTTGCAGTCTAATAGAACCTCACATTGATTTGTTTTTTGATATGTGTAACATGCATGTACTCTCTGGTGTTTCCACAATTTGAGGATGTAGCAGGGTGGGGTTGGGAACTGTGAAATGAAAGAGTCAGAGCTGAGTGTCATATGCACCCATTGTTGGCAAAAGTTTGTTTACATTTTTTGTAATACACCAGATATGATGGGAACAATATATATTTACATAAAAAGAATAAGACCCAGTGGGGCTAGAAATTAATTTTTTAAATGAAAGCTTACATTCTGTAGAACACAATAAAAATCTATGGGAAATAGGCTGGGAGATGCTGCAGCCTCTGAATTTGTGGATTGTTCTCACAAGAATTTGTCCTTCCAGCGCATGATCTGCACATCATGTTGTCCCACTCCTATGCCCCTCAGGAAGGAGTTAAGCAAAACCAAAGCCCAGTTGTTTAGAAACAGGTCCTTTTGGGGGGCAATAGTTGTAAGGCAGAGATTCTGCCTTCTAAATTTCCTATCTGAATATTAAGTATCAACAAAGCTTTTAGTAGCAGGAAAATATACACCACACTATTTGGGGAGTATATAGCATTTTTAAAAAAAATTAGTGATGAGCAGCCTGGTTTGGTGGGCAAATGAGGAAAAATTGACTCAGACCTCAGGCCAAACCTTAAATTAATTTTTGTCCAGCTGGATGTTGTCTTTGAATTTTGTGGATTCCACGGTTCCCTGGATAAAGGGGATAGAAGTGAATGTTGCTTCTGATTTAGGGAAGCCCCATAATTCATGAGATTTAAAAAAAAAATCTGCTGGTGGGAGCCCCCATGGGGCTGAGAAGGATGCACAAAAGACAGAAATAGGATCCAAGTTCCTCCAAAGTTGTTTATCTTGTTTGTTATCATGACATGACTCAGAAATAACCAACAATCCACTACACTAATAGGAGAGGTTGTAAATGGGGGAGGAAGGGAGCAGGAAGCATTTCCTCTTACGCCTAGTCACCTGCCAGTGTGTAATACTAATGTAAGTCTTCACACCCAATTCCAGTTATCTTCAATAAAAGCTCCGTTTATTTGCCAGAGGGTAGACAAAGGCAAAACCAAAAATCACAATAAAAGTCAGACAGAATGCAAACACAGTAGAGCAGTGGGTCTCAGGCTGAGAGTCAGGACTCCAAAATGGGTCATGACTCCATTTTAATGGGGTCGCCAGGGCCAGCATTAGACTTGCTGGGGCCGAAGGGCTCAGGCTCTGCCCTGTGCGCCCCTCCCCGCTAACTGGGGTCATAAGTAATTTTTGTTGTCAGAAGGGGGTTGTGGTGCAATGAGGTTTGAGAACCACTGCAGTAGACTGATACGTTTGACTCAGCTAAAGTCACAAGCAAAAGGCATTTCAAGCGGTATGAAAGCCAACATTTTAAAATTTGTTTACAGTGTCTAAAGTTAGGTCGCTAAATCCTGTTAAACATCTGAAAAAAAGGAGTGATTTTCAGAGGCAGTGAGTATTGGCAGTTGTCATTTACACTGCAGAACAACCCCAGTTCCCATTACTACTATAATTCAGGCCACTTAACTGTATTTTAAGCTAAAACTTTAACCAAAGTTTTCAAACAGGTAAGTCCTGTCTCACTCAGCTGCTGCTACATTTTTGGTCTAAACATCCAAGCTTCAATCTCTGGGAGTTTGTGTGTGTCTCACATTTGAGCAAGGAATGTAAAATATCACCTTTTTTCCTTGATGCACCTTTGCCTTTGATCTGAAATGAAGCAGTTCCCAGTTTGATATCCTTTCATGGAGGGGATCCATCAACTTTAGAGTCCATGCCCAGGAATGCATGCTTTTCTTCTCGTCACCCAAATGCAAGTTACTTTTGCTAGAACACAAGTGTCACCCCCACATGGAGTTGCCTCACCAGATCCTCACTGTAACAGACACATGCCCTCGCCTGTGGATTCTGGACTCTTTCAGATGTTGTAAAACCAATTATCTGCCATTGTTCCATGTTTGTTATTTGTGTCTTTTTCCAGTTACATTGATTACAACAATACTGATTTGCATTTAATCAGATAATTTCTGGTCCAGTTCCATTGTGTAAACTGGACCGCCAGGTGTTCACATAAAAATCCATTAGTGTGTTTTCCTTCAACATCTCTTGAGATGGAACGGCCTATTACCATGAAAATGGAAACAACCCCGATTCTCAAGCAGGGTAAGTGTTGCATGGCATAACTTCAAGACTTCTAAATATTAATCTTACCAATTTTTTTAACAACACAATTCAGATCAGACAGGCAAGACACCATCACACGTAATATCAGTCTCAAGTTGAAGGATTTTTTTTTTTTTTAAAGTTATAACAAAATCAGTGTAGCTGTTTCAGAATTATGAGACCGGGGGAAAAAAAGGCACACACACCTCCCATATGTTCCAAATTAACTGTTGTGTTTATATAAGCAAACGATAGCTGAAAATAGAAACTTCGGCCTAGATCTTCAGCTGGCATAGCTCCACTGGTGTTAATTGGACTATATCCATTTATATCATCTGAAGATCTGGCCCTTTAAATTTCATTTAATAGCCTTAGTAAGAAAAAGCTAAGCTAGCTGTTCATATTTTATACATCTTTTAAAATATTCAGTCAATATTGTAAAAGACATATAGTCGTGCTTGTACACTATACAGGAAAACCCAGGCCCACCCACTACTCTGGGTTCCAGCCCAGGGACCCTTTGCCCAGTAACAATGGTCTGCTTAAGCTCGGACCTTGTTGTTTCTTCCCTAGGCTCTTTCTTCACTATTTTCTGGCTCATCCTCTAGGTTACCACTGGAGCTTCCTCCACTCCCCATGACCACTCTCCCTAGGCCTTAAGGAGAGAGTGGTCATGACCACTCTCCCTAGGGTGACCAGATGTCCCAATTTTATAGGGACAGTCCCAATATTTGGAGCTGTGTCTTATAAAGGTGTCTGTTACCCCCCATCTTGATTTTTCACATTTGCTATCAGGTCACCCTAACTATCCCCCTCTTGGCTTCTTGCCAGAGTCTGTAGTCCAAGGCAGAATCCCAGGGCCTTACTCTCTGCCTAGACCACCCGCTTGTATGTAGTCTATACCACTCCTTTCCTGGGAGTGACTACAGAGCTCCTCCCTGCAGCCTTTCTTCCAGGGCTGCCCACAGGATTCAAGGGGCCTGGGGCAAAGCAATTTTGGGGGCCCCTTCAATAAAAAAAAAAGTTGCAATACTATAGAATACTATATTCTCCTGGGGGCCTGGGGCAAACTGCCCCACTTGTGAACCCCCCCCCCCCCCCCGGTGGCCCTGCTTTCTTTTATTGCAAACTTCCTGGTTTTATACAAGTCCAGCCTGGCCCTGGACTAATAATTCATCTTCAATTAGTCTGTCTAGCCCTGACTCTCCCCCAGATGCAGGCTATATATATAATTGGCCCCGTCTGAGCCATCTTAATCCCGTCAGGGCTGGCATGGATGTACCCCAGATCACAGGCACAAACAAGTGGAGAATCATGGATGACCTTTAAAAATCTTGGTATAGCTATGTTCTATGTTTCATAATGTCATTAAGCTAGATAAAGCTAGAACATTAGGTATGCATAGTTAAGAACATTTGAATTACAGATAACTCAACCAGCCTTGATTTAGGTAGGGGTGAAGTGCTTGAGTAATGGAGCAATATTGAGGCAGCTCCAAAGACAACAGTAGTGCTAAGCTCCTAGTGTATTGCCAGTGTGTTTAGGCTCATGTGTTTTGAGGCCTAACCCTGGAGCTAGTGATTCCCACAGAGGTAAGCCAGAGTACGTTGAATTTAGACATATTCTGATATGTGTAGAAATATGACTAAATAAAATGGGATTATTGAATGCACAGTGATTTCTGCCTTTTACAAGTCTTCTTTTTTACTCACTTGTGAATTACAGAAGTTAAAAAGATCATTCAAACACCCGGCAAATAAAATGTTGACTCTTTCACCTATAAGTTCTGCCTCAGCTGTTGCAAAGTGAGCTATATTAATGTTTCTGAAGAAAGCAAGCTTTATTTTGGGAGAGATTCTTTGACAGTACTTCCCCGAGAGTTGACTCCTAAAGCTGGATGCCCTCCCCCACCAGCAACAACCCCCCCCCCCAAAACTGGTGTGTATTCATTTTGCACCACTTTTCCTCTCTTTCCACAACTCACAAAAGTGCTCCTTCAACAGATAAGCTCTGCCAAGGTTGTAGAAGGAACAGAGAGTGAATTTATGCATGATGTGCATCTGTAGGGAGTTAAATAAATGAAGTCTGAATTCTTTCCATTTATTGTAAATCAGAGTTCTGATAACAAAGGCCCTGTCTATATCATGGGTGGATGCAGCCCATTCACTTTTAAAACCATACTTAAAAGATATGTTATAGCACAATGACATGTTGCACAGTAGCTGCTCAAACTATATTAGAAACCAGCGTAGCTGGAGCCACAGCTATGGCTAACTCTGTCTGAGTTCCAGTTTAGACCCAGCTGAAAGGGTTACTTTTAATATGCCCTGAGGATATTGAACTGGTGTTTATGATATGGGGGGTGGAGGGGAGGTGGAATGAAAAACTCCAGATTTTGGTTTGGAAGGTCATGGTGCTGATATGGTTTTCTTCTGCTAGCCACTATGGTAGTTCATATGCAGCAGCATTGGAACTAGTAGTTCTAACAGATAAAGGCCCCTAGATGCTTATTTATGCAGTGATCTCAACTTCATGACATAATCTTTAAGGAGATTGTGACATTTTTCTAGTTTTACTGATTAGCTCATTGGAGCAACTGAGTGACCAATGGGTACAAGATACATTAAGCCATCTGCATCATACAGTTTTTGGTGATCAAATCCCTTATGAAATACAGTACATACTTGGTAGTTTTCTTTTTTTTTTACAAGTGTTTAATAGTGGCTGAAAAGACAAACAATGTTTCATGTGGCACAAAATAAAGGAAGTCCATATTACCATGTACTGGATTTCCACTGCGATGTCCTGTCAGAGCATGACCCACCTGGCAGCAGGTCTCCACTGGTATGGTTCTGTCCCTGTGAGGTCTGAGGTAGTGGGCCAAGGCTCACTTCAGTCCTACTCCCTCTGGGATGTTAAGGCCCAAAAGGAAATCAGGAACAGATAAACAAACCCCCACCCCTGAAAGGAGGGTAATCCAAAGAACCTTCAACAGACCTCTACCCCTCCATTTAGGGAATGTGTCTAAACAGTCCACACTTCTTCCAGTCCCCCAGATTCTGGTTGTCCCTTCTAGCAGGGGCATCTCCAGCCAGCAAGCTAGCTCAGTCTTGGGACTGTAACCAGGCTTCTCTCCCCTCAAGAGAAGCAGTTCTACTGCTTTCCTTCCTGGCCAGCCCTGGCCTAGGTCTCCAGCTTTTAACTCCTCCTCCACACCCTGCAGCAAATTTCAGGTATATCAGGGCGGGTCAAGTGGGTCACAGGGTCTCCTTACCTGCTTCATTGCCAGTGTGGGACCTACCTACCCCATCACACCATTTTTAAAAGTTATCCCTGTGGGCCAGATCCATCCTTAGTATAACTCCATTGAGTAGAATGGACACACAGTTGGGGGAAAAAAAGTGGTCAAACTGGATGTAAAGCAGGGATCGGCAACCTTTGGCACGCGGTCCATCAGGGAAATCCACTGGCAGGCCGGGACGGTTTGTTTACCCGCAGCATCCGCAGGTTCGGCCGATCACAGCTCCCACTGGCTGCGGTTCGCCATTCCAGGCCAATGGCGGCTACGGGAAGTGGCGTGGGCTGAGGGATGAGCTGGCCACCACTTCCCGCAGCCCGCATTGGCCTGGAATGGTGAACTGTGGCCAGTGGGAGCTGCGATCAACCGAACCTGTAGACACTGCAGGTAAACAAACCATCCCGGCCCGCCAGCGGATTTCCCTGATGGATTGTGTGCCAAAGGTTGCCGATCCCTGATGTAAACGATCCAATGAAGAAAGTCTTAAAGAAACATTGTCATAGAAATATGGGGATGGATCCCTAGATCCACCTAGACCTGGGTGACTCAGACCTGCCCCTGAGGGTATGTCTATACTGCAATGTGAGCTCATGCTTGAGCCTGGGCTCAAGCCGACCTCCCCCATTGTGTCTACACTGCAATTGTACTAACCCAGGGATTGGACCCAGGGTCCCTGGACCCTGCAGGGCTGGAGGGTCTAAACTCGAGTTAAGCCTGTACCCAGGGTCTGAGCCCTATTGCTTTGCAGCATAGACGCAGCCCCGCTTGACTGTGGTTCTGGGAGTCAGCCAGAAGTATCCCACAATTCCATGGGACAACTTCCTTAGTCTTTTCTATCCCAGAAATCTGCAATCCACCCTATTGAGAATGAAAGCCACCCCTCTTTTGCAGGTGGCAGCAACTCAGGTCAGTGTTAATCCATTCTCCTCTGATCATCAATCCGTAAGCACACTGTCAGCGAATCTCCTGGGTTTGCAATGGAGAGCGAACAGATCAACCTTTTGAAACACAAACTGCTTCCTTGGGTGGGGGAGAGGCAGTAAAGTTTTCCCACAGTGCACCACAGTTCTAGGGATAGAACAGTTGCATTTCAGGGTGGGGTGCACCAGGGAGTCTGGGATATGGTTACTTTGACTCAGGACTGCTCACTGCAATGTGGATACCAAGCATCAGTTAGAAAAGCCGTAACCTAGGGTTAAAATACAATATAGATGCTCAACCCCAGGGTTCCCCAACAGAGGTCAGCTGACTCAAGTCCCACTAACCTTTGGGTTACATTGCAATGTAGACATACTCAGAGAGATAGCTTGAGAATCTGTTTTGTGCTTACACTTTGGCAATACTTAAAAAGCCTCACTGAACTGAATTAAAAAACAAACAAACACACATCTGTACTTGACATAGGATTCAATGGGGCAGGAGGTAGGAAAGGTATCTAAGTAATATTTCTGCCCAAAGCTGGGATCATTCTTGCCTAAATTACACTGGAAGGACTGAGATTATTTCACTAGTCAGGGATCACCAGGGTGTAAAGTACTTTGGCCACACACCCCTGAATCCCCTGCCTACCCCTGACATGCCCCCTACCCTGAATGGGCAACATAGAGTCCGCTATATCTGCTTTACATTGCCTGGAAAATTCACCACTGGAGAATCCTCCAGTGTTCTGTTGGAGCAGATTACTGGCTGCCTTATACAGTCTGAGTAGCACAATGCAGCTAGCCAGAGGCCTGAGGATCTGGTTCATAGCTGTGGAAAAAGACACCATAGAATGTGTCTAAATTTAATTAACCTCGTAAATATGAAATGTATCATTGCTGCTGTTGTGTATGAGCCAACAACATTATAGAAATAAGAAGGAGCGGGCGATACGTTGTAGTATTTTTATGTTTGTAAATTACGCTCATCCCACTCTCCTGGTCCACTGTCACTAAGTGCATAACAGATAGGGGGAGTGAGTGGCAGAGCATACAACTCCTGATCATCTTAAACGGTGGGTGCAGAATACGGGCATTGGGATGGAAGGAAGGAAGGATGGTGCTTAGTCAGAAGCCTTGGTCTCCTGTTTTGTGATTAGGCCACTATATCAACAACCATCCACCGCCACTTTAATTGCATAAGTTTAATAGGGCGGGGGGGGGGGGAGGAGGAGGGGAACAACAACAGTTCAACATTCACATTTTCATATTTCTGATTCCTTCTCCTTCACTCCAGAAAGCAAACAATACTAATGTATTCTATTGTCGGTTTGCCTATGTGGGATATTGTCCCCCAAGCCTTGAGATAGAAGGCTATTTCTTCTGCTAATCCAACCCTCTAGAGGCATTTTAGCAACTAATCGGGATGAATCAAATCATTCCTGCTGCATATGATTAATTCTGAGCCAATCTAATTTTTATTAGTCATGGGTTTCAGTTACCTAGATTTGCATGACTAGAATTGCCCTTGAGCACATGAAATTTCTTTGTAGATTTGATTTGAAAATGTAGTGGGTAGTTCCCCCCTCTTTCAACCCATTTTTGATGATTGCTAATCCAATTGTGTCTAGATTTGCACCCTTCTTGGTACATGTTGTAAAATAAAATCTTTGTGGTGGAACTTGAAAAATCAATTTGCTTACCAACGCTGTGATTTTTAAAAAGTGAATTTAGGCCTTGTGAATGAGACGTACAACATCCATGAAAGGATTAGTTTATGGAAGTCAGCTCTTAGAAATTGCTAAACAAGATTCACTTATTCTTGGATCACTTGGCCAGGGAGTCAGAGTTTGCTCTGAAGATACAGTAGCTCTCGTCCTCTAACTGCAGTTTAAACTATCTGAGGATCTGTGTTTCAGTGGCTAGGTGCATTACTATGTTGTATCCTTCTAGGAGTGAGGGTTGTAGCCTCCATTTTCTGCTCATGCAATTTGAAGTAGCTCTCTTCTGATTATTTAGTGGAATATATCTGTCTTAATGAAGGGTTAGACGGCTTTTCCCCATATCTATTTGTCTCCACACAAAATAGATTAAACCAAGACAGCCTATGATTCTTCCAAGAGCTGCATAGAACTTCAGTGAGCCTTTAAAGGTCAGGGCTTTGGAATGAGGGTGCCAACAAGAGGACTAATGGGCATTAATACTGATGATGTTTTTTTCTGGCGTTGAGAGTGGAGTGAAAGTGCCAACCCAGTTCACAGAGGCAGCCATACCACATACGGCCAAACAGAGGTGGTTTGGAACTAATGATTCAGAAGTTAAAGGCTCCATACTATTCCAAATCCCCTGAGCCATCCAGTCCCCATTTTATTTCCCCCATTTTGAACATCTGATTCTAGATAATCAAATATATCTATTAAACAAGAAGCAGTTCTGACTCTTGCCAAATGGTATCAGAACAAATGCAAGAAAAGCTACAGCATTTCCTTTAATAACATTTTCTCTTTACAAAAAATCCCATAGAGATGCAGCAGACATATGTGATATTAATATTCTGTGACTTAACTGATGCTTAGAAGCATTTGGGAAAACTTTGACTGGTGCTTACACTTGCTAATGAGGGGATCTCAGATACAGGCATACAGTAGAATAAAGCAGTTTATTTTTCAGCATGACATTGCCCCATCTGAGTGGGGAAAAAAAACCCAAACAAGCAAGCTACATATGAGATAATGTGGGCCACTGAGCTGTGCAGCAGGGTTTGTGAAGAAGCTAATGACTGGAGGCTAATCTCCGTAATCTAAGTGTGTACACATGCATCCTCTCCCTCTCATTAGCAGTGTCTGAACATTCATCTTCCCCACCTGGGGACAGCAGGGTGCCTGGGGGACAGCCAGGAGAGAAGGCAAGCGGGAGTACTTTTTCCTACATAGATCAACTTCACCCCGGCTGGAGACAGCACCTTCCCCTACTTGTGAGAAGCAACTCCCTCAAAATAAGACTAGAACAGTTGCCCTTTGAGACACCAAAACACTTCAGAATAGCATCTCTTCCTTTAAGAAACAGACTCCTTCAACACAATGATCAGCTTTGTCACATTTGAGACCCTCTACCGCTCATATGGTCCTTCCATTAGCCACCTACTTCCCCCATGCTCCCTGGTTCATCTGTTAGAAAATAGCTCTGATTTTGCTACTGGGGATGGGGAGGTGGAGGGAAGGGCAGCTTAAGTATATTGGTTCCTTGCCTTTTTCCTTTAAAAGTGGTGCTAGGAATTTATGCATAGAGATAATGCCAACAGATTGATCTACACTGAACTAATGTCACTGACAGCTCCTGTGTTCGACTCATTTTAAATGCCTTTATGGTCTTGCAAAAGCAAAAAGATATTCAACCACTAGATTTTACAGAGCACATAACTACTCATTTCTCAGAGGAAACAGCCACAGGGAATTCCATATTGTAAATTCACAATGAAGAAAAAGTTGGCACCTGCATGTAAAGTTACTCCATTTGTAGATGTCAATAAACATTCAGATTGTAAAACAGGCATAGTCACTCGGAAGTCTATACCGCTGCATTTTCATGCAATTGTTTGTTTACTTTGAATGACTTCCACCCAAAAAAACATATTCCAGTGGTGTAAAGTTTTGCAACCGAGTACCGTGCTAACCTTATAGGGCTAAACTCTGAAGTTGATACCATGCATAGTCCCATTGAAGTCAGTGGAGCTACTTGTGCAGTGAAGTGCTACTCAAGATGAATAAGGGTGTCAAAGTCTGGTCCCTAGTGAAATTTTCTATAAGCAACTTTTTTTTTAAATTGAAGACATACTGTAAGTGTTAAATATGACTTACATTTTATATCCTGTCTCCTGCAACAGTTTGAACAGAGATGAACAGTAGAGAATCAAACATCTTGCTCATCACTAGCCATCTATGTACCCAGTTTTTCCCCAACTGAAGCAAAGATACAGGAATCATGCTACAAAACTGATGAATTCTTTTTTTTTTAAAAAAAGATGTAAATTAATAATGCTCTAGGCAGGCACGATTTTTCAGGGGATGGAGAGTACACACTTGTTTTTACTTTAATTCCTGACATGGCCCACTTTTTATTTATTTATTTTTAAATTGTATTTATGTACTAGATGACAGCAAGTTTAGTTTCCTCTCATGTGTTAGAATTCTGAAAGAAGTTTCCTCCTGCCCACCATTCATATGTAGAAACGGCTCCAAGTGGTTAGAGTACTGGTGCCACTCCTGTTGTTATCTGCCATTTGTTCATTATGCAACATCAGTGTGAGGATAATGAAGAAACCCATAAGTAGAGTTTATATGAAGTTTAAATGGAGCATATGAGTGATTTAGTTTAATTGGAAGAGTCTTGATATGCAAGGGACAGCTTTCCCACACTGTAGAAATCCATATGTTAAAATACTTCTGTTTTTAGAATGTCATAACATAACAGCCAAGAGTTGCCAAAATGAGGCCACTGTGACTGTCCTGCTTTGACAGAACTGCTCATTGTGCTGCAACCACCACATCCACAGCATATTTACAAATGCAAAAATTCAAAGCTGTTCAGTCTGCTTCATTATGACAACACGTGAGACAATTCAGGGGGTATGTTTTCGGAATGGCACACAGGACGTTAGGCACAGAACTCCTGTTAACAATAATAAGAAGTGGGCATTTAATGCCGTTTATAGATTGGAGACATATGAAAGCATGCGTAGTGATAGAGATAGATCAATAGGGAAGGATTTTTAAAATCAGAATGCAATTCCTCTACCACACAATTGGCAATAGTAAGTATTTCCTAGTAATAGATCCAGTCTGCTTCTACTGAAACAGCATCAGTGCTATGCATTTTAATGAAACTTGCTCTCCAACAAATGCCATTTCCTCCCTCTTGGGCGGGTTCCAGTGATTCTATAAAAAAGAAAAGGGAGCCGCTTTGATTTTTGGAAGATTTCCATATTTATTTGCATGACATTAGGGTACTACAGGTTGAAATCCCAGCAGGGTTATCTGTCTGGATATGTAGGTTTTTATAGGGTTGTCCATCCTTGTGATATGCCAATTCCTAACTCAGCTCTTTATTTTTTTTCCCATTTTAACAATTTATTAGTATGCCTCTTTTACAAGTTTTAGAAAAAGAATTCCAGGATTTTGCCTCCTGTGTGTTTTCGCCTTGCTTCCTCATGGTCCATGATGCCAGCGGAAGTTGTCAGCACTATGTACCCAAACTGAAGTGAAGGCAAAAGGTTATTCTGCCACTTTTCCAGGTCCTTCAACTGAATATCAAATCTGGGACTGATTACACCACACTTGTTCAGTCTGGCTGTGAGATTAACAACAATTTTCCCAGCTCTGTGATCATCAATGATCTCAAATTCATCAATGTAACCATGCTTCATCATCACAGTTAAAAAAACGCAGGATTACTTTAGAGCACGGTCAAATGAGAACTTGACGTTTTCCATGTTTCTCTGAATTGTTGATGCTCTTAAGGGCGGCGGCCAGAACATTCATGCGCACCATGATGCCGGTGCAGCAAGATGGCAGAAAAAAGCCTTATCACAGGCAGATGGATTGAGTGTCATGCAGAATACCTTGTGAAGGGTCTTTCCAATGTGACCTTAAGAACCAAGGTTCTGTCTGCTGCTCCGATTGGACATTAGAAATCTCTTATCGCTTCAGTACAGAAAGGATTCATTGTCCTTAGCCCACATTCCCTATCACACTGTTGTGTGCTCTGCTACATCCCGGTTGGATTTCTGAGTCATGTAGTTTACAAAAGGCTAAAAATCACTGATGTTGCTGCACGATACACCTGAGTAAGTCCTGAAAGAAAAGTAAGTAAAGACTTGAGGATTTGGACCATGGTCTGCATTTGTTTTTAGCACCTTTTATTGTAGTGGTTTAGCAAACCCACTATGAATCTTGATCTGTAAACTTCCATGATTTAATTTGGGAAACTGTATTTAGGTCAATTCCTTCATGCCATGATTACTGTGGTTTACTAGCAGAAAATGCATTGCTGGCCACTAATGTACTAGCAATTACTGGCATGAAATGGGATAACTGCTTTTTTGCTGAGGCCTTCTCCATCTAATTTTGAACACCCAGTACCTCCATTGGACATCTTGAGAGAACTGGGAAGCTCCCATATTGAGGCTTATCCTAACATTTTTGTTCAGGAAATCACTCAGTTTTCCCCCCATCCCACCCAGAATTCAGTAGGAACAGTTGAAGTTCCCTGTCTCCATTATAATCAGGTGTTTAGAGGTTGCCCCATACCCTTTTTGAAAAACAGAAAGAATGTGTCCTAGAACTTAGAAGCAACACAAATATAGGATGGTACCTGAACTTCCTATATTTCTAAGTGGGAATGATGGGCTGAAAAACATGCTAACATTTTGATATTTCTGCTTGAGAGCAATTTGAGGAGCTTTGTTGTAGTTTAATTTACTGTAGTGAGTTATTGTGCCTTGTCATATGTAAAGCTGTGAGGTCATTATAGGGGAACTTGTGACATTTTTAACTTTCCTGAAGCAGTTTCGAAATGAACATAAAAGTAAAAGCAGACACTGTGTCTGCTCCAAGCCGCTATAATTAATAAGGGGTCTGATAAGTAAAACAAGTTATGGAGCTTTCATAGAGGATTAAATCCTGTTCATAAAGAAGCTACATGCCATGCAATTGGGATTGTTGTGCTTTATGATTCAGAAAGAGTGGACAATGCTTTTAGCCATGTGAAATGCAACTTTACTGCCTTGCTAAAGTGCTTTCTTCCTGTATGCCAGCAACACTTATTCATGATGCCTCTGAGGGAGAAACAACTCACACTGAAACAATCAAAAAGTAAAGGCACAGACTTTGATCTAAGATGTAAAATGTAATGAATGACACCTGCAAAGACCACTTCACTTCAAATGATATTGTTAACTTGCTTTGGTCCAAAACAGGGGTGATGATCCAAATAATGGATTTTTTTTTTTTAAGAGGAAACTTTATAGATCCATCATCTGCTCCAAGTTGAAGAAAGCTGCTTGGCATTTACTATAAATTTCAGCTTTTCAGGTTGACAGTGTCCCTTTCAGATTTGTCTCACATTTCTACCCAAAACCCCCAAAGACAGATAACTGTGGTAAAATTACTGTATGTGATATTTTGTATGCCCTTCCTCATAGTTAGTCTACATTTGTAGAATCAGTCATTGCCAACTAATAAGAGTGACCATGTAACAAGAGACCTATATTTTGTTAGAGTACATAACTGCAAAAGGGACAAGTTACTTTGGGGCCATAACTCTAAATGTTCTGACTTCTGTGGATTTAAGTCCAAGCCTTAGAGTTTCATTAATATCGCTCTCTGCATTAGATGTAAATACTCCTTTGACACTCAGCCAATACATGTAGTATTGCACAGGTTAACTCAAACTAAAGTTACCCAAGAAGAACTGGCAGCTTGTGCTACGTGACTCTTTATTGTGCTATTTAACAAGCCAGGGGGTACTTACCAGATAAGTTGTTGTACAGAGGGTGAAATTATGATCCCATTGAAATCAGTGGAATTTCAGTCATAGATAATGTCATGGCAATGGGATTGGCACAAGAGACGAGCTAAACACATTTGGAAGGGTTTTGCTAGCTGCATTTAAGTGCTCAGAAACCTGAAAGAAGGGTCAATATCTTGTTACACTCCTACTTTCCATGGCAGCATAAAGGCTTTCTTGGCATCACTGAAAGTACTATCAGAGTCTATGTCCACTGGGGTACGATATGGGGACATTAGGGTGAACTCCTGGTCCCACTGAAGTCAAAGGTGTATGACCCACCTCTGGTAGCACTCCCACTGCTGTAACATTAGCTCTAATTTTTACTTAGACTGCAAATAGATAAAGTTTGAGGTAACAGTTCTCATATGCTTCAGAGCTGCCAGATTGGAAACTAGCTAAGAAAACAATGCTAAAAAAACTCTGCTGAAAAAGCTAAGAAATGCTCATCTAATCAGGGCACTAGAACTAATACTATGGTATAAAAATCTGAATAGAATATGGTCCTGCTCCTACAATTATCTATGAACATGCTTCCCTTTATGCACAAGTATCATTGAAGTCCATAGGACTGGTCACATGTTTAAAGTAAAGCACAAGCCTGTTTTAGAGAAAGGATCTATATTAATTAAATCATGTGATCAATTCCTGCCAATCCAACCCGTGACTCAAAAATGCATCATAAAAGCTGTATGGAAATTTCTGCAGGTGCACAGGCAATGGGAAACAGATTGTGCCCATTACTGCTGAAGTTTTCATGAATGTGAAACATTATGCAAGAAACATGCTGGTGTGGAAACTTCACAAGCTCAAAAAGGGAGAAATCTGGAGTGTTTTCAGTTCCACTGCGAATATTTTGTATGGCTCTATTCTATAGAAAGTGAAGGCTATTATAGAAAATACTTCACTCACCAATGAAATACAGTCATCTCTGGGTAAGTACTTTTAGAAGTTCCTAATTATAGCTGTAACTGACAGAATGTAAAGAGCTGTTTCACTAGAACACTTTGAACACTTGTAGCTTCTTTTTTATTTTGTGAAAAATAAAACGAAGTATGGTTAAATATAAGCTCTATTTGGAATTAAAGTGACATATTACGCATTACAGCCAAATATTAAATTTCAGGCAACAGTGTTCAGTACTGTGTTGATTTCTTTACAGAGAGCTGTGTCAAACTGTGAGATGTTCAAATCAATGTTCAGCATACAATAATTTGCACCTTAAAGTTTTACTCATAGCTTATTTTAGTAGCTTAATTTCTACTAGACACAGCTTGCGTGATCCAAGATCTCCAGATTTCTGTACGAGTGAATTGGGAGAGTTCTGTTAGGATGATAAAAAACAAATGAAAAATGTTTGGTAAACTATTTAGTAAATATAACCTTTCCTTCTACTTCTTCTCTACATTCTAGGAAAGAAGGCACTCTGCTCATAAAGACTAATGGGTCTGGTAATTCAGAAAAACCTCAGACTTCTATTAATTTAAAAGTCAGCCATTGTGTAGCCAGTCAGCCTGTGAGTATTCGCTGTGTTACACTGCCATTTTATTGACCTCAACCTTGGACTGCAGGTACAAACATGGATGGGGTGAGTGATAGCACAAAGTTTTCATGTGCTAGGGAGGTGAGTCATCTACCATGTTGATATCTGTACTTGGGGTGGTACTGTATATTGTGACCTTTATTCCATAGGCGCTGCGCTAAATGCGCCAAATCTGGGTCTTAACATTTAGGGTGTGTCTACACTGCCATTAGACATGCATGGCTGACTCAGGCTTGCAGGACTGTATAATGGTGGTGTAGACGTTTGGGCTCAGGTTGAAGCCCAAGCTCTGGGACCCTCCTACCTCACCAAAGCCCATATGTCTACACCGCCATTGAACAACTCTTAACCCGAGCCCCGTGAGCCCAAGTCAGCTGGCACAGGCCAGCCATGGGTTTTTAAATTGCAGTGTAGATGTACCCTTAATCAGTGTGGCAGAATCATTCTTAATATGGCTCACAGAAAAAGCCTGATTTTAAAAAACAAAGCAATGTTCCTTTGAGCATACCCCACTTGAGAGGCTCACTGGTGTCAACAATTACCCTTCCATAATCAGTTGTCAGCTATCTTCATCCTACTTTATGGGTTATTCTCCCCTTCTTAATCAAATTGGCATAAATAGGTCAGGAATTCTATCTACAGGTTTTATTCAATAACCCCTCTTTATCTCTTACTTGTTCCAAGTCCTGTCCAATTTTCTCTTACTTTTCCATGTGTTCTGCCCTCCCTATAATCACTTCTGTTTGATTACTGCCATTGAGTTCCTGATTGTAATTCTTTTCTGATGAGAGATCTCAGAAAGTCTGAGGTTTTACTCCAAGCCTTGCCAGAGACTGACCTTAGGCGAGTCATTTAGGAGCAGATTCAGATATCTTTATTCACACTGAATAGTACTTTATTCCAAGAATAATCCCATCAAATACAGAACTAATCCTGGAGTAAAGTACTATTCAATATAATTATTGGTCTATGGCCTGGAATCTCTCTCTCTAACTCAGATCCCCACCTGTAAAATAAGGATAACGACACTTCCCTGTCTCTTTAGAGGAAATGTTCATTAGCGATTGTGATGTGCTTTACATCTTTGAACAGAATGACTCTGAGACAGCACTGTGGTAAGTAAAAGACTATACATAAGAACACTGCTACAGTCACCTTTTACTCTAATAACAATGGGATATGTTCTCTCAGTTCCCTCAGGCTTCCCTGCAGTTTCGTTTCCATATGCTATGCATGTTTCAATAGGATTTATTTTTCTCCATTTTGTAAAGCTTCAAGTTTATTGTTTGTGAGGATCTGACAAGATTGTATAAAAGTCTAGGGTTTATTAACTGTAAGAATACAAGTTTTTCTCCCTTGGGAGGAAGTGTCATCTAGTGGTTAGAGCACAGGGCCAGCTGTCAAGAATTCTAGGTTTTATTCCCAGCTGTGACACGGACTTGCTGAGAGATCATGGACAAGTTACTCTAGTCTAGCCCACATCCTCAAAGGAATTTAGGCACCTACCTCCCCATTGAAATGTATAGGATTTGGGCACCTACCTGCCTTTGAGGATCTGAGCCTTGTGCCAAAGGCAAAACAAGGTTACTTACCTCTTAGAAGTGCTCAGAGGCTTAGTTAATTAGGGCTCAGTTAAAGCTGAGGTTGTGCATAATTATGTGATGCACTGTGACTGAAAACACCCCTTTATTCACACCCTAGTGTAATCATCTTTGTACAAAATATGTCTTGTAAAGGTATCATTTGAGAACTAACTCCCAGGCCAATAATATCAAGGTGAAATGTATGTAGCAACATTATATGTAAAGTTATGAAATCCCCCTGTATGATGTTCTTAGCACATGTTCAAAACCAGACAGCCCTGCCCAGGCAGAAGTATCCTGAAAGAAGAAATGCAAGCAGAAGAAATGTGTGTTTCCCTCAATTTACATACAAGTAGTAAACAGGGTCCGCAAGATAGGAGGAAGAAGAGCTGTCAGGAGACAAAGCAAATTTGCATTTTAGCGAACACAGGTGAGAAGAACAAACATCCTTCACCACCAGAGTCCATGTCACCTTCATTACTGTTTCAATAAATGTTGCTTTGAGGGGTAACAATCAAAAGAATCCACTTCAAAGGTTAACTGGACTATAAAAGAGGGGCAGAAAACCCCAAGCTCTCTCTTTCTCCTTCACCTAAGACAAAGGAACCAGGAGGGGTCCTGATTTGAGGATTTAGTCAGCCATGTTGCTCGGAACACCTGGTAAGGATTACTTGAACGAAGTCTAGCTTGTTAAGTTTTAGCTACTAGGAAGTGTTTTCTCTTTATCGGTTTTGTAACAATTTCTGACTTTAATACCTTATGCTTGCTCTCATTTAAACCTCTTGTAGTTAAATAAACATTTATTTTTAATCTAAACTACTCTAGTGTTGTGTCTAAAATGAATTGCTTGGTAACTCCAGTTAAAGCAGCAAAATGTTGAATATTGACCCTTTACAGGGGTGACAGACCTTCAGTATCTGAACAGTCCAGGAAAGCGCTGGGCAGAGAAAAAACATGTTTTGGGGAAAAGTCAGGATTGGGGTCATCCTGCAAGTAGTAAGCAAGGCTGGTGGAAGCCCGAGTGATGTGTTGCTGAGAGGTTGCTGGGGTGTGAGCTGCGGAACCAGGGCTACAGCTATACACAGACACTCAGGCTGTGACCTGCATGCTGGAAGGCTGTTTGTGAGAGGACCGGGTTGGGAGCTTAGGGTTGCAGGGCAGGTGGTGACAACCCCTCACTGGTCTGGGTTGCACCTGGAATGGGACATGCACCTCCCCCTTCAAACATTCTACTGGCAGTAGCTGGAAGCCTTATGCCTACCCAGAAAGCTACAGCTTGAAGTCTGGTGCTTACTGATGTGAAAAAATGGAGAAGAGGAACCTGGCTATGGTCACACCCCTACATCCAGTCACTCCCAGTCTGGATTGATCAGCACTGCTGGCAGTATTTCAGGCTCCTCTTGGGAACATGCAACAGCATTATGGATTGCAACATGATGTGCAGACCACGGCATCCACATGTGGTGAAATTTACCCAAACTGAATCTCCAGACCTTTTGACCTTTGCCCATCGCTAATTTATTAATACTGTTAAATTTGACATCTTCTCAGCTCTAGTTCTCTGGAAAATTAAGAGTCATTTGGGTGAAGAAAAATTTTAAAAGCTACAATTCTCACACATTGCCCTGAAGTATTATGGGATGCCAAAGTGCATTTGTTTTAATTCAGCTGAAGCCAATTACTTCTTAATTTTTCAAACCCATTTATGCAGAATATCTTTATGCCATGAATAGGTGCATGTTTTCCCCCCTCCTCCATAGTAAGATTGTATGATTATATAATCATATGCCAAGAGAACTGTGGAAGAAAGAAGATTCCAAAATCTTCAAAGAACTACAGTGTTTCAAGAGCCATCAGTCTTGTTATTTATTTCTCTTGCACACACAGTACTGTTCTGCAGAGTCTCCCTTTCATGAGCTAATCTATTTCATGGGGCATTGCCCTCCGCAAATGACTAATTTTACTGGCCACAATCTGGTACTCACACAATAAAATGAAAAAAGTATCAGGGATTGATTAGTTGATCTAGGCACTGGCAGTCTATACCTACACTGCTGCTCTGTGTGTATTCACAGCACCAGCCAGTGCTTCTGCCGTTCCAGCTTTGTTGTTTTGTTTTTTTGTTTTTACCCTGCAGCATTAGCACTGATTGCAACAACCGATTGACTTGGTTGCCAGTGTGAAATATAAAACAACAAAATCTATGGTCTGGCTAGCTCTGTGGATAATATGCTGTAGCACCAGTCATCTCCTGCCTGTGGCTATGTCAGCTGAGCCATCCACAGACCATTTATTCCATTGGTGTGGGGTTTTTGTTTGTTTTTTGTTTAATTTCTATGAAAATCAGGACTGGGACCCAGAATGCTTGGAACTTTGCCAGGGTACTGGCGAGTTAATAGAATGGAAAGAAAATAAGAAGTACACTGACCCAATTTCTTGGACTAAATATACTAGCAGTGACAAGAAAAGCTACTCCAGTATTTGTTCTTAAAATGATTTTTCAGATTGAGGCTTAGGACAATACATTACAAATGGAGTTAGGGATCATAGACTGAAGAATATTCTTTGGGCTCTTGATTCATTGCAAAGGGCTCTCAAACATCCCAGGGTCTCAGTTTTAAACACACTGTTAGTTTTCAGTCTCTGCACTGCTTTCTGCCCAATTCCATTTTGATTCAAGTTTCTGTTCACCTTCTTTGCCCCCTTTTAAATTAGGGGTTTTAAAAGAGCAACATTAAAAATAAACATGTAATCTCCCCTACATTTCATGAATGACAGGTCCATGGAGGCACTTAAAGGAGCGCATGCATACCCATTGCTCTTTTGTGTGAGCAAAAATCCATCCATCTGCATCTATATGTGGTGAGTAGGGTGACCAGACAGCAAGTGTGAAAAATCAGGACAGGGGGTGGGGGAATAATAGTAGCCTATATAAGGAAAAAAAAAAATTGGGACTGTCCCTATAAAATCGGGACATCTGGTCACCCTAGTGGTGAGAAACATTGTAGCATTAAAGTTTTTCAAACGCAGAATGGGGGATGCTCTTAAAACCTGATCATACACTAAACAGGAGTGCTTGAGCCAACCTTGTCACCACCCCAGACCTGGTCCTGACAATGTGTCATCCAAATAGGCACCAAGGTCCAGAGAATAGTGCTGTGGACTATCAGGAGACTTTTCAATACCTGGGTCTGTTCCCCCTGTAACCTTAGGCAAGTCACGTCACATCTACCTGCCTCAGTTTACCCCTCTGTAGAATATATATAGAGGTCCTTTGTAAAACACCTGGAGATCTCTGAATGAAAAAGCAATACTACACAATAAGTGCAGAGTATAACTACTCTCAAGCTCAATACGGCCTGTCAATTTGTCAGCATTCATAACTAAATATGCCAGAGTAATTGTAACCCGCACCAAACTACTTAATACTAATAAAAATATTTATATTTCAAACTTGGCCAGTCAGACAAACGTTCTGTGATAGCTAGTCACCTACTGGTGCCAGAAGCAGAGCTACAGGAGTACTGACAATGCTGTCAATAGCTCGTCCCACAAAACTCCCCTGCAGTCCTTGCCTCCTTCAGTCCAGAGGCATGGAGTCTTGCCTCAATGCCTTGTTCAATGCTTTTCCCTTCCAGTGATCATTCCAAAGCTGATGGAAAAAAAGTAGAGGTGCTAAGGTGGAGAAAGAGGAGAACTATTTTTTGGAGGTGTTCCATGGAGTAGATTTACATCAGTGTAACAGAGCAAAATGTGGTTTAGTAGACATGGAGACTAAATTTTCCTCCTAAAGCAAGCAATTGGCCCTAAAATAGTTCTAGTGAGGAACTGCATACAAGGTCATAATCTAATTTAAGAAATCTCTTGTGTGTAAAATTTATCCTAAGTGCTATTAGCATGGGTATGCTAGGTCTGGGCCCATGTTGTCAGGTATACAGTTAGTGTATTTCTACATTAATTTATAGAGGTTTTGTTGTATGGGAACCGCTAAAAATTCAATTCATTTTAAGAAAGCCTGGATAAGGAAACCGGATGGCTGGAACAAATAAAGGAAAACAAACAAAAAAATCAATAGTCCTGTTTCTGGTGCATCAATACTTGGGTGTGAACACATTCAGAATTCAGAGGGGTAGCCGTGTTCGTCTGAATCTGTAAAAAGCAACAGAGGGTCCTGTGGCACCTTTAAGACTAACAGAAGTATTGGGAGCATAAGCTTTCGTGGGTAAGAACCTCACTTCTTCAGAAGAAGTGAAGTTCTGAAGAAGTGAGGTTCTTACCCACGAAAAGCTTATGCTCCCAATACTTCTGTTAGTCTTAAAGGTGCCACAGGACCCTCTGTTGCTTTTTACATTCAGAATTGTTGTCTTAATGTTTAGTCTATTAAGTGTCACCTGGTCCCAATTTGTCACCTTTCAAAGCCACTCATTTTCTAATCTTTCCTTTAAACCAGGAAATAGATTAAAGCTCAGGAGTTTTACTAAATATTCTACACCCCTAACATATGCTCCGGGGAGGGTGGAAAGGGGGGAGCGGGAGAAATCACAGCCCCAAAATTTCCCTCTTATGCCATTCTGTGACGGTAGCAAAGATGGAAGTTGTAGCATAGGCAAGGCACAAGCTCAGAGAATGGTGATAAACACGCTTATGCCCCATCTACCTTATAATTTCCAGCATTGCTATCTCCAGCGAAGCTGCACGAGAGGATAATTATGGGTCTGAACTTTTCCAAGTGCAGAAACATTTCATATGGATAAAATGCTTTTATTATCCAAATCTGTGAAAGATACTGTAACCATTGAATTATGCTGTGAGTTTGCTATATTATATGTACATATGTTTTTCATAGTTTAAATAATATTTTGGGTAGAGGTTGGTTAGACTGAGCTACAAACCACTAGGAGACCGTGTATTTTATTTACTGGTGTTTTGTATTTAAATTAGACCACTGAGGCCAGAACCTCGGCTGATACAAAGCGGGGTAGCTCCATTTAAAATCAGTGGAACTATGCAGAATTACATCAGCTGAGGATCAGAGCCCTGTAGTTAAAATGAAAATGATGCAGTTGGTACAATATATATAGGGTAGGTGGAAACACTTCAAGCTTTCATCTTGGGCCTTGTCTAGGTACAAAAGGCAAAGATGAAAAAAAGTCCAAGTCCACTGTTGTATGGATCTGTTCTTCACTGCCTTTCACCTTGAAAAATTATTGACATCTGTGGAAATTGGGCATAAAATGTTACCAAGTGAAATTCTCCAGTTGCGTGCAATTTGCACAGGTAAAAAAAAAAAAAAAAAAAAAGACTATGGGTATTTCCACACTGCTATCGGAGGTAAATGGGGGCAGAGATGAGGTTACAGCACATGTAGGCAGACCAGAGCTAGCTTTAACCTAGCAATGATGCTGTGGCAGCATGGGCTTGAGTGCAGGCTAGCTGTCTGAGTGAGTACCTAGGAGGGCTTGTACAGGCCATGCTGAAGTCCACACTGCCATATCTTCACTCATAGAATAAAGCTAGCTTGCATATGCCTATATGTCCTGGATTCACACATCTGACTGCAGCGTAGACATACCCTAAAGGTGCAAGGACAGTGGAGAGTCAGGCTCTAGAGGCCGGATCCTGAGGGACATTAACAGCTTTCAGTTTCCGTTCATTGAATTGGAGTTTAAGGGTGCTCAGTGCCTTTTGTTTTCTCTCCACTGCATTGTGTATTATAAAGGATTATTGCATGGTAAAGAGACTACTAAAATGATTCTTAAAGTGCCAAATTGTAAATTGTAAGACTGGAACAATGCTTGTCAACATTTCAAAGACCCTGTAAAGGAAAATCCTAAGGAGTTGTTTGAAAGCAACTCCAGGAGGAAACAAAACAGACTGAGCTGCCAAAAAAGCAGAAAAGCCACCCATGCCTACACTCTACAAAAAGGGAATCTTCAGGGCATTTGGACTGAGAACAGAAATTATCTGGAAATCCCAGGCTGGCAAATTAACTTGAAAGCATTCTCGTTTGAAGTGAATTTTGGACACGCGTCTGCTAGGCAGAAGAATCCAACCATTACGAGAACAATGGAGGATACAGCAGAAGGAGGCATGGCCAATCTCTAAATGGGCATGACTGCCTGGGATGGACATCCAGCTGATCAGAACATGACAGAATTATGAAACATTCAAGCACACATCAGTACATAAAGACTAGTTGCTCCCAAACCCAAATCAGCAAGCCAGTGGCTTGGAGCCAATCTGGCAGGTCTGTGCCAAGCAGACAGCTTCCATGGAGGAAGAGGCTAGAGTCCTGAAGGCCCACCATCAGATTATGATAGTTTTAGGATTTGAAGATGGGTTTAATTCTGGGAGATTTAGCATTAGGCTACAGGTCCCAATATCCATATTAGTAAGGGAAAGATTGAAAATCAAATCTTTCAAAGACACCCTAGCAAGCATGATGGCTCCTCTGGTGGGGAGGCTGTTCTACAGTAAGCATTGCCAGAGAATTTAGACTAATGATGTACCTGATTTTCCTTGTCTCGTGTGCATCCTGCACAAGGAGAAGGAACAGAACTCCAAAGAGTTAAGGTGGGGCAGACCAGCACCTAGTCATGGCCACGTACCCTATTTTCGCAATAACCAGTTCTGTGGGATGGCCACATCAGAAGGAACATGCTACATCACCCTAAAGGCTGCACACAGAGAAGCTCGAAGAGAGACTATGCCATTAAAAGCATAATTAGCATTGTAAATTCACATACAGCATTTTGATTGTCTACTGGATGGTTTTGTCTTACTTCAAAACTGACAATATCATTTATGTTAGATAAAGCTGGTAAAGTGAGTTTTACTTACTTAAATTCTTGCTGTCTCTGAGGAGTTCACTTTGGTACCTCTTGCTCCATGCCTCGGAGTCCCCTCTTCAACTCCCTGAATCCCTCAGTGGTTCTCTGGCTGTCAGTACTGTTGAATCACTAAGGCAACTTGGCCCACTTCCCAGGTGTGGGCAGTTGCTTTTACTGCAGTACCACCCTCTGGCATCAGTTTGTAGCATTGCAGTGATCTTCACTTCTACCCTCTCCCCCCATCTGGTGACCACTTCCTTGGCCCCATGACATGATGGCCTGTCTCTGTCATCTCTGTCCAAGCCTTAAAAGTTCAATCCCCTTTCAGACTAACTAAAGGTCCAGCTGAAAGTCAGAAACAAATTTCCAAATACTAATTCTTCTGCCCTCTTGGACTATACTGCAGTTCTCTGCCTCTTGGCCACTACTCCTGGGCTCTGCAAAAAAATTTCCCACACTACTTCCTCCTAGCAGGTTTCCCCCCCATTGTCTCCCCTCCCCAGAGATTGTCACCTTCCCTCAGGGATCTCCCTGTTCCCTGTAGACCCTAGCTCAGAGCACCCCAACAGAAGTCTGTCTTGCTCCCTATGGGTCTTCCAGCTTGATTTCCCCAGGCCCTTTGCTCCTCTCTCCTGGGTCTCCTCCCTTGACTGAGTTCAGCTCTGTTTAATCAGTTCTCTCTCTGATCATCTACAGCTGGGGTCAGTCATTCTAATTAAGCTCCACCACACCCAGCTGGGCTCACTAGATAACACTAAGTTGTTAGCTCATAGGCAAGACTAAGGAACAACTGCTAGGTCACAGGTGAGGCTGAGCCCAGCTTGCCTTGAAGGGCTAGTCCTCCTGTGACACCATGTTACAAAAGTCCACCCCTTCTAGAGTTAACAAAATAAGTCTAGTGGAAACAAGCTTATCTTCCCACCTTTCTCAGGCTACATAGTTCTTTCATGGTTTGCTCAGTGTGCATTCTCACAGGATCACACAGTGTCTTCTCCTTCACTGGGCTACAGCTCCTCATCCAGTCTCCTCCTGGGCTCAGCAGGCCATTTGCCCTTTGGGCAAAGGCCATGGAAAGAGAACATCCTCCCACCCTCACTGAAAGTCCAAGTCTAGAGCCCTAAATAAGTATGGGAATAAATTCTGTTTACATACTCTACACTATCCTGTCTAGCCCTCTTCTTAAATTCTATCTCCATCCATTCCCTAGTACCCCCAGCCTTTTCCAGACACCATTTCACCAATCTTCCTGCTTATTACAATGCAGATCCCAAAATTAAATCATACTTCCAGTCCCTATCCTCTCCACTAGGTCACAAGCTCCTTCTTATATAGACTTGACCAATCACTTGACACCTCCACAGAGTCATATGACCCCAAACAATCCCTCCAGGAGATTATATATTCCAGGGTTTCCTTTTCTTAAAGGACCAAACTCTCAATTATGGCTATGCTCGCACCTGTCACTATTACACATTCTTTTCAATATTGAGATTTTTCCAAGATTTAAATCAAATCAACATACCATTATTAGTAAATAAGGGGACTACAGCTTGATTCTAACTGCACTTGAAACTATTATTAACACCACCATCTTCTCTAGATTATGTTGTGTAAATTTTTAAGGTAAAATATCAAGCATCCCATATATTGTTTCCATTCCCTGAATATTACAATCAGACTCATTTCTTTTCATCCTTGTGCTGGCCCCTCTAGAACAGTCTGAGGCTCAGTGATGCCAGTATGTGGAAACTTACACAACTACTTCCTGTGCAGTACTTGTTCTGTGGATAAACAGGGGACTTTAGCTTCCAATGCCATCATTGGTATCTTTCACAAGTACTACCTTTTACTAAAATTGATAAGGATAAATCTATCTTTTCAACTGGATATAGTTCCATCTACGCTACAGCCGGAGTGACATTTGATGTAACTTGGTTTTCACATAGCCATGTGACCAAGTTATAGCAAAGATGATTCAGTGTGTTCTCCCTGCAAATTAGTCCTATTGTGTGTAAATCTGCATTTGTCAGTCCACAACTATCTGGCTGCCTACCTGAGTTTTCCCAGCGCAGTCTGGGAAAACTAGGCAGCTATCCCATAGTACAATCAGTGTGTCCGTTACTTCAGCAGGTGTAGATTGGGGGTGAAATGTGATTTCTGAGACACTAATGTGGGGTATTTTTCTCATTTCCTTTGCAGTAGGGTCTAATTAATTGATGCTATATGTGGTAAAGGTTGATGATAATTTTATCTATGGGCATGGTTGTGGTTTAAATAGTTGTCAGGGTGCCTACAGTTTAGGATAGGTGCTTCTTTTCTCCCTTCCTATACAGTTAGATAAATATATAATCTTGATGACAATGACCTTCATTACATCTCAGAGCAGATTATTGCTCCTGTGGTCTCCATTTTCTCAGTGAAAGCAATAGATAAAATTCACTCCATAAGTAGAGGGCCCAAAGTTGGTCTGGTCTGGTAACCTGGCACCACTGCTGTGCAGAGTGTCACCTGGCTTAAAATTGCAATGAGATGAGATTCAGACTTTTGTGTATTCAAGGATAATATTTTGCATTTACCAGTAGTACCTATTGGTATGTATATTTAGTCAACCATCCACAAACCCTATCATCTTACCACCAACCACCATATATCCAGAAGTAAGGATTATACTTCATACCTTGCTAGTATTGCTTTTTCAAGAAATCACAAGGGCATTTTTTTTTACAAAGAAATTAACAACTGGCAAGAACTGAACATACTTAGAAAATCCAACATCCAACTTTAAATTCTAGGACAAAATTAAAATGAGCAACACCATAACATACTTGTCAAATACCATAGTGCTCATCTGGGAGCCCACAAGGAAGGAGTGTGTTAGGATGGGATTTTCAAAGGAGTCCAAGAGCATATAGACATTCTGTGGAAGCTGGGCACTGATCTCCCATAGAGATCCCAGTCTTGGCTTGTATGAGAGGGTAGGGAGAGAGCACTGGGGTACAGTGCAGAAAATGTAAATCATTTGATGGAACCTGCCTGTTTTGATTTTGCAAGGGACAGGAATAAGGTGCTGCTGGGTTGGTGAGGCCTTTTGTTGCAGTGGGACTCTGAGAGCAGGCGTCACGATGAGGGTGGTGTTAATTGTTTCCATCATGGTGCCAAAGGTGTGGCTGATTCTCCCTCTGCTGCATTCTCGTCTTTCTTTCTCCTCCTCTTACCATCCCTCACCCTCTTTCCCCACAGCTGTGTCTTGTATTCCATCCCTAAAGGACTTGCTACTATCCTCCCCATTCTATTACACCAGGATTCTACTTCATCATCTGGGGTACACTGACTGAAGGAGCTTTCTGCCAGCTTCTTCTATTTTCTCCCTGGCAGAGATAATTGAGAAAGCCAGAACCATGGGCTTTTTGCTTCCTGCATGTGGTCTCTGACACTCTGAAAGCTGCTGGTTGTTTAATGGCCACCTGTTGGTCTTGTCTGGTCACCAATCTGTCACTGGCTTCTGCCTCCTCCTCTTGTGTGTCTATGGGTAAGGAAAGACTTGCAACATGTTCAAAAGGAAATTTACACCATATTTGGCAGCAGCGTCGAGTCAATGGGTGCCAAGAATATGACTGGCATCATTTTCTTGGGTCTTTCTCTAGTCTCACATGTGGGTTTGATGTATATTCAGGCAAGCACATATGGTAAAATAATTTTAAGAAAAAGTTTATTCTACATATAGCTGGGTGAATATTGCAAAGAATGTTTTGCAAGCACTTACTCAGATATTAAAATGCATTCCTCCAACCATCATCACACCCACTTTTGTATTTGTTGTCTATGAATAAATTGTGCCATCAAATTTTACTGGGTCTGAGTGTTTATAGCAATCAAATTTCAGAACTGGATGCATGAGTATTTATGCCAGAAGTATTTACTCCCTTGCCCATTTAGGGAACAAAAAGAATACTGTGAGACTATTAATCAACACAATGTGAGCATAGGTGAACCATCTGCCTTGTCAGTGTTACAACCTGGTTAAATACTGAATCAAATTTTGAGTGAGGGCCAGCGGGGTCACATTTTTCTTTCCTACGATAAACACATGTCATTGAAATCCTGATGCCAATGGTCCATTTTGATCAAACCAACTCTTTCCCCCTTTTAGTAAGCAACCTGTAACCAGCACTCAAATTTGGCACTTTTCGGGCTGCGTCTACATTCCGAGCTAGGGTTGTGATTCCCAGCTCGTGTACACATACTTGCACTAGAGTATAAATTGCAGCATAGATGTTGTAGCACTGGCAGTGATAGCATGGCTTAGCCATACCGAGTATGAAATGACATGGTTCAGGTTAGTTTGTACTCAGCACGTCCAAGTCGTGCAGCCGCTGCCCTTGCTTCCATGGGTACACTACTATTTATACTCATGCTAGCTCTCATCGGGCTAGCACGAGTATGTGTATGCGAGAGGGGAATCACACCTCTTGCTTGGAATGGAGATATAGCCTCAGTGGGAAATTTTCAAAGTGGTTCACAGGGATTTAGTACCACTGCTTCAGTGGGTGTTGCATGGTTGAAACCCTTGTACGTTGCTTTACAAATTTAGAGGGAGATGGTCAAAGGCAATGGGAGTTGGGTGCTGCTTTGTGCCTTTGAAAATCTCCCCCCTCACTCATACATAAAATATGGACAAATACTGTATTTACCATATTACAATGTGCATCTTCACATTACAGTGTTCTTTCTATACTTTATCAAGGCCAGTTTCCCTCTGAATGGAAGATAGGGCCATAGGGAGATACTGTCATGAATCCTAGCATTACTATGTGCCCAGAGGAAAACTCAGTTTATTCTTCTGGGGTAAGGCAAGCTCCATCACTTGATTCCCTTGAGTCAGAAATCCGTGTTTAGAAATAGTAATGTGACCGCTACAAAGGCACTCAAAAGAACCCCAAGCACCAGGATTGGTGACAGTGGTGCACTGGAGCCAGTACTAACTTAAAAAAACCCACTGAGGATTATGTGACAATTCTTGAAAAAGGGATGTGATATAAGTGGCACAGAGAGGAGAGACCTCATCACAGTTAACAGAAATAAGAATCTCCCCCCCCCCCCCCCCCAAGCCTGAGTTATGAAGGAAAAATAGGATGGAAATAATGAAACTGTACTGACAGATGTTACCTAAAGTTTAAGGGACAGCCAAATTCTAGAGCCAACTCATAAGAAAATAAACAGGAATAAGGGTTAAAACTTCAAAGATAGAAAACACAGGCTCCAGTTGGGTAGTGTAGTGACAGAGCAGAGGTCAGATAGGCAAATACAGATAGATGGGCACCACAGATGGCAGCTTGTGAAAAAAACAGAAGTAGTACTGGTTGCCGATTGTCTTCTCATGCAAGACAACAATTTAATGGATTCGGGGCTGCCTGTAATAATTTATAAATACTCAGTCTTGATGGATTTATTTTGTTATCTACTGCGTGCATACACTGAGCTAGTTCAATAGCAGGACTCTCAGGAAACACACCCAGGAAGGACAGGAGTGGATTCTGATATACTTTTCTTCTCAAATACTTGAGACACAATGCAAGAGCAATCTGCTTTGAAGTTCCACTTCCAACACTCTGCTGAGCTCATGAAATTGGCCTTGGGCAGTCGGTTCAAATGTGTGAACTGAGACAACAAAGATTTGGGGCTGGATCTAAAGACACTCTCAGAGAGACGGAGAGTGAAAGTGAACCCAGACTCCAGAGGTTGGTGTCCTGGGGGAAGTTAAATCTGCTCGTGTTCCCATGAGGAGAATAGTGAGACACTAGGTAAGACAGACACATGTGTAGGCCTTTTGTTGCTTTAAAAACCTTTTCTCGTATGTTATGATTTATTATTACTGTTTTTAGAAGGTTGTTTTTGCGGGAGTCCTGGTTGGTCACAAGCTCCAGAAAAAAAAGAACCGCAGGTACCTAAACACAATCAGACTTGTTGGGATAAGCACAGCTGATCCACAGGGTACTGTAGCCCAGGACCTGGTCTACATGATTCTGCCCCATTAGAAGGGAGGTTTCAGAGTAGCAGCCGTGTTAGTCTGTATCCGCAAAAAGAAGAACAGGAGGACTTGTGGCAGTCTCTAAGGTGCCATAAATTAGAAGGGAGGTGTATTCAGATGAAAAAAGTGGTTGGAGGAGCAGCTAGCACTGTACCCCTGAAAAATGGCAATGGAATATGTTGTGAGTGTAGAAGTGGCAGCAGGAGTAGTCACATGAGAATATCCACTTGAAAAATAACTTTGTGGTAATATAGCAGAAACCTATGAACAGCAGGTAGCAGACTACCTCTAGCACTGTAGTGAAGAGACAGTGGATAGGAGAAGACTGGCAGTATGTGTGTGTCTACATTCACAGCAGGCAATCTATTGAGTGTCAAAAATTCCCTTATCCCATTCCTAAAAATACAGATACTACCTGTTCAAGGCAGGGCCGGCTCTGGCTTTTTTGCCGCCCCAGGCAAAAAAGCCTCCCGCCGCCCCCCACCCCCCGGCGGGAGCGTGGCAGGGGAGGGCGCCGAGCCCGGCCACGGCCCAGCTCTCCCTGGCGGGCCGGAGCACCGGGGGAGGGCGGCGAGCCTGGCTGGGGCCCCGCTCTCCCCGACCGGCCAGAGCGCTGGGGGGAGGGCGGCGAGCCCGCCGCAGCTCCGCTCTCCCCGACTGGCCGGAGCGCTGGGGGAGGGTGGAGAACCCGGCCGGGGCCCCGTTTTCCCCGACCGGCCAGAGTGCCGGGAGGAGGGCAGAGAGCCCGGCTGGGGCCCGCTCTCCCTGACCGGCCGGAGCGCCGGGGGAGGGCGGCTCCGCTCTCCCCGGTGGCTGGAGCGCCGCAGGAAGGCGGGGAGCCCAGTTGCGGCCCCGCTCTCAGCCCTGAGCACCGCCCCCCTCAAGGTGTCACCCCAAGCACATGCTTGGTAGGCTGGTGCCTGGAGCCGGCCCTGGTTCAAGGCAAGATGGCATACATGCAAATTGCTTACCAGATGGTACAACTGCCTTTGGAAGAAGCATTAGAAAATGCAGTAAAATATGGTTGAAATCATATTGCAGTGTGCAAGCTAAATGCAATATAGTGGCAGTTGGCTTGCTGTGGTTGTCTTTTTAGAAGCCAATAGTTTTATTGGGAACTGAACATCCATCAGAATCCACTTCTCTCTGTTGCCCCAGATTTGTATCAAAGCCACCAAGCAACAATACTGTGAAAGCATTTGATAGTGTCAAGAAAAGCTTCATCTCACCATGAAAATTTGAACCAACACTCTGATATCTGATATATAATGAAATTGGTGAAGAGTTTGTACCTTTGTTTGTCTACTCTGCCCCATCAATATACTTACATTACCATAGCATCTGAGTGCCTCCCTAGTATTTAAAAATAGAACTGACAACAAACCCTCCAGATTTATGGCTTCAGTAAAGTGACAAATGTGATGTGTGCCACCAAGAATGAGCAATGTACTATGTGCCATGTTTTGCACATTGCACTGATTTTATTGCCCATGACTTGCTATGCTGACAAAACAATGTAGAAAACACATTGTCTTATGCATACAAAGAGCCAATACCGCATGTGGATGTATGCACAGAGAGAAAGAGTCCCACACAAATGCATCTGAGGGAAGAATTTGATATAGAGTCTAGTCACTTGAGTTGCACTTTGCCTGTTCTATATTTACTCTTCTTTATTTTCGTAGATTTATAGTTCAAAGACATCATGGCAAAGGTACTTTACTGATATGTCTGAAGCCAGTTTAGAACACTACTATAAGATTGCAAAAAAAAATGAAGTTACGAAATAATAAACAAGAATAGTGGAAAGTCGGATTTCTACTGACCATTCTTCATGGTTGTATGACAGTAGCACCCAGAAGCTCCAGATAGGTCAGAGCTTAATTGTACTGGGTGCTGTGCAAATTGTAAACCAAGTTTAAACATGTCTGCCAGGGTTGGCAGTGGTGCAAGTAGGGTGACCAGACAGCAAGTGTGAAAAATCAGGATGGAGGTGGAGGGGTAATAGGAGCCTAAATAAGGAAAAGACCCACAAATCGGGACTGTCCCTATAAAATCAGGACATCTGGTCACCCTAGGTGCAAGAGCCTATGTCTGGGGCAGACACGACATCTTGACAGTACTTTCATTCCTTACAACTAAGTGGTCTATTAAAAGTGAACCAGTTCAATAAACCAAAGCTAACAAAAATCCTGACAACTCATTGTTTTTGTCAACTTCCATATCTCCCTGCATCTTCAACATTTCCTTCGTTATTATCCTCCCAATCTTCCTCACCATTTAGTTTACCTCCTGTGCTACACCAGCTGACACGTGTATCTTTTTCATTTCAGATGCTCCTAAAGCCTTGGGAACTGCTTCCTGAAGAGACTGATACAACTCTGGGACCCAATTGTTAGAAAAGTAGTTGGTACTGAATATTTGCTACTTGTTCCATAAGTTTCTAGGCATCCTTAGTTTGCATTAGGGCTGCCAAACGATTTAAAAAAATAATCGCAATTAATTGCGAGATTATTCACCTCATACAAGTACAGTAGTGCAATCTTTTTATTGTGAAAGTCCAATTTACAAATGTAGATTTATTATTATTATTTACATAAGTGCACTCCAAAAACAAAACAATGTAAAACTTTAGAGCCTACAAGTTGAAGCATGAAGGTACATATGAAAGGTTAGCATATCTGGATACAGTATATGGCACTACCAGTTACAACAGTGCAATGCAAAAGCCTGTTCTCGCCTTCAGGTGACGTTGTAAATAAGAAGTGGGCAGCATTATTTCCCGTAAATGTAAACAAAATTGTTTGCTTTAGTGATTGGCTGAACAAGAAGTAGGACTGAGTGGATTTGTGAATTGAAAAATACTCTCTTTTTTACAGTGCAAATATTTGTAATCAAAATAATAAAGTGAGCACTATACACTTTGTATTCTGTGTTGTAATTGAAATCAGTAGATTTGAAAATGTAGAAAAACTTCCAAAATATATATAATACATTTAAATTGGTATTCTATTATTGTTTAACAGTCTGATTAAAACGGCGAGTAATCGTGACTATTTGTTTTTAAATCTAGTCAATTTGTTGTGGGTTAATCACATGCATTTACTGTGATTAATTGACAGCCCTAGTTTGCACAGATGGGAAAAAAATATTGCTTGTGTTTTGCATGTATTTTGTTCACTTTTGCAATGTATATGGGGCTTTGTAAGATGGACTTTGCTGAATTTTGATAGTCTTTCAAATATTTCTTCAGTAGCAGAATGGATCATATGAGAGACAATTTGCATATATTCCATCCTACCTTCAGCACCTGGTGCAATACTTTACCACTCTGCTTCACTTCCTCCTCTCCTCTTAAAGATTATTACCCCCAAACAGAGAATGGACTCCCTGTGCTTGATCTACTGTTGATTATATATCCCACTGTCTCTTCTTTTTATCTCCCACACTACTGCAGCATGATGCCCACCTTCCCAAACATCACAAGAGCCATCATGAAATGCATCTGCGATAACACACACTGCTGAATCTAATTCTCCAACATTAGTCAATATGACTCATCAGATCATGTGCAAAGTCAACTGATGGCAGCTCCCCCTTTGTTGATCAACACAGAATAAAGAGTAGATGGTATAAGAGCTGGGGGTGGATTTTAAAAAAAAAATCATAGAAACCTTTTCACCAATATATGTAATCCTCATTCAGATTACATTATTGGTTCAGCTCACTGATGTGTCAGTGGATGGTTACATGTTCTGAAGGTCCTTTTTCCTGAATACTATACATCTGTTCTCTCTTATAGATGATTCATATGAAAAAAGAGATAAACACATAAAACTTGAAAATGCCACACCTGAACCCTTAAGGTAAGACAGCTGGCTAATTCTTCAGTTTCTGGGACACCACTTTAATAAACATTAGTTCTTGTAATTATTGAACGTTTTCTCATGGAAACATTTCCATCATATTATTTCATCTTTGAGTCCATATTAGCATAATTACTTGATTTATGACTACAATTTGGGAGTTTTAGAAGCACAAAGGACATAGCTGGAGAATAAGAAACTCACTCTGGAAAGCCTCTGCATTGCCAATTGCATGACTGGCTTGCCAGGGCCAATTAACATTTTTTTCCCATTTTTCCCTTTGATTGACTTACCAAAATATTCCAGACTTTCAGAATCACTCAGGCTCCTTTTTCAGGTTTTAGAGATACATAGCAACATGAAGCACATTCATGCAGAGTAAGTGCTCTTTGGAGTATTAAAAACCACTTAATCTGTATAAATACGCGTCAGGTTGCTCAGTTTTTACACCACCTTGAGAATGAACTGTAGCGGTTAGAAGCTGCATAATGCATTTATTTAAAAGGAGATATATAATCTGTGATACATGTATCTTCCCAGTGATTATTGTCAGAACAGCAACTTATTCTTGCTTATATTTTTGTATTTCACTGCACTGTATTAATGCAAGCGACAAAGAGAATTCACATTGTATGCCCTCTTACATTCAGAATTTTGTTTTTATCAATGTTGATTTAGCGGATAAGCATGAGATATGTATAAGTATGGAGTGATTTTTGCAAATCAGTGCAGCAAGAAGGATTTATACTTTTAAACAGCTACATGTAAACAGTATTTATTTCCTAATCTAGCTAAATATGTTAGCCCATGCATAACAAAGCATACCTTTTTAGTCTCCATTGAATCTAATTTTCATTGTCAACAGAGCTGAAAGAAATAATGTCTGACACACCACCAAGAGCATGATATTGGAATGTCAACTATTTCGCTTTTGGGGTTTACATCACCACATAGTCTAATAACTCCTTACACCACAATTTAATTATTTCCAAAAATAGAAAGCATGCTTGTATTGTGAAGCATTCCCACAGGATATCTTACATGCCCTCAGAAGAATCTAACTTCTATATTTAACATCTTTACAGTGGTAGCTGTGTGTCATAGTATAACGATTCTTGCACATAGATATAATCCAACTGTTCTCAGTGGTGTATATAATAGTGCATCCAAATCCTATCTACTCTTAGATATATAGTTCTTAAGTATAATACAATTTTGGTTAAAAAATAAGGGGTGAAATTCTGGCCCCATTAAAGTCAATGGGCGTTTTGTCATTAACTTTAATGCAGCCTGGATTTCACTCAAGGAATAGAATAGAATAGACTGCATTCAATTTCATCACAACTTTTGATGTTTGGCATCAGTATGTATATTACTAAAACAAGCATGGAGGAAGCTTGTAAGAAAAAACAAGCCCACATTCTGTGGGCCAGGGCATAGGGTGATTCAGTAGGTGTCCCTCTCTCCTGAATGTATGCCGAGGCCCAGGATGCCAGGGGTTATTGTGCTGCTGGATATTCTGGGTCTGGGTCGTTAATGCTGAGTACAGGGAGGTGAAAACTCCCCCCTCCCCCCTACCAGTGAGGTTCCCTGCATGCCAGGGATGATTTGCCTTCAAGGAAGGCAGGATACATTATTCCTATTGGTTTTCTTAGGGGTAAAGCGGCCCTCTTACTGGCTCTCCTGGCTGGGTTCCCATCCCAGGCAACACCATCCACTTTTGGGGCTGCACTGTCTCTAACAACTCCATCCTGCCAGTTATGAAGTAGGTTGCAGATAGAGCCCTGCACAGGACTATTTTTTAAGTTACGCTTCTGCCCTGGCCTGTAGTACCCACTCCCACTCGCTCTGGCATTGTTTCTTGCATTTTTATCCTGCTCCCAACCACAAAAACCTTAGATTCCACAAATCCCACAAGAGAGACTGATTCCCCATGCTACTTAAAAAAAAAAAAAAAAAAAGAGGTCGCCTTATATATATATATATATATATATATGTATATAAACCAACCTCACATACATACATATATGGTATTCAGACACAATTTACTACTAAACATTTTGCTTAAACCATGTCAAAAATACTTTAACTCTTGTTAAAATAGACATCAAATCTCTTTCTATTGCTCGCTTAAATTTAAGTATTAAAACCTTTATTTTAAAAAAAGAAAAACTTTCTTTACATTGCCAAAATTCTATTTATGACAAACTGACAAGAGATGTAGTGTTTTCCTGCAAATCATCACAGACTGTTTTTTTTTGCCCATCCAATCCCACCTGCAACAAAGTACATTTTACCCACTCCTGCTATTATGACAGCAGGTCCTGTGGAACTTGTGTGATCCCAGTGCAGCTGTAGGCTCTAGTTGCAGAATCCCCAGATGCCTCTTTAGGGCAGTTTTAACTCTCCTGTGAGCACACCTGAGCAGCACAAAAAGGACACAGCATTTGCTGGATGCAGAGTTTAATTTTCCCTTATCTTGCTCACACACACAAAAAATGAGGATATGGCCTGAGTCACAAATGATGCAGCCACATATTTGTCTTGCTCGTTTAGTTACTTCCCAGGGTTCTGGCCAGAGGTTTTGATTTCGAGAACTCTTTCCCATTGTAGTTGGTTGAATAATATTTCTCAAATAATTTCACAATATTTTTCAAATTATTCAGGTTTCTTTTCCCCCATTATTCATCCATCTTAAAAACAGGCTGAATAACTCTCTCTTTCTCTCTCTCTCTATGTACATGCATTTCATGATGCATTTTGGAATACAACATGCATATCTTTCCCATTGTTGGACCAGGTCTAGTACCCTTCCACATAAACTATATGACTCCTGGTGTGCATATTCAAATGTTGTGTGAGCTCACTGCTGTGCAGGGGTTCTTCTGTTTGGAGCTTAGTGCAGGACAGGGGTCTAACATTGTTTCACTGCTGATGGCTAAGGATTCTACTATACGGTGTCATAATTCTTGAGCTCTGTAAATGTGTTTTATAGTCTGGATCATTTAATTTTGTTAGGCAAATGTGCTTCAATTTTAATGATAAAATGTTCTCATGCTCATCTCTAATAACTGTTTTTCTCCTTTGTAACAACTGATGCATAAAGTCTAATCTTTTGTAGTTGAAGGAAGATGTTCTTTGAGGATTGATTTAGGATCTGCCTTTGTCTTACTAATTTTTAATTACATGCAGTCAGACCTGATTAATCTGAATTAGTATGCAAAGCCCATTTTTAGAACTAAATAAAAATCAGATTAACAAGTAAAGGGTACATACAAGGATGTGTTAGAAGATCGGTTAGAAGTGAATTCCTTGTTATTCTTAAACATACACATTTCCATCCGTACAATGTCTGCCTCCACATTGACTATTTAGTTCTGCTGTGTTATAGAGCTTTAATTTCTTTTGGTCCTGACTGGGCCTCTAAGCATAATAAATAAAATAATTTTAATCTTTTATATAAGAGAAACATGGACGTAACAAGTTCAATCCAGTCAAGGCCTTTATGAACAAATAAGTGTTCATAGCTTTTAAAGATGTGTTTAAAGGCCACAAGGCACTTTGCTTAGCCCTTACCACAGGAGTGGTCTCATTGATGTCAATAGGACTTAAGCACATGCTTAAAATTAGCATTTATTGAAATGCTTTTTCTGAACTGGGGGCTTGCGGAATAGGGCTGGATTTACTCATCTGTGGACAGTGTGTTCACAGATATTCTGCAAGTAGAACATTTAACTATATTTGTCATTTTCAATTAATGATTGCATTTTACTCAATGAAATCTAATTATTGCCAAGAATGACTTCTATTTGTCAAAACTGTCCAGTGTTGTACCACTTTAATAGCAGCTAATTCATATAGGTTGTAGAATAATCTTAATCTAAAACATGGTATATTATACTGTTAACATTATACTGGAATAGATTTTATTAAAAAGCTTTTCAAATACAATAGAAAATGCATCCATACAAAGCTGGTAGTACATTAGCTACTTTCATTTCAAATGACAAATAGACATCGAGTGTAGACAACAAGGGCTTTATTCTTGACTGACCTATACCCTATTCATGCTCGATTTTTTGTTCTTTTTTTTCTCCTGGAATTTATTTCCATGTTGTGTACAAGAAATTAAAAATGACTCAAATTATCAAAATGGTTTTAATTGGCATGCAGTAAGTAATTTCGCTAGTACATTGTCAAGATGCCAAGATGAAAGGGACTGAAGCTCATGGAAAAAGACAGAATTGACATGAATAGATAAAAGCACTTGTCCATGAAAAGTAAACAAACTTAGAAAAAGGTCTATGTGCAAGTTAGATCCAGCTATGTGACTGGGCTCACTGAGCCATCCCTGTAGATTATTAATTAATTATTATTATGTATTATTATAATAAAAAGCTGAACAAGTTGAAGACGCAGGTGGAGACAAAGTGTTTTTTTTTTTTTTTGGTGATTCATGAGTAAGGCTATGTTTTAGTCCCGGGTATTTTTAGTAAGTCATGGACAGGTCACAGGCAATAAACAAAAATTTACAGCTCGTGACCTGTTCATGGCTCGTACTATATACCCCTGACTAAAACTTAGGACTGGGGTGGGGGTACTGCGGGTGGTCGTGGGGGGTGGCCCGGAGGGCGCCGTGTGTTCTCGGGGAGATGGGCCAGGCGTGCCGCGGGTGCACGGTGGGGAAGCAGACCAGGACCCCTGCTGGTGCTGCGGGGGTAGGCAGGCAGCGGCGTGGGTCCCAAGCCCCCTGTTGGTGCTGGATGGGGGGGTTGGCGGAGCTGGCAAGCTCTCTACCTGGCTCCTTTCGGCTCCCCAGAAGCAGGGACATGTCCCTCCCTCAGTTCCTAGATCCATGCACTGACCCCGCAACGGCTCCGCAGCTCCCACTGGACAGGAACTGGTGGCCAATGAGAGCTGTGGGGGCAGTGCCGGTGGGTGGAGGCAGCGCATGGAGCTAGGAGCTGACGGAGAGAGGGACATGTCCATACTTCCTGGGAGCCCCCCAAGGTAAGCGGCACCCAGAGCCCTTACCCCTTCCCGCACCCAAACCTCCAGCTCTGAGCCCCCTCCCACACCCAAACTCCTGCTGCTGCTGGGGAAATAGGGTGCGGTGGCCCGAGACAGTGTGGCTGGCCAGGGGCTGCCTGAGCTGCTCAGGAGACCTCCAGGCCAGCTGCACCGTTCACTGCACAAGTCACGGAGGTCCCGGAAAGTCACAGAATCAGTGACTTCCATGAAAAACTCGCAGCTTTATTCATGAGCATTTTCTCTAAGAACTTTTGATGTATACAGATGAGATTAATCCATGACCATGGTGATACATTGTATATCTAATTTCTCCTGTTCTTCAACTCAAAGGCCTCCAATACTGCAAACACTTGATTATGTACTTAAATGACGTACTTAGGTTCTTTGCTTAACTGGTCCCTAAGTCAGGAAAACTCATTTCTTTTCCTTGTCTATGAGAAATGCCTACATTTCCCATTGATTTGTATTTCATCTATAGGTCTCTAACAAGGATCACATTATTGGCAGACCCTGTCTCATTTTCCCATCCTCCACCAAAAAAGAATAAACATAATGGCTGTACAGTTGTTTAAAAATCTGGCACTTGCCCTTATGAACTTTAGCTGTTAGAAACTCTGTTCCAACATTTCTTAAGAGGAAATACAAATCTGGCCATTTTAATGTAATTCCTATTGCCCTTAATTCTCTTCTTTCTCTCTAGATAAATAAAAAGATTAATTCTCCCACACTCCTGAAGCTCTGCTTGGCTCTAAATTAGATCAAGCTGGGAGTTTTCCTCATTACAGCAGTTCTCCCCTGCTGGCAGAAGGACTCTTGTCTCTGTCACTTGTCGGCTGCATGTCTGCTTGTCCTTACAATTAAATTGTAAATCCCACATGATCATCATTCAGCCAGGAAGAACAGTCTATCTGGGCTTTTAACATATTTTTAAAGATACATTTGTATAAATAAATTCTTATATATATTGCTTCTGGACAAACACTGATGCTGCTAATAAGGTTTTAGACACATAGGAAATATATAGCACTGGAAATATAGTGGAAGCTTTAATTTTCAGATTGTGTTTATTTCAACAGAAAGGCATCTCAGATTCAAATATGTTGGGTAGTCACTTGAGTTTCCTGGTCTCTTCCCTTTGTGTAGCAACATTGCTTTCTCCAGGCAAGCATATTCTGCTGCTCCACTTTCCAACATTTTATTTATTAAACTTTTAGTTTTTTTTTATAAATGCTTCATAGGTGTCCAGCCTAGACTCTGGGCCATCCAGCTCATAAATGAAATTACACTATTATCAGAATGCAATACAAAGACCTGACCATATCACCTGGACATAAAATAAGATAAATATCCACCAGTGAGTATGAGGTTAGTCAACTAAAGCTAACCTCCACTACCGCAACCAGAAACCCACCCCATCCCCAAAAGCTTAGGGAATAAAAATGGGCAGTGTGCCAGGAAGGTTGACAAATCCCAGTTCAGTCTGACCATGGATGGGGAGCAAGTTTCAGAGCGGAAGGCCCCTCACACTGAACAACCTGCGAACAGTACTCTCCTTTTTATACCAAGGGAGCTCCTGTTTGAGCACTTTTGCTCATTACAGCTGCAACACTATGGCCCAGGGAAAGAGGTGATACCTCAGGTCATTAAGTCCTGAACCATTTATGACGTTATAGGTTAATACCTTGAATTCCTCCCAAGATCTTACTGGAAGTTAGTGCAGACTCCTGAGCACCGGTGAAATGTGCTTCTGATGTGAAGTGAAGTGCTGGAAACTCCATTTCTTTCACTGCAAACTAGACTAGACAAAAAAATAATAAGCAGTGCATCACATGCTACAGAATTATTGAATAGTCTCAAGGTGTAATCCCCTGTAGATTGGTGTGGATTATTGGGACAAGGTCCACATACTACACTCTTCTTGTCAGGTGCAGATACATTTACAAATTGTGAGAAATTAAAAATAATGGGAGTTCATCTTTCAAATATTAAGCTGTGTGTGTCATAAAAATATGTGGAAACACTTTTAGTGTTTATGATTATGTTCTACTATACCCTCACTTATTTTGAGAGATGAGCTGATGAGAAATCTGGCAATTTTTGAGTCAGCTAAGTATTCGTGACTATGAAAAAGCAAATTTGCTCATCTATCTTTGGAACTCTGAACTACCATATTCATTAACAACACATAGTTTATCTATGCCCAAATTCAGCAAAGTGGTTAGGACATGTGCTTAACTTTAAGTACATACTTAAGTTCCATTGGGACTTGACTTCAGTGGGACATGAGCTCACACTGAATCACTTGCTTAAATGGATTTGCTGAGCTGGATTCATATTTCTGAAATGCAGCTATATCTGAAATTCAGACGTGAAATTCAGATAGACAAAAAGAGGTGAAACATTAAAGCTTCATGATTTTTCACCTCAAAATTGCATTCCAATATCACTTTGCTCTGTTGATTATTGTATTAATGAAGACTAAGATAAAGGGTGAATAGGTTCAGGGGGAGTTCAAGGAGGAATAATTCTAATCTCATAGGTTTACTAACCACAGTCCTTCGTGAAGCAAAATCAGTGTACATAGTAAAAGGAATTGTTCATTTGAATTTAAAAAAATTCCCCATGCAACTGGTAAATTAACTGCCAGTGGCATTTTTTGAATGTTAAAGTGTATGTTTATTACAACCGTTCTAAATTTAGATATCAGGATAAGCTTCTGGTGATGTCCTGGTGTAACGGGTCAGTGACTCCCTCTGCGGCACCTCCTGTCGGTTGTCCTGGGAATTAGTTCTTCGACCCAGGAGCACCCTCTGCAGGCCAGTGTCTTGCCTTGCTGCTGGTCCCTGTGTCCCTCCCGGACCCCGGTGCCCCTTCTGCTGGGGTTCTGCCCCCTGCAGTACCCCACGGTCTTTCTGGGTCTCCCCTCTCCAGGGAACTCCCAACCCCCTATCTCCACCTCGCCTCAGTCTTTGGCTACTGCGAGTCACCATCTAGCCCCCAGTCACTGGGGCAGACTGCAGAATAATTGCCACTCATCATTGGCAAGAAGGGTTTGGACTTACTGCCTCTGCCTACTCTTGGGCTGCCCCGTTACAACCCCAGTACCTTTTCGGCCCTTAACAAGGTCTGCAGCCTGGAGGTTTTCCAGGCTGGAGCTCCCCCAGCTCCTCTAGCCTTCTCCCAGCCCTGCTCCACTTTAGGTACCCTGCTCAGCTCCCCAAAAGCCAGGCCCTTCTCTCTTTACAGGCAGAGAGAGAGAGACTCTGTGCTCCTGGCCCACTTATAAAGGCCAGCTGGGCCTTGATTGGGGCGCGGCCGCATCTGTGGCTGGCTCCCTGATCAGCCGAGGCTTGGTGTTTTCCCTAGCAACAGTCCTCTCGCCGCCTCAGCTCTCTCTCAGGGCTGATTTCAAGCCCTTTGGGCAGGAGTGGGTGACCATCCCGCTACACCTGGATATCAGGACAAGCTTCTGGTGAGAGCTACTAAGATGTGGCTTAATCTCCCTGGTGACGTGTTGGAAGCTCTATTTCCTTCATTGAAAACTAGACTAGCCAAACACTAGTAAATATATAAGGAAGGACACACCGGATGACCTAATCACTCTTTTCTGCCTCCAATGTCTATGATTCTATAAGAAATACATCCCTTTATATGGTAACGTGGGTATCTATATGGCCCAAAACAATATTAAAGCTTTTTGCAGTCGGATATTAGAGGATTGTGCTAGGCATAACTCATCTACACTCTAATAAAGGTGTGTGTGTGTGTGTGTGGGTGGTGGTGGTGGGGGGGGAACCTCACCTCCAATCTGGCTAACAATAAAACCCCTTAGAGTAGGAGTATATATTTTAAAACCAACACAAAATAATTATTTCATCTCTAGACAACTCAACCTGCTACCTCAGCATTTTGTGTTGCCTATATTCTTATGCAGCCCTATTGAATATAGGTTTTTCATTTTCTTAATATTTTGTCCATGTAGCTCTCTCAAATTAACTATTATAGGAATATTTTAGGTACCCAGAGCCTTCTGATTGCACTGGTATCACACATTTGAATCTTTTCATAGAAGCTTAGGTTACCACAGGAACCGCACCAGCCTCATCTGCTTCTTTATTTTGAGTTGTACAAACCATGCAGTATGGCACACACTCATCCCTGCTTTGGCATGCCAAACATACAAACATTAGAATCCCAGAGATCTATGACTAACCATTCTCTTTCAGAAAAGTTCTACTCTCTGTTCCTGTTGGAATCAGGCACAAAGGTAGTGAACACAAAGGGACCTTCAGCTCTTTGCCCATCTAGGTCTGGGTTTTCCTGGTTTTCTATAGGTCCCATCACTGTGTAGCCAGGTGCTTCCCAGGTAAATTAGATTTGCATGGCAAGGTCCCTGGCAGACTTCAAGGAGTCTTATGCTTTTCTCCTCTCTCTGGTTTTGAGAAACTGCTTCGTATATACATATATTTTCCTTTCCTTCTCCCACATCATTCTGGTTATGGTGTGGAAACTTGATCTAAGAGGAGGTGGTCTTGCAGAATGCCCTATTGGTGGTCAGTCAAATCTCTTCTGGAAGCATGTTCCATACCTGTAGCCACCCAATTAAGAAGGGGGCAGGGAGACAGTGGAGGGATTGTATCCCAGGGGTGATCTGCTCCTGCAAGCCTTTCCTGTTCAGGAGGTGGGCAGGAGTTTCTGTACAAGTTGGAGCCTCTAGTGTCCTTTTGCCTTCAGCCCCCTATACAGTGAGTTACAGTAATCCAGTCTGGTGATGATGTGTGCATGACTCACTGGGGCCAGATTCTTGTCTCAAAAGAAGGGATGAAGTTTTCTAGCATGCTGGAGGTGAGAGAAAATATTTTCTGCCAGTAATTAAACCTGATTAGCTAGGCTTAGTAATGACTCCAGCAGGACCCACATTTTGTGGCACTTTGACGAATAGAAGAGAAATCTCCTTTGTCTCCATTGTCCTCTAGTTCTTTGAAACATTTCCCCATTCTGATTGGCATCACTTTGGCCTTTCCCAGGCTGAGCTTGAGCCAGCTGCTGATATCCTGTAGGCATTGTTACATCTTTTGGTACTTTCTAGAAACAGGCCCTTACTATGGAATACTCCATCTGTGCATCTATCTGTGTGTATGCTTCACATTCTGTGGGTGTGATCTACTTTCCTTACATTGGTGTAAATCCCTTGAAGTCTACTGAGTTACTCATATTTGCACAGGTGTTAATGAGGGGACTTAATGAGCGGTTGAATACTGGTTGTGATTAGTGTATTCGACAATTATTTTCATTTTCATTTGATGGCAAAATTATTAGTAAGCACATTTTTTCATTATTCTACCATCTCCACAGTTGGTTGAACTGTAGTTATTTTCAGTGCCTGAAATTTATATAGTTTTTGTTGTTGTTGTTCTTTCTAATAATATTACTGGCTCTTTTTCTCATTTCTGTCTAGGAAGTAAGTTGTTAACACTGAAAACAACAACAAAAAGGAGATCTTTCACTTCACTTACCTTTACCTAAAATATCCTTTATTCAAAATAAACTTGAAGAGTATTACATATGTCCTTTATTCCTTTTATATCTCAAACTTCCATTACTGTTGGGTCCCAGTGGTGTGTCAGGTTGTAAGAAACGGAGATTGGTCCTTCAATAAGCATTAAAACCTAGGAAAACATATCATTGTCCAGAGTGCATACTTTTACCTCAGAACATTGCCTGAAATTTTGATGTATGTGTTTTGTATGCTGTCTCAAAAGTGACACAGGGATCCTAAAGACGAACAGATTTATTTGGGCATAAGCTTTCATGGGTAAAAAAAAATCTCACTTCTTCAGGTGCATCTGAAGAAGTGAGGTTTTTTACCCACGAAAGCTTATGCCCAAATAAATCTGTTAGTCTTTAAGATGCCACCAGACTCCTTGTTGTTTTTGCGGATACAGCTACCCCCTGATATAGGGATCCTGTGATGCAGGGTTTGCTATAGAAATTATGTGCTGCTTATTGAATATCAGAGTAAGTTGTTTTGAACATCTGTATTACTTAGCATGTAAGTTATTACAGTCCTTGGGCTGCAGATACTTACACATCTTGTTTTTGGAAAGTTGTTCAGTATTTCCCTTGATATCAACTAGTCCCTCACATTTTGGAATATGAAAGTCTCAGATCCAATAATTTTGATGCTTCCACTTATATACATGGAGTATAGAAAAGGTTTGAGGCAATGGCCTTCTGTCATTTACTCAGCATGTAATATATCCTTTTCATTATTAGGACATGTGATAACATGAATGATAGGGCTGAAACGCTACACTCCTTGGAAACTTAAGGATAGTACTGCCATTGTATTTAATGCCTTTCTAGCAGTACTTCAGTTCTAGTTTGCATATTTTATTGTTATGCTTAGACTTATCTTTACAGGCTTTATACATTATTATGAATACTAGCACAGTATGTTAAATACATCACTTAAATCTCTTATTTTCTATTTCTATACTTTGCAGATTTAAAGAAGGAATTTTCAATTATATATTGAAATATGAGCTGTTATTTTGATACAAAACTATCTTGACTCTTAGCAGTGAAAAGGAGAGACACGGGGCTAGATTTACTGGTACACCCTGGCTGCTTTGTGTTGCTCCAGTGAGGCAAAGCAACCATAAACCTGGTTTAACTGGCTTTTTTGCATTGGCGGGACAGTGCAAAGCAGCCGGAGCATGCTGGTGAATTCAGCCCATTAATTTTAACTAGAGACTGGGCCTGGAGCTGGGTCTTTAATACCTGTGGTCTACAGGTCTCTCTGCCTTTTTGGAGGAATGATTAACACGACTGTTGACAGTGACATATTTTGAATCCCACTCATTTGACTAATAATTCTTATTATAGCCATAAAACATGATGCTCCTTGCAGTTATCAAACAAGAAAAAAATAGTTCTATTATCAACAGTTTCATTTTAAGTCTCTCTTCATATTTATGATGCTTCTTCTCAAGGATCCAATGGCAGAAACATTACCCAAGCGGCAAGGATCTAGGGGCAGGCTTACTTTGAACTACTACCCCAGTTTTTAATGGCCATGTGGGGCAGTTATACTGGGCAGGGATCACCAGAGTACAGTATGTCCTGCTCCTACTCCCTTCTACTCCTGACGCACATCTTATTCTTGGGGAAGAGAAGAAGGTAGAATAGAGTCTACATTTTGGGTGTCCTGAGCTGTTGTTGGGCAGCTTTCGACCCTGCTCAGCCTGTAGCATGGCCCAACATAAGTTTAAAATATAACTTCATGCTAAAGACAGATGGGGTAACCCTAATATAAAAATACAGACTAAAAGTCATATAGTCCCTTTAGACCCAAAGGATGTTATGGATCTTGATCAATTAAGTTCGATAGAAATATTGTATCAGTTAGCGAGCCTCAAAGATAACACAGAAAGATATAGGTGCTGGAACTGGGGGTGCTGCCGCATCCCCTAACTTGAAGTGCTTTCCATTATATACAGGGTTTACAGTTTGGTTCAATGGCTCTCAGCACCCCCACTGCATAAATTGTTCCAGCACCCGTGCAGAAAGACCCCACTTACAGTGCTTTGTCTTCAGAATAGGGATTGCCTCCAAAGGTTCCTTGGTTGCAGCTGGAGCCGAGTCCAGTTCTTCCCTCCCTAGAAATCTTTCAAAAAATCCAGGGGCAGGCCCAGTTATAAAAATGCAGTTTCCTATTAACAAACTCAGTATGCTATCCAAACAAGATTAGAAAACTCTGGGGGCTAAATATGACTAAACAATTATCTGATTCCAGTGGAGGCAATATACACTCTGATATTAAGAAGACACCGGGGGATTTAAAACCCATTTTATCCAAAAAGAAAATCAGATTTGAAATATATTGGATTCGGGAAAAACTGCACTCAGCCAGTATTGTAAATCATTAATCTGGGTTACAGATATAAGCCAAACTCATGTTCTTTACTCCATGGGACTATCCAAAATCCCAGTTTCGGGAAATAAATTTTTGCCACTATTGAGCATCATGCTCACTGCCATGGGATCCAGGCCTCTGAACTCAGACCAGTTCCAGATTTCTCTAAATTGAATAAAGCGTGACTGACTACCCCGAGCCCTGGCTCAAACCCTACATTCTAAATGTTAACATGGCTCCTTTGTGGTTCCCCTTGCTGCCTCTGCTTGTGCCCAGTGCTTGCTTACGAGCCAGAAGACTAGCATCAGGGGTATCCAAAGGGTAGAGGTGACCCCATATTGTCTAAAAATCCAACAGTGGAGCCAAACCTCTCACCCAGCAGCGCCTGCCTCCCCTAGAACTGTGACAGGCAGCACTACCCAGCGACAGAGCACCTTGTTTCAATCCTCATTTCCCTGGGCAGCAGCTCTCTCTCAAACCACATCCACCTGCAACTCAGCTAACGGGGTGGGTGGGGGGAGCTCATTACAATACCAAGAACCTTGAGACAGTGGCTTTGAATATTAGCTATTCACACCTCAGTTCATTCTGGTCAGTCTGTGTTCCTTACTCTTAAAGTTATTTAAGTGGCTTGCTGGATGGGCCCAGGGCAGGTACTATTATCACTCCTTAAGATGCTTTAAAGTAGGCGCAAGACTGACTGATGATACACTTTAACTCTGTCTCCCTGGAGGACTGAGAATGTTACCTCCTCAATGCTTCTAGAGCCAGCAAGATTGAGGAGACATTTTAGTTCGGTCCATAACTGGACTTCCATATGTCAATATGCTGTAGAGTTTATCGAAATGCCCTTCAGCTGGGGCATATAACAGTGGATGTGTATCTCTTACCACTTACTCCCTGCTAGCAGAGCAGACTACACTATCTATTTTTACAGCGACAGACTGAAAAGTGGTGGTGAACAGGAAAGGAAAACACAATCATTGACACCTCTTCATTAGCACAAATCTGCTCTATCACCTTGGAGATGGTGTTGCATGCTGGAGATATGGGCCCAGGATGTGCTTGGTTATGGTGCTACCAGCACAATGCCCCCCTTTTCAACGGTGAGAAGCAATGGGCCTGGGGTGGCATTGTGGACAAAAAAATGAAGAAGACATTTGGAAAGAGAGCAAAAAAGCTGGGAGAAAATGCAAATAGCGTATAGAAAGGAGAGCGTGGAAGGAGAGACATATTCAGAGCAAATATTGGGGCAGATCCTCTGTGCTTTCAAGGTGGCACTGCTTGGCATGGACAACGACTCAGTTTCCTTTCTCATGCAATAGTCTTATTTCTTTCTCTAGACATTGGCATCCAAGTTGTCCTCACGTAACCCAGTTTATCAAGTTGTCTATTTTTCTCAGAAAAATACTAAGTCAAGAAAAAAAAAAAAGAAAGAGCAAGAGAGAGAGAGAGAAGAAATTCTATCGGTGCATCAAATGCTTCAGGCCCATTTTCATCTGGAAAAATAATAAGGAATGAAAGGGAATGTGTCAGTGAGCGCCTATGACCGACAATACAAAAGCAGTGATGAAAAAGTACCTTTAAAATACATACATCTGAGTCAGCTGCAGAAAGCCCAGCAGCATCAACAAGTTGCTCAGACAGCACAGAAATGTCCAGGCCAACATTTGAATGTCCAGAGACATTTATATCATTCTCCTCACCATTCTACTCTTGGTGATTGTAACAAAACTATATCACATTTTCCATTGAACTAGGAAATGTTTCCCTCGAGCAAATAAGTAAAACAACTAGTATGAAAAAGTTAAAACTCTTAAAGATCTGACAGCTGGTAAAGATCAAAATCTGAGCAAAGACTCAGCCAAACATAGTAAGGGCAAATGCTGTATAAATTCCAGAGCCAAATTTAGTGTGGTAATAAAATAATAATATACATAACCATTTTTGTGGGCCTGATTATCATTGTATCTAAGCACCTCAAACTGATCCTCACAACACCCCTGTGATGTTGTTATTGTCCCTATTTTATAGGTGATGACTTAGGGACAAAGGAATTTGGGGCTCATTCATGAGCCCAGCAGTGTGCCAAGGCAAAGGAGTAAGGGGGATAGAAGAAGTCCCCTTATCCCTCTGTGCAGGGTACCTGCATCACCAAATCCCTTGAGGATAGGGTGAAGGGCAGATGCTTCCAGCCAACTACACACTTGATGTTCCTCTGGGTGTGGAGTGGGTGGGAAATCTTAGCCAGTGCAGAAAGGAAAAGGCCTGATGTGGGTTACATGCCCCATGAAGCAAGGGGGACATAGGGTGCAAAATGTGACCCTCAGAGTCCCTGCCCCACTCCTGGGCCAGTGCAGCTATGCCCAGTCCCTTATTTGGGCTGGGATTGCAAGATGTCATTCAAGCCTAAAATGACTTGCCACGGGTCAAACAGAAAGTCTATGGCAAAGCTGGAACAGACTCAGATCTACCAAGTCCCAGTCCAGTAGCTTAACTATGAGGCCATTCTTCCTTCCCAAGGTTCATACTTTGTATGATTTGCTCAAACAATTGGTGTAAGTGCATAATAGTGGAATATTAATTAGCGGCATCAGTAGTTGAGGAAAATAAATATACCTTACACATCAAAGACCAAACCTACTCTTACCAAAGTCAATGGCAAAACTGCAATTGACTTAAATGGAAACAGGATCAGGTCCCAAGTAACTAGAAGCAGGAGAAGACACTAACAATAAAGTAAAATAAAGCAGGTCCCCTATATATTTTTCCCCAAGCCACATCTTTCTCCAACACAATTGGGGAAAAACACAAAAATCAGTGTTACATTAGCGATCCTCCAGTCATGTGGGTACACAAACTGATTTAAGCGGAGATTACTTACCACAGTCAATAGTCCTGCAATTTCACATTTTAGTTCTTTCAGAACTCTTGGGTGAACACTATCTTTTCCTGGTGACTTATTACTATTTAATTTACCTATTTGTTCCAAAATCTCCTCTACAGACACCTTAATCTGGGACAGTTCCTCAGATCTGTCACCTAAATAGAATGGTTCAAGTGTGAGAATTTCCCTCCCATCCACTGCAGTGAAGTTGTAACTTGAAAGGAGCAAAGCTGGAACCACAAATCTGGATCCATTTGAATATCAAGGGGGGCTGAGGGAGGATGGTTCAAATTAGAACCCAAACCTATCCTTAGCATTTAGTTTTTGAACTAATGTGGTTGGAAGTTTGTGACTGAGGGCAGAATCTATCTCATTAATTGAAGCATCCATACAGGGGATGTTTTAGAATATAAAATAGGGTGACCAGACAGCAAATGTGAAAAATTGGGGCGTGGTGTGGGGTAATAGGAGCCTATATAAGAAAAAGACCCCCAAATTGGGACTGTCCCTATAAAATCAGGACATCTGGTCACCCTAGTATAAAGGGACCCAAATAGGGGTGGGGATAAAAGCTATCAAGGGTCTGAACACTAAGGCAGATGTGAAACTTTCTGATGGCTTCATGGGGTTATTGCTGTTTTTTTATATATTTTTTTCTTTAGTCTCTCCTCACCTACTCTCCATTTCTCCACTGTCCTCTCCTTTTCCTGTTTGCACTTGTTCTGTGTTCAAGCATAAGAAGCAGGAGACCCAAGACAAGGTAACATTCAGGCTCTACTCCTTCCTCCACATATAATGCACTTTCCCACCAAGCACTTTCTGAAAGTAGAATGCTGACGAAGAAAGTACAACACTCCCACGCCGATTGGGGAAGTTATCTGTTGAAATATAAACTACCTGTCTGTCTCCCCTCCCTTTTCTCCTCCTCCCAATTTCTGTCCTCTTCCTTTCCCCATATTCCTATTTTTAAAAATATCCTGTTCATTTTAAAGGTCAGTCAATGCACTCTGCAGCTGTGCTCTAGCCACTCCAGCTCAGTAGCTTGTGAAGCAAGACTTGGAAGTATGTTAGACGTACCAACTGTAATTAAACAGGAACACCATTAATAGCATTCAGAGGAGTGCGAACTGCAGCACCGCCTTTGCATTGACAAGTTGAGGGCAGACAGTGCCCAGGAAGAACTACTTAGTGTTGGATGCACAGCCTTTCAAAATGAATCCTCATTTGCAAAGCATGGTCAAATATATTCCAAGCTATTCCGAAATGATCCTATCCTATAGCACAGAAGTCCCTATTTATTGCTCCTAGGGCCTCTAGGACTTTGAAGAATTGTGATAAATGAAATGCAATATGTTTGTCTAGGGTTTTCTAAAATAAACCTAAAGTTCAATTTTAAAATCATTGTATCTGGCAACCAACATGGAGAGAGACTTTTGCTCCTTCTTCGCATTCTCCACTATGCTGGGTACAGACTAGTTCAGTCCATCTTCCTCATTAGGGTAGTACTTAGTGTTTTTTCACAGCCAATCACCCACAAGCTCTGCCTATATTTCTTCTTCTGGCCCTCAAAGCGAGAAAAATAGCAAAGATAAGAAAAAGTTAGAGGTAATAGATTTACTCCTTGTCCAGGGAAGAGATTTCTATTACAGGGTAGAATTCTTTCCTGTTACAGGCAAGGTCTTTCAGCATTGAGAAAATACCTACCTTGACAAAATATATGGATACTGTCAAAAAAGTTTTCTGTGGGAGAAGAAAGGTTGAAGCAGACTATACAGCCTTTCTTATAGGCAGACCATAGAGAGCATTAACTGTGGGTCACTGATAATGAGCTGTGATTGTGAGTGTGGTGTATGAGGAAAGGAGATGTGTAATGTAGTGATGTGTCATTTCCATCAACAGACAGGGTGTCAGAAAGTTATTTGTCTTCTCCTTTGATAGAGAGAAATCTGTCTCCTGCTGCAGCACAGTCATCATCCCACAGCAGACATATGTTTGAACTGGTAGGTTCTTCTTTTGTTTCTGGGCCTCTCGGGGATTGCCAGAGTCCATCATATCTTTGATCTGCAGCAAAGCCCCATTACAACAACAATAGACAGGACATTTCAATGCAGTGAAATGAAAGCCATCTAGTACATCAGCAATTAAGCAGAGTACTCATGGGAGAGATTGAGGAAGATTTTATCTCCAGATGCCTTTGTCCAAAGAAGGCCTTTTACATTTTTTACTCATAATGTACACAAGACCATTCAGTACTTGGTTGTGGGGGAGTACCCTGACCAAAGTTTACTTATCAACTGATTAGAGCTCTGTTATTTAGCAAGCCCTGCTAACATTTTTAGTGCATCTTTGGGAGATCATCATTCATATGACAATCCTATCAAAGTGTTTTACCTGGGAATCCCAAGATCCTGAGCATTATTTTAAAAATATAAATGAAGATATATGTATGTACATAGGCTATATTTTCAAATAGCAGGGGCTATTAAAGAAATAGGCACACAAATTAGACTATAAGTGCACTCACTTTTTTGCATGCACAAGACATTCTCTAATATTGGAAAATTTGGACCTAACTCAAAATAATTTCCGTTAGGTATGAAAAGTCTGTTTGTTTTTTTTTCAGGATAGTGGAGTTGAATGACCAAAGGGGCATTGGGAAACTCACTCCTGTGGGTGACCGGACCCAATGGCACAGGCAAGTAATTGAAACTCACTTAATTTTATACAATGAAAACCAATTTGACCTGAGTGGAAGAGGAATTTTACCAGTTTAGGTTTGCAAAAGTGTACCAATTGATGGAGACCACTGGGTCCTGGGATTGAGTAATTTGACTGGAAGTGTCAGGTTTGACAACTTGGAACCTCTGTTTTATTTTTTAAGAAACTTGCTATTCATGTTGCTAAACTAATTATGATATATTTCTTTTTACAGATGCATCCCTACTTGTTTTAAAACATGATAGGATTCAGAGCACTAAATACAGATGGCAAATCTGATTGAAAAATGTGTGGCCTGATTCACCACTGCTTCACTGTAGTTTTGCAGCAGTGTGACTCAATCATTTTCAGTGGCATTACATCCTGCCAAAATCCGGAGAAATGCAGGGGTGAGTCCAGCTGTGGGTTCCTAGTCTGGTTTTATTTTTTATTCCAATTCTGAAGGTATTCATCTTTGGAATTTGGTCTCTCCTGAGTGTCAGAACGTGAATCTAGTGACCATCAGGGCAAGATGCACCTATTTATGGTATCTGATTAACTTTTCTGTTTTTAACGTTCTTTAATTAAAGGGCATAGCTCCACATCTGTTTTCTTCCATTGTGTAGTCTCCAAAATTTAGGGAGAGTTTTGCATATTTCTGCATTTCTTGCTTTTGGGTTGAATTGGAATTAATAACATACCATGATATAGGCTGTTCTCACTGTCAGGACCTAATTAAAGATTTTTTTGAGGTGCCAAATAGGAGCAGGGCCTTAAGGTGTGGAATAGGGGATTTAGAGGTAATTTATCTTCATATTGGTCTCACTGCCTGAAGGAGCGATGGGGCCAGGCCATGAGTTGCCACATTCATGTAGTTTCATGGGACCAAAAGAGGTTGCTTGCATTGCTAGTGCTCATTCTGCTAATTTTCTTCTTTGGGCTTTTCTGCCCCTGGAGAACAACTCCACGTGTAGACAAGCCCTTAGTATTTCAGGCACAACACAAATTTCACAAGAGACAGAACTCCTAAGATTTCCAATGTAAAGCAGTTCAGAAGCTAAAAGTATGGCTAAGAATGAACTAAATGTGAATGGAATGTGTGGAACCTTTTGAAGTTTCCCACACTGTTAGCAAGAGTTTCTTTGTTTAATAATAAGCAGGACTCCTCCTTTCTTAACTAGTTTGATGCTGTATTTTCAACAGAAGCATTAGCCCAATGCATAATCCCGAAGGGATCAGAAAAACAAAATAAACAAATAACTACCCCCCAAACCTTTCCGTCTACTTCTGAAATGGAGCTAAAATTTCACAATAAAGCATTCTGATTCTCTATCAATGTTCTAATAAATGATAGGTGATGCTCCTAGTACACTCACAAAATATGGGTAGGTTGGTACTGGAAATTGTATGGATTGAGGGCTGTCTATGCCCCATAGAGTGGCATTGAAAACATGATTAGATACAAGGAAAGGAGGAGATTTCTTCATGACATTTCAAAGCCTTTTAAAGAACAGCACCGTCAGCTTTAATTGCAGGGCAAAATCTTCCCACAGGCATGGACTGGTCTTTAAAAGTTTTTAAGCATTTTTAATGGTATTATTAAGATATAAAGCATTGTCATTTAAAAGCTTTTAAAAATATGCTCCTTATCTTCTCCTTTTCAGTACCGTGGTCTAGCTTAGGCTAGCAGAAAGGCTGTGCATGATTAGTTAATGTCTGATGATACTTTAATTGACACTATATAGAGATGAAAGCAATCTGATTTTTGTGTATGTATTTTAGTGCCCTATAAAGATGCCAAACGGACAGCCCCAGAGACTGATTGTCTTCTCCTTAGCCAGTAAGGTACAGCATGCGCAGGGTAGTTCAGACTTTGTTCCATTCAATCAGTTCTTGACCTATCTGCTGAAGCTGCCATCGGAGTTTCAGGTTACTGCCATTTGTGGTGGTGATTTCTGTGGACACCTTAGGAATTGGACTGACTGAAATCACTGACACATTTCACCTAGAATATGAAATAGGGGAAAGGCTTTGTCTCATTGACTATGTCTATGCAATAAATTAATTTTCTCCTTTATTTTCTAATCAATATGCTATGGCTGAAAATATTCCTTAAAATGTTCCATAGAAACTGAAGGTGTGCTCAATCAGAGAGGGCAGCTGGTCTGGGACTCAGACAAGTCCCATCTGAGAAGAAGTCAGCCAATTTACATTTAAAAAGACTCTTCCTAAGAAGGGAAGTTTACTTAGATCCTGCAGAGTGGGAATGCCCTTTGAAAAGATACTAAGTGTGCCTTGGTTCAAATGAAGTCCTTGAAATGCCTCTAATGCAATCATGGTAAGTAGGAGGAAGTTAAAAGCTTGTGTATTGGCAAACATGCAGTTAGCATTTTGACACAACTTCAACTAAGATTCTAAGGATAACTGCCTCTGGTAACAACAAAGAATGTGCTTTCTGAATTCAGGTCTGGAGCTGGGTGGACTAGGAAAGAACAGACTTTGAGCCAGATTGAATGTAAATGGAGTTGTGCCATTTTACAGCCGGTGACAATCTAGCACACAGATTTATAGCAGTGTTGCCAACTCTCATGATTTTGTCACGAGTCTCATGATACTTATTGTTTTTCTTAAAGCCCCAGCTCATGGAGTCAAGTGGCTACGCGATGATTTCTTCATTCTTAAAGAAAAAGTGAGTTTCTAGTCCTCGTGTCTATGGAGAAAGCTTCAAAATGCACCCTAAAGGCTCAACACGCAAAAGGGAAATTAAAAAAACACACCAAATTTTTACATAATCTCATGATTTTTGGTGAGCCTGACTCAGGATTTTTGAAATGTTGGGGTTGGCAATACTGTTATAGGCTAGAGTAAACAGGAGACTGCATACTACAGTGAAAGCTTTGTTATCTGGCATGTTGGGGAAATGGGGGGTGCCGGTAAGTCAAAAATTCCAGTTAATTAAGACGGGGGAGTTTGGGTGCAGGAGGGGGCTCAGGGCTGGGGGTTGGGGCACAGGAGGGGGTGCAGAGTGTGGGGTCTGGGAGGGAGTTTGGGTGAAGGAGGGGTTTTGGGGTGCTGGATTTGGGCGACACTCACTTCGGGTGGCTCCCCGCAAATGGCGACATGTCCCTGCTGTTCCTAGGCGGAGGCGGCTCTGCATGCTGCCGCTGCCCACAGGCACCACCCCTACAGCTCCCATTGGCCCCAGTTCCTGGCCAATGGGAGCTGTGGAGCAGGAGCAGGAGCAGTGCAGTGGGGCGGGCGGCAGGGGCAGCACATGGAGCCCCCATGGCCGTTCCTCCTTCTAGTAGCAGCAGGGACATGTTGCCGCTTCAGAGGAGCCACGTGGAGCCAGGTAGGGAGCCTGCTGGCCCCTCGTCAGCTGGACTTTTAATGGCCCAGTCAGTGGTGCTGACTGGAGCTGCCAGGTTCCTTTTGACCGGGCGTTCCGGTCCAAAACCAGACACCTGGCAACCCTATTGAAGATCAGAAATGCTGGTTTATAGAGCTTTCCGGTTGATAATGTGCTGGATAACACAACTTTTACTGTACCATGTAATATCTATGAGTCCAGGCTACTACAGTGCAGCTGTCACTGTGCTATCTGAGCATGCTACAGATTTATTCAAGAAGATTTGTTTCTCTCTACCTTCTTCAGCCTGAAGGGCTTTTAAAAAAAAAAGATTCTGTCTGAGTTATTGAGGGAAGGCCAGGTAGAAGAAGCAGGTGTTTTACATTTTGTTCTGAAGGCACTGAGGTTAATAATCATTCTGATCTCTTCTCAAAGAGAGCTCCACAATAGTCATGGGAGGTCATTTCCAGGAAGAGTGAGGTGTTATCTCAGGTAATTAGGTACAATCACAGAGAGACGTTTAAAGATGAAGCCTGCAGCCCAGTTTAACCTTTGTGAATAATCACATCACTCATAATAGCATACAGCAACTGGCTGAAAGTAAGTTGATATGCCTTCTGTGTTTGTATGGATTACTTCTCTCTGTATTCTTATAAGCAATATTTTCACTTCACCTAAAAAGCTCAATTCTGAGAAATGCTGAGAACCTTCAAGCTGCAGTTCAAGGTGCTCAACATCTTGCACGGTCACACCTATAATTTGGATCTGGCTGTAATGTGGAGTTACAGGTGACCTGCTGACTGCACATGAACATCCTGGGAGATGAAAGCTACTGCCCCCTTAGAGGAGGAAGAGGCCGGGTGAGCTTAACCTGTGCCAAGGTTAATAAAGAAAAGGCAGGAGAAGGGCAGCAGTTTTTTCCCATAATGATGCCACCACCATCACATGGGACTCTGGCATAGCATGTCTTCTGACTTCATGGATGCCAAGTCCTGATTGCCCACTTTCATAGTTTCCCATTGCCAATCTCTGAACTATTGAATCCCCACAAAACTAGATGAATTAAAAATGTCAGCTCTTTATAATGTGCTAATGGTGGATGATTTTTAATTCCTTTCAAAATTTCAGAGGGAAAACAGAACGGACATCTGGGACACACTTTTTTATTGTTCATATAAGTCAGAGGCACTCTTGTTTTGCCATGCAAGTTACCTTCTCAATAGATGATGTTATATAACCAAATATGCTGAAAACAACAAACAACATGACAGTGAAACTGAAAAAAGTCTGGATTTCTAGAATCCTCAAGGCAAAAATAGATTGCTTATAGCGTACCTTGCAGCCCAGTGTCCATTGAACAATTTATTTAGAATTGCTGAGGAATTCTGATCATGACCCCTGCCCCAGAAATTAGCCCTGAAGTGCTGTATTGCAGACTTCGAACTCTCTTAGAAGACATTTGACTTACTTTATTTCCAAATCTGTTGTTTCCTCTCAATTTATTCTAACAACCACTGTTTTCCCCTTTCAACTAACCCAGAGGTCGGCAGCCTATCAGAAGTGGTGTGCCGAGTCTTCATTTATTCACTCTAGCTTAAGGTTTCGCGTGCCAGTCATACATTTTAACGTTTTTAGAAGGTCTCTTTCTATAGGTCTATAATATAACACTAAACATATTGTTGTATGTAAAGTAAATAAGGTTTTTAAAATGTTTAAGAAGCTTCATTTAAAATTAAATTAAAATGCAGAACCCCCTGGACTGGTGGCCAGGACCCGGGCAGTGTGAGCAATAGCGTAGCTAAAGGGGGAGCGGGTCAGCGGCCGCTCTCCCACTGAGCACAGGTGGTGCTTTTACTGATGGGGCAGTGCTCTGGGTCTTCGGCGGCACTTTGGTGATGGGTCCTTCACGTGCTCCGGGTGTGTTCGGTGGCACCAAAGGACCCGCCGCCGATCTGCTGCCGAAGACCCGGAGCGCCGCCCCGTCAGTAAAAGCGCCGCAGCGGGTGGCGCCTTTTTTTGTGATCGCTCCCCCCTGTTCGCTACACCTGGCTACCCCCGAGTGTGAGTGCCACTGAAAATCAGCTCGTGTGCTGCCTTTGGCACGCGTGCCATAGGTTGCCTACCCCTGAACTAACCTTTCAGGCATAAGCAGAAGCTATCCTTTAACTCTGGTCTTCAGTCTGGTAAGTCACTAATTACTGCTATCAAAACTGATCTCAATAGAATTCAGGTTTTTCAGAATTACAAGATCAAATACAGCAGTTTAACTCAAGACTGAATATCATTGTGAAACTTGTTGGACAAAACTGCACTTCAAAAGTTGGTTTTAGGTTAATTATTGTTTCAATGTGTATTATTGATCTGAATAAGTGGTGTAGTGCTTTTTAGGTATGGTGTATCATTGACAAAAATTTTCTAAATGATCCTTAATGTTCAAATACTGTAATATAAATAGATAATTGGAGATTTTTATATAATTTTCAAACATGGACAATTAACCATATTAGAATTTGTTCCAAACAAAAATATTTCAATGGAGTATGTTGAAAATATTTGAGTCACAAGCTGTTAAAAATGTAAGTGAATAACTTCTGATAAGAAAAACAGAATCAAATTTTCAGTAGAAAGAGGCCCAACTTATCCACCAACATTTGCACATAAGATTACCACAGTTGTGCATGCAATTATAGCAATGTGATTTAGATGGTTCATGGGCTGATATCTAATTATGGTTACTGTGCATCCAACTGTAGGTGCACAATTGTGCATGCAAATAGGCCTTAACCAACTCAAAATGTGGCCCCTCTGATCTTTTTCCTTGACGAGCACAGAGAAGAAAATATAGATTTTGATTGCTGTGATTGAAATGTGAAGGTAAGTGAACTCTAAAGTGTACTGTATCTCATCTACTATCAGTTCATATCTCATGCTTATAGATGCGTAGTGCAGAAAAGTGGAACAGTCTAACCATTTAAGGGGCTAATGGCAGCTTCCAACAGAAATGATTGGCCTGCTGGAATATTGCAGTACTCCAAAAAATTGCATTAGACACACTCTAGCAACATGTTACTGAATAACAAGTTAACTAGCACCAGTAAATCAGAGATTTAGCTTAAACCCTATGCTACTATAACTCACACTTCTTTGCAATGAAGCACATTAGAATATGAGGCTCTCAGTGTAGACTTATGAAAAACTTGCGGCCACTCCAAAAAGTTGTTTGAGCAGAGCGAATACTGCAATTTTTGGTCTCAGCCAAATAATCTCTCTAATCCAAGTATTGGCTCTCACTCTGCAGGAGATGAAACAGATCTTTGATGGAAAAAAAGGACTTCGCCGCTCTTGGTCTGATTGATGACCACCTTTTCAAAATCAAAAGGAACATGATTCTCTTGCATGTTGAACTCTGAGTATTATATAGCCTCTTAGCTTGTTGTTTTCAAGGTTCAAAGGCTGCAGAATCTGCTTTGTTTGCAGAGAGAAGATTTAGAAAAGAATAAAAAAGTCATTTTTAGGGGTTTTCAATCCTTCACCCCATAAATTTGTAAATACCATCTTTGGACTCACTAGAATAGAAAGAGCATATTATGGCCAAAATGCATTACTCGCAGTAGATTCCTTCTTATTCTCAAAGGCTTTTGTTAAATGTACTCCTGAAATGTGTTAAATTGTTAATGTTTTCTGACTTTGTACATTGGGAGCAATTTTATTTGGTATTGGTGCTCCAGAACCTTGACTCTTGCTGAAGAATGGAAGAATTTACGTTAAAAGACCATGCAAAATCCTGTTAACAAAAGCCATTACTCAGAACATTTTTGAAAGTAACAACCAAGGACCCTATCAACACGGACTATTCCTTCACTGAGCCCAGGAAACCTTGTGAGTGTGTACTGGCAGAGTTTTCAAAAGATCCATCTGTGTGGGGGATAGAGTGTTGAAACCAATGGGTTCTGGTCTCTAATGTTTGGGGACAATGATGCAGAGAACATGGCATTCACCCGCCAGACCATTATAATATAACACTAAACATATTGTTGTATGTAAAGTAAATAAGGTTTTTAAAATGTTTAAGAAGCTTCATTTAAAATTAAATTAAAATGCAGCACCCCCTGGATCTTAGATGCTTAGAAAAATAAGAATTAATCTATTGCAAGAAGCAATAAAAAGAAACAAATTTTCTTTTTCCATGATAACTTTTGATTGATGCTAAAAAACACAATTATTTTAAGTGGATTACTTCCAAAGAATAACTTAATTTGTTTTATTATCAAACACTACTCCTTTCCTATTTATTGATGAATCAAGCAAGGCAACTGGATTTATTACTTCTGAATCTATAGATAATCCTATTTCCAAATTACTTATGTGTTTGCTCTTCTGGGATCATCAGTAAGTGCAAGTCTGATGCACGACTTAAGTTCTCCAAATGGAACATAAGTGGGACCTTGGTGCATTGTTCTGCTGGACAGAATGGGTGAAATTCAACCATTCTGAGTAATTAAAACATGTTTTGGTTTTGTATCTATAATGTGCATGGCAGCAGTGGAAAGGGTGTAAGGAATTTTATGGTGCTGCTTTATAGTGCAGACAAAGAAGCAGAAGGGCTTATTTCAGCTTGTACCTACAATAAATCTTACCCTGCGAGGCATTCATGTGATGATCCTGTGCAGCTGATTTTGGGAGTGGACTTGCCAAACAATATCAGTGTTGATGAAAAATGAAAATAAGGAATACCCATAGGGAGTGGGGCAGCTTCCTGCCCCCCCTTTCCTAGTGTTATACAGCAATTTTAAGCAGACAGAATAATTTAGGGTCAGAGGGTCTTTGTGATATAACATGACCGTAGAAGACATGAGTATCTTATATATCTGAACTGGTAACTTGTGGCTCTTCAACTGTAATAAATGTATCTTATAATAGTTTGTAGTAATGTAGCACCTTTATCTGAGGACTTCAAAGCAATATACAAACATCAATTAAGCTTCTTAAAATCCTGTACGGATTTTATCCATTTCATAGATGGGTATGTGGAGGCAAAGAAAAGTTATGAGACTTATCCAAATTCTGACATTTTGTTTCTCAAAGGAGCAAGGAATCCTTGTGTTCAAACTTTTTTTTTTTGAAGTGAGATGCACTGGACAGTTTGCATTACACATCCTCCTCTGTGCCTGATTGACAGATGGTGAAAATCTTTTATAGCCACCAACTACAGAGTCCCCACTTCATATGGTGGTGGTCCTCCTGGCTGACACACCAGGACTAAATTTAAGAGTTTCAGAGCTGAAAGCTTGAGTCACTGTAACAAACACAAATCCTCTGTCGATAGTGTTGCCAGCTCTCATGATTTTGTCATCAATCTTGTGATATTTGGATTGTTTCCAAAAGCTCCAGCTCCTGGAATCAAGACATTGCATAAGAATCTCAGCTTTCATTGAAATATAAGTTTCTTGCCCTCATGGTTGCCAAGAAATGCATGAAAATGTGATCTAAGCGTTCCCTAAAGGGGCCCAAAACCAGCAAGTAAAAAAAGCCAGCCCGCTTCTCCCCCCATGAATTATTTTTCTTAAAAATCTCAATGTTTGTAAGTCAATCTCATGATTGTCAGGCCTGACTCACGACTTTTGAATTCTTGGAGTTGGCAGTACTAAGATGGGGCACAGAGAGGAATGCGTATAATGCCCTGACCAGTGGATTGCATGTGCATGACACAAACGGAAACATGAACCTATAGAAGGGCTGGAGCCTCCAGCACTCTCACTGTACAGAGAAGAGAGTATGAGCTTGTCTGCCCTCCAAAACTGAGGCTGACTTTTTGAACCCATTCAGCCAGCTCCCATGTGTTTACATAGAACCTGTAAAAAGAACAGGAGTACTTGTGGCACCTTAGAGACTAACAAATTTATTAGAGCATAAGCTTTCGTGTGCTTCTGCCCACTTCTTCGGATGCATCCGAAGAAGTGGGCAGTAGCCCACGAAAGCTTATGCTCTAATAAATTTGTTAGTCTCTAAGGTGCCACATTTCAGAGTAGCAGCCGTGTTAGTCTGTATCCGCAAAAAGAACAGGAGTGCTTGTGGCACCTTAGAGACTAACAAATCTATTAGAGCATAAGCTTTCGTGGACTACAGCCCACTTCTTCGGATGCATATGCACTGAAGAAGTGGGCAGAAGCACACGAAAGCTTATGCTCTAGTAAATTTGTTAGTCTCTAAGGTGCCACAAGTACTCCTGTTCTTTTTGAGGTGCCACAAGTACTCCTGTTCTTTTTGCGGATACAGACTAACACGGCTGCTACTCTGAAACCTGTCATTATGCAATAGAACCTGTGTTTACTGTAACAATTAGCTGGAGTTTGTCCACTTGGGTTGAATGAGAGCAGCTGTACTGTGAAAAAAACACTCAGTCTACAGAGTGATTGGATTAGCAGTTGAGTTTGTGCTATTATAGCCTGCAGCTGTATCCCCATTGCATTACTAGCTGACGCATCAGCAGCACCCATGTTTCAATTCCAACCCCTCCGACAGGCCAGCTAGCTCAAATTTATAGCATCACTTAACTCTAGCTAGAGATTTGTGTGTGTGGGGATGGGATTCCAGTTAAGGGCAACTCTCAAGTTATAACTTGTGCTAACAGTGCAGTAAAGGAAAGCCTGTAGAAATGTAAACTGCTCAGAATACACAATACGTTAACACCCAGCCTTGGTTCCTAGAACCCTTGACTCTGAATCCTTTGCTGTGATTGCCACCCACTTTTCTTCTTCAGTGATTTCTGCCTTCATAGATGATCTGATGTCCCTTTTCCTACTCTGACTTCCGTTTCTCTATGCAGGTAACAACTTTGCTGTGCTATGTATTGGCCGGAAGGAAGCAGGGTACTGCAGAAGAGGATCTCACATCATTTCCAGCCTATTCCTAGTCTGCAGTGACCAAGCAAGAAGGTCCTAAGTTTGCTTTCAGTCTCAGGTCATCTATGTCACAACTTAACCTGCCATGTGAGTGCCATTGAGCTGGCTTCAAAATCAGAGCTTTGCCATCAGTGTCTGCTGGGTCAAATTAAAACATGTTCCAAAGGAATTAGTGTTAAACATAAAACAGACAAAAGGAAACTGTATCACACGTGAATGACAACAATGCATACACCACAGTGTCATCAACTGCACAGCAGGAATGTCCTTCTCCAGCTGTGTTTATGTATGATTTCCATTAATGATGGGTGTTGTTCATACTTGGCTACACTGGGGACATTTCCACTAGGCTACTTTATATTAAGCTATTGTTCTTCCAAACAATTACATTGCTCCCCCCATTAATTGATTGTAGTATTTTAAAAAAAACAAAGCAAAACAAAACCCAACCAGTGTGATACCGTGCGCTTTTTCTCTTTGGCCTATCATTTATGAAAGAACGATTCTTTCCTTGCCTACCCTATATGCGTTTTAAAAATCACATTTAATCTGTCTTTAAACACCCAACAGTCAAATTCATCCTTGCCGTAACCGCACAGAAATCGGTGTAATTGCACCAATGATGAATCTAGTTTTATGAATTCGGTTAGGCTCTGAAAGCTTTTTGATGTTTTATTTTATTTATCTTCTTTTTAAAAACCAAAGCTGCTTTGGGACCATATTAAAAATACAAAGTTAGTAACACTGGCTGCAGTAGAACCCCAATAAGGCCATCCAATCCTTTGACAAAAAATATACTTAGAGTACCATCTACCAAAATGGTTATTTTCAGCAATATGCCTTTTGAAATCCTTCTGCATCTATTGACTACAGAAAGCTGTTTGAATTCAGACAAATGTGTTGCAGACAAATTCATTTCAGGGCTGATTCATTTTATCTGCGTGTCTTCTGTGCCAAGTGAGAACATTAGGCCTCTTTAAAAAATGATGGGGGATAATAAATGCTCCAGGCATTTGTTTTGCTGAAGTGAAATAATGGCAGAGGAGCATATGGTGAAATATATTTTTAATTACTTTTCAACAATGTTAAATGTTTTTTTCCTTATTTTCATATTTAATGTTCTTGATCAAGCTTGCTAAATTGGCTGCTCATAAGGAACACCACTTTGTGCAATAACACATGACTAATTTTATGGGTATCATTATATATCACTATATATCAGCAACATTTTACTGCAGGAGCTTTCGAACTTTGTTTATGATGTTTTATGTCATTGAAGGAAGCAGTCTCCCCATTCCTCCCCCTGAGCACAGCTATCAAAGTCTTCAGTTCAGTTTTGTTTTGTTATATTTTTGTTTGTGCATATCAAGCAGGAAATGTGCCGTTCTAGTAGACTAAGCACAAGGAAATCCACCTGGAATTGACAGGCGACACCATCCTCCATTTTACAGCTTCGCTTCTCGGTCACCCTACCTTACAGCCCCCCAATCTAAACAAACAAAACACAGACACCTGTATCTGGCCTGTTAACCAGAGAGAACCTGATTACATCTAAAGGCGACTGTTTTTAGAACTGAGACAGTTAAGGCCAAGCTGAAAATATCATAGCTGCAGATGCTGCCTATGCAGTGGATGGATCTATAAAGGGAAAATATTAGCTTATTGTGCAATACCACAGAAGCAGCAAACTAAAGTCACAGGAGGAGAACAACAGTAACTGAGTGCAAATATCATAGTTATTATTAGGGTGGTGCCTAGGCACTGTGCAAACAGAGTAGCCGAGAGTCCCCACCCCAAAGAGCTTACAATATAAATAGCTCTACTGTGCGTATTTAATTTACTGTGATGTATGCAAAAATTGTAGGAACAAAAAAAAAAGATAATTGGCAGTAAAGTCTCAGCAGTCAACAAAAATCACTTAAAATTCCCCTCCTCCTGCAGACCTGACATCGCCCCCCCCATCCATCATCAACGGCAGGAGCAAATAGACACATTGTGCCAAATGCCCTGAAGATCAGAAGACTTAGGCTATTACAAACCAATGGAAAGTTGTTGTTCCAGAGCTGGAAGTCCCTGCCATCATCACCTCCTCTTTCAGCTCCAATGCCTCTTCTGACTGCAGCCGTGGCAGGAAGGAGATAGGAGGCCTCTTTCACGTGCCCAGTGCTGCTCTTCTCACTCATTGCCAGAGCTTCCGAGGCACTGAGAGTTAAAATAGCAGGATAACTGGGGATTTTATCCCTCATGCTTTAAAACTGCATTTGAAAATTGAAAATTATCTGATACTAATTATTATTCCCAGCCAGTCTGGGAAATGGGAACCGCCCCAGGAGTTAGGGCAGTGGTGGGCAACCTGCGGCCCGTGGTCTGCATGCGGCCCATCAGGGTAATCTGCTTGTGGGCCATGAGACATTTTGCTGACATTGACTGTCCGTAGGCACGGTCCCCTGCAGCTCTCATTGGCCGTGGTTCACCATTCCCAGCCAATGGGAGCTGCGGAAAGCGGCAGCCAGCATATCCCTGCGGCCCACTGCTTCCTGCAACTCCCATTGGCCGGGAACGGCGAACTGCGGCCACTGGGAGCTGCAGAGGAGGGGGGGATGTCTGCGGACAGTCAACGTCAGGAAAATGTCTTGCGGCTCCCAATCAGATTACCCTGATGGGCCGCATGTGGCCCATGGGCCACAGGTTGCCCACCACTGAGTTAGAGGATGTCTTTGGTCTGGGTTAGTGGGGGTATCATCTGAAGCCAGTCAGCAAAGAGTGGGAGCCACTTTGATGGCCAAAGGATATGTTGTCCCTTTCCCCCACCCCTCCTGCCTGAACAGAGCCAATTTTAGGGAGGAGAAATGCCTTGTGGGGCTAAAGGATGCACTCCTCCCACCCCCAACGATTCCCCCTAAGCGATCTAGTCAGGGGGAGTGGAAGCCATGCTAGTTGGGCAGAGTGGCAGTTGCAGTAGAGATGAACTCAAGTACTGTTCCCATGATAAGGCATGGGCAAGGTAGAACTGCAATGCTGGTGCTGGGAACCAACTTCCTTATGTACCTGCGTGAAAGTTATTGGTCAAAACATTATTTTTGGCAATTTTTTTTTTTTTTTTTTGCAGATTTGGCAACACAAATGTTTTGCAAATTTGCTTTGTTTCTGCCGAATTGTTTCAGCTGAAAAAAACTAAAATACTTCAAATACTTCCTTTGATTTTATTTAAAAAAATAAAACAAGGGTAAATATGATCAACCTCTAAAATGAAATTTTTCAATTGTCATTTCATTTGGCCCAAAATGAATTTATCTGATTTTTTTATTTGTTGAAATATTCTTTTAAAATGCATTTTTGATTTGTCTGGAAACAGTTCCTACCCCCCCACCCCCGATGTTTCAGAATTGCCAGCAAACCAAAAAATCCATTGTTTCCCCAGCTGTACTTCATTATTCTGCCCTGAGACTAAATAAAGTAAGAGAGTTGTTTGTGGGGGACACCTGCAAATGGCCTTTCTCCTCACTTCACCTGGGGCTGTGGGCCCCAAGGGTGACTGGCCTGTCCCAAGGTTAACTGTACTCTGGATTTTTTTAAGCCTTCACTGTGTCAGTCTTTTCACACAGCAGCAGAGGGACAGCTGGGGGCGTCTGCTCCTGATCACTGGCATACCTCGTATCACTGCTGGGTAGTGCGTGAGGTACTCTTTCCTTTCCCCTCTCCCTGATTGTCCCTGGCCCTTTGGAAGTGTCCTGTGAATCAGGGGCTGCTGGGCACTTCAGAAGATGCATGTAGGACTTGGGGTGCTGGAGTGTGCTGATCATTAACCAGTCCTGTAAAGAAAGCGAGGCCTAGGGAGGCTTGTGTTGCTAGATGTTGGAGGTGTTGGGGAATTGACGCATACATGCTAAGGGTAGGTGCTAGCAAGGTGCCTCACAACCCTGGGCACCCCTGGGAAGTGTCACAGATACCAAGGGAAGGTAGTACCCTGTGGCAATAGGCAGCAGCCATTTTGGTTCTGGGAGTCACATGTAGCTTCTGGAGCTCAGCAGCTACAGAAGATGTTAACAGCTACAGAGTCCTTAATTTTAACCTCCAACCATTTGGAACATTTTAAAGAATTAGGTCAGTTTATGCCGCAGCAGACAGCAGTTTCCCTTGGGTTACAGCTTTGTGGAGGGGAGATAACACTTTGTATAAATCAAGACAGGCTGTAAAAAGTTACAAAAGCTGTGAAATTCTGCTTGCCATGTGGTTATGGCAGTGAATGTGTTTTATAAAATGTTTCAAATCCTGATTTTTTGGGCCTTTTTGGACCAGTGATGAGGTTGTGCACGTTGCATAATCCCAGCTGCCTGTCTTGATTTTCCTTTACTCTGTTTGCAGAGAATAAAGTTTACGTTGTTTTGACTGCTGCATTTTATTGCTATATCTAGTTGAAGGGTCCTTTAAAAATGCGAGAATCTTCTCCAAACAGAATGGATAAAGTGATTGGTGCTTCTTTTGATCATGCCATTTCCATCTCTGCCCTGTTTAGATGTCAGTTATGGAGAGGACAGCTCCCTGACTGCAGTGGGAGGAACCGATCCTGCCATCTGCAACAGCTGAACCTCACGAGCTTCTGAATGGGTTGAAATTGCAAACATCCCCTTTGCAAAGAATCTGTCAGAATGCTGGGATCATAATATCCACTTTGTACTTACATGTGCTAAGTACATGGTATTTACTAGCAGTATGCGCTGTACAAACTGCTAGTAAATACCATGGCAGCAAATAAGCCGATTTCCTGTTTTGAATTTCATTCCTTTGTCTATACACAGCCTAATCTCCCTGTGCTAGAGTTGTGCCACAAACCCTAAATTATCCACTAATTTTACAAAGTGGGGAAAAAAAGTCCATTTAAGCATTTAACATCTCTCTGGAGGAGCTGAACATTTTATACATTATACAACAGTCTCACTTGAATGAATACTCGTCCTAGCCTGATACCTTGGAAAAGAGGAGGCTTATTATGTTGGTGAGGTAAATATGTTGTGAATGCACCATTTTGTTCTCCAGCTAAGTGGCAGTGAGGACTTAATTTTGAATAAACTGGGTTTTTTCCATTTTTGGCCTATCGTATTAATGCTTCATCATGAGCATCCATTACAGTCTGAGAACTAGGATAAAACCACTTTTTGGGGGGAGATTTGTAGTGTCACTATAGCTCAAATATAAGTAACCACATACTGAGAAATCAACGCACAAAATCCTGTCACTTTGATACCATATGTTCCTTTATACTGATCCTTCTATATTTTCCCCTGTATGTTACAGTGTACTTTAGATTTTTATATGTTTGAAGAGAAGCCTCAAATGTCCTGCAAAGGTATGTGTACACCTTTCACATATATTATATCCATGTATAAATGGGGGTTTTATAGGTGTGTTTTTGTGTGTGTGTGTGTGTGTGTATGTTTGTGTGTTTGTGTGCGTGCGCACACATGATTCAGTACACATGAACCAGGTAACATCTTATTTGAGATTTTTAAGTGCTGGCATTCATGTTCTTCATGCAGTGTCATTGCTGTTGGTGCAAGAGTCTTCTCCTTTACCAATCCTGTATCTGGAGCAGCCCATTGTTTCTGTGTGTGCTTCATTGACTTTCCCTCTATTTCCAAACCTCAGCTGAATTTTTTACCCTTGCATACACAATGCCTCTTAATTCTATTCCACTTCTGCTATTATTTAATGCTGTAAAACACTTTGTGATCTGTTTGTAAAACAGACTCTAATTTAAGGTCCAAATTATAACTGGACAATATAGGCACACTAGCATAGACGCTAGTATAGGAAGACAGCTGAAAGCCCCTTCTAAGCCCTGCCCTAGCACACCCATGTGGCAGGCAGCCATAATTTGTATGGCTGCACTCCTGAAATACAAAAATGAAGACTGACCCATTCTAAGTCCACGTCTCAGAGGTGAGGTGTCCTGAGGCATGGCCAGGCCCCTCATACCTTTATGCACCATGTTGTGGCTGCAGAGCAGAACTGGAGCTGGGAAAACACAATCCACTGCAATAAAAGAAGCCCAAATTCAACAAGATACTTAGATGCATGTGCCTAACTTTGACTGCATCAGTAGTCCCCTTGAAATCAGTGGGCCTGCTTATGTGCTTAAGTTAGATGTTAAATACCTTGCTGAATCAGGGCCTGATCCATTTAGCGCATCAACAGGAATAGCACAGCCCAACATGTGAGACAGCAAATAAAGAAAACAATACACTATGTTCACTCAAACTCATTTTTAGTCTTTTTTTAACTCCTAGCAACAGCAGGGATGGAGCATCAACTGTTACTTTGCTTTTCCTAGATTTTTCCTAACTTTCTCAGTTTGGTTCCAACTATAATATTATTTCACCTAGTGTTATTTTTCTCTTCTTTTCAGCAGATTGCACTGTGACTGCTACTGTGAGTCATTCTCCAGTAAATTGTTTACTACCTGATGTTTGTCAAGTGTTTTCTAACTAAGTTTCTAATTTTAATAATTTCTTGATTTTGCTTTGTTTTGTTAAATTTTGCTGTTTAATAAGGCTTTGTGCTTCATTTCATAATCAGGGGAGTTGCTATGAATGTCTAGTTTTAGTTGACAATACTTTTGTTAAAGTACAAATGAATTAGTACACAGCCACATTTCTGTGAGCTAGAACATCTGAACAGACAGCACACTAAAGACAGTCTCACTTTTGAAAAGTAATTTTCAAAATCCAATTAAAGATCTTACCTACAAGATGTCTCATTTTCTATTCAAAATAATCTGCAGTCTACATTATTACTTTATCATCCAGAAAAAAGACCCTGAAATTAAGAGAAACATAATACAATCTCAGTGTCTGTTATGCACTTTTCTGTTTATTGAAGCCTTCCTGTAAAATCTGCTTGTTTCCAGGGAATGAAAATTGCTCATTATCCCAGATAATGAAAGAGAATGATGTCATCTATAATTGCTGGTTCAGGGTACTTACTGTACCCTTCTATTAAAAATGATTTGCATAAAAAAGATTCAGTAAAGAGAGTAGCATTTAAAGGTTCTTTAAAAAAAAACATACGCTAGCTTTATTTCTCACATGTAATTCAAAATTCTGAGGTAAATGTGTTTTTCTGCATAGTGCTTCTAAAGTGACAGATTACTGCTTGAGTCTGTGTGATCTGTATGTTGCTTAATTAGTGACACCTAATATGGATTGTGTGTATATTATAAGCTTCTCTTATATGAATATGAATTAATATAGCTATATGTATATGTGTATATACTATATACATGTTCCATCATTTTGTTTACATGATAACATTTTTGCAGTATACAGGAGTATTTTCCAAATGTGTGCCTTGTTTTATTTCCTCTGACTAATCACATGTAAGATAATCTTTACTGGGTGAGAAGGTTTGCATTAACAACCTGTGCCTGAATATGACAGTTCTGTAAACAGCAGCTGTACAGGGTCAGTCAGTAGATCTAGAAATCAAAACTATATAGGCCTTAGTCACAGCTCGTGAGACAAACACTATGGGTTGGAAATTGACTGTCAGCCAACCTATATTTGATAAGTTGCACTAGACTACACGTCACACTGTCTACAGCAGTAGTATTTGATACACAAAAAAAGCACTGATACATAAAAGTCAACTCCAGACTCCAGTAATAGGATATTAAAATCATTCAACTAGAAGGACGTTCTAAGAGGAACAAATGTTTGTGCCTAAAGGGCTGGAAAACCAGTTTAGACCTAAACTCCCATGAACATCATGTATTCAGAAGTGTTTAGCTTAGGCTCCAACTGGAAAAGTGAGCTTCATATCTGTGACTTCAGTCAGCCAGTTAAAGTTTATCCTTCCACAGAGGAAAGAATCAGCACTGGAACAATGAACCTGAACAGCTACAACTGGAGGAGAAATGGACATATTTTCAAACAAGGAAAATGAAAATTAACAAAATAATAAAGAACAATGAAAATATATTCAAATGTGTGCTTGTATAATCACTCATTTCTTCTCCATCCTGGTCACTAAAACCCTTGCCTACTTCTGCATCATCTCTCACCTAGACTACAATAACTGACACCTCTGGCCTACTCTCATCACATCCCTCCTGCATTTCTAACATATCTAAGACACAGTTACCAAGATACTCTTCCTCCCCTGACATTGACTCACCACTCCTGTTGAATTACTTCCCCGCTTCTTCTCACCTTCCATGGTGAAAAGTGCTATGTTATGTTTAAATGCCTCCTGAAAACACATTTCTTCTGCTCTCAGCACTGATCTTTCCAAACCGCTTCATCCCAAACTGCCTGTGTAGTTTACAGGAGATGCAGGCTTCTATGCCGTGCTCCAGTGGCATACAGGGGAGAAGTAATTGCTCCACAGAGGACTACAGGTGAGTTCTCCTGGTACAGGAGCAGCTTATGGTTACCAAGAATCTCTTCCTATGTTTCTGAATTGTTTCAACTGTGTCTAAAGGAGGCAGCACATTGCTAGGGAGCAATGACCACATTGTTTTTATTTGCTTGCACAGCATCAGATACACCAATGGTGCTTTATAAATATATAATTTTTGTCTTAATTTCCTGACTTGTAACTCTGGAGGGAAGGCAGAAGGATTCATCCTCTTCTTTCTCCGGCATTTACATGGCCACAGGCTGAAAAGTTTGGATATTCTGCACCAATAGCACCTCCTGTGTTTTTATGAGAGTATTCTCTCTGTCACAGAAATGCCTATCAAATTGTCTCAGGACTCAGATCTTCAGCAAAAGTCATCTTGGCAGAATTTGTAATAAGTGAATGGGCAATCTTTTCCCACAGCAGTTTCACATGGAAACCTGGAACTGCACCTGTGATGAAATATAGGGCCATATTTTCAAAATAGCTCATGCATTTCATGTGTCCCAGCTAGGACGTTGTCTATCTAACATGCACATGCAAATACAAGTTTTGCACACTCAGACAATGTACAAGTCTTATGGGTGAAAATCTAGACGTTGAGTTGCAGCTACATAGAAAATTTGGATCCAAATTTTCTTTCTTGCCTTTAGGCTCAAATCTTGGGCAGCAGTGCACATCCTGAGCACTGGTCTATATACTGTTCTGATACATAGGCAGGGCTGGCTCTGGCTTTTTTGCCGCCCCAGGCAAAAAAGCCTCCCGCTGACCCGAACCCCCAGCGCAGCAGGGGAGGGCGCCGGGGGAGGGCGGCCGGAGCCCCGGGGGGAGGGCGGTGAGCCCCAGCCGGGGCTCCGCTCTCCCCAGCGGCCAGGGGGGAGGGCGGCCGAAGCCCTGGGAGGAGGGCGGAGTGCCCGGCCGTGGCCCCGCTCTTCCCGGCGGCCGGAGCCGGAGCACCGCACCGCGCCGCGCTGCCCCCATCCAGGTGCCGCCCCAAGCACAAGCTTGGCGGGCTGGTGTCTGGAGCCGGCCCTGTACACAGGGCAGTAGTGAAAGCAGGATTGTCTTCCCAGCCTGTGGATTTGCTGTAGAGCTATTCCGTGGCCGTCATGAGGAACTACATGCAGTCATGAGGAACACCTGCAAATGTTCTGTGGGGCTGACAATAGAAGGGTCCACAAAACAGCCAGTCCTCTGGCCTTGCCTCTGATTCTCACATGTACCAGCCAAGTTCTTCTCCCTGCCCTCACGCAGCCCCCCCAGTGCTGCCTGTGTGCTAGCATGTAGAAGGCACCCCCAGAGTTGAGCTTTATACTTTGCAAAAGATGTAATTCCTCCTATCCATGATTCCCCAGAAACCCTATCTCCACCCATAGCCCAAAGCAATAGTTTCAGGACAGGGGAGAAAGCTTGTGTAAACTACCATTTGTCAGGCTGAGAAAGAAGTGGTACTAAGGACATCTACTCTCACTCTTTGATCTGAGCAGTTGGCATATAGGTCAGTAGGTCATTGAGAACAAACGAGGATAATTTCTGTCTTAATGAGGCAAAGATGGCTTAGTTACTCCTGACAGATGGCAATGGCTATGAGTCATACATATTTCATATATTTTTTCTAACCAAGTAATTTGGACAACCATTTACATTAGCTTCTTGATCTTCCCTGTGGCGCCAAAGTTTGTATGTACTTTCCTGATTCTAAACTCTCTTTGTATTATATAGTCAGAGAGATACAGCTGATAAAAGGGGAGGAATACAGGTGTGGTGATATAAACATTTATCAGCATGAGATTGGAATAGCCACATTGCTTACCACAAATGAATGTTGCCCATCCCAAATGAGTACTGGTAGCACCTCTTTACCACCCGACTCCATCTATATTCTGGATACATCACATATTTCAAAGAAAAGACTTGTAGAGAATTTTCTAATTGATCATTGGGATTATTTTTTATCCTTGGGTCTATAAAAGTGGTTCCTAAGAAATGAATAGTGCCAGTGACTGGGCAGGGGATTGTGTAAATCTTTCTAGGGCAGATGGAAGAAAGAAAAACTAAAATTCAGGTCATGACAGTTTTTGTGTTAAAAAAGCTACCTTGGAATCTTTCATGCATGGAAGTAGCTGCTTCTCCCCTTCAGAAACCTGGGAATCGCTCCTTCCCATTGGTTTCTAGCTCAGATGCACTGCAAGATAGTGGTTTTAGACATTCAATTTTTTTCTGATTTCAGGTGCTGCTTCTTAGACAAGTTAGGGCTCATTGTTTAAAATAAAGATAAAGATAATTTTCCTTTAAAAAAAAATCTTCCTTGTATCATATCAGACTTGGGTTTTCTTTGAAGCTACCTGGTGTTGACTTCCTTGAGATAGCAAGGTTAGTTTGCTATTTGAAGTCACAGTTTAAACAGTTTCCAGCGCTGCAAACATGATAAATTCCAAGCAGTTTTTTACTTTACTGGGTATTACCGGTTTAAATTTTATTTTTTAAATCCAACCTGAAAAAAATCCAACCAAGACAGGCAGAGCAGATGAACACTTTTTGAAATGTGACTAATATTGTCATGAAAATATTTTGTTGCTTTTCAACCAGCTCTAAAAAGAAGGCAGTAACAGTCAATCAAGATTTCAATACATATTTGGGAAGTTCTTTTATATACATTTTTCTTCCATGTATTATAAGTATTTAAAGTACAGTATCATTCTCTATTATCCTATTTACGAACACAGATTTTTTTTTGTTCCAGATGCCCACTCACAGCATGCTGCACCAATCAAGAAAATTGGCTTCTATTTTTAATACAGATGGCTAGATATTGTCTCCCTTCCACCTACCACATCCCTTTGGTTTCCTTTGACTGGATATGTTTTACAGCCTATAGAAAGGACAGATATTTGTATAATTATCAATAGATGTCTGATATTTGTGTCACTAGTTTCTGCCAGGCTTTGAAGTCACTACCACAGGCATCACATTTAAAAGCAGATCTCCTTGGAATGATATTACAGCAACATTGATTGTCTCCTGATGTGACATCACTCCTGCAGGTACTAGGTATTTTCTTGGCAGCGTATCTCTAGGTTACACAGAATGACACAGCTGATGCAGGGCAAAAAAGGACTGAAGTGCATTGGCAGTTCTGAGTGGGCCATGTCTGCATAGCACCTGTCTGCAGCTGTACCCAGTTCTGTAATCAAGACATTAATAGACTACTGAGCACTTCCAAACATTTTAAGAACCCTAATTTATTCTCATTACACAGCTGTGCAATAGGTCAGTATTGCCATTCCTTTTGTAAAGATGGGGAAACCGAGGCTGCCTAACTTGCCTAAGACCACAGTGTCAGATCTGGGATTAGATTTTACTTGTACCTGACTCCCAACCCGATGCTCTGGATGCACCTTTCTACCTGCCCAACTGTTTTCATTAGCACTAAAATTCAGCAGATTCATTAACAAAATTGCTAGATGGTGTGGTAAGATGAGGCCCTGAAACATAAACCCTTGTATCAGAGGCCCAGTATGAGGCCTAAGGCCTGAACTAAAGTAATGGTCGAGACTTTGTTAACATAAAGTAAAGTTAAGCTGTGAGCCAGAGGCAGGCCCTGCTCACAGAAGCTGGCAAGGAAAGGGCTTATTTTGCAAAAATATACATACCTAAAAGTACTGGACACTAGAGGCAAAAGGGTAATATGATAGATAGAGTTGTTTTATTCGAAACAACATGTACAAGGTGAGAGGTGGTACCTTACTGCGTAGAGGGGTTGTATCTTGCTGAGTAGAGGGGTTGCACCTCAATACATCAGGAGTGATGTGTAACTTGTTTGTACCTGTGTATAAGAATGCATCCCTGCGGGGTTGTCTTTGTCTGGCCTAGGGAGCAGTGTAGAGTTCCACCACTGACTGAGCCGGTCCATTATCAGGGGGCACATATTCATAGTACGTCCCATAGAGTCTGCGGGAAACTATTACTGTGCTTCGTTTGGCAATAAACCTGGCCGGGTGCCTTCGTACCTTATCGGAGTCTGTGGTCATTGGGGGTTCTCTCGGAGTCTGCTGTGCCAGCGATCTGCAGAGCCGGGGCAGCACACAGAGGGAACAAACTTACGCAGCCGACTGTTATCAACATTGAACAAAGCAGAGCACCACACCGGTGACGTCTGATGACAGATGGGTCAGTGATAGCAGTAAACATCAGCTTAATTAGGACTCAGTTGTGATCTAAGAAGCTCTTAATGCCAACTGACAAGGAGGTATGTAGAGGTACACGTATATTATGATTCTGCATGTACATTCAGGTTCGCCAAGGAATGTTATGCGAGGTCTTCAATGAAATCCTGGGTCTCCTTGGTTATTAATATCATTGGGAAATGGATGCACTGTTATTTATATATACTGAAACCATGCTCTTGTAGTGTTTATCAAGGTGTTAGTCACCAGGAGAGGTGAAAAAACAGACAAGAGATGTTCTGTCAGACAAGAGATGTTTATTCATCTGTCTGTCAGGATGTAATTTAAGCACTGTCAGTTAACACAATGGGTGCCCATTTACATGTGAAATCAAATGTTAAGTTATCAAAGAGATGTGAAGTTAACACGGGAGCAGCACACAGAAGACCAAGCCTTGGGTAGTTAGCCTCTCTGTGAGCGAGGATAATGAACTCTGGGGTATATCTGGGAGGCAAAAATAAGACACTTCCCTCATCCTGCACCTAAGAAGTAAAAAAACATTCATGAAAACAGGATCCCAGCCAACCTTGATTGAAAATGCTGCAAAGGACTTTGGTGAGATAAGCTTCTTTAAACAGAACATTAACCTGTTAGTTAAGATTAGTCTCTAGAAAGCATGTTATGATTTTTGTTTTGCATGTTTCCAATATTCTTACACACTATCACTTGAATCTAAACTTATTCCAGTTTTCAATATAACTACAGCGAAGTGTGGCAATATTAAGCAAAGTGCTGATCCTGAGTTGAAGCTTACAAACTGGTATGTGCTATTCCTTTGGAAACAGAGGCCTTGGTAATTCTGTGAGTAGCCAGTGTCAGGGGCTGGATATCACAGAGAAATGTGTCAAAGTGACTGGTTGCACCTATTGTTAATCTGCAAGGCAAAGTGGCATAACCTGGAGGAGAATGCATAAGTGGCTAATGGGCTGGTGGTGTTAGGGAGCTGACACCCAGCTAAGCAAAAGTAAGACTCCTTCACCCTGGAGACGGGGTAACAAGGTGTCTCACAGGCCTGGGTACCCTGAGAAATGTCACACCCATCCTGAAATGTTTTTACATACGAAACTCCCATTAACGACAGTGTTAGTTATTTGTAGAGAGCCTGCAAGGTCTGGTATTAGCCATTAACTTCCATTTCTTGGTGAGGAAAATGAGCTGCATGCTTTACTTACTGGCTATTGAGAAGTTCTCAGAGCTGAGTACATTCTTGATATGGCTGCTTCTCTTCCTGTTCCATCACATGTGGGCTTTAATCTGACAATACACAGCATAGGCATGTAACAGTGCATCAGTAATGTCAACAAAGTTCTTAAATTACTCACAAGAAGCACCATATGCTTTTTCACATGGTGGTAATTTTTCATCGCTGCTCCTCATCCCCACCTAAATTGTGCTTTTCAGACTGATGCATTATGTTGCAACATGTCAGGTCACTTTGCGTAAATCACCTTCCATGATGTTACATAGTCACAATGCAAAGTGACTAATGTAATCTACACTCGTGCATCACTGTGGGATGCACCACAGAGGGAAGGTGGCTAAAAAGGTGCTTACCAAGGCATTGCATTGAAGGAAAGATTTGTTTGATAAATAAAGCTGTTGTAGAACTCAAACAAATGTGCTGCATTATCACCCGCAGCAGCAAAAACCAACAACAAAAGAAACCCTAGTACCTGAATTTTTCCTCAGGCATTGCACAGTAATTATCTGTCCTTTTTCTGAGACCAGCAAATACTGCATACTTGAATGTATCCCTGTTTAAGATAGCAATAATTATTTAACATATGAAGGGTGACATGTTCTTTTTAGTGGTAACTTCAAATAGAAGAGTAGGAGTGAATACTATTCCATGCTATATGAAAAACTGGGTTATCCTCTCTCCACCCAAAATATCTAATGCTATGTAGTGTTAAGATTTTGTTTAACCTTTGTCTTAAAGTCTTACACAGTTTCCTTCTCTCAACTATCAAGGCTGCAGAATGAACACAACAGTAGATCTGCAAGACATCATCTGTAGGGGGATAACCCCCTCCCCCCATAGTACCTACTGTAAGCTCGACAATTTTGAAGTTACTGGGATCTGTTCCAATCCTTTCTAAATGCTATTGCCTGAGCAACAGGAGAGGAGGTGCTCTTTGGCCAAATGTAATCACTAAATTTAATCTTCCAAATATAATCGTCTGAAAACATCAGCTATTGTAGGATTTTGGCTTGGGCGCCTTTGGATGCTAACTACCAACGTGTCAGCTCAGGATGCTATCATTTTCTGGAGTCTAAAACAATAAAAAACCAGACTGGATGACCTTACCTACAAAGAAGCCTCTGCAAAAAAAGCTAGCTGCCTGTTATGATAGAATATGCAAGTGGGTGGGAGATTTTCCCTCCTGAATTTCTAAGACCTACATATCAGGTTGCTTCCATATCACATCTTGCATGAGGTAATACCAAGTGGCTGCATATGATCTGTCATAACCAGGCATAATTTCACCCATGCCTCTTGACAAACAAAAAAACTCCTTGCGACCACAGGAAGAGACACCTAGTTTACACGAGGAAAAAAAGTGTGTTCGCTCACTCATGTTTAAATCTTAATAGTGTAAGAAAGTCAGTTGTAGTTTTAACATGTATTTAGCTGGTTAAGGTCAACAAGCTCATTAAAACATGTTCTACCATGATACTTTCCCCCATCTGTTCATGGCTTTTTGACTTGTTGGGAGTGTTGAGTGCTCGCATGCCAAGTTGACAGTCTTCTTAAAGAGCCACAGATGATTGATATAGGTAGTAGAATGCACTCAGTTTTATTTATTTATTTATTTGAAGTCTTATAGTTGAAACAAACTGAAAAGGTTGTCCACCGCCCGCTACCACAGTAACTACAAAAAACACATTCGTTCTGAATGCAGGCGTAGGCCATACGATGCTTGCTCTAGCTAAGAAGTGTTAACTAAACTTCTGTGGCTGACAGGATAGTTTCAAAACATCAAGTCACTCCATACTGGAGGAAATATTTACATATAACAAAATTGATGCACGATAGATTTAATGTATGTAGACATAGAGCAAATAAATAAAAATAAATCCTTTAAATTTTAAACTTTTTAGAACAGTAGCATCGTCGTTTAAAAGTAAGATCTATTTATACTGTCATTTACACATTTCAAGGTGGGACAACTCCCACTCAGTGTGGAAAAAGGTGACTGTGGATGTTAAAAAGAAAGAGAGACCTGTCTCCTAATTAGAAGTTTTCAGCAATATATCTTGCTGTGAATAGAATAACCTTTCTTGAGGAAAAAATAGAGCCATTATGCACACATCTGTGCACACTAGAATAATAGATGTTTAAGAACAAGGCTTTGGATTGCTTTGATAAAATTCTGCATTAAATCAAGTTGTTTCAGCAGCTGAATTCATCACAAAGGGACCACTTCCCCATGCACATTATCTTTTCATATGCCATTTCTCACCAAACTAATTTCTGATAATTTTGTCAGGAAATGCTCTTTTTTAAAGTAATCTTTTCTAAGACTGGTACATACATGCCAAAGCAGAAGTAGAAGGGATAGACAGTTTACGTAAAATCTGAACTGTGGAAAAATAGATATTTTAGAGATTGCATGTCAATCTAAGAATTCTAGGTAGGAATACATGTAAGAGAAATATAATTAAGGTTTAATGACAACTTTCTCTATTGCAAGCAGACAAATAGATGACCTCTGTCTGTCTTTCTCTCTCACATATATAGATATATATTCTGGGTTTTTTCAGACAGACTAAATGTCCTTCCATTTGATAAGTCACATACTGTACAATATACTGCAATTCGTGACAACCCAAAAATTATCCTTCCAAGTTTGTACATATTGATTGTCACAGTGTAGCCAAATCTAAAAGAACATTAATAATTATATCAATGTAGGATCACAATTATTTATGTAGCTTTGTAATTGTAAAAAGGAGTTTCACAAACATCCAGAAAATAAAGGACCCAACCTTGCTCCCCAGTGAAGTTAATATAAAAAATGCCAGTTAATTCATGTATCTGTACAGAGAAGTTTGTATTCAAGGAGCCATTCTGGCTCCCAGTGAAGTTCTGTCAATGAGAGTGGGTGGTTGAAATAGTAAGAGGAGTATTGTGAATCGCTAAAGAGAAGTCACCAGGCCTAATAAGTTGTCAGTCACAAGTAGGGTCGGCTCCCCATCCTCTTCCTCGTGTTTTACAACAGTTTCAAGTTTGATAGGGATGTCCTGTAATTTGAAGGCAGGTCTCATAAAGCATTTCTATAGTCCCAAAATATATTTTGAACTGTGATACAATGTGATGCACTATCAGGAAACAGAGGTGAAAGTAAGCCGGTACGCCCCGGTACGGTGTACCGGCAAGAGCCGGTGCGCCATACTGGGGCGGCCCAGCTTCCCCAGGGAGCAGTTTAAAGGGCCTGGGGCTCCCAGCAGGGGCTAGAGCCCCAGGCCCTTTAAATTGCCACCAGAGCCCCATGGCTGGAGCCCTGGGGTAGGGCTGTGGGGCTCTGGGGGCTATTTAAAAAGTCCGGGACTCCCGTTGTTTCTACCGCCCCGGCCTTTTAAATAGCCGCTGGAGCCCCACCACCACTACTCCAGGGCTCCAGGGGCTATTTAAAGGGCCCGGGGCTCCAGCTGCCTCTGCCACCCCAGTCCTTTAAATAGCTGCGGGAGCCCTACCACTTTCCCAGGGCTCCAGCGGCTATTTACAGGGCCGGGGTGGTAGAAGCAGGGGAGCACTGAGCCCTTTAAATAGCCCCTGGAGCCCCAGGCTGCTGCTGCTACCCCGGCGGGGGGAGACTTACCTTACAGGGTGGGCTGGGGCTGGCTCTGATGCCCACAGCCGCGTCCCTTCCGCCCTAGGCCTCGCCCCTTCTGGAGGCCAGAGCTGGCCCCAGCGTACCGGTAAGTCACTGGACTTACTTTCACCCCTGTCAGGAAGTGACAATGTGATGTCTTGTGTCCGAAACATACCATGCTAATGTAGCAACTTGCACCACGGCACAAACATTAGGCCATCACAATGGAACTACTTTGTGTTCAGAGGGCAAAGTCTAAAGGTAAAGAAGGGTCTGATCCACAGGGTTTGGATCCAGATTCAGATCAGAATTTAAACATCTTCAAATTTTGGAAGTCAGCATAGCTCCATTTACAGCAGCTGAGGATCTGACCCAGTGCGTTTGACTGTGGCCAACTGAAGACACAGATCCAACTTGTGAAGTGAATCTTTCATCTGAAGTGCCAAAATTTGAGTGAAGGAAGGTTGGATCTGTGGTTCCAGTTTGGGTCCCTTGGTGGATTTTTCTATAAGTCCTCAGTTAACTGCAGCTCGCGTTCATAATAGTATGAACTCTAAGCCTGGCCTCAGACCTACACTGGATTCAGACAAAGCATATTTTTTTCTATATTTTTTTAATTAGACATAATCCTTCCTGTGTAATTGCAAATAATTTTAGCCAATTATACATCAAACGTATGTCATTCCATATTGGGGCTTTGATTACATTGATATGTTACTTTCATGGTTTATGATGTCTGCAGGGCTTTTTCTGTGCATCTGCACCAGGAAACGTCTTACCTGTTTCTCAGCAACAATGCAGCTACTGATGCAGTATCGGCCCAATTCATCAGTTATGTCTGAAGAGCCTGCAGAGCGGGGAGGGAGGCTGTCAAGGTGACACAGTTCATATTTGTGTGATGGGTTCCCCCAGGGTGCCACCTGGAACTGGGATACCACTGAGCCCTCTAACTCATCAATCCGGGCTCCCTCTCAGCGCTGTGCTGCTGTGGCAGGCTATAGATGGCTCCCACTAGCATTCACACAGGCAGTGAGTGGGACATACCCAGCTGCAGTTACCTGCAGGCATTGACCAGCCACTACATGAACCAACAATAGAGAGGCTAGAGCCAAAATAATCCCCAACCCCCAGACTAGGACCCCAGAGCTGTACTGCCCTGCCCTGATCGAAACCCCGACCAGTATGAATTTATTACCCAATTCACCTATCCCTCAATGTGGAGAGGAATATGCACACTTGTTGTAATCAAGCTGAGATTTTCCCCTGACAGTTCACTCAAAGGCACTCTGGTTTAGATTAAAACACAAAACAAGTTTATTAACTACAAAAAAGATAGATTTTAAGTGATTATAAGTAAGCAGGCTTGTAGATTCTCAAGGCACAAACTGCACTTGCTTTGCAAGTCCTTTTCCTTAGGAGCTTCTCTTAGGTGCTAAGTTGTGGGGGAGTGAAGAACAACAGATGATGTCACTTTCGCCTTATATAGCTTTTCCATATGGCGGGAATCCTTTGTTCCAACTCAGTTCCCAGACCAGCTTGTGGAAAAACACAGGTACCCAAAATGGAGTCCAGAGTCATGTGGGCTGGTCACATGCCCTTGCAGAGTCAGAGCAGCCATTACTTATAGGCTGTCTGGAACATTCCCAGGATGGCTCACCAGGTTGGGGATAAGTTTCTCCTAAGGCCTATTGTTTTCCCTAATGGACCATTACCGTGAATGGGCCCTTCATAACCAACTATTTAGACTGGAAGAATCTTGCCTAGTGGGTGCCACCCAGGTCTGACTACATGTGAAATACAGATACATAGTCAATATGTATAACTTCAGATACAAAAATAATATATGCATACGAACAGGATAATCCTATTCAGTAAATCATAACTTTTCCAATGACATCTTACATGACCTGTCTTGTACAAAATACATCATAATCATCCCATATTCATATCATAATAATACCACTATTAAGAATATGGGGTGCAGTGTCACAACTTGCACCCCCTCATCCCTGGGCTGACTGTATGGAGAACTACTCCTCTGGCATAAGTTAGAGCAGAAAAAAGCATCTCAGACCTAACCTGTAACACCACTGCTATTCTCAACCTCAGCCTCTCAAGCAGAGATTTCAAGCAAGCTGAATGATGCCATTTTTACCTTCAAAAGGAGACTCGCATTTTAAAAAATGTACTATATATAGTAATATACTATTAGTAATAGTTATATGTTGAATTCTCAAAACAGCAAGAGTAGATTATGAAGATATGGATAGCAATGTATTTTTAGCACGTGGCATGATGTTGCAAAGTTTGGAAATTCTTTTATTTCCAAGGGGAACTTGAAAAAATATGCTAGGCTTTGGGGCAGTCAGTATAGCTGATATTTATATATGACCAAACTGTTGATAACTCTATTTACAGTCCGGGGGGGGGGGGGGGAGGGCTCTTTCAGGTGTAAGGACTATTTGAAGTGAGTAAGGGTATCAAACTCTGTCCCACAATAGAAAACTTTAAAATACCCTTCTGTATATTTATATATAATATTTTATAGTGGTTATGGTGCATCTCTCCCACTCTCTTTTCTGATACTTGTCTTTTAAGATGTAAGCTTTCCAGGACAGGGACTCTGCTTTCCTTTGTGCAATGGGGGTCCGAATTGGGGCCTATGGAAATTACCATAATTTTTTTTTCCCTAGGGTGACTCCATGTTCCCAGGGGATTTATAACAATTCAAAGCTCAAACCATTTGCCAGTGACTCCACAATGCCTAACACAAGAACAGAGGCAGTTCAGACTCACCCAGGTGCTGCTGAATGCCACTCCTACTTTTACTAGGGTGTCTGGGATGGTTGGTACAGAACACTACTATTTGCTCATTTAAAAAAAAAACCACACTTGCTGATTACTATTAGTAATTTAGTTGCCATGTCGATGGCTTAATGCCAATTGCCTGCTTCAGTGAATACTCTCTCATCTTACCTTGGGGGATTCTCATCCCCTGCTCTGGCAGAGCACAGCGGTTGGACACCTGGCTTACCCAGCTCTCTTGAGATTCCCTGGTTGGAGGTGTGGCCGGGAGAAGAGCATCATGGCCAGAGTGCAGCTGCTGAATTGATCCCTGGCCCTGAGGGGCCATAACAAGGTGACAGAGCAGGAGGGCTGCTCTAAATTGCATCAGGCTGCCATAGAATCAGTCTCAGGAAACTACAAACAACTCCTTTGCATCCCTCCCTTTCAGCTGCATACAGCAAATATTGGGCACAGCAGAGAATCAGAATGCAAACGTGTTTTAGGAGATGCAGCAGATTTTAGCAAAAGGAAAACTGCAGAGATAGGACAGAAAACTGTAGGAGCCGTAACATAAGGTTACACAACAGTAGTTAAACCGTGACTTCCCTGTTATGGTAGAAAACCGTAGCCAATCTTCTTGTCCACATTAGGTGTAGAAGGAAAGAATAGAAGCAATATACTGTTAACTGTAGCCTTGCCACATATATGCAGTAGACTCTACATCACCATTTCTGCCATGAAGCTAATTATAGTCATTTTCATACCACTTACATGCTGGCAGCACCAGTACAGACTCACATACAGTCATGGCCAGGTGAGTCTCTGGCAGGAAGGTCATTGCTTAGCACTGTAGACATTGACCATTGCTCCAACTGATTCCCCCCTGTCTCCCTGCCTCAGGTAACAGAAATAATTAACACGTGTAGATTTTTTTTTGTAATGAGAATAAATTTACAGCAAATGTATGCTTTATCCTATTTATTGTGTCTCTCTATTGCGAATGTGTTTGCACTGAAATATTTTTAAATAAAGTTCTCTTAAAGTGGACAATGAAGTGACTACTAAAACAACCATAATGCAAAAGGTAACTGATGCGTTCAGCTAAAGAAATACCTTTTTTGCACCTTAATTTGTTACTGCTATCTAAATTTCCTTTCGAACAGAGCATCTAACAGTGGAATAAGCTTGTTCTGGTCTGCTGTTCCTCTATTACTCTGTACATTATGAGCTAAAGTTTCAACCAGCTTCAAACTTAAACATGCAAATTTTGCATGCACAATCAATGTGTTTGCCAAACTCATGTATGCAAACGCCAGTCAAGTGAATAGGTCCACAGTTAAGTAATTGGAGCATTTGAAATTTGACCCTCTCCTTTTTTGAACCCTGTCCATCATCAGGGGGAAAAAAAGCATGATTTATTAAACCACCAGGGTGACAAACTCAGTGTATCTCAGATTCCGTCACAAAATACTTAGCTGATCTTTGTGATAGCCTCACTTACTCAGTCATGCTTTTTGATGTTGGAATATGTACAGAGTGTTTTGTCCTATGTGCTCTTTGGCTGCTGATAGTGAAAGCGGATATTGTGCTCCCTATTCATAACATGCACTTGGAGGTGAACCAGTTATATACTAGTGGTTCAGTATTTGAGGCAAAGTTTTGCAGCCAAAAGTTCATTTAAACAAAAACTACTCATCTTGGAGTTGAGTTCAATGGGGAAAGGCCAAGGATACAGAGAAATCTGCTCTTTAACTATCCTTGTCCATTATCTAGCACACTTTAAAAGGTATGGATTTATCTCTTTGAAAATCTGACAGTTAAAAAGGACAGTGTCAAGGTATTAGAAATCTATGGCCAGGTTCACCAGCTCTCTCCGGTTGCTTTGCGCTGCTCCAGTGACGCAAAACAGCCATAAACCCCATTAAGCCATATTTATAACTGCTTTGTTTGCTGGAGCAGTGCTGAACAGCCAGAGCATACTGATGATGTTGGTCCACATACTGTGGCCAAGATTTTCAACAGGAGCCTAGAGTTTGACTCCTAAATAAGTGTCCTGATTTTCAGAAATACTGAGCACCCACGAGGTCCCACTTATTTCCATCCAGGCAGGTCCAGACACTTATGTAGTTGCCTAAATATGGATTTTGGTGCCTAATTTCAGTCTCCTAAGTTAGAAAATATTCACACACATGGATGTAGATGCTGAACTGCCATTCTTTGTAACTTCTTGGAAGTTGGAAATTGAAAAGTATTTCCATGCCAAAATGATTTTGTGCTTCTATTGTCCCCTGAGCACTCTTTCCCATAGTAGGGTTACTCATTGTGATGAGTATTGTGCAGTGGGCAATGATTCTTTTTCATTCTAGTAAAAGAGCGTGGAAGCATTTGCTTATAAAAATAAACACCCGGACACTGGAAACAGCTTAGAAACAAAGGAAGGCCAGATCTGGGGCCTCTGCCAGCTTTGCGAGGCAACCTTTAGGCAAGGTCTCTGGAAAAATAATAAAAGTAGTAATGGATTGGACAACCTGGTCCTTTTCAAGCGATTAATGATAGTTAAGCCCTTGGCTCAATGCAATGGTTGCCTTTTTCCACAGGCAGGAAGTCAAGCTAATTGTGGAATTAGCTTTTCATGCCAAAGTAGAGAGAATCGTCCCTGTTTTCTACTGAAGCAGAATAGTCCTCACAGCCAAGAGAGCTGACATGTTTGTTGCATTGTGAGCTTCTTGCACTATTTGCCTTTCCCTCCTATACGTATTATGGACCAGATCCTTAGCTGGTGGAAGTTGCCATAGAATAATTGACTTCAGTTGAGATAAGCTGATTTATACCACCTGATGATCTGGCCCTTAGAGGTAACCTTTCAAGTTAATGTTTTGTCCTGAAAGAAATCCCTGGTCTGAACAGCCCAACATTACTGAAGTTCAAGAACTTGAACCCAGATCTGGATCAGAGTTTTGCAGTTGTCCTTTAGTAGTTCTATTATACGCTGCAAGAGAACCATAGGTCCAAACATGTCAAGCTTCCCCAGGGTTTGACATCTGGGTCAGAATTTTACGGCTCATGCCCCTCTCTAATCTTCCCTAAAATAGCAGCATTTCAACTCAAACAGGAATGAGATCTCTAGGGCCATCAATATGTAAGGAACATTTGCAGTGTCTGTAGGGAGAAGATACAAAGATATTTCCAGGACTTTGGGCAGTTTGCCATGCCAATTGCAGAGCCTTCAGCAGTGGAATTCAAGGCATTTAGCACCATTAATGGATGCAGAAGGAAGGAGGAGGTGAATTATTTTTCACTGGTTGTCAGGTAAGGGAGAGTTTCTGGAATTAAGCTAATTGGTGGGTTGGATCATTACTGGGAAGTGCAGCACTGTTTTGACAGCTGCAGAGTCATGCTGGGGATGGAAAGTGGGGGAAACTGGGAAGGCAAGGGATAACTTGGTGCTTGTCACTTGGAACTGTGGGAGGCCGTGGCAATTGACAGGGATGAATAGAGGTAGAGCTGGCTGGAGACACACAGATGGAACCATTTCCATCAGTATATATGGTTTCAGGGAAATCCAAATGCTTGGGAAATTTAGGTAGATTTCACTGGAATTTCGTTATGTGAGAAAACCAGAAAATAAAAGTTCCAACACTGTTGAAACATCCTCTTTCAACATTTTCAGAACACACTACTTGATTATTCATTTTGAAACACTTTTTGTTTTGAATATTTTGACTTACAATACAATACAAAATAAAAGTCAAAATGAAACAAAATATGTCAATCAACTTGAAATGTTTTTTGTTTTCCCCCTCCAGAGTTTTCCTTTATGGAGAAATTCAAAATTTTCAGTTTTTGGTTCAAGTCAGAACAAAGTCCAATTTCAAAATCCTTCTCAAAATAGAGCTTCTGTACTGCGACTGTCTCTAGAGGGAGGGTCAGGTTAATTGTCACTGAGGAGGAAGTGGCACTGAGAGGGGGAAATTCCAGTTTCTCTGAGCTAGAGGTGTTGAGAAGTAGCCCCTCTTCCTCACATTTTATAGGAGGATTCCCAGACCAGAGTGTTCTGAGCTGGCTGCATGGGAAAATGGACTGCCTACACCCTGCCACACTCCAGAGATGGAATCCTAGTATGTGGGCTCTACCCCAGCTCTTCCTCATGGAGGCATCCACCATTTACAGTGGTCTAGTTCAGGACGGGGAATCAGATCCTTAGCAAGGAAGAGCTGGAATGATACTATTCCTGCCCATGCCAACTTAATTTAACCATTGGAGGGCTCTGACTATGGCACTACATTTATCACATGTCTGGGTCCTGCATCTGCAAAACCTTCTCTAGAGGGAAAACCATATGCACAGCATGTCCTTGAACTCCCCATGTGATTGGCTAAGAAGTCACAAAATGGAGTGGACAGGAAGCACCTTGTGATTTTCTAACTTTAGTGGAGAAGAGAGTAGCTGATCCTAAACATATTACACCTCTACCTCGATATAACGCGACCCAATATAACACGAATTCGGATAGAACGCGGTAAAACAGTGCACCGGGAGGGGCGGGGCTGCGCACTCCGGTGGATCAAAGCAAGTTCAATATAACGCGGTAAGATTTTTTGGCTCCTGAGGACAGTGTTATATCGAGGTTGAGGTGTATATATATGTTTTGTTAATTAAATCTGCCTTTCAAGGCATATTAAATAAATAGTCTGTCAGCAGCTAATTCCAAAGTACTTCCCTTAAGAAAAAAAAAAAAAAAGCTGGTCCTGAGAGTACGGCACTAATATTGTGTCAGCTTTCTGCTATAGTCAAGAATTCTATTAGTACCTGTGCTTTTAAATTAAAGCCAAATCACAGTGAGAGGCATGGAAGGCAACGCTGCTGCTGTTCTGTATCATCTCAGTCCCTTACAGTGTATTCTCAAGGGGACTCTTTCACAAAGTTCCTAACCTTAAGACAGACTTTCCAAAGGCTTTCATCTGCAGCAGAATGGAGTATCGTGAAACCTATGTACATCCTCAGGAGACATGGCAAAGGTTACTAGGCATTATTGACCTGAAATGTAATAATGTCCCTCAAGACTAAGCTTGAAAGCTTTATGCTCTGAGCAAGTAACACTATCTAGATCATCCCTCGGTCTCTGGGAATATTATAACTTTCCAGAATGCTGAAAAAGGGCAAAAGGAAATTACCTCCTTTTCTGCAACAGGCCTGCAAGGCACTCATACTTTGGCCGCACAAATCACTTCTTTCTGTTAAGTAGGTTGTTATACTGGTATTGTTAGTATACTATCATGGAGGGTGCAATCCAGATGCCTTCATTTCCAAAGAAAATAAATATGAGGATTAAATACAGACTTGATGAGTTTTAGGGCCCAGATTCTCAGATGGTGTAAACTGACTGAGTTCTCCTGACTTAACTGGAGCTACACTGATTTTATACTAGCTAAGCATGTAGTTTACATCACAGAATAAGGTACAATTTGCTACCTAAAAGAAATTTTTTTAAAGACAAGGTTATCTAAATTTTGCCCAGCTAGAGGCATAGACAGTTTGCATACAGAGCAGCAGGTGACAGCTGCCATCACCTTTGGTCTGGAGGGGTTCCATCTAAATCCCCTGTACTTCTGTTAAAGAAAAGAAAGAAAGTGACCATGGGCCACATTTTAAATGGGACCTATACTTCAGGCACATTGGGTGGGATTTTTCAAAAGCATCTAAGTGACCTAGAAGCACAACTCCCATTGACTTTCAATAGAACTTTCCATTTTGCATTTCCCACCCTTCTGGCTTAAGAGAACCAGCAGGCTACTATGGCAGAAAAGTGGTGCGTCACTATTCTCCTTGATATGACATGAGCGTGGGGTTCATTTATTTATAGGAGGGGCTCCAAATTGCAGTTTCATCCTCTGGTGCCTTTACATAACATAATAAAACTGCTCCTCACATCAATAATCAGCTGCCCCATAACTTAAAACACCAACTCAGGACAGCCGTCAAAGTGAAGTCATTTAGAGTTATAGAAGCGCTATGAAGGCACCTACCCATATGCTGCAGGTGCCCTTGACATGGCGTAACACTATCCAAAGTGCAGCAATGTAAGAGAACCCACAACACTCCTTCCTCCCCCGCAACCCATTTTCAAAAGCCTGTGTGTATGCGTGTGTGAGAGAAAGTCATTAGATTCTGGCTATTTGGGACCAAAGCGGGGAACAATAATGAAAATAATACTCAACACTCTCCCCATCCCTCAGCACACCTCTTTCCCAAATGCTTGCGGGGAGAGGGCCTTGTAGCATATTCAGAAGTTACTTCTGGCTCTGAAGGACCAAGGGAAGAAGGAAGCTATGGAATCAGAACCTTCCTGGAGAACATTCACCAGCGGGTCTCTTGTTTGTCACTAGAAGGCTCAACCTTGAGCACCTTGAACTGCCTGATTTTCAAAGGGAGACATTCCTAACTTTAGCTACTATATGTGTGACATGACCTAGTAATTTCAGTCAAGTTCCTGGTGGACAGGGATCTGCATTACAAAACCATCTTGGTAGCAGTCTTAGTAGAGGTGCCAAGGACTGACAAAGCTTGAAAAAATGAATTCACATTTCACCCCCAAGAGGCTGTCCCTACCAGACCAGCTGAAGCTAATCTGGCCCTCATGCCATTCTCAGTGGCATGCCATACCATTGTGGAATGTTCTCCCTGCCCCATACTCCTGTGGCATGCCAGCTGGTAAGGAGAGGAGGAGGTTTGTCCACCGAGATGGAAAATGGGAATGTGCCCAGGACTGATGGAAGGAATTAAGAGAATAGTCAGTGGAAGTTTTATATGTATAAAAGGTGTGTATGTGTATCTGCAAGAGGGGGTGGAGGGACTGGGAGATTAATGGGGGGATATAAACTAAAATGCCCCAACAAGGGCTGTGCTAAAGGGGAGACATTTTGATTCTCCAGAGTTTCAAATGATCACCACGGAGATCTGTCAGCAAAGAACAGCTTGTACTCTACATTACATAGCATAGGGGCATGAGTTCTAAAGCACACGAGTGTTTCAAGCTGTCCCTGATGTGTAGAATCCCCCCGCAGCTGCAGGTTTGGCAGCACGGCTTAAACCAGCCTTGGTTCTTATGAGGCAAGGACAGAGTTGAGGTGCATGTGTGGGGGAAATCTGAACTCTCCCTGCCCTTGCTGTACCTCCTCTATTGATAAATACACTCTTCCACTCAACAGGACTGGGACCCCTACAGAGATCTTTCAGAGTGGCCACCATGGTGTCAGGGTGAAGGGGAAGCACACCAAAGAAGCAGAGCTCGGTGCTTCATGGCTGTGGAAAGGAGCACAGGGTGTATATTGATTGAGTGACTCCTTGATAACACAGTAGTTTAACGTTATTAAAAAATGTCACAATTCCACACGTGCACATACCTTGATAGCTGTATTTCTTTTTCTCCATTTTCTAGACATTTGGCATTTTTCTAGCCATGTGTCATTTAAGCAGACAGACGAGGAATTTATGGTTCTTAAACCATTCTAATCTATATCACCATAGTATTTCTTCCTTTACTTGTGGTTAATATATGCTACCAAAACACCTCTTTGCTCAGAGCAAAACCTCTTTATCCAGGTATTTCCTGCTCCGATTTGAGTGAGTAGCTTTTTGGGGAAACCTTGTAAACCACAAATCTTCTGAAGCAGGGGTTCTCAACCTTTTTCTTTCTGGGGCCCCCACCAACTTGCTATAAAAACTCCATGGCCCACATGTGCCCATAATTGGTTTTCTGCATATAGAAGCCAGGGCTAGTGTTAGGGAGTAGCAAGCAGGGCAACTGCCTGGGGTCCCATGCCACAGGGGACCCCACAAAGCTACATTGCTTAGGCTTTGGTTTCAGCCCCGGGTGGCAGGGCTCAGGGCCCTGGACTTCAGCCCCATGCACTGGGACTTCAGCTTTCTGCCCTGGGCCCCAGTGAGTCTAATGCTGGCCTTGCTTGGTGGCCCCCCCGAAACCTGCTTGTGGCCCCCACAGGGGGCCCCAGACTCCTAGTTGAGAACCACTGCTTTAGAGCAGTGGTTCTCAATCTTTTCCATACCAGGACCTACACGGAATCTCCCTCCCTGTTAGCCAGGCTCTCCTTCCTATTTAGCAATAGGGAATGTGGTCATGGTTCCTAATACAGTCATTGAGACCCCTGGAGCTAGTGAATGATGAATCTTAGGTTTGAAGGAAAAACAAAAATAGAAGACAGATGCTGAACCTCACCAGTGCAATTTCCATAAGAATTTGTACTGAAAATATTTTGCTTTGTGTACACTAGACAGGTAATTTCCAGCAGGGTAGCAACTAGATTACCCATGTAAGTGACTATAGGTTATTACATAAGGAGGGTCAGTTATGTCAGTTTCCTTGCTAGCAATGCATGATCATCGAACGTGTTGGGCTCCTCAAGCCCTTTTAACACAGTTAAGAAAATGGCTGTCTTTTTCCTGTTACCAAAATGCAGCATTCACACCTAATGCTGCACCAACACTAAACTCTCCCCACTTTCTGTAAGTATTCTGACTCCTGTAACTGCGCTTCTAGTAATGATATCAGTCAGAGTCAGGAATGAACCCACATCCTCTTGTTAACTCCCACATCATGTTTATACAAACTCCAGGCTCAGCCCTTCATCTGTCAACTTGTGAATGGAGAATTTGCAGTGGGAACTGATAGCACCCTTTAACATAGAAATCAGGAAATACGCCTGTGCATTTCTCGTAAGGAAGCAGCAATCTGCACTCGGTTCCTTGGGGACTTTTCAATGACTGGTCATGTCTTGTGAAGCATTTACTCATCCCTTTTGAGACTGAAAGCATGACCTACATATTCCTTATAGTCAGCTGCCAGTATAATAATCCATGATCGCCCTAGAACCAACATCTCCTGCATGTAGTGTGTTGCTCGCTTCCATTGTTAATTCACTTTTATTTTAAACCTTACAGTGATCCTGGGACTTCACCCACCTGCACTCCCAAATCAAAGGATATGCAGGATAGTGACATTCTCAAAAAATGGAAAGAAGGACATGGCTTTTACTGAATCTTTGTTAGTCTTCCTGTTGGCCAGAGGGGGGGTCACTCGTGAGAGACTGAAGATTCCTAATTCTCCAGGGATGAGTGCATTGTTTTCATAGCACTTCCAGACCTTAGACACATTTTTCACAAGTGCCTAAGTGACTGAAGAGTCTAATTGGCATTTCCAAAATGTGATCTAGACATTTAGAAGCATTTGTCTCATCGACATCAGGGGACTTAGGCTCCCAAGTCACCTATGCAAATTTTGTTCAGAGTTTGTACCCTGACCAAGCTCTGAACCCAAATGCTGCTCCCAGTCCTGCTGCCATTGAGTTAAACCTCTGTAAATAATCTTTTAAAGACTTTGTCCAAAAATGACTCACAAGGAAAAGTTTTGAGGAGAACTTGCATTTTTTTCTAGCAGCACGGAGTTTAGAATAAAACTAGTGTGTGAGAAGCACACTTACTTGAATAGAATGCTGTGGGTGACACTTCTGGGTGTGAAAATAGATAATGAGCCAGTTACTTTTTTGAAGCACTCAGTTTATAGAAAGTTGTGCCTTTTTTCTCTCGCTTCATATTGCCTGTAACTAGGCAGATAGGCAAATGGCCTTCTGATGAACGCTTCCTTTCGGCCTGCTTGAAGGAGGTTGGTGTTGTGATGTCTGTCATATGAACTAGTGAAGGTTCCAGGAACCCAGGGCTGGCCTTACCATGAGGCAAACTGAGGTGGCCGCCTCAGGTGCCAGACTGTGGGGGGGTGGGGGTAGAGGGGGTGTGCCACTAGGACCCAAAGTGTAGAAAACGGTGTCTGCTGCTGTTGCATATGTATTCTCTCTGCTCTAGATGCACAGACATGGTGGAGTGATGTGCTGGAGGAAGGAGGGCACAAGAGACATAACAGGCAGGCAGGAGAAAAGGTGAGAGGGAATAACAGAAAGCAGCAGGAGCTGCAGGGAGAGAGAGGAGGAGGAGCCTCTTATGTACCTCTCTAGCACCCCCAGGAGCCTGGACTGATTAACACCAGCTTCTCAGGGAGCTTTCTGTTTCCTGCTGCTTCCCTGAACCCACTTGAGGAGAACAGGCAGTCAACTGAAGTAGTAGGATCCAGTTAGGCCCTTAAGACACTGATATCTTCCCTTACTCAGGCCCTGCTACCAGCCTGCTTATTTGTCCCCTTCAATTATTGAGTGTTGAGAGCCACTATTGCTGGCACAGAACAGCAGACATGAGTGAAAGAAGAAAGCGCCCCTCTGGGGCAGCATTCAGAAAAAGAAAGAAAGCAAAGGAAACTTTTCTATCTAAGCAGGAAGGAGCTCTCCTGAGATTATTAGCCACAAATGTTCACGGTGAGCCTTCTGGCCCCAGTGAGGATGTGAGTGGTGAGTAGATGCCTGATCTTCAAGTTGGGCAGAGTGCAGGTGACCTGGCAGCTACTGCAGCATCCATATGTCCATCTCAAATGGATGTAACTATGCACATTCCTGAAGAAAAGTGTAGATCAGAGAAGAGTGTGGTGGAGGCGCAAGAAACAGCTGCTGCTGAGTTTAGTTCCTTAAGTCTAGATGATCCAGGACCGTGGACCCACTTGAGCAGTAGCCTGAGGGACTTGCTTGTACTGCATGGGCCACAGCAAGTGAAAAACTTCATGTTCCCCAAAGACAATGAAAATAGAAATTTCCATCCAATACATTACTGGGGTGAAATCTCCAATGGTGACAAAGTGGAGAGGCCATGGCTTATGTACTCAAAAACCCAGAATGCAGCATACCGTTTTTGTTGCAAACTCTTCCAGTCTAATATTCCAGCCACAATGGGTTCTACAGGAACAAAGGACTGGAAAAATCTGGCTAGAAATCTGGCATGCCATGAGAAGGCAGCAAATCACCATAGAGCATTCCATAGGTGGAAAGAGCTTGAGATGAGACTAAGGTTAAAGGCCACCATAGATGATCAGCATCAAGAGAAGATTGCATCAGAGTCTCTTTACTAGCAAAATGTTCTGAAAAGGCTCATTGCCATTGTGAGAATGCTTGCTACCCAAAACTTAGCATTGCGTGGCACTTCAGATCAGCTGTATGTGCCAAACAATGGAAACATCCTTAAAATTGTGAAGCTGATGTCTGAGTTTGATGCTGTACTCCAGGATCATCTAAGAAGAGTCACGACCCAAGAAATGTACACACACCACTACCTTGGAAAAACAATTCAAAATGAGATCATACAGTTACTGGCAACAAAAGTCAAACAGAAGATTGTGGCAGATCTGAAGTCAGCAAAATATTACTCTGTTATTCTGGACTGCACACCTGACATCAGCCATACGGAACAAATAACTTGAATGGTGCGTTTTGTAACAACAACAGAACCTAGTGAAAATGTCCCTGCAATGGTGACTGTCAGAGAGCATTTTCTAGAATTTATTGACCTTGATGATACTACAGGAGCTGATATGAAAAATGTGCTTCTTAAAAAGCTGGAAGATATGGGAATTGCGATAGCTGACATGAGAAGTCAGGGCTACGATAATGGTGCCAACATGAGAGGGAAGAACAGAGGAGTGCAGACACGGATCCGAGAGTTAAACCTTCGAGCTTTTTTTGTCCCACGCAGTTCTAATTCATTGAACTTGGTGGTTAGTGATGCAGCATCAGCTTCTAGTAAAGCTGCTGAATTTTTTAATGTAATTCAAAGCATCTATGTATTTTTCTCTGCATCAACTCATCGATGGCAAATTTTGAAGCAACATCTGGGAACATCCTCTCTGACACTGAAATCACTGAGTGCCACATGATGGGAAAGTCAAGTGGAGGCGATAAAGTCTATCAAACACCAAATTGGAAAGATAGAGACTGCCATAGTTGCCATTATGGAGGATAATGCTACTGTTCGTGGGAGAACAGTGGCAGAGAGAAATGGAATCACCAGAAATATACATAACTTCAAATTTCTGTGTGGCTTAGTTTTGTGTCATGACATACTGTTTGAAATAAATGTTGTAAGCAAGAGACTCCAAGTTGTTGACCTTGATATATCTGGAGCAATGGAACAACTGGACAAAGCAACGTCATACCTACAGTCTTACCGGTCAGATGAGGGATTTCAAAACGTTCTGAAGAGTGCACAGAAGTTAGCAGAGGAACTTCACACTGAAGCTATTTTCCCAACCATTCAAGAATACAAGAGTCACCGAAGAAGAAGACGACGACCTTTTGATTACGAGGCATGGGATAATCCCATAAGACAGTGGTTCTAAAAGCAGGTCCGCCACTGGTTCAGGGAAAGCCCCTGGTGGGCGGTTTGTTTACCTGCTGCATCCGCAGGTTCGGCCGATAGCGGCTTCCACTGGCCGCGGTTTGCCGCTCCAGGCCAATGGGGGCTGCGGGAAGGGCAGCCAGCACATCCCTTGGCCCGCGCTGCTTCCCGCAGCCTCCATTGGCCTGGAGCGGCAAACCGCAGCCAGTGGAAACTGCGATCGGCCGAACCTGCGGACGCAGTAGGTAAACAAACCAGCCCGGCCTGCCAGGGGCTTTCCCTGAACATGCAGCAGACCAGCTTTGAGAACCACTGCCATAAGAGATCCCAAACAACAATTCAAAGTTGAATTATTTAACCAGGTGCTAGATTGTGCAACATAGTCAGCTGAAGAACGTTTCATGTAGCTCAAGGAAGAAAGTAGTATATTTGTATATTTGGGATATTCCAAAACTCCTCACTATACCTGAAGAAGACCTATACCAGCAATGCAGGACACTAGAGACAGTGTTGACACATGATGACATGCGCAATATTGATGTGAGTGATTTAGGTGATGAACTGAAAGCCCTTTCAAGATACATTTCAGCAGGATCAACTCCAAAGTCTGTTCTGGAATATATGCGCACAAATAAGATGACCACCCTCTTTCCAAACGCTTTTGTTGCTCTGCTCACACTTCTAACACTTCCTGTAACAGTTGCCAGTGGAGAACGCAGCTTCTCCAAGCTGAAGTTAATAAAAACACATCTACGCTCCACAATGACAGAGGAGAGGCTGGTCGGCCTTGCAACCATCTCAATAGAGCATGAGCTGGCCCAGACTGTGGACCTTCAGCAGGAAGCAGTTCAAATCTTTGCAACCAAGAAGGCATGGAAAACACCATTTTGATTATTCAAACAGATAAAAATGCCAGTGTTTACTATGCAGACAAGAAAAGTTAACTTTCAAACGTCTGAACAGCAAATGTAAGTGTTACTTAACATTTTTGAACAAGGCATTTTAAGTTGTTAGTTCTCCTTTATTGGGGTAGGTGGCAGAGCAGTACCATGAGAGGAGTAGAACAGGAAGAAGGCAGAATTGAGCCCTTTCAAAGTTTTGGCCCAAGCGTGGGGGCATGGGGGCGTCATTTGAGCTCCCCGCATCAGGTGCCAACATGTTGTGGACCGGCCCTGCAGGAACAACAGCATGGACCCCAGTAATATGGCTTACTCTTCCCAACGTTTCTCGGGCTATTATGCAATGTTTCTGTCCTCCGTTAAACTGTTTCTATGTTTCAACACCAGACATGGCTGTACTTCAGCTTCAGTGTTAGACAAAGCAATCACTAAACAGTATACCAGAAGGGGTAGTTGCAATACAGAGCTAACCTGTTCCACATCATTAGAAGCAATGAGTCATGGCACAAGTTCTTTATGCTTGTGCTGTGAATCCACCTGGAGTTTACGTCATTCCCTGCAATGAACGCAAACTTCTGAGGACCATCCTTAGATAAAAGGGATTTAACCCTTTCACCTCTCAAAGGTCATTGTCCATGCAACTCCTTGCCATCGTGTGGCGTTCAGAATGAATTTGTAATGTGCTTTGGGATCTATTTTGGCTAAGAGGAATACATAAAGGCAAGGCTATTATTATAAATACAATATATTTTAAGCTAAATATATTTTTAAACAAGTACTGTTGCCATCAATATCAATTATTGATTAAAGGAACCCATTTTTATCAAATAAAAGAAATGTCATTTTAGGTATAATTTGTCACATTGTAACAGCTTTAAGTATTCTGTATTATATCAGACATTTTATGCTAAGTAATTAGAGGACTATCCAAACCTGAAAAGATTCAGAAGACAAAGAAAGAAAAATAATTCTCAGAATGCAGAACCCAGCTTCTTCTAAAGAGAAAGACTGAAATGGAAACAAGCAGTCTTCTCTCCTCCATAATGGCGAGCAGTAACATCACATGATAAGGACCCAGATTCTAAGGACTAAATTATAAAGAGCTCTCAGATTGACCTGCCCATATTCTGGAAGATAGCCCACTGTGTAATGAGGGAGTAAGAAAAGGCAACATTTTTGCATATACCTGTGGTGCCTTCAGGAAATCTGACTGAATATGCTGGGTAAAGGACACAATGGAATTATACTGGTAGTTTCTCCCCTGCCACATGTTTAAATTATGCAACAGAGTTTGATTGGTGGCGTCTTTGTGCTGAGAAGTGCCTAATCATTTCATCCCCCGGGTAAAAGAGAACATTATTTAAAAGGGAAGTGAGGTTAGAAAATAAAGCAGCAGCAGACACACACAAAATATTGGCAGCAAAATTGAGGGACTGAAGCATCCTCCTTAATATACTCAGGCAACCCTGAGAATCAGAAGCAAAAGATTTCAGATGGCTTGGGAATTTGGCTGCCTCTGCAGCAGATACAGAAATAATTGTACATTTCAGCTAATCACTTAGCCCATAAGATAAGTTAACAGCTAAGTTGCCATCTTGTGAGCAAGAAGTGAAACTGCTTACTCATGTTGCTCAGAGTTTCTGTTACTTTTTGCAAAAAGTAACGGTCAGCAGTGTACTGTGGTATTACAGCACTTTGGCAAAAAGACAGGCTGTGGACTTGTGGCCCCGGACAAAAGCTCTTCCTGAAATTGTTTCATGTATTAGAATGATAAATGTAACTATCTTTGCAGTGCACCATCTGTTAAAAAGAAAAAGACTAATGGGAAATGCAAAGAGTGCAAGAAATCTGATAGTCTAAGGTTACTCAGGTTCTTTACTTTTTTTTACTCAGGAAATATGCAGTACGCAGTGCTTGCTCTTCAGTTTGCTTTCCTGTAAAGCTCTCAGGCATAGTGGAATTGACATATGTTGAATGTTATATTACAAGCAATACAAACCAAATTATTTACTGTAGATGACACTGCAGTTCAGAATAAATGCTATATATGATCCTTAAAGTAATAGTTCTTCACTCATTAGAATTATAAGCTATGCATTGATGGTGCAGAGAATCCTTTACAATTTACTCTCAGCTATATAAATTAACTCCCAGAGAGATGGAATGTTCTGATTTCAGACTCTTGGTCTAGAATTTTCAGGTGATGATTTCTTTCTGTTTGTGTTGCTCACTCCCTCTTTAGTAACAAATAGGTTGCAAGTTCATCACTTTAGGGATGTATCACTTATCCTATCACATTTTATTTTAAAACTGTTTCTAATGGATATTAGGAGATTTATTTATATAGCATCCCTCATAAGTATCAATTTGCTTTATATAAAGGAGGTCAAATGTTCAAAAGTGACTTCTTAAAGCCCACATTTATGCATGCAGACGGGCATTAGCAATGCACAAAGGTGTTCCACAGGTGTAAATGTGAGATGTAACTAGTGGCCATATTTGAATATGTGGCCTTGTATAAACAAGGTTCACTTCACCTACCATTGAAATGTTACCACCTCTGAGGTGGAACTCAGCAGTCCTTCTGCACAAGCAGCTCTAAACCATAAATTTTAGGGAGAATGCTAGAGTGAAATCCAGACCCTATTGAAGTTTGGCCATTGACTTCAGTGCAGCCAGGATTTCACTCCTGAAATCTTATACAATAGTTTCATCAGTGACACGGAAAGGGGGCAAATAGCATAGAAAAAAAATACACAAATGATATTGAATTGAAAGGTGTTGAGAAGGCAGAGAAATAATACATGGGGACCCAGAAGTGTAATAAATAAGCAGTATGTGTGTGGAAGGAGGGTGGAGGGGCATGTTTCCTCAGGAACTGCGAGGAAAGAGTCTTGTCATTATTCAGATCTCTCTCATAACAAGTGGAATGGGGTCAGCTACCTCCGTAGCATAATCCATCCCACTGCCTTGCTCAGGACCCAACACAGGACAAGGTGAGGAAGGATGGGATAATAGGGTCAAGGCAAGAGTAGATACTAGCAGCAGTAAAGCAATGCAAAACTTAATGCGCTGTTCCCCTTTAAGATGTATAAGCAGAGGCAGATTAAGGTTTGGTGGGGCCCTGGGCCAGAACAAGTGACTTCCACCTATGGTCCCGCCCCGATTCTGCCACTTCCCCCCCATGATCCCATCCCATTCTGCCCCCCCACCCATTTGCTCCTTTCTGCTCCCCCAAGACAGGAGAAGCTCTGTTCTCTGCCCCCCCCCACAGCATGCCTGGGGGCACAGTGGGGCATGAAAGCTCCCCCAACCTTGAGGCTGCAGTAGGGAGTGAGAGCTCCTCCAGTTCTAGGGCCACAGCCGGGTACAGGTGCTGGGGCTTTGTCCAGTGCTTCTGCTGGGCAGTGGGGTCGGGATGAAGGGGCTTCCCCCACCCTGCCCTGGCCGCTGCTACTGGGGTCAGGGTGCTGGGGCTTCCCCTGCCCCACTCACCTGCCCACCTGGCGCTTCTGCTGGGGAGCAGGGTCAGGATGCAGGAGCTTCCCCTACCCCACCTGCCACTTCTGCAGGAGGGAACAGGGTTGGGGTGAGGGGGCTAATCTGCCACTGTGTATAAGTGTAAGTGTAAAGTGCTGAGGGGTACAGGAGGCTTCAGAATCAGGATTGCTGGCTTTGCGTCTCCTGCTAATTCCCTGGAATTGTGTGGCTTGAGGCTAAAAACCTGTTCTTCTACAGAATAGTGGGAGAGAAAGCAAATATCTCCCAACAGAAGAATTCAGCAGAAACACCATAAGTTTTCTACCCACACAGTTCTGGGCAGTGTGTTTCCCCTTGTGATGGGATAATCTTGGCCAATGTTCAATCAGAAAAAAAAATCCAAGGTCTAGGAAACAAAAAAGTTTTCAGGAACCAGACATTCAATGGGAGAAGGATACTTGTTAAGCAGTCATCCTGAAAGAGATCCAGGGATAATAGTAGTCAGTAAACTAGATAGAAGTAGGTAATGAAATATGGTAGCAAAAAAGCCAGTGTGATTTTGCTGTGTATTCAAAGGCATAACTCCTCAGACTAGGAAAAATATTCCTGTCTGTACATCTCTGGTGATTAGAACGGATCGGGAATTTTCTGATGAACTGAGTTTTCATCAGAAAATTCCAATTAGCAGATTGAAAAATATTTCATGGGAACATGTTGGGTATGATGAAATTTTGTCAAGATACCTGATTTCCTGCCAGGTAGCTGATGGACTGCTGGGGATTTATGGCTTCTGGGCTCTCTGGTTGAGGGCAGCTCTATCATGCAGACTGCTCTTGGGCTGGGGACCCTAAGGTCTCCTAGATTCCTTGATGTGGATCCAAGAAACCATAGGATCTCCAGCTCTAAATCGGGCTCAGATCCCAGCATGGAGACAAGCTTCCAGGGCTTGGCTCTGGGGCAGTCCCTCCATGTGGACTATCCTGGGTTGGGGCTTCCGGACTCCAAGGCCAGCTGCATACATTGCCCAACTCCTGAAGCCTGCAGAGGCAGCTGTCCAAAGAGTTGGACAGTCCAGGGAGCCAGCTGGCCTGAGAGTCTGAAAGCCATGGAACAGTTGCATGGCAGGTGTGCCTCAGAATGGTAGAACCTAGAAGCCCTGGCAGTGGTTGGGTTAAATGGATGTGATTCCTGTCAGTTTCAAGGCTGCTCACCACTGTCTAGCAGTAGTGAAACTGACAAGAATCATGTCCATTTCACTCAGCCACTTCCAGGTCCATGGTGTTTTCAAAACAAACTATGTTCCCTGTGTTGGTGCTTCCAAAGTGAAAGTCTTTGAAAAATTACAGTTAGTAATTTAGAAAAAAAAAGTTTGGTTCCAAAAAGGGAAGAACCCAGATTTCAAACTGTTGATATTTTCCCATGAACTGGAAATTGAGAGTTTCAACCTAGTCTACTGTGAGACTACACCTGGGTTGATTTACAGTAGGGGTAGGCAACCTATGGCATGCGTGCCAAAGGCGGCACGCGAGCTGATTTCCAGTGGCGCTCACACTGCCTGGGTCCTGGCCACCAGTCCAGGAGGCTCTGCATTTTAATTTAATTTTAAATGAAGCTTCTTAAATATTTTAAAAAAACCTTATTTACTTTAAATACAACAATAGTTTAGTTATGTATTATAGACTTAGGGCTGGTCCCCACTTAGTCCGGACTTCGGACTAAGGTACGCAAATTCAGCTACGTTAATAACGTAGCTGAATTCGAAGTACCTTAGTCCGGACTTACCGGGGTCCAGACGCGGCCGGAAGTCTCCCCCCGTCGACGCAGCGTACTCCTCTCGGAGAGCTGGAGTACCGGCGCCGATTGTGGGCACTTCCGGGATCGATCCGGGATCGATTTATCGCGTCTTAACCAGACGCGATAAATCGATCACAGAACATCGATTGCGTGCCTCCGGACCAGCCGGTAAGTGAAGACTAGCCCTTATAGAAAGAGATCTTCTAAAAATGTTAAGATGTATTACTGGCACGCAAAACCTTAAATTAGAGTGAATAAATGAAGACTCGGCACACCACTTCTGAAAGGTTGCCGACCCCGATTTACAGGATGACTTGGCCAAATAGGGAGTAAGGGAATAGTCTACAATATGTACAATAATAGTTTACAAATATGTAGAAAGTATAATTATCAAGGAGGGTTAGGAATTGTTGAGAATGATCATGGGGTATGACAAGAAATAATGGGCTGATATCAAAGCTAGGAAAATATAGGCTTTATAAAATGAAGACAAATTTTCTAATTGATTTTTTCCTTCAGAAGTTGTGTTACTTTTTAAACCAGACGGGCAATGTACTGGAGAAAATACTGTAGATTATAATCTTCCCCTAGCAGTCAAAAGGACTAAATGACCCAGTAGGTCTTTCATCACTAATTGCTGTTATTGTATGAGCAAAATTCAACTGAAAATGAACGGGGCAGAGGTGGAGAATTTAATCATATGGGAGTTGCCCTCCAGCAGATCTTAAAATGACCTTGTGAGATATTTCTCATCTGAATCTGGAGTAAAGAGAAAAATATGTAGCATAAAAGTATGCAGCCATGACTAGTGAGAAGTCCTCTTGACTGCCTAGAATTCTGGCATAAGGATCATGAAAGCTTCATGGTGACATTGAAACCAGCATCCCTGGAAGTTAAAGAACTATTTCCAGAAAAAGTGAGTTGAGACATGTTCCCCACAGTTTACAATCCTCCAAACCCCATAAAACTGTTGAGATTTCTTACTGAGTTCACTTCCCAAGCAGATGTCTTCTTTTTAAGAAAAAAAAAACCCTCTTGTTATATTAAAAATTAGAGAATGTGGAGTGGTGAGAACAGATGCACACAGAGGTGAGAAGGTCTAGCTTGGAACTTCATACAAGTCAAATTTGGAATTAGTGCCATAGAAACCTGTTGAAGTGCCAGATTCATAGGGTTTTTGTTCCCCCCACTTTGTTGATTTTTACCATTTACATATTTGTGAAATATAGCAATTGCTGGCCTTGTTAAAACTGGTGTCTTGGTGATAGTCGAAGGATACAGCCTCACGCCCCATTTTCTTCTATAATTATTGTTCTACTGGAAGCTTACAATAGGATCTTGAAAATGATAACACTTTGCTGTATCCCAGAAAGTCATCTGTAAGGTAAGAAGTCATCTGTCAGGTAAGAAGTCAAGAAATAAGCCAGTAAAAGAGATTCACATTATTCTTACTGATTACACTAACTGGTTTAAATAAAAATGACACAGTTATGTTTCCTTCAGTGGCATTGTAGTTCCTTTCCTAGTTTTCTATAAGCTTGTTATAAGAGAGAGAACGGAAAGATCATAGATCACTACCAATGGGAAAAGAAGCTTCCTGGAAAAAAATGTCAAAAGTCTTGTTTGATTCTCATATTCATTTTGCAAACAGTTCATTCATTAAGACTGGCATGACAAAATATTCAAGTGTTCACAGAGTGTGAAAGAGACAGACTCCCACGTATCTGTGAATGATAAATAAGATGCATCCAGGATAGACCTACATTTTGGGGTGTTTGTTCCCTTGTGTCCATTCCTGATTCAGTAGCTAGATTCGGTTGCTAACTAGTGTGGTACCATCTCTGCATCTCACAGTTTTTCCTTAATCCTTGAATGCAAGATATAGAGTAGAGGGGGAACAAAATGAGGGGTTTCCTGTCAGTTTTGTTGACACCAGTAACAGATGACCAAAAAAACCCAACAAACAAACAAACAAAACAGCACACCCTGGATTTATACTAAAACTATATATAATGTTGACCAAGACACTCTGGAGACATAACGTGTATGTGGCACTGAAGTTTCATTGTATCGACTGTCATTTATCCAAAGGAAATCACAATGAGAACTCAAACAAAAGTTCTTTGTAGAAGTAAATCCACCTGCACCAAAGAATCATGAATATATCATAACAAATATTCTTTGCCATCTTCTTCTATAGATGTTAAGGGCTAAACCAATGAAGCTATACCAATTCATACCAGCTGAGGAGCTGGCAAATATTGCTAAATACGTTTAATGTGACAGTCTGTTCTAGCAAATATCAAACTGAAAATTCCTACTACAATAAATAGAATGGTAAAGCGAAGCTGAAATGTTTTAGCTAAAACAAATTTTAGAATGTTTTAAGATCCCAAAGCAGGAACAGAATGTTTAAACACACAAATAAATTCCATTTTAAAAGATCAGATTATCTTTTAAAACCATTTTATACCCTCCACTGACCTCAGTGGTATTAGTCTTGATGTTTACACAATTGTAAGAGAGAACACACAGGCCCCAAATATTTTGAACAGCTTCTCTTTTGCTCATCGGCCAAGATATCAGTACAGGTTTCTGTGCTTGATATGGACATGGCGGCAAAATGAGGACAGACACATCCATGGATTGGGCTGCAACTTTTATTAAACTTTAACACAGGGGAGGGGCACTACCCACCCATCACCAATAGTCTCCTATACCAGGCATTTAATTTGCTCCAGTGCAGGGCTTATGTGGGTTCCTTACTATATAACCTGTACCTTGGCATAGACTCTCCTCAGCCTACCCCCCAGGACTCAGCTTTCTCTCTGAGACCTAGCATCCTCTCTGATACGGATGCAGAAGGGTGGGGACCTCAGCCCCCAAAGGACTGGTTAGTTACCATACTTTGCTCTCAGGAACACCTCTTTTAGTTCAGCTCTCTCCCCACATTGGCTAGCCCGAGAGGGGTACAATGGAGAGTGAAACTGTTGTGCAGAGCTTAAGCTGGTATCCATGAATCTACGCAATAAATCATGAATAAATTCTGTGTACAACACACAACACTACGGTTGAAGCAGTGCTAGTGACAACAGTTGAAATATGAAAATTAATAGCTGGTTTCAATCAAGTCAGCAAGGACTTTGAATTCAATACACTTTTAAGGGCTAAGAGGTCATTCTCAATGTGTGTACGTTCATTATGATTGGTATCTCACTTAGGGCCTGATCCAAAGATCATTGGGTAATGCTATATTTTGATCCTAGTTGTGATGAGAGAGTGAGGAACTATTGGTTCATGAGTCAGAGAATACCCAGTGACTTCAAAGAGCTTTGAATCCAAAGGCCTCCATGGACTTCACTGAGCTTTGGACCAGGCCCTTACTTCTGATTTACATTGATCTAACTCCACTGAAGTCACTGGGGTTACAACAGTGCAAAATCATCCTGTTCATAGCTAGATAATTTGTATATGGAAGTTCCTGCACATCACTTTGCCTATATGTTGTGCAGTCATGACAATTTAAGAAAGATTTCTTCTAATTCACTTTGACATCAAATGCATTCAATATGTTGATATAGTTATTGAAGCTGGTTAGTTCAACATCAATTAATTAGACGCATTTAACTGGAATGCTAATTATTACTCAGCTGGGCAACAATGTCTCTGTCACAAACTTTAGAACTAATTTTAATTTGAACTTGACATCAATATAAACACGACAATAGCATTTTGCCATTACATATTGCCATCAGGTATTTTTATTTTCTCATGGGAGCTGACAGAATATGATTCATTATGACAATATGAATATAAATCCATGCATAACAATAGGGATTTATAATAATATTAACATAAATAACATCATCTATACTGAATCTGTCAACTTTAATACCCAAGATTTTTTCCTTACATGGAGTACATTTTCCTGTGTCTATAAATGTCTTCCTTAATATACATTTATGATTATTATTAAGCTTATGCACTGAGTCTTATTATGCAAATGAGGGTTATAGCACACGCTCAAAGGCAGTGACTCTCCATACATCACTTTTATCTTTTAATAAGTCTTATATAAAGCAAGTAGTTTAAAAACTCAGCCCTATTAATTAAAGTTGGTCCGCATTCTTCAATTAAAAATGATCACAGTATAGGATGTCTATGAAGTCACTAATCACCTATTTCCTGATTTATCTATATAATATCACACAAAAACCACACTGCAAGAATATTACAGACTCTGACAGAAAATAATGAAATGAACTGAATTTACAGCTTAGGGTGAAACTTAGTCTTATCTCCTCTGACATATAGGTACAACTGAAGACAACATTAAGATAGTCATAAAGGTAGTTCTACATGATGCATAGATATTGGAGGGCATATGGTACATTTCACTCCTAACTAAGATCTTCGTCTTGCTTTTAGTGTTTAATCTTAGAAACTTAAAAACTTTTTTTTTAATCTAGTTTTTTTTTTTTTAGTGTAGTTGTTAAAAGAAGCAAAGGAAGAAAAACAGTGTCATGGACATCTGTGAAAAGCTCTACAGCAATAAAGGTACTGAATTGTGATGAGATCTAAACCAATAACAGACATCTCTAGGGAAATCTTCATAGGCTGTGGATCTTTGATTGAACTGGACCACCAAAAACATCACATGGGAGTAAAATCTCCTCTCTAGCCACGTCATCCCCCGTTTTAAATAGAAAATTACAGCTGAACACATTAGGACAAATCCTCTTGAACTGAAATTGTAATGCTAGCTTTTAGCCCAGAAGATTTTGTAAATCCTCAGGGAGATCCTGGGAGATAACTAAATATTATTTTCTTAATTTTACAGGTAGAGAAATATAGTCATATCTATTAAGGCCTTGATTTACTAAGTTACTTAAGCACATGCCTAATTTTAAGCATGTAAGCAGACCCATTGATGACCTCAATGGGACTACTCATATGCTTAAAGTTAACATGGGCTTAAGTGCTTTGCGCACTAAAAAGTTTGCCCAAGTCCACTCATGTTGGTAAAATGATTAAAATTTAGGAATCCTGAGGCTTGGCCCATGTCCACACTGGGGGCATTTTACCGGTATTGGAATACCAATATACTATACCAGTGAACCGCTCCTGGTGTAGATGAAACTATACTGACAAAGCTGTGCTCTGTACCAGGATAGTAAAACCACCCCAGATGAGCAAAAACAGGCTATACAAGAAGGGCATAGCTTTGCAAATATAGCTGCATCTACACTAGGGACTTCTGTTGGCTACCTATGTCAGAGAGTGCACCTCATCACATCCCGACTGACAAAACCATAGCTGCAGAAGCTCCTAGTGTAGACCTGGCCTCAGTATGGTGCTCATCTATCCAGACCATGCTGTCTCTCAGATATATCTAGTCATGTATGAATTAAAAATGTATTCATTAAAGCTATTGAGTCAAAAGGTTAACTATATGATTTATGCTGCCTGATTGTATCTGCCTAGAGAGAAATATTAGGCTGAATTTCTATTTACCCCAGAAGACATGTTTCCTTTTAACTCAGAAATATTTGTTTTACCCTGGGAAGTGGTTAAAAATTCATGGTATCTTTACAACATTTAGGTTAACTCAGGCTAAATGATTTGCAACGTTATTGTTCTGACTCCAGAATAAAAGTGCACATGAATGCAATTAGATTGCACAGGAAACAGTATGAGTGACTAGCAACAAGGAAGGCTGCGGTCACTGCTGTGGATATTGTGCAAGTAAATTCTGCCATAAGATAAATAGATTCAATCTGGTAAATGTTTTTCAAAAAATTGGCAGAAAATGGCACAAAAGTTGTGTCGAAGTTTTTCACAATTTTGGGGGGGGAGGATTTTTTTTTTTTTACTAGCTGTAAAGTAATTTGTTAGTTTGTGCATAAATGATGCACCTGGCTTGGGTTGTAGTCTGCCATATTTCCTTAGATGAATTGAGACTTATCCTGTGCAATTTGCATAAGTACATGTTTAACTAACTTTACTGGGAATTGTGCTGGAGTAAAGCTGGTAAGATCAGGCTCTTGGCTCGGAACAGGAGTTCTTTCAACAAGGAGCCAGCATCAGCATTAAACTGACTAGAGTTGCGGTTAGGCTGCTGCTGGCCAGATTCAAATCATTGCAGGATGAACGTTTCTTTTCACAAGAGTTTGGGGTCTGATTCACTCTGGGCCCAGACTTGGAGCCTGTCTACCCCGGGTACCCTCAGAAGTCCTGGACAGTTCTGTGCATAGAGGGCTTTTCTTATTTTCATTGTTGTTTGCCCCCTGTATAAATATAAGAGGGGGGAAAAAGAGAGAAGAAAGGTGAAGAGAGACAAGGAAGGAAAGGAGCCTGAGACAGTAGTGTTGACTGAAAGATTTTTTGATGAACCTACAATGTTAAGGAGACATGTTTTAAGCTGCATCTCTGAGCTGCAGTTTTTGCCATCGGTATTGTTAGGCATTGTTCATTGGAACAGAGGACCTTCTTCAGAAATCTAAAGCTATTGGATCTACCACTGAAGAGGTGGCAGGGTTTAACAATTAAGGGGGAAAATCTATTCTTATCCTGCTTGAAACATCTCAAGTAAACCTGTCTAGAAATATATTGATCTGTGGTATTCAGTTTAAATATTAAGCCACAAAAAAGCTGTATCAGAATACCGTTAAAGGTCTGATTTAAATCAGCAAAAAAAGACTAAAAACCTGGACAGAGACACTATTCTCAAAAAAAACCAACAAAAAACTTCAGCACAATATAGTGAGTTAAGAATAGAGGGAAGCACAGAATTTTATACTTTACTCTCAATTTCCTTGTGTTAGTGTTTTACCCAATTGATTACAATCAGACTTTAAAATGGTTACTTGTTAGCTTGGTATAGCTAGTGGGGATCAGTTAAATTATTATTATATACTAATAGTGTAAATACATACAAGGACATTTTATACAGTGTATATTATTTATTCTGTTGCCCTAAGAGCCACATCAGACTCGCCATACTCTGTTGTATCAGGGCATACAAGACAAAAATGTTAGGATAGGTAGAAAAAATTACTAATCATGTTCAGCGCTTGAGTATCCTTGCTTTTTATACAGTAATACTCTGCACTTTCATTGCCTTTAAAACCCATTGAGCATCTTTCCATGGATTTCAACGGGCTTTGCATCAGGGCCTTAATCTGAAAAAAACAAAGCCCAGAACAAACAGTAAATTAATTAAGTCTCACGGCACTCTTGAGGGATAAGTCAGCACTACTTTAACGCAATTAGTGATTGCTAAATTGAGGTGCATAGCGGTTAAGTTGTCCAAGGTCACCCAATAATCCAGTGGAGAACCTTAGGAACACAACCCAGCAGCCCCCTACTCCAGCTAATATCTGACACTGCTTCAAATTACCCCAGAGTAGCAGGCCATGTTCTAGCAAGATTTCATTTTTGAAATTGAGGTTTTGGAATTACAAAAGCTTAAAACAGCATGTGACATTCCCCAAGGTACAATCTGGACTAATGGACAGCTGTGTCTCCTCAACTCTCCAATCCGGGGTGCTTTTTACTCTGCTTCGCTATGAGAACAACTGCTCCTGATCTATTCACACACAGCCTTTAGCGTGCAGAACCACTCTTAGCTAAGTTTCAGAGTAACAGCCGTGTTAGTCTGTATCCGCAAAAAGAAGAACAGGAGTACTTGTGGCACCTTAGAGACTAACAAATTTATTAGAGCATAAGCTTTCGTGGACTACAGCCCACTTATGCATCCGAAGAAGTGGGCTGTAGTCCACGAAAGCTTATGCTCTAATAAATTTGTTAGTCTCTAAGGTGCCACAAGTACTCCTGTTCTACTCTTAGCTAAGTGACTATATGATTCCTTCTAGCCAGCCATTCCTGAGTTTCAGAGTGACACCCAATCTCAGACTTGTCCCCAGAAATGTATGTCTTGTACTGCCCAGCTGTTTCATTCTGGACAGTACAAGCACACAGAAAGTCCATCATTTCATTAATAGAAAATGATATGCATAAACCCTGTTATCTCAAATGGGAGGTTCCCAATTACTTTCATCCAAACACACTGGCTCAGATAAACTATAAAACAAGTTTATTAACTATAGAAAGCTCGATTTTAAGTGATTACAAGTAATGAGGCATAAAAGTGAGAATTGGTTACAAAGAAATAAAAGGTAAAACGCAAACTCATCCCTCACTTAACAAGCTAAGTGAACTTAAAGCAAATGGATTTCTCTCACAATATATTCACAGCAGTCTGGCTGGATTCCTTGAGCCAGGAACACTCCTGCAGTTCACTGATGCTTCTTTCATCTTCCAAATGTTGTTGACACTGAATGGAGATGAGGGTAGAGAGGTGATTTGTGTCCTTTGTTCCTCACTTTTGTATCTTGTCCTCCTCTTTGAGGAATCATCTCCAGTGGCATCTCAAGTGACAGCAAGTCTGTCTGCCAAGATGTAAATTTCTTGCTCACATCCTTCTTCCTGCCAAAGAATAGCTGCTTATCCCGGTGACACCTAGCCTTTTGTCTTTAAGGAACTGGCTTGGGCAGTTTCCCCAGATTTGGAATATGCCTTAGGGCTTGTCTACACTGGCAAGTTTCTGCGCAGTAAAGCAGCTTTTTGCTCTCAAACTGCAGACATGTACACACGGCCAAGCCACTTTGTGCACAGAAACTCCTCAGTTGCAGCGCTGCAAAAAACTCACCTCGACGAGAGTTGTAAGGCTATTTGCGCAGAGGCTCCAGCACTCTATTGCCAGTGTAGACACTAGATTGCTTTCTACGCTGTAATTGGCCTCCAGAGCTGTCCCATGATGCCTCAAGTGACCGCTCTGCTCATTGTTTTGAACTTGGCTGCCTTGGAGACATGCGCCCCTCCCCTTTCAAAGCACCGTTTCTGACAGCCATTGAGTGCTATGCTGATCTGCTCTGGGGCACAAAGCAAACTATTAATGCGGAATGCTTGTGCTGTTGAACACAGAGGCAGGTGTGTGTGTGTGTATGTGTGTGTGTGTGTGAGAGAGAGAGAGAGAGAGAGAGAGATTGCTGTGCAGAGAGCCCAGGAAGGGAGGCGGGGGCTGATGTTGGCATTTTCCCCTCCCCCAGGACTGGTTGCTTCCTGCCGCTGTCTGAAATTGCAAGACAGCATGCTGACACTCTGTCCCCCAAAACACACTGTGTCTCTCTCCCACTCCATGCACACACACACACACACACACACACACTCCCTCCCCCAAGTTGAAAAGCAGCTGGCAATGTAGTGGGATGCCCATGGAACAATGGGATTGGGAAACCTGCATCATGTGATGCTGTGCCTGCCCCATGAGGCATTGCAAGCCCTTTCCAAAGCACCCTGTGGCCAGCTGCACAGTGGGATAGCTACCAAAATGCACTGCTGTCTTTGCCATTGCAAGAGCTGCTAATGTGGATGTGCTCTGGTGTCACAAGGAGCACAGTGTAGACATGCAACAGCGGTTTATTTCCAGCATTTTAATAAAAGTGGTATAACTTGTGGCACAGAAACTTGCCAGTGTAGACATACCCTGTGTAATATCAGACAGTAGAATCTTATAACTTTACATACAATTTTGCCACACATGTTTTACCAGGACAATAATGATCGGTGAATTATGAGTTTTCAGATGCATTTTCTCACAAGACATGCTTTGTATAAAATATATTATAGTCTTGTAAAAGTGGTGAACATAGAGGTACAGCTGTTACATAGCATTCCAGACTGAAAAGACTAGAGGTGAAATCTGGGCCGCATTGAAGTCATTGGGAGTTTTGCCATTGACTTCAAGGAATATGTCTACTCTGCAATAAACGCCCTCGGTATGGCCTCAGCTGGTCCTGGTCAGCTAACTTGGATTCACAGGGCGTGGGCTTTGGGGCTATAAAATTGCTGTGTAAACATTCAGGTTCAGGCTGAAGCCTGGGCTCCGAGATCCCATGAAGTAGGAGGGACTCAGAGCCCAGGCTCCAGCCTGAAAGTCTACACTGACATTCTATAGCCCTGTAGCCCAAGTCTGAGTCAGCCGACCAAAGCTCAGACTCATTTCCGTGGGTTTTTTATCTCAGTGTAGACATACCGAGAGAGGCCCGAATTTCATCCTAATTGGTTTTTAGCACATTATAATATGATTGAGTACTCTGCATGTAGAACTCCCATTGAAGTCAATGGACATACTGTGCATACACTGCTTTACAGGACTGAAGCCATCATTTAAAACTAATGAAACCACTTAAAAAATTGAACAACAAATATGCACTCCTATTTCTAGTTATTGTATACTATACTGTTCCCTAAATGTATGGCTCAGATATTAACTCTTATTAAGATTTATTAAGTAGGGGAGAGTGGTGGTGTTCTTGCCAAAGAAACTAGATGTTTCTGCTAAAATATCAGCAGTGAAGTAGTTAACGTTAATATTTGCACTATTGTCACTCAGCCTCAGCTTCAACAATTCCTGAAGTGTAGCTCAGTTCTTTTAAGGTTGAGTGCTCCACGCCCAGACACCTCATGCAAGGTCTGTGCAAACAGGTTACACATAGAGGCTCTAAGGGTATGGCTGCACTGGAAATGGGCAAACTAGGTTGCTAAAAATAGAAGTGTAGTCATGGTGGCATGAGTGGATGTTTGTCCCACCTGTGTATATAGGGTCTTAAATGAGATCACGCTCAGGGTAGCTACCCCGGCGCATTGCTTGCACCTCCATGGCTACACTTCTATTTAGCATGCTAGTCTGATCAGAACTAATGCAGGTATGTCTCTTTGATCTGGAAGTCACGCCTCGCAGCTAGAGTGTAGACATGCCCCAAGAGGTTTAGGAAAGGTTGTAGTAGCAATGGAAGCCCCTGCTGAGGAGGCTGAGGTCTGTGGATCTGTGTAGTAATGAAGCCATTGGCTAGTGCCCTGCACTACTTTTGCCACAGCCCTGAATCCTCCTGATGGAGTGTCTTTGCACAGCCTATATCCCTGTCCAGAGGAACCACAGTGATTCAGCTGGATTTAGAACTTTTGCGGGTATGGTGAGCTCTGAGCAGCATTTGGCCTTGCCCAGAGCTATGTGTTGTTTGTCTCAGCAGTTCATATTGACAATAACCAAAAGGGCTAGATTTTTTTAAAGTGAAAGCTTAGATGTGATCACCAGATAAGTCCTGGTATGGAGTGACCACAATGAATTGGCTCAGTCTGAACCCTGTGGTCCATAATAAAAACTCTGCTAGATACTTCTCTATATCAGTAACACAGTTTGTGGTACTATAATTTACAGCCAGATTCAATAAAAACTCTATCCTTAACAGGGCCTTTGTGAACTCCAGGACATGGGTTTTACTGAATCTTGATGTTCACCGTTGCTTTAAATTATAGACAAACTAAAAGGGCACAATATTAATAAATATCATTCTATTGCAGCACACAAACCAAAGCCAAAGTAATGTTGAAGCTCTGATTTAAAACACAGCAAATGAGGAGACTTAAGAGTAGTGAATAAATACCAAATATGACATTTCATTTATAAATCCATTTCAGTCCATTGGAGTCCAGTCTAATTTTAATGAGAAAGCAGTCACACTAGAGCTAGATGGGAGTTTCCTGCAGACTTCTGAAGAAATCAATATTGGAGATCAATACCAAAGATCAATATAGGTGTAGGACTCAATTTCATATTTGGGCTTGTTTCTTGTGAAAAATAATAATAACCTAAAATATTAATACTGTCTACTTATACATTGACATTCCCTGTCATCTTGGTCTAGGAGCTCTCTGCTTGTTTATAACTAACCCACTGAGAGTTTCTAGTCATGGGTTAGGCTGTGCTATCTCTGTGGCAGGGTGAGGAATGGTGCAAGAAGATCCTCCCCTTTGCACTTCCTGCTTAGGGACAGGGCAGAGTCAGAGTCCATTACTTGGGGAAAAACAGGGGTTGATCCCTCTTACCATCTCCTGTGGATCAAGCCACCCCAAAGAGAAAGGAATGAGAATGAGTCTCCACCTGGCCCTCCACACCAGCGGGTGGAGTTGGTTTTGGGGGAAAAGACTACATCATCCAAATGCTCGGGGCAGCGTACATAGCGTGCCCGCACACTGAGCAACCGGAGCAGTAGATCATACAACATGGCCTTACAGGAGAGTCCAACATAAGGAGGGTTTGTGTTTATTATTATAGAAGCACATATGAATAAGGAAGAATTTGGCCCATTGGTTTTACAAAGCTGGGTTATGAAGACAGAAGTGCAGTGACAGCTATTAAAGATTTATTGCATATGTAATCTTATTTTTTGCATGTCCCTGTTTCAAGTCCTAAATGTATCTAATGATATTACCATAAATATGAGATGGGTAAATGTTCAAAAGAATTTCCAATCTATGTCATCCGGAGAAATATGTCTGTGTTTCCTATTAGAGTCTGAATGTGAATACATATACTGGGAAACTAGATCCTTTGCATACATAAATTAGAATAGGAATACTGGGTCTTACTCACATTTGGACCTAAATAGAATTTTAAAAAGCCACATTCTCTGCTCCAAGAGCTGCACCAGACCTAGTGTCTTTTGTAGACCATTATTTTCACCAAAAATAAGTAGAAAATAAACCTTTTCTAGCACACAAGTATGGAATAGCCCCTTGAGTCAAATTTCTTATTAATATGATGGGGCTACTCCCCTATTTCCACAGCAACAGGTGGAAGATATATGGGACCTAAGACTCCTACCCCTCCTTCCCATAGTAACAAAGGGATCCCAGGATTTACACAGTGTCTGAACACAACCCTGCCCATACGAGGATATGTAGGGTTGTGCAGAAGGTCCTTTTACAGTAGAACCAGGAGCACAGGATCTGAGTATCTTGACTGTCTTCTCAATATTTTCTGCATCTGCCCCCAACTGCTTTGTTCTGCCTCAGCTTCTTTTGTCTTTCCATTATTCCCTCTTTGGCGGCATCTCTCTACCAAAAACACTTCTATGGCCCCTATCACTCTCATATTCAGGCAGTTCACAATCTTGAATAGATTTATCCTCATAAAATACATTTTACAAATGGGGAACTGGGGCACAAAGTGACTTACCCTAGGTCAGTCAGGAAGTCTGAGTTAGAACAGGGAACTCTACCCAGGGTCTCCAAATCTTAGTCTAGTGCCCCGACCGCCAGACCATTCTCTCTCTCCCCCTCATCCTCCTTCCCATATCCCAGCTGATTGCACCTGCCCACCATGCTCAGTATCCCAAAGGGGCCTGTTTCTCCCCAAGCTGGCTTTACATTCCTACTATGCTCCATCTCAATAGATTATCCTGGTCTCTTTCTTTCATGCCAGGGGCTCCCTCCTTTTCGATAGGGAGAGCAGTCAGAGCAGAGGACGACAGGCTGCTGAGATTGGTGTTGGGCAGTTGGTTTCCTGGAGCCTTAAAGAGTTCTGTGCTGGTTGAAATTTTGACCCCCCCCCCCCCCAAATCCTGCAAAGTTTTAAAATTCAAAAACTAAAGAAATATTTCAAAAACCAAGGAAGTTTCTACTGCATTTTTCAACTGTGCATGGAGCTGCTCATGATTGTTCAAGTTGTGAGTTTCAGGGAAGAAAGACAGGAGTGAAAGAAATGAATAAATCCATGATTTCCCCCCTCCCTTGTTTTCCCAGCCAGCTCTACTATGCAGGCCAGTGGCATGGTGAGTTAGTGTGGGAAGGCAGAGCTTGAGGAGAACAGGACTGATGCTTGGGTAGAGTGAGGATAAATATGTCAGTACAGAGGGGGAAATCTTGGCCCCACCTAAGTAAAAGGCAAAACTCCCCTTGACTTCAATGGGGCCAAGATTTCCCCCTGAACACTTAGTGTCCTGAGAGTTAATGGCTTCACAGACTCTGGCTTTTAAAAAAAGTGAGTACTGGAAAGAACGGGCTGCTCAATAGCCTCCTCTGCATCAAGCCGGGGCTGCCCATCCCTTTGGACTGCATGTGGAGGGGTCTTTCAATGGCTGGTGCACCCCCCATGGCCAAGCATGGCATAGCAGCCTCTTCAGTTCTAGCACCTGTTACATTCATGGCATACCCATAGAAGTTAGAGAAAAATGAAATGCTCTTGCTGGATGGTAGCAATGAAACTCTACTTTATGTCTTAGAATTCAGAACAATGAACACATAGCTCCCAGAAACAGAAACACAGCAGGCCACTTCCTAAGGCACAGGGGCACACCCCACGCCACATTGTTCTAGACTGGCTTTTTCCAGATGGACGCTACCTGCATGAAGAACAGGAGTACTTGTGGCACCTTAGAGACTAACAAATTTATTAGAGCATAAGCTTTCGTGAAAGCTTATGCTCTAATAAATTTGTTAGTCTCTAAGGTGCCACAAGTACTCCTGTTCTTTTTGCGGATACAGACTAACACGGCTGCTACTCTGCTACCTGCATGCTTACCTCTAGAGCTGTCTCCCACCCCCATCCCCCTCCTCACTTTGAAAAGGGTACCTTGCAATTCCAACACAGTTCTCAATACACCACAGCATCCTCAGTACATCCACACACCTGGGGTGGCTTACTCCTTTTCACAACCTAGCCTTCCAGCCAGGTCATTTATACTCCCTCCCCTTCTGGGGTAATAAAAAGTCCAGTAAGGCAGAAGTCTAACAACCCTGCCTCAGGCCTTCAGCCCCACCTTAGGCTTAATGATCTTTACCTTCCGTTATGACAGGATTTTTTTACCTCCCTTTCCTTGTGAGTCAGTAGGGGAACTCAGGTCCGCTCTCCCCTCTGGGTTCCAGCCCAGGGACCCTGTATTAAGCAGCTAGGGTCTGCTTCCATAGGCTTGCTTCTGTTCCCCTAGATCAATTCCTATCTCCAGGCTGATAGAGTCACCTCAGGCTCCCTGGAAGTATATAGTTCCCCTCCAGCGGTCTGGGAGATCTTGCCCTAAGTTCCTTTTCCTTGGAGTACTCCTCCCTATTCCCTGGGAGCAGCTCCCCCTCTCCTCTGTAGTCTCCTCTCTCTTGCAGCTTCTCTTTTTAGGAGTCATCCTTTTATCTCAGCTGTCGCTGGTCAGCCGCTTAGTCACAGCTGTGGGAAGTGACTGTTTTGCCCATTAACCCATTTATGGCTGCTACAGTGTAAGGTTTATACACCCCATCACAGTGCCCAAGAAAGATTTTATATCATTCCCCATCAACCTCCAGATAGCCTTTCACCAAAATATCTTCATTTAAACATCCAAAATTTTAGCAGTCATAAAATACCTAAATAAGAACTTTTGCAGTTAACCAAGTCTGACTTTCAAAGGTGCAGGGTTTTTGATCTCATAAAGATCTGAGAGCATTTTGTAGTTTACACTCGCACAGAAGTACTTCAAAAAGATTTGATCATGGAAAACATAGTGAGTTATTCTTAATTATTTTTTAATCTCAACAACATTTATTTTTGTGTGATTTTCCAGTAAAAAGAGGTTTATTAGAAGATGCAGAGAGCACACACAAACATGCATACAAATTATATACCAATCTTGTTCTTTCCTCACATAAAAACATTGAGCAGAAAAAATCTGGTTTGTTTCCCTCTGAGGGTGCACTGTATTCTCTCCTCTTTGGTGGGAGGAAATAGGTGTAGGGCACAGGGGACAGAGAATGACCAATCAGAGAGATTGCAGATCTGTAGGAAACCCAGAGAAAATTCTACAGATCTCTCCTCTCTGTGTGACATATTGTATGAAAGCTGTCATATAGAAATAATGTGCATACTGTGTAAAAATGGGAGAACATTATCAGAAGGACAGCAATGGACTGAGACCATTTTATAGGTTAGGACTTTTTTTCTATGTCATGTATAGTTTGTTCATATGAATAATCTAAATTACCTGAACCTATCAGCAGAGGTTAGGATACCCACATCTGGAAGTAACTGAACTTTAATGAACCACCAAAGCATATTTTTTTCCACTTAAATAATTGTTTTCATTGATTTTATTTTTTCAAGAGAATAGGTGGAAGATTGTAGGTTATATATGGGCGATACGGTATCAGAAGAAGAATCCTTGCCCTTTGAGCTTCCATATTTTTGACATACTTTATCTTTTCTTTCACAACTAAATTAACCCAAGACTTTTAAAATTAGAAATCTAAATGGTCTAGCAGTTAACTTTACTTGTATGTAGTTTGGTGAATGTAGGAAATGCTGCAAATTCAGCAATAATATTTTACAATTTTGGCAGGAAGGGGTGTAAACCATAATTACAAATAAGATTAATACTGGATGTATTTTAGAGGTGGTACTCATGTGCTCTGCAATATAGTGTTGTTGTCTTCATCCCCACAGGCATTTCCATTGGGATCAAGAGTAGCTGGGTACCAATTACAACTTTTTGGTTCTTCCTTTGCAGGCATATTGTGTGGATTCCTATGCCATGTATAGTGTTATTCTCTCAGAGTATGAATGCACCAAAAAGTAAAGGTTTTGAACACTTCTGGACAATTATTTCAAAAGGAGCTCTCCAGCTCCCTTGTCTCATTACTATACCTGACAGCTTTGTCCAGCATTTCCCCCATCTCTCTTCAGAGCACTGGAAATGACCAAATTGGCCAGTGTGTACAATATCTCTGGCCATAATGGAGGACAAAATATGGATTGAACTGAATGGGATTTGTTTGAGTAGCCATTTTTTCTCTACAACAAATGACTGCTTGCTTTAACACATCTGATATAAGTGGAAAGCCTGGTAATTTGCTGAATGTTACAAAGATGTAACATAAAAGCTCCTCCTCCTCTTCTTCCTATTGAGGCCTGTAAATTGTACTTTTGGAGTAGAAGGTGCCAGTCCAAACCCTGAGAGATTAGCCCCAAGATCTTGGGGTCTGAACCTGTAAGCTTGAAACCAAAGGGTGCTCAGTCTGGAGAGCTTGTGGGCTCAGGCCTCCTAGGGAGCCAACCCTGCAATACTAAAACATCCCAAACTCCCAGAGCCATACTGTGATTCTTGCCTGCGTAAGGAGTGCCGAGTCATTTCAAAAGACTCTTCATCTTGGGTATGTCTGTGGGCTGGATCCATTAGTTCTTCTGCAGAGCAGACAAATTGCTCCCTCTTCCCCCGTGCCCCCACTTCTTCCCCATACTCTGATGGAAGAATCAGGAGGCTATTCTATAAGCAGACCCTCATGGGATGTTTCTCCCTATCAGTCCTCAGCTGCACACTTTCCACCAGGAAATGTGTGATCTTGCTTTCATTTTTTTTTCTCAGTCTGTGTTGAGGCAAAACTCCCATTTGACTATAAAGTCCTGGTTTAATGAGGCAGGCTGAGTGAAAACTGACTTTATGATTTAGCCCCAAGCTTTTAATCAAATATCATTTTCACCTATTCTGCTCAGTTTTATTTTATACAGTGATTGCTTTAGCTTTACAAATCTAGACATTTCTCCCTGGAGACTGTCTCAGCTTTAACAATCTTCCCCAGTAGCTTTTGCCAATGTAACCCTGGCAAACCCTGGTCGTCAGCGGGCAGGATCGAATCTGGGACTTTTGGAGCTAAATGCATGAGTCTCTACTGCATGAGCTAAAAGCCAACTGCCTGCTAGCTAAGGCTGTAGAGCAAACTCCTCTCTCTCTCTCTCTCTCTCCTCTCTCTCTCTCTCTCTCTTCCCCCCCCCCCCCCCACTTAAGGGACAGAACACCACCCCCTGGAGGTGTCTGGGTTACACAAACACCAGGAAAACAGCTCTTTATTATTATTTTTTCTGAGAGGCAAAAAAAATCCCCCCCTTCTGCTAAAGGAGTCATGTGGGAGCTTATTGCTATTCACCGAAAGGATGTGTTCACTCAGAATTAATATAATTTATTTAATTTATGACATCACATAACTTGATAAATTATGAATTAAAATATCATTATTCGGTGTGTGAATGCTTGTCATCCATTTTGATAGCAAATTAATCCTGAAGCTTTTGGAAAAAAAAAAAAAAAGCTTCAAGCAGCATACAACAACATCATTAGCAGCAGCAGCACCACAGAAACGTCCCTGCTGTTTGCAAATAGGCGACCCTACATAGCACACTGTTCTGCTTTGTCTGGCTTTGGTGATTTACTAGATTTTGGTACCCACGTTCCAGATTCTAATTCAATACTAAATAGAATAAATTGTTTTACACTTTGAGTAATAACTATTCTGTATGTATAAGGGTTTAAATATGCCACATGTACATTGCCAATAATTACAGTTGCTGATTTTATATACCAGCACTAGACAAAGAAGCCCATTTCCAAATAACTAATATGCACATCTATCCTAGAATGCAGTTTTAAATCTTGTCTAAGTGAATTGTTCTTCCATCCCTTATTGAGTATGTATTTAAATGTGTATGTGTCTGTAGATGTCTGCTTGCAGTGCAGCAGGGCTTGTAGGGATATGCTTTGTGCACCTCAAAAAGTTTGCAAGTTCTCCATTGAAATCTGTTGAGCTGCATCAGTTTACAGCAGCAGATCATTCATCATATGAGTCAATATTTTGACTTCATTGGCACTAGGCACATATTTAAAGTTACACATTTGCTTAAGTGCTTGGGTTCAGATAAGCATCTACAAGATTAGATCCTCCTCCAACTCCATCCCTTTTGTTCTGGTAAAAGGGTTGGAGTGGCATAAATAGGCACTACAAGCCACGGATCTGGTTGGGGGATGTCACCTTATTGACTTGAATTGGGACCGTATAGAACATGGTTGCAACCAAGGTCCTGTAGTGGCACCAAATCTTGTATAAAGGGGGTCAAATGAGGTGTCTAAGACAAGGTTATGGTTTACTAGTTATGATTATGCTGTCTATATGTGTGTATCAATTTTGTAGTTGAAGTTCTGAATATTGGCTCTATACTGTCTGTATTTCAAACTTATGCTATGCTTCTGGGCGACATTCCAGACAAGTTGGTGTTAGCTCTGCCTAGCCTGCTTGATGGCCCATTAAGGACCATCAGCTATACAATTGACCCATTGAGAGAAGGCAGATATGCCTTGTAACTCAGCAAAGTATGCAGGAACTTGCCCATGTGACTCCAGACTCCATTTTGCTGTAATTTTCCACAGTAAGAACAAAGAGGTGTTCTTACACCTGGAAAAGACTATAAAAGGCTCCATCTTGTCTTCAATCCTGCTTCTTACCTCTGGAGGGACTTTGCTACAAACTGAAGCTCTGAACAAAGGACTGAGGACCCATCCCAGCTGGGGATGTACTCCAGAGACTTGATTTGAACCTGCAGTTTATTCTATCACTGCTACAAGCCTGAACCAAGACTTTGCCATTACTGTATGTAATTGATTCCATTTAACCAATTCTAGCTCTCATCTCTATCTTTTTCCTTTTATGAATAAACCTTTGGATTTTAGATTCTAAAGGATTGGCAACAGTGTGATTTGTGGGTAAGATCTGATTTGTATATTAACCTGGGTTTGGGGCTTGGTCCTTTGGGATCAGGAGAACCTTTTTTCTTTTACTGGGATATTGGTTTTCATAACCATTCATGCCCATAACGAGTGGCACTGGTGGTGATACTGGGAAACTGGAGTGTCTAAGGGAATTGCTTGTGGGACTTGTGGTTAGCCAGAGTGGGGCAAAACCAAAGTCCCCTCTGTCTGGCTGGTTTGGTTTGCCTTAGAGGTGGAAAAACCCCAGCCTTGGGCTGTAACTGCCCTGCTTTAAGCAATTTGTCCTGAATTGGCACTCTCAGTTGGGTCCCGCCAGAACCAGCATCGTTACAGGGGAGGATTTCCCTACCGCAGAAGCTAGTGAAGATCACCATTCTGAGGACTTCCTAGCAAGCCCTGGCACAGAAGGTGTGCTGAGAACCTGGGGTGATGGTGTCACAGATAGTGCTGCAGAGAATCTGAGTGGCCCTGCTACCTGTAGGGTAGGCCAGGGACGCTGCTGTAACTTAAAGAGCTCCTCAGGGCTATTTAAATTACCTAGAGGGCTGCTCCAGCCTCTTCAGGAGGGTACAAAGAAGGTGTAAAGCCACCTTAGCTCCCTTACCCTTTGGGCTGTAAGTTTATGAGCATACCAGTATTGCACCCCAGTTTGCCAGATCATTAGCCGTTGCCCCTAGCTTCCATATCACAACAACATGCTGAACCAACACTCCTGACCAACAGCCTTAGTGCTCAAGGCCTGAGGCTCCTGACTGGCTGGACAGATAGAGTCTCATTAGATATGAAAAGAAGAGGCTTTAACGATTAATTTCCAGTACATTCTGGCAGGGTCAGAAGGTGAAATAGCAGAACCCCAAAAGGCTCCAAATCCCACAGAAGTGTTAATCTGGTGCTCCACCCAAAACTGGCTCAGTCTAACCTCTCACCCTCTGGTCTGAGCTGTTGTAAATATCATGAGAAAAGTTTTCCTGAGGCATTTTAGTATTTCCACTTCTGGTTCTACTAGAAGCTATGAAGTGCTGAGAAGCATGAGTACCACACAGCTAACTAAACTTTTCTGAACCTCAAATCATTTTATCTGTGCTTGGCTCAAGCTTCAGGTCAAAGATTTGTGCTGCGTTTTGTTTAATCTAAACTGATTTGCCCATTCCTAACAATGACCTCAGTGAATCCAAGAATAGTCTTTTTTCTCTCTTTGTATGATTCTAACTACTTGACAGCCTATAACAAAAGGAGATGAAAAATGACTTTTGCTTTTAATGTGCAACAATACTTGGCTGAAATTCTTTATTTAGTACTTAATTTTTAAATGAAGAATATTGAGAATAGCTCCCAGGCTTGTTCAGCATTAGACATGAAATAAGTCAGCAGCACCTCCGGGTTGAATTTTGAGCTGTGCTGCCTGACTCTAGTATCTCATGCTGCATCCCAGTTTTTCTTCACCCATCATTTTAGCTCTTATGCTGTGTTTAAATTAAGGCTGGGTGAATTGTTCCCAGGGAAAACAAATCCAGCACTACACCGGCATCGCACAAGTTCTGTAATAAGATGTGAACTAAATTACTTTGGCTCAAAAGAACACAGTGCAAATTCATTGGTGCTTTTTTTGCTTTTAATATACTTCGGAGGACCTAATGGTAGCCAATTTCTGTTGTCGTGGTACATTTCAGACATGAAAGGTGAAGTGAAATTGGAACAGCAGCGCATTTGGGTGGTCTAAGTGTAAGTACAACTCTGTGTCTGCCTACCTTATTTACAGCAAGAACACAAAGCTGTTTGTGGAGCGTGCTGTACATTAGTCAGAAGCTGAAAGGTAGCTGCAAACAAAGCCATAGCAGTGATAAGGGGGAAAAACATGTTTAAGAGTTCTTCCTGTGGAAAAAATATAAGCAAAGAAAACAGACCGTGTTTATTTTGTTGGTAGAGAAGTTTCTCTGGGGAACCATCTGAGGCAAATACATGCATTCTTTACATTATACACTTAATTCTCCTATCATTTAAAACAGTTTAAAGCCAGTGTAAACATGAGGACTCTCAGCTCATAGATACTTAGAGCAAGGATAGGTTTGAAGAAGTATGGAGAATGAAAACAGCATGGGAGTTAAAGATTGAAAAAATCGTTTTGAGAAGTGGAGATATGGTGTTTGTGTGTGGGGGCATGTCTGATTGGATGTAGAAGATCGATGGTGAAGTTCAGAGTTTGAGTTTAGGAAACTTGTATCATTTTCCCAACTGTGGCTCAGCTTCAGCAATAACTTTAAGAACATGAGTAGTCTCGTACAAGTCAAGGGGACTACTTGCATGCTAAAGTTATGCAGGCGCTTAAGTTTTTTGCTGAATCAGAGTCTGTGTGAAGTTCAGCTGACCTCAGATTTGAATCCCTACTTTCTGTCTGCCCTGAACTCATGTAAACTCTGGACTTTAAGGATATGTCTACACTGCATACTAAAGCCAGTGTCTGACTCAGGTTTGAGCCCAAGCCCCACTTCTGTCCACACACAAATAAATCAGACTCAGGTCAGCAAACACTCAGAACCCTGGACCTAGAATCTGCTATGAGAGTGGGTCTGAGCCAGAGTCTCACTGCGACTTGGGTTCAAGCCTTGTCACTTTGCAGTGTGGACACAGTTCAAACAGCAGACTGGAGTGAGAAAGTCTGGTTGGTGCAGTATGGATGAGTTAGTGGGGCTGTGAGAGCTGGGTCCTGCAATTGTAGACGTAGGTTTACAAGGGAGTGTGGATGCTCAAGCATGGGCTTGGAAACACCAAGTCCACAACCCAGGTCCCACAAACATGGCCTGTGTGTGCCATATAAACATACCCTCTAATGCAGTGGTGCTCAACCTTTTTCAGTCATGCCCTCCCCCACCCAGTAATAGAATATGGCTCTGTCCCCTCTCCATTACTGCACAGCCAAGGCTTCCTCTACAGCAGGGCTTGAGCTGAAGGCTGAGCTGGGGGAGGAATGTGGAATGGGAGAGGAGCTGGGGCTAGAGGCAGAATTCGTCTGGGGGTGGAGAGGGAATGAGAGCAGATCTGGGCTTGGAGGTTGAGCAGGACTAGGGGTTGAAAAGAGTTGGGGGAGGAGTGAGGCTGGGGGCAGACCTGGTTGGGGGCGGAGTGGAGCTGGAAGCATGGTGCTCCCCCGCACCCCATGGTGGCTGGCCCCAGCCCTGACTCCCCACAAATGTTCCTATGTGCCCCCTTGGGGGCATGTCACACAGTTTTGGGACCACTGCTCTAGTGGTAGTGGATTAAATATACTTAATAAAGTTCACACAAGTCAAAAGGAAGAAGCTGAGCAAAACAGGACACAAATGTTTTCTATTATTGAACACTAGAGCAAGCTAAGTATAGTGCCTTCAGAGCAAGAGAAGAAACAGCTTACAATGCAACTGTAGGGTCCAAGATAATTAATTTAGTAAAACATTGATATTTGTTATATTCGTTTTTGTTGTTGACTCATCTTAATTGGATTAGCAGGGAAGAACATTCAGTATTCTATTAAATTGTAAACTGTGTTTAAAGAAAAGGCTCATAAATTGAGCCCTGAGTACTTGATAGACAATAGGTTACATTTTTGTTTGCAGTATTGCTGCAGAGACAAGGTGGTGAGGTAATATCATTGGACCAACTCCTGTTAATGAGAGAGACAAGCTTTTGAACTTTGTTTGTTTCAACATTTCTGCTTTAGCTGACAAGTCTGCAGGGGGACCAAACAGTCCTGATACTTCCTATAAAGACAAATGTCAGACAAATCTTTTATCAGGAAAGAGTTCCGACTGTAAATATAGCTCCCTTACACAAAAACTTAAATACAATGGGGAAAGAAATCAAATCCTGAAATATTAGAAAGCAAGGAAATTCAGTATGGAAGTTCTAACAACAGCCTTAACTCTGTCTTTGTATCATTAGCCATCTTCTAACCATGGGCACCAGACCATCTCTAAGCAAAACATACTTGCTCATTTATAGGTATAGAACACTGAGTATCTCACCCCATGTGACCAATGACACGTGTGAAGATGAAACAAACTATTATGAAGAAATCAGAAGGGGGTTAAAAATGGAAACTGGTTAATGGACTTGATTCACTCTGTTGCTCTATTATGTATGTGAAAATTCAGACAGGTCAAACAACATATGGACTTTTAACTAAGGCTCCCTTACTTCCATGCTTATGGGTTGTCCCTTTTTGTTGCCAACTGAAGTTTTAGGACTAGATTGAGTCCTAAGATTCAGCCCTGAGTAAGGGTTGGCATGTAACTCTCCCACCTCAGGAGCAGCCCTGGGAAGGAATTGTGACTCATAGTCTCAACTCTCCTCTTGCTCAAGGGGGAACTAAATTATTGTAGTTCTTGAAAGTATGCAGCTTGCTTTCCCCAGGATGTCTGATCAGTGAGTGGGGACAAAGCCAAGTCTCCATTAACTTTCCATCTCTGTCTGCTCATTCCCCTCTGAAATGACTAGGGGGAGGATCTAGAGGGCAGGGACTGTGGTCTAAACCAGACCCAATAGCGGGGGGCTGCAAAGATCTAGTCTTTGCTGCTTGGCTGAGTTAGGTAACTGCATAATCTATCCTATAGCAAACACTTTAAAATGAACAGCTACAGTTATTCTGGCTAATTTGACAGATTCTCCACATGTGGAAATCCCATTGACTCCAATGCTAGGGCCACACACAAGAGGCATGAAGAATCAAGCCCATTGTTAGCACTACGCTACTGAAGTGGTGTTATAATCAGAAAAGTGCAAAAATGACACCTTTTTTATTTGCCTCACATGTGTACAGCTGCTATCTGTTTAATTAAAACAGAAGAAATGTTTACCACAGTCAGCATTACAAAGCAGAGCTGGAAAGTATTGTACGCTTCCTTGTGCATCATCAGCTAAATTAGCAGCTAAGTTTTGATTCTAAAATCTTTATTATTGGCACTGATGCATAAGGAACACTGCCTGGCTTCCAGTGATCCTATAGTGCTGGCTGTTGGAAGCATTCTGTTTTGACTTGAAAATTGAGCATGATTTGATAAGGAAGTCGCTGGGAGAGAATAAATATGAAAAACCAAGATATCATTTTTATAGAATTCCTTTTGTGATTGTAATAACTTCACTTCAAATAAAGGTTAATATATATATACACACACACACACACACACACATACACAGAGACCTTTGTTTACAGTCTGTACTCACTTTGACTAAAGCTGAGACATGAAGACTATAAACACAGTAAATGTAACCACATAACATTTCTGGAGAATCTGAGAAAATCTACCATTATGTTTTGTTTCTGTTGACCCAATACAAACAATAATGTCAGACCCTGTATTCCTCATAAGTACATGTGACATGTATTTTTTTAAATTTTACTTCTTTAAAATGTACTACACACTGAAAATGGGAAAAGTGTACATTAAAACATCTTGAGGTAAATATAAAAATTGAATTAAAAAATTGGCATTTGCATTGAGATCAGTTGGTGCTTAGAGACTTGAAGAGATGAAAATAACAGAAAAACAGAGCTGGGGATAGTGCAAAAATCAGAGTAATTTTGCCTTCTGGCTTTTCAGTAATGGAGAAGACTTAGTGGCTAAATTGGAACAACATGGCAAAATCCCATCCAAACAGAAAAGCAAAACCAACCACCAATGTAGTAAGGTTTGATTGAAAGTTTCATTCAGTACATTATTCAAGCAACAGGTGACATTTCAGTAACTACCAGAATAGCCAGTCTTCCTCTTGTTATCTTCATCACACTTCTATGGATTGCTGGAGTTTTCACTCCTACGCAGCCACCACAGAACAGTCCAAATTAACCTCCCTTTCTTTAAAAAACACCCCTCCAAATTCAGGTCCAACAGATAGATGGCTCCTGAAAACAACACCGCTGTATTATAAAGCAAAACAAAAGAAAACAAAAAGTGGACATAATTTAAAGGCAAAAGGTAAAGTTGACTTCTGGCTTGGTCTGTGACAGTGATGTGGATTTCCCTGTATTCTCCTGTCAACCTAACACTCATCGACATCCCTCCAAGTCAGTCACATAAACAAGCAGATTAAAACCGTTCACTTCTGAGATATTTCTTAACCAGTTATGCAGACACATTCTGCCTCATTCACATCCCTCCATCCCCATCAAAGTCCAGGGTGTTGCATGATCAATATCAGCCTTCATTTACCAAATTCTGCTAATACTGGGGAAATCCTTCCACATTTCTCACTTATGAAGCACTCAGAGAAGAACTGGATGCCCACACAATCAGTTCCATGCCTACTGGTTTATTTCCAGAGCTCAGACACAAGCCCTGTTGTAAGAGGAATGAGAAGACCAGTCATAGCTCAGTATTTAGACAAGGCAGCACAATCATCCCTCATTGCTTCAGAATTCTTACGTCCAGCACTTTACCTCAAATAAACACATTATAAAATACATTGACAATATTTCAAATGTCACTTAAAAGAAGGTTATCTTCCAAAACAAAATGATGGGCCAGCTTGTGGCTGGCTTTCTGCAGGTGATCAAGGGGCGGAGGGCTCATGGAGCTTAGTCCTTAGTTAACTCCATGCAGCTAATAACTGGTGTAGTCTCAGCTCTCTGCTAGTGCAGCGAGGGAGCAACCTTCCTGCAGCACAGTGGAATGGGGAGGTGAGGAGGCAGGGCTACAACCTGACCTCTCCTCCACGCCAGCCCGAGGAACTGATCTTCTGCATAGCAAAGCAACATGTTACATTGCTTCTCATGCTTATGGGTCTTGAGATAGTGCGCTAAAAATAGTATACCTCTACCTCGATATAACGCTGTCCTTGGGAGCCAAAAAATCTTACCGTGTTATAGGTGAAACTGCGTTATATCGAACTTGCTTTGATCCGCCAGAGTGCGCAGCCCCCCCGCCCCCTCCACGGAGCACTGCTTTACCGCGTTATATCAGAATTCATGTTATATCGGGTCACGTTATATCAGGGTAGAGGTGTAGTTTGGACTGACGTTCTCAAGCCTAACCAGCCAGCTATGCTTAAGAGCCCGTGCTCCAGCCCAAGCAGCACTGTCCACACTACTATTTTTAGTGTGCTAGCTCGAGCCTGCAAGCATGAGTCTGGCTACCAGGGCTGGGACGCTCGCTTCCAGCTGCAGTTTAGATATACCCCAAGTGCTCCCATAGACAATGTGGATCTGCACTGCCCCCAATGTACTGAAATAATTAACTGCTACAGATAGAGCTGGTTGGGAAATGGTCGATTTTTTTGCAAAAAAATAATTAGAAAGAAATGAAACAATTTTTTTTTCAAAGCTTTTCATGGAAATTTCCCCTTTTTTTGGATGCAAAACAAAAAAATGGTTGGTATCATTTTGAAGTTTCTGAAAACTTAAAAATAACACCAGAACAATGTTCAGCTTTTGGTAAAGAAAAATCAGTTTTTGTTTTTGCATTTAACCCGTTCCCCTCCACCCCACCCCAAAATTTTAGAATAAAATAAAGATTGCAAAAAAAAAAAAAAAAATTCATTAGAAAAAGACATTTCTCATCAAAGAAAAGTTTTGATGGAAAATTGTCAGTCAGCTTACTTACAAACTAGATCTCTATAATTATTACAGTTCAAATAGCTGATATATCACCTGTTACATTGGGTTTAAGTAAAATATACCACGGCAACTCACAAACACCCATAAGTCAAATTGCGCAACCCTGACCCAGGGCAAAAGATAGATATTGGCTCTGAGCTGCCACTTACATCAAAAGGAGCCACACATCCCTATTCAAGAGTGCCAAATTGACATGGCCTTCAGTGGCACTTTTCACTGAATAAATACTAAATGATGAGTGCAAGATTTATCCTAATATTAAATATCACATAAAATAAGTGGTTAAACTGGTCAGAAAGTAACTTTTTTGTCTTGCAAAAAATTTTGAGATTTTGAAATAAATTCATTCTGGTCTGGGACAAAAAGCTGACATTTCAAAATTTGCTTGTGGAATGAAATTAAAAACAAAACAAAACACTATTTTAGGTGAACTGAAATGTTTCATTTTGATAAATTTGAAATGTTTCATTTCAATTTCAATCCTTTTTGTTTTCTAATTTTTAAAATATAAAATAAAGTAAATTGCAAAACAAAATGTTGCTTAAAAATGAAAAAGGAGTAATTTTTCCAATGCTTTTTCAAAATAGATATGATTTCATGACAAAATTCAGTTGAATCAAAATAATATTTTCCAAAGAAAAATGTCAACCACAATTTTGCAATTAGCTCTACCTAAATATAATTAATGAATGGAATTGGTAGATGATGACTGAGAATAACCTTTTTATACTCTAAAGATAGTCACACAAAGGGGAAATCCATTCTAGACAATCAGATTTCAGGATGAATTACAATGATTAACTGAACAGAAATTAAAATAATAAAGCTTCAGCCAGTCAGAAACTACCGTAATTAACAATTAACTATGGAGCCTTTTTTAGCTACTGTGCTAGGGATTATGGGATTTCTTTCCTGTTGAACTCTGTAGAAAGCTAGCTGGCTGCAGAAATGTGTTTCCCAGTGTAGGAGCCCAGAATATGCATGCTTCTTGCCTGCCAAAGGCCTTGAAAGAATTAGGGAGCAGTTATACTAGGCAGCCTCTAAAGGGTCTGCTGCAAGGATGGGATGGAGTGGTCTCTGTGCCTCATGAAACCTGGAGAGAAAGGAACTGAGGGACCAATGTGGCCCCAGAATGTAACAAATAGGGAAGCAGGCTTCAAGGCCACACTGAAGACAGCAGAGGTAATGTAGGGAGTCTGGGAACTTTGATGGAGACAGCATGGATTGAGAACTTTGGGAGGAGGTGGGTTAATATAAGTTCTATTTCCAAGTAAACCTGCTTGGTGTGGTCTGCTGCAAGCCCTTGAGAATAGAACATGCAGGGTTTGACTACCCCACATGTACTGTTTGTTCAGTTCTTTCTCTCATTGCTTTGTGGAATTATTACGACAGCTAGATTTTTTGCAAGGTACAGAACAGGTACTCCTCCTTTAACACTTTTCTGTCATCAAACAAAAGAGCAGGTATAGGTGCCAACACTCCATTTACTGCCCAGATCATGTGCATTAATCTTCTTTAACTGTCTCCTGCTTGTCTCCCAGATATAAAGCCTACCGACCATCCTTCATTAATTTTAACAACTTTTATTCTGTTTATTCATAATTATTTTTCTAAGTATTTTAGGGTCCATATTCCAAAGAGAAATATATCTACAATCAACATTTATGGATTGCCCTTGATAACTATGGAATATAACTGGACTTTGGAGTACCTATTTTGATTTTGGAATCTAATTCCAATTTTCCCAGTAGGTAGAAATAATACATTTTATCATACAGATTCAGGGCTAAGTAGTAAGCCCCTTACTAATATTGGTGAGCAATTACTTGTTCCTTGAAAAAATCTGAATGTAGAAAATATGATCAAAACAAGGATGAATAGTTGCTCACAAAAATAATTCAATTGGATCACTAACGAGAGTAAGGAGTTCCCAGTCTTTCCTGAATAAACATGGATCTTTTGAAATGTCTTCTTATAACTAGGCTTGACAAAATTCAATTTTTGTTTATAATTTTGATGGATAATTGTTCATTTTAAGCATTTTTTATTTTTTATCAATTTAAATTTTCACAGTTGCTGGAAATTATGGTGATGGTGGGGAAAGACAAATGAGGGAGGTCAGACAATTATTTCTTGACAGTAGACACTGAGAGTCAAAAAGTTAAAGCTTTATAACCATCAAAACACAAATTGTCAACATCACATCTCAGATTAACAAAGTAAATATCCTTAAATCAAACTCTAATAAGTTCTCAAGCAGCATTTTGCCTGCTTTGCCTATCTGTAAATTTTGATTATTATCAATGGAGATATTGTCAGTTTGTGTGTGTACAGTGAACTTGATGTTTACTGACATTTACCAATAAAAATCCTATCCTTCCAAGACTAATTATAACACTAATTTTGCAGTACATCAATACCTGATGTGTTACCATACAGTATTTTAAATTATCTGTTAACTAGATAATTTCTTTTAACCTTCATCATCTCCCTTCTCTCCTGGCCCCTTGTCCCATTTGGGATTTATCTGTTTCAGACAGAACCCCTCCAAAATATGTCATAATTTTTAGTGATGAAACCAAGGCAAATAATATAAATATATTCTCAGATTAGTTCATAGTTTTGCATGAATTAGCACATTTGTGTAATTTTTGTCTTCACTTGAGGGGAACATCCATGAATTGAACTCTGCTGGCACAAATGTTCATGGAAAATTAATCACAAAGTCACATGTACAAGTATTAGAGGAAATGAAATTTTAAGTTTGTCCTCAAGAGTACTCATACACAAATGCTTGTATGTTCATTCCGTTAGGGAACAGAAATAATACCATGTGATTTATTTGAACAGTAACAACTAGGCAACATAAGTCAAATGTTGACAATCTATATGTCTATAGTAAAACATTTTAAAATGTATTTCTTATACTATTTCAAATAATGAATAAATATAGTTTATAAAATCATGACTTTCTCACAGATATTCATTAACAGAAAAAAGAGGCTAATTTCATTAAGTAAGTTATTTGGCTTGGTTGACTCAGATTTAAATATATCCTCATATAAATGTTTGAGGTTTTAGTTTAAACCTATGAGCTCTAAGCAAATTTTATGCCACTGCAGATCCTCATGATGACCAGGGGCCAAAGCAGTACCTGAGGTCAGAGCAATCTAAGAGCTCCTCTAAGTTGTGCCAGGAAGAACTCCATCCATTAAGGGATGACTCCACCAACCAGTGCTGAATCTTACCACCTCCCTGCCCTTTCCCCTCCTTGCCCCAAACTCCCTCTTGGGTCAAAGCTGGGGGGTGGGGGGCTGAAAGAAGCCTTGGTTGCCAGCTGAAGGCAACAGCACAAAGGGAACATAGTAAGTGCTGAGGATCTGGTTCTCTTATTGATTTGTAGTGGTGGTATGAGGGTGTTTCCAATGCTGGAAGCAGTGGGTGGTCAAATACTTAACACAGGTCTTGATTTGTCCATTTGCTTAAATTGGCTTGACAATGATTTGCCAGCCTTGTTGCTTGACTCCTAATTCTCCTTTAGTGGATATTCTACTTTTTCTAGAAAACACTGATTTATTCCACATTTTTTTCCCAGTAGTTATCTAAGCATTGTCAGGAGGTTGTCCACCTGTTCTGATAAAAATGTATCTATTGCTTCTGTTAAATCTGAAGTATTTTTCTCATTCTTGGCTGAGATTTTAATTACTGATGTAACCCTTCCTAGTTTCCTAGCACCCTATGTTTACTTATCAATAAGCCACTCTCACTAAAGAAAAAAAAAGACCTTTAATCCATTTGTTATGTCTTGCACAAGCTTCCTGTCTTCAAAAATTAAAACACTTAATTTCTCTCACATCCATTTCAGTCTAATTATAACCACTCTGACTCTTAATTCCTCCACAGCATGATCACCAGTTGTGATTGACCCAGTTTCCTTTTGTTTCATACCCTGTACCAAAGGTCCTGAGATTAGGGTGTAGTTAGTCTTGAGAATATGGAATATAGGCTGACTGGGAGTGTAATCTTAGGGTTCATCTCTACAAGGCAAATTCATCACTGGAGTAACTGAACTGAAGTTTGTGAAGTTGCTCTAGTGAATAATTCACCCTCCCCCGCCATGTCAATTAAACCTCTTACATTTGCCCAACACAGACTCAATCACTTGATTTTGGTCAACCCATTATAATTCATCCATGACCCATTTCTGTTAGTTTAATTACTCAGGGGCAAAAAGGTTGTATTATTTATATAACACCACAGATGCCCATCATGCTTCACAAAATGAATATGGGTGGAGTGCCGGCCCTGTTCTTACATTCTGTGACAAGAACAACAGGAGGAAATGATAGATGCCATGAGGAGTTGCGGGGGAGAAATTATGTTGCGGACAGTAAGACCATGCCTTTTCTTGGGGGAGAATGCGCAGATCTTGAGGGTTACGCACATTTCCTCTTTTATTTACACTGATGTGTCGTCGTGGCCTTGGATAAATTAGGCAGTCTCAAGGCTATGACCATTCTGTGCTGAAGTGTTTATTTTATGGCAAACAAAAAAGTGGCTAGTTGTACAACACTAAAATATACTTTCAAAACTCATCAAAACCAAGTCCCTGCTCTACAGAGAAAAACTAACTCAGGGGAATGCCTCTCTAGCCAAAAGCCCTGCAAAGGAAAAATGCTTTGGATAAACTGTTTCCAGACAAACCCCTACTAGCTCTGTCTCTGCCTCACCTTCCAAAGTGAGGCTGGCTTTTACATATACAGACAAGTGATCTGAACCCTCTTACTACTCCTCCCAAATTAGGCCCCACGAATTCTCTTCCAAAACTGAAGCCAGCATCTCTGTCTCTAAGCATCTCAGCCCAGTTACTAGACTGTAAGGCCTATATCCTAAGCTCTTTGGGAGGGCAGGGCAAGGATTATCATTATTATGTGTTTGTACAGCACTTCCTGGTCCATGATTAGGACTCCTGGGTACGATGGTAATACAAATAATAAATAATACTGAGTTAATAATATGGCTAATCCTATAGTTTAAGGGTCCAATGAGGATCTGGTCCTCTAAATCACCTTGAGGAAGAAAGTTTTGTACAGGTATTTAAAGTAGAATAAGAGAAAAGGGTGGTGGTTGTGGTTAGTCAGGGGCTTTAAAGTATAGTGGGAAGCCAGACAGGTTGATGTAAGATGTGGGAGTGTAAAATGAACCGCTGGCCTTGAGCGGAGAGAGTATGAGTCAGGGCATATCTGGCTATGATTAACAACTGTTCCTGGATCTAGAATTGTGAGAAAGTTATGACTCTTAACATTCTATGCCTATGGCAGGATATGGCAAAGAAAAAGAGGAAAAAAATACATTTGTATTTTTCCTTTAAAAGAAAAAGGGCATTGAAGGGTGGGACAAAAGCTGTGTCCATAGACCCATATAGATCATCCATATGGACAGTGGTATATTCGTATAATGCTGAAAGGGAACTGTGGTACCGGAAGTGACATCACCCATTTGTGACTTTGTATTTCCTTGTACTACTAACCACTCAGAACAACTGTGTTTAAGAAAGTGTTGGTCCAACCCCTTTCCCCCCTCCCAAACTCAGACTGAATGGTTGCTACCAGAATTGAGAGCTTGATTAGGAAAAATATAGTTTCCCCAGTGCTTGATGCTGAGTGCCATATCACATCATGATATAACATGATACATGTGTCATTTTGACAAGATGTTGAGTTACATGTTTGTCAAAAATTAAATGAATTAAGAAAAACAGAAGCCAGCAGATGTAGCTGCCTTGTCTCCTACTGTCCAACCTCTTGTCCTGAGGCGGTTTATCACTTCTTGGAGCAGACGAGCTGAATTTACAGAACAGCAGGTACAAGAAAGGCCTCCAAAACTTCTGTACATTTAGCATCATTGGAAAATAGGGAGCTGCGAGCTCAATTACATGATAAAAACAATAAATGCCCCACTCCCTCCCGTACTGAAAACTGAATGTACCATAACTGTGCCCATGGATATTTTAATTAGCTCCTTAGAACTGATGGAAGGTCGTTCATATTCCCATATTCAAATAGGTCCCTCTCACATTGTTCCATTTGCTGTTTCTGGTTTGGATGTAATGGCAATCTTGCAAGAACACTCTGTATCTCTTCCTCGCTACTTATTTTTCACGCTGTCTGTTTTTTACTTTGGTACATTGTACTGCATTCTTTCTCTATGGACCAGATCCACAAAGGTACTCAGGGGCCTAAAGCCCAGATAAAGGTGCTTAAGTCCCAGTTTTAGGCACCACTTTGAGCCAGAAAACCCCTGCTTGGCAACTGTAGGCACTTAAACTCACTTGGCACCTACATTTTTGCTGTTAAATTTCTCTCTGTGCCCAAGTTTCTGCCTCTGCACAGGCACACTGTGGCCTCAGGATGTCACTCTCATGTATAAACCCTTGCACAATCTCAGAACAAGTGAGCTCCACCTTGTCACCTGCAGAGCCCAATCTGGTAGGCATGCCTAACTCCACACAAGATGGCCAAAGGGATACTCTCATAACCTTGAACCCAGTGGTTGGTGCACTCACTCAGGATGTGGAAGGCCCTAGTTCAATTCTTCCTTGTGCTTGACGTGCAGAGGTGATTTGAATTGGGGTCTCCCAGCTCACACTTGAGTGGGATATGGATTATTCTGCTATGGAGGGATTTCTCAATCTCTATTGTTGAAACCATTCCACTTTAATGAAATATTAATTGGGCCAGAGAGAGAATCACTCTATAGTTCAGTGGTTGGAGATGGGAGACCTCTCTCCAAATCTCTTCTTTTTATCAGGCAAAGAGAGGAATTGAACTGGGGTCTCCCACATCCTGGGTGAGTGCACTATAAAAGTCTCCATCATCATCATAAGCTCCTCCTTCTCCCCAGCCCATCAGGTGTTCTGTAAGGAGTTATGGAGGCACCTAAGCCCTTTCTTGCAAGAATGCCTTAGGTGCTGAAACAACCTGACTCCAGCTGTGGATCACAGTCAGAGGAAGGTGGCTCCCCGAAGGCTGAACGTAGGTGCTAAACTTAGTGAGAAAGGTGGGGCTTAGGATACACCTTCTCATCAGCATGTCCCATTGGCTTGCTTAAGTGGCTCACTGCCTAACATGCTGGCTTTTGTGAATTCCATTCTCCAGCCCCTCTTTCTCCCCTTATTTGTATAGGGAGCCTGGGCACCTAACTGAAGCTATGTGGATCCCGGTGATTTTCAAGGCACCTAAAACTTAGGTGTTGCAATGCTCAGCTAAGACCCTTTGTGGATCCGGGCTTACTATTCATGTAAATAAAGTTATGCATGTGCTAAAGAGTTTGCAGGAATGGGGCCTAAGTTTTCAAAGACTTTAAAACTCCATCACATAATCCTAAAATATCCTTTTGACAACTTGGCCCACAGAGTTTATGAACTCTGGAAATAGTAGAATATAGATGTAAAGTATATAGTACTGCACCATTCTGACATGGGTACATGGAACTTCTGACAAATATACACAGACTAAGGACTTGCAGTTTTAAGAACTATTTTGATTTATTGTAAACAAATCAAATCCAGTTTCAAAAGTAGGCTTTGGGCCCTGCTCTCACTGCAGATGTTGCTGGAAAGGCTGGATTTCACCTTCAGAGATGGTTCCTGAGATGCTTTCTGCTTAAGAGTAACTTGTCTCTTACTTTCATAGAGGGAGCAGGCTTAAGCATTTCTCCTTTCCTCATGGTGGCCCTGTTTTAAGTAACAAAAGTGTTGCCAGAAGGAACAGTAGGGGCTTATTCTTGGTACTTTGTCTATCTGATCATTATTTCTGCTCTCTGGCCAGCGCTAAATTGGCAGGTACAAAGAAATCCTCAGGGTTTAAAACCTTGCTAGAACAAGCTGTTTTCTCCAGTCACCTGTCACTTTTTTTCCCCCTGAGTAGGCTGTGCTTTCCTGTGAAAGCAGACCAGGCTATTGACAGCTAGATACTGCCTTTAAGTCCCTCTTTGACTGTCCTTTCTGAAAGCATATCCTGGTGTTGTACTGACAGAAGACGAGGAACAGCTTGGAAATAAAAAGAAGGGACGTATACTGGCCTACATTTTTGAGATCACAGGGAAAAAAAGAAAAGAATAGCAAAAAAGTGGTTACTTCTGTTCCCACCTTTCTTATTGCAGTGACAGTAAAAAGGCAACAGTGCTTATCAGTGTTCCACAATATTAAAAGAACATATGACACATGCAAGCATCATGACTAACTTAAGACACTTTTACATATTCTAGACCTAGGGTTGCCAACTCTGACTGAAGCTATTCCGGGAGATTTCTTTTTTCCAATATGACGTAATGTCATTTACTTAAAATATCCTATTAAATTCTCCTGGATTGCTTTCAATAGTAACCGGGAGATCGATGCTGATTCCGGGAGACTCCAGGCCAATCCTGGAGGGTTGGCAACCGTATCTAGCCCAAATCCACAGCTAGTAGAAATCGGCATAGCCCCATGGAAATCAATGCACTCTTGCCAGAATAAGCACTAAGGTCCATGGGAGTTGTACATGCATCAGGGGGCAGATTTTGTATGTTTCACTAAAGACTTACCATTATGTTACTGTTTAATGCTACTATAGTTATCCTTTTGTGTGTATTAAAATATTGGAATGGGGGAAATAAAAATTTTCCACCTCAATGTGCAGTACATTCTCTCCAGCATTCATGTATCTGAGATCTGATTTTGGCCCGCACTGTTCTGTTGCTATATGGCTCTGTATCAGCAAAGTACATTTTTCAAGTTTCTTAGATAAGGGGTATTGGGAGCCCTTCAGCTTCCATTACTGATCTCTTATATACATTGAACATGCATCATTATTTCAGATGTACAGAACTTCACAGAAGGTGATTATAAGTAATCACTGCATGTCTGGAGAAAGCCTTCATAAGAGTGATTTTCCTGAACACATTTTGTATCTTCCAAAACAAGTATGTATATAAAATATTATAACTTTGAAATGACAAATATTAATTGAAATTAATGAGTGATATAGTTTGTAGTTGAAAGAAACAACACTTATTAAATCCAATCCAATCATATAAACAAGAAAAATCTTGAGTTCTCACAAGTAGACAATGGCAGTTAAGAAAAGTACTAAAAATGAGGGTCAGTTTTCATCAGACATATGGAGAGGCAGAATTACTCAGTTGGTGTAAATGGATTTTGGTTAGTTCATTATTATTTGTAAGATTTTGTTATTCATAATTATTCAGACATGAGTATTATTTATACTCATCCAAAGCTGCATACTGGAAATTCTGTTTTATAATTTGCTATTTGTTGTTCACCATTCATTATTCTCTAGTTTTAAAAGTTTTAATAATCCAATCTGAGAGAAGAAACAGTGCCATGTGACCAGTTACATACCATAAAGAAAGAATAACAAATAATCAAAGTGAACACTTCTTGAACAACCCATAAGCTGAAAAATGTTTGTTTTAAGTGTTTCACGAATACATCTAAAAAACAAATGTATTTGTAGAAATCAGGACTGGCTCAATCAACAATTTGCAAGCAGAAAAAAGGCTACATTTGCCATGATTATTTTTTGCAATTAACAATTTGACTGGCCTTAATAGTTTGTTCATAAAGAAGTGAGATACTAGAGAAGAGTTTCATAATTATGGCAGGCAAGGAGTTAGATACCAACACTCCCATTGTATAGTTTAATTCTCTGATGGTTTACTCAGTAGTATTTTACAGGAACACACATCTCACAATAAGCAAATTCTCCCACATGTAAACATTCTAATGACTTAGCTGACCACTTCCGGAAAACTTGGCGTATCCCTTTTAGTCTGGATCAAATGAAAGTTCTGTGCATTAAACTGTCAGTTCAAGCAAAACCATTCCAGATCTCACCTACTGTAGCTTTCTTGAAGTGTCACCTTCATGGCTGTCTGTTTTAAAGCTTAAGATTGTGTGCTTGGGAGGAAAAAATGGCTCAGAGCTTGCAAAAAAAGAATGTAGGACTCTCTCTGCAACCGTGTTTTTTGGAGAGCTGTCAGCTGCCTTTCAGAACTGAGAGAGTTTGGAAAAATCTGGCTGATGTGAACGTTTACTTTTTTCTTATTTTAAAAAGCTTGCCAGTCTTATGGGCCCTGGGAAAACCTAACTGAAGTAAATGGGGGAAATTGTCTAGTTGAAAAAAATAAGAAATTTACCATTTGATTGCTGCACAGCAGACCATTTTGGTTCAGCTATAAAACACCTGGCCTGCTGCTGGGTGTTCAAAATATGTCCTAATGTTCCAGTGGAATATCAGTCCCTGTGGGTAGGAGGAGGACCAGCCACAAAAAAATTAAACACCTATAGGTGATGTTCTCAGTTTGGGTTCACATAATTCATCTCTGCCTCCTCTCTAGCCCAGTTGATTTCACACTTGGTAGGAAGAGCCCAAACCTGTGCTGAGCTAGACTCAATCAAATCCAATTGGACTCAGTGAGGCTGATGATGTTTGGCAGCATAGAATTTGGGCCAGTGTTTCTACTATCCCAGGATTATTACTGATGTATGTCAGGTGCGCTTAAGAATGGCCTAGATGAGTATCAGTATGTTTGCAAACGTTATTAGTTACTAACTGAGAGGAGTTCTCTCACCCCATACTGAGTTATGCCTATAACCCAAAATTCCCAGCTCTCCCTTGTTTCCCCTGCAGTGTAACCTTTAGGCTTGTGTCTGAGGCCAACAGCAGCAATGACATTAAAAGATGCCAGCCACTCACACGCTGCTAGGTTAGGCTAAAGTTTTGAAATAAATTCAGAGAAGAACAAAGTAAAGAGGAGGGCAATGGGGTCAAAGGAAACTCCAACAGTTTTGCTTTGAATTGTAGTGAAATGTAGAAGTATTCTAAAGAACAGTTGCCCAGCAATGTTCTTTTACTAGAAGTTGCTATTCAACAGCCCAAGACTGCTGTTCAAAACAGTAGCGGGAGCCCTGGAGAGGAGTGACTCTTCATCAAAGCAAAACACGGGGGAGGTTTATCCTTATGTTAAAAGTGAATATGATATTGCCATAGGGCAGTCCTTTTCCTACCTTGTGAGTGCCACTGCCTACATGTTCTTGTGGTCTCCTGACCACAGACACACACAGGTTGTTTCCCTTTCACCACATATGAATTTATTCTTCAGTTCCATGGCAAAACAGAGCATACCACAGGTGTACAGCAGGATGAGATGACCTACACACAACTCTCTCTTTTTCCCAGGCTCATCTTTTAGCTCCCTTTTTGTTCCTTTTCCTCACAAATACTGAGTCAATTGCCTCATCGGCCCAGCAATTGCCACCCAAGTGTCAGTAATCAACAGAAACAGGTTAATCGACTTCTTCAATTAAGCCTGCAGTTTTTGCTGTGCTGCAGCAACCTCAGTTATCAAGGTGCTACAGCTTGTGCTCTGTCACAGATATAAAATCCTTTTAAAGAGGCCCCATCTTGTTTTCCCTTCCTTAAAAGTAGTATCTTTGCTTTTGGCGCCAGATCTTCAGATGATTTACACCAGCTGAGGATCTGGCCCTATTTTTTTTTTGCCCTCCCAAATTAGTACTACCCTAGGCCAGACATACATCACTCCGCTTGACACCATTCTTGATTATGCAACCTAATTTTACTCATGTATTGACTGGAAGATCCCCTGCTGAGTCTTAGCGTGTTAGCAAAATGTAATTTATTTATTTTTACCTTTGCAGTGGGACAACTCTGGAACTTTTCAGTACATCAGTGGTGAAGAGGATGCAGGGTGGGGATACAGCACATGGCTACATGTGACCATCTGGGCTGTCTTTTAGTCTCTTCTATTTTTTAACATTGTCCATCTCACTCTATGTTGTTCTTAGGTAAATATCAAATTAAGTTCCAGCAAGGCAATCATGTTGTGGAATATAGAAAAACCAGGTCTCCTGACGTTCTGTAGACAACCTTTGATTCTATGAATGTAGAACTGTGCACAATTGCATGTTTTTTTACATCTTACATTCCTGCCACTGAAACTGGCCCTGAAAAGCCCCAGAGTTGCAGGAGCCAGGATGACATGCCACTGAAAGACCCACAGTGATGGCTAACTCCTCCAGAAAGTCATAACCTTTGGATTTGGATGCCATTTGAATGAGAAGGGTGACAATGACTGAACGTGGACTGGTGTCAGCCCCCATTAAATGGTTACCTGGGAAGACAAGTGTCCCTGCAAAAATGAGATGACAGCTGAGCTTTCCTTCAGTGTGCTAGAATTATTACTCCATTCAGAGTCAGTGAGTGTGCAATGTGTAGGTAGTGAAAGAACTCACTGTAGCGTGGTACACAGTACATGGAGCTGCAAATAGGGTCATTCTTCTGTTCAGAGCCCCAATGCCCAGAGTAATTAACTTCACATGCCATAGCTGAGTGCTGAGGCTGAGTTCAAGTGAAGTGATGAGGAGCCCAGCCCTGAAGGGTATGGTTGCTTGAGTTCTTTATTACAAACACAATGAAAAAAGTAATAGTTTTTGCTATACAATGTTGCAGCGCTTCTGCTCAGGAGATGAATTTTGTGTGTTTTGTATCTCATGAATTCTGCATATCTTATTCCCTAGAGTTTGGTGTAAAATGCACTTTTTTGTATTGCTAAGTAACATGACTAATTGCACAAACAAAACAGACTGCAGCAACTGGCCCTCATTTGTATGTTACAAAATTTATATGTCAGGAGCCATCAGGGGGTCTCTGGGAATCAGTGCCTATGTCATTTTAAATGGCCTTTATGCTCTAAATTTACATGGCATTATCTTGGGGCAAACAGAATGTTTTAATCACTTTGTGTTATAAGATTAATGAGGGCAAAGGTTGTTTGGGCTTAAATTTATTTTTTGAACTGTCCTAGATAAAGATGTGCAGTTCTGCAGGTGCAAGCTTTTCATGTAACAATTTGTGAATACCTCATCTGGATGTAAATAACATTTTAAGGAAACAATATGTGCTGAATAGCTCCCTTGTTTAAAAACAACAACAACATGGTCTTTACTGAACTAAATTACCCAAGTCTAGACTGTATACTACACTATAATCCTTTCTCTCCTCTCTATTTATGGTACTAAGGATAGTCACCAATTGCATTTTAATTTTTGAATCATGCATGGAACAGACAATTCAGATGGGAGACAAAGGGAAATTATTTGCCACTAATTGGCATTTGCCATAGTTGTTTCATCTTTCCCTTCTTATGCTAAGCTGTTATAAGTCTGCCTACAAAGACAGGGTAATATTAATATCCTTACTCAAACTGTACTCAGCTATCTGTACTCAGATAAAATGCTCACAGAAGACATTGACAGTTTTCCCTTAGTAAAAACTGAACAAGGAGTTCAAGATGTGATCCAGGAATCTGGAGGGAAAAGGACTGTCTATTGTCCCTGTAACATCAGTTCTTCCCTTCTTCTCTTTTCCTCTAATCTAGAGGCTTCATTTACATTGCATATGTACAGGAGAAGACTATGAGGGGAGATAAATGAGAAACAGGAGGGAGGTAAAGGAGACTACTACTTCTTGTAAGTAATTTTCTTTGACTATACATTTCCACAGATTTCTGTCAATAAGGAAGCAAACATACCTGTTATTTAGGGGCTTGCTAATGTTTCTTTCTGAAATAAGTGGGAATGGCTGACATCAGAACTCATCTACAGCAGGTGGTAAAAGTGCTTGAGGTTTTCTTACAGATGCCTTAAAGAGGCATCATCCTTATGGCTGGATGTCCTTTTGATTTGGCAATGTCTTCCAGCTTGAGAGGAAGCTGCCCAAAGAGTATTTGAGGCTCACTTCACACTGAGTTAGTGAAGACATAACTGGTTTAGAATAAAAAAGCCAGAAGAAGAACTACATGGTCTCTGTGCAATGGGGAGTTTAATGTGAGGCCAAATGAAAAGCACTGCATTGGCAAAGATCAGTTAAAGTATAAAGCACCCAACATCCTCAGACTCCTGGCCGAAGCAACAGCCACTAAGTGGAAGATCTTGACTATCAGAAACTTCAAGAGAATCCCCTTCACTAGTTCATAGGGAAGGTTTCATCATTACCTTCCGCACTACTGGTAAGCTCCCCTCTTGGGTTCTGAGTGTGTGCACTGGTCTCTGGAGGCTGAATGCCCAAAGTAAAGGAACAGCACACAGGTGTGAGCCAAACTCCAACTGCTCTACGAGGGGTCCTTGCACAGCAAAGATTACGAATGCATTCAGAGAATAAATCTGCAACCCCTCCTAAAAATTACCAATGATGAATTCTAAGATTACTTAGAAGTTCTGGGGTTCTCATTAAGGGCAGAAATTCTCCCATATTCCACTGTAAACTATAGAAATGGATGGTTTGCTGCTGCCATCTGGGTGCTCCAGTACCCTCTACAAGAACCCTTTGGCTGTTCACTTCATCCTCCAGGCTACAAAGACAATATAGTTCTGCTCTGCAAATGGGATCAGACCCTGACAAAGGGTGTCTATGATCAGTGGAAGCAAAAAGATAGAGTTGGACTGCCAAGGAAGAATGTCTGAGAAAGGAAGCATCATGACAATAAGAAGAACATCAAACACAACTCTGCCCTGTCTGTCTAGTTGGATTACGTTCTGAGATTTTGGGAGCTAAAGGGAAGGGGAAGATCTAGAGTAAGCCCGCTCAGAGGCCCAATCCTTAGAGAAACAAATCCATTCTTATTGACATTGGGTTAGTGTTTGAGAACAGGTTTATTGACTCCTGGGTTCCGAACCAATTAACACAACTCATGCACATAAGCCAGAGTAGCTGGCTCCAGAGGGCTCAGATTACATGCTGCTGAGCCAGTCTCGTGTGTTTGACAAGCTTCTCTGTGGGTAGTCTATCTGCAAAGGAAGTCATAACTCCACCTAGGATTAGACTGATGTGGCCTCTGCTGACAATGAATCACTCCTGATTTGTATTGTGACAGTGTCCAGAGGCCCTCATCAGGGGTTGAGTGCAGTTCAAAAACATAGAAAGACAGTAACTTTCACAAGGGGTTTACAATCTAAGAAGGCCTCTGAGATGTGGGGGAAAGGATACAATCAAATATGTACAATTTTTATATGTACATACAACTGCTCCTCAACCTATTTTTTCTTCTAGGCATCATGGAAGAAGGGAATCTTGAGGTGAGATCAGAAGGAGATAAGGAGAGTAGCATTGCGGAGGCTGTTCCATGCATGGAGAACAGTGTGGAAGAAGAGACAAAGTTAGCATTGGGAGAAGTGGACAAACAGTAGTCAAGGCTATCATCAGTTGAGGAGTAGAGGTACGAGTGATGTGATAGGATACAAGAGTAGCTAAATATGAGAGTTATGAAGGACCTTGAAGGTGAAGACACAAGGCTTGAACTTGATGTGGGAGCAAAGGTAGAACTAGAGGTGGATTCAAAGAGAGGATGATGCTTTCAGAATGATAGGTAAGGAAGCTGATCTTAGCTGTGTTTTGAATGCAAAATAATTGAATAAGCTCCACCAATATGTTAATTAAAAAACTTACTGACCCTCTTTTTTGTCTGCCTATTTATGGCCAAAGTGGTGCTGTGAATAATTTACAATATACAAAGCACCACTCCCCAGAATGTAAGCGATATATGTACTCCCAAGATCAGCTGCAAACCTGGGCTATATCTAAATGTTGGGGGAAGCGACTACTCTATGAATGAGCTCACTAATGGTGCAGCTCTGATTTGAAATTCTTTGATAGGCTAAGTATGCGAAGATAAGCTAAATTACGGCTCCTCTGCCAGTCTGGGTTTTGTCTTCTGGATAAGTGGCAGCCTTTCTGAGGAGTAATACAGATAGTGCAGCACTTCCTAAAATGTTAGATACTTATTAGCTAACTTATAAGGAGAAGGGAATTCCATCAAATCATGACTCTGTTCATTAAATGACTTCTAAAATGATGGGTAACAGAAAGAAGAGGTTCTTAGAATATAAAGAAATGTCTTTCTGTATTTTAATTTAGAAAAAGAACAGACACTGCATGTGATGTCAGACTTGTAAATCTAAAAGGGTAATGCATAGTTTATTATCTTACGTACATTTTTAGTGGATGATAAGAGTTACCCACAGTACAACTTTCAACGGCTGAACTATGCCTAATGGCAGACACAGTACAATATATCTTTTTGTGATTTATGACCCAATGTTGAGAGTGATGGGCTGGAGCCCAATCCTGAAACCCTTCCTGATTCAGCTAGACCTATTCAAGTCAATAAGATTACAGTAGGGTATTAATTGTTTTCCTTTATCATTGCTGTGCTAAAAGTGGGAGAGTATTTTCTTTTTTTACAGCTGGAGAATGGGAGACTAATTTATTTGTTTTATGTGGCTTGTATTAAGGCATAACAGAGTCTCAATGGATTGCATTCTGTAAATTTCCCAATCTGAATTTATTGGAGGCTGTTGCCAAGACTAATTCAGTTGCTTCTTTTTCATATTCATATATTTCTTTAAAAGTACATTTTATATTTTTCTCAGGGCCTTTCTACCTACTGGGATTCAGAGCATGTGTGATGTAGGTGCCAAGATTGATACAAAAAAATGTAGGAGAATTCATAAATTTAACAACTGAAACAACTATATTTGGAGAGCATAATAATGGCTCTTAAGAGACAACACGGTTGTACACTTTTATGCTAATCAGCCAATTTGCTATTGCTTTTCTTAATGGCAAAAGGTGGTTTTAGTGCACAGAGTTCTGCTCTATGAATGATAGATTGAACATTAGGACATTAACTCATGTCAACTCTTTCTCTAAAATTGGGACTGTGCTGTCTGCACAAGTACATTCATATTACAGAAGGCAAGAAACTGATCATGCTATTTAGTTACTGCAGGGTAGCATTTTAGAAGACGGCTGGCTTTTGTGCCATTTCCAATGCTTCCCATTATTTTTGTTACAGACAATAGCTGCATTATTGTTACCTTGCTCACACCAAAAAGAAGGCTTTGATTTTAATAACTATCATATTCTGTGAATTATGGTAGCATGATGCAGTAGCAATTTGACAATATTTTGATAAGCTAGCCAGTGGCTATCTCACAGTTTTTTAGAATTTTGATAAGTTTACAGTAAACAAGAAGGCAGCACCTTAGAAAGTAGGTAATGGCAAAGATTAACCATAGATGGGCTGAGTTGGACCAGTTTTTGTTCTGAGCTCAGATGAAATGAGAGTGTTTCCAATTTTGGAAGGTTTTAAGGTCTGTCTTCAGGGGGCTTGTGCCTGGTGAAATTCCCAAACAAAAAGGCAGTTTCGTGTCTCAGATGAAGGTTATTCTTCTATCTTTAAGAATGATTGGAATTTCAGGTTAAGTAGATGCTGAACAAATGGGTGGACAACTAGTAGCAGTGAGTTATCCCAACTATTTTACTGACCAGAAGGCACTCTAAACCGGTGGCCACTACCAGGTTGTTCTTTTTTGCATCAATTCTACACATACTTCATCTAAAAGGGGAGAAAGATTAGAATGACAAATTAATGCTGATAGGAAGGTCTTGTGGTCTATGCTAGGAGGCAGGCAGTCTGACCACATTAGTATTGACTGGCCTGTGTCACATTATCACTAACAAAACACCTACCTTTGTTGCAAGCATACCTGCTGCTTCTTTCTGCTCCTTACTCCAACCTCACTACAGCTCAACAATGGTAGTCATGGAGTACTGGTTAGAGGGGCCAGCTGGAGATAAACATATAAGATAACAATGGTCACAGGAGAGGAAGTAGGCTTGGTTCTCATCAATAATTCAAGTATTCATTTTCAGGATGAACTAATTCAACTCATCTCCCATTTATAGATGTCATTAAACTACACTGATATGTTAAAGAGAAGGTCTTGTGATTTTTATGAGAGAAATATACTGTAGTAAATACTCATTGCAAATTTGAGAAGTGTCTTTGCTATGGCTTGCATTGGTGCAAGTTTACAGTGTGACTACAGTCTAATACCTTGAAATATATCTTCTAGGCTCAGCAATACTGGGGAAGAGAAAAAAAGTGATCATTCATTTAATGTGGCTTGCTTACTGACATGCCTAGTATATTTCTTTCGCGAAAATAATCAGCTCTTCCTCCCCTTTGTGGAGCCCCTGCGCCAATGTTCCATATATGCGGGGAGTAAAGACCAGAGTTGTTTCCAAATCCAGATGTTCTGTCGCTCAGCACACCAAGAACTTGAATTTGTGAGGTGCTGAGTGCCTTCATCTTTTAGAGAAAATGCTCATTATCTCTGCGGAGGAGACAGCCAGAAACTCCAGACGGTAGGGACAGAAGCAGCCAAAGCAGGGACTGCTGTGGAGGGGAGGGGGGTAAAATGGGGCCTAGTCAGGGCCACCCTTCCCCATAACATCACTGAATCCAGAACTGAGTAGTGGAGGAAACAACCCTTCCCCGAGGCACTAGGGCCCAGGTTGTGCTTCCTCTCCTCCACCATGTGGGCTGGGGCAGAGAGGGGCCAGCCAGCCACTCTAGTCAGTAGGAGCAGAAGCAATGACCTCTGGTCCTTTGGACATTTGGAGAACTTTCTACAGTTTTGACAGGACGTTGGCCTGTCCCCTGCCTCATAGCATCTTCACCTCACTTTCATTCTACACTTGCTCCTCTTGCCCTCATCTCCCTTTGAACGTCCCCTCTCCCTTCTCCTTTCTTTTCAATTAGCTTATCTCCTCTTAAGCCCCCCCCCCTCAAAAAAATAACCATGGAACTAATATGTTTCAGAGTAGCAGCCGTGTTAGTCTGTATCCGCAAAAAGAACAGGAGTACTTGTGGCACCTTAGAGACTAACAAATTTATTAGCGCATAAGCTTTCATGGGCTACAGCCCACTTCTTCGGATGCAACTAATATGTTTGCCACCATAACTTTCACTCTGCCTGTATGATCTACCCCTTCCCACACCCTGTGTCTGTCTTGTCTGTTTAGATTCTAAGATCTTCGGGGAAGGGACAATCTGCTGTTCTGTGTTTGTACAGCATCTACCACAATGGGGCCCTACTCTTGGTTAGCCCTTAGGCACTACTGTAGTAAACATGTTAAATAAATAAAAAATATCTTGGACATTCAGGGCCCAGGAAGACAAAGGACTGATTGCATTATAACTTTTGTAATGGAATTTTGAATATATCTATAGAATTCTGACATTTTAGACTTACTTTACCAATCTTTATTAGTTTAATAGACCCTTACACTTTAGAGAGCCCACTGTGACTGTTACAGGCATATGGTTAACTTATACACATGAGCTGAAATTTGAATGTAAGACCATGCGATGACAATGATTTCAGTCCAGCTTCCAGCTGCATATACTAATTGTTGCCATTTAATGTACAATGCAGTTTTACTCAAATAACACTGTTGAACATAAAAGGAAAGTAAGCATTTCAGGGTTGTTGTTTTTTTCCAAGTTGTATAGATTGCCAGCTTTTAGGAGAATGTGGACATAATTGTGTAAGTGCTGCTTCCATTAAAGAACAGCTGATAAGGCTAATGCTTTTGAAACTGTGTAATAGGAATATGTAACATCTAAAAATAGTGACACTTTTTAGCGATTGTATATTCTTAACTCTTAGAGCACTTAGTGCTGGGGGCTCTATTCTGCACATACATTCTATATCCCATCTGTGCATGAAATTCAGGAAAAGGTAGAAGAGCAACTTTCTGCAGGCTGCTAACCTAATTCTAAACTTCTCTGGGACAGCGTGTATTTGTCAAGACAGACTCTGAGGAGTGACTCCCAAAGAGAAACAGTCGGGGTTGGAGACTAGAGATAGATGGGTTTGGGGGATCCCTTATCTATCAGCCTCTTAATGAACACACCATAAAACAATTTATCTACTGTCAGATACAGCTACAGTGAAATCAGAGAAAATGAAACTACTATGTTGTTGTTGGAGGACAGAGCAAACAATTAAATACTCAAACTATACGTGGGGAGGAAGCCTCCTGTGTATTTGAAGACTCCTGAAGATAAATCTTTCCTGTGGACTTCAGTATAAAGAATTTTTTTTCACCCAGAACTCTGCCTGCATTAAACTAGAGATGGGCCCAAAACAAAACCCTCGGTCCGAACTCCCCACACTTTCAGGAAGTCTGGATTTTTTTCTGAATGGAGCTCACCCCTAGAATCAGACATTCACTTTAGCTGGCCCAAAAATGTGTTTTTTCAAAAGTGAATACAGTGTTGAAATAGCATTGTGTAATCATGCCTAATACCTTACGTTCAATGTTCCCTGTGCCAAAATGACCTTTGCCAGCCCTTCTGATTGGTTGTGATATATAAGGGAGATATATTTTATTCTTACTATATAGTTTCTTATAATGCTCTCATCGTCATTAGTATCTGAGTGCCTTACAGTAGTGCATTAAATGATATAACTAACATCTGTGTTTGGTTTTGGTAGGATTTTGTTAATGGAAGATTTTTGGCTTTTTTGTTTGTTTGTTTGTTTGCGATTTGTTTATATTAGAGTAGGCAAAGTTAAAAAAGTACACCTTGAACTTGGGGTGGAAGGGGCTGAGCTATGTGATGGTCCTTCGATCCTGTAGAGGTTTGTTCCACACTTTTGGATCAGCCCCCCAGAGAGCTCTATTTCCTGCACAGATGAGCTTTTGAGCTTTACTCTTAGTGTAGAGAGTTGCATTGTGCCTAAGAACCAGAGCTACCGACCACAGTCTTCATCTCAAAGCTGAAGGTGATCTTTTAGATTTCCTGAGCCCATGATGAAGTGTCTTGAAGACAAAGACTGAGACTTTAAATGTGATGCTATTCTATGGAAAGCTGTTGTAGAGGGCAAAGGACAGGTTTGATATAGCGCCAGGTGAAATTTTTCAGCCAAAACTGGTTTGTTTTTTTAAAATGAAACATGCAGATTCAGGTCAACTGAAACATTTAGTGAATTTGTGTCATATTTGCTGAATTGTTTTGGTCAAAAAATATTCTCTGCTTCTCCCTCACTCCCAAAAATTTGAAACAGTTAAGCACATTTGAAATGAAATGTTTTGATGTTTTGATTTGAATGAGTGACTTCATTTTGAAAGTTACTTCAGTGTTATTTTAAAAATGTTTAAAACCTCAAAAACAAAATTGTTCATTTGACCTGAAATTAACTTTTGTTGACTCTTTGGTTCGTTAAAATATTTGAAAAATATTCATTTTGGGTTGACTCAAAATGTTTGTTTTTTGAAATATTTTTGGTTCAGTCAGCAAACCAAAAATATCAACTGTTCGCGTAGATCTAGTCTGTTGTGCTTGCCGCAGCTTGTGCTGTTGAGGGAACATGCGGCAGCATTCTGTATTAGTTGGAATTTCCTAAAGACTGATGGCTTCATCACAGCCTCCTCTATTCTTTGGAACTGGTACCCACAGCAAAGTCTGCTTCATGTTCACGTACGCCAGAGTTCATAGTCACTTCCTGAGACATTAATCAGTAATTGTCCTAACAGTTCTGAGATTCATTTTGAGATGTGTTTAAACAAAATAATATTTTGGAGAGAAAATCATAAAATGTAAGGTAAAAATAAACTTGCCTAGATGAATAACGTGCAGAACATTGGTAGGCAGGCCCTAAACTTTCTTTCCAGGGGCTGAAATATTTACTTAGACATCCAACACAGTATACTATAAGCCAGCTCTTTTCTCTGAATCCTCTTGGAACAGCATGACAGTCAGAGTGCTCACCGAGTTTGCGTCTGTGAGAGGAGATCATCTCTTCTCATAGTCCCTTGGCATCTTTGGAATCCAGGCATTAAAAGTATCTTGTAGCATTTTGTGATTACATCAACACAGCCAGCCAAGATAATTAATTCCCTTGGACCATGTCCACTTATTAGCACAACTACGTTCCTCTTCAAATGCTGGTTTTGGCTAAATTGTTGTTTTTTTGGTCTCCTAATATGCACAGATATTGTTTCTTTTTGATCTCTCTATCTGTCGCATTAATGCCAGTGATGTATCCTCTGGACATTATTGGTATGTTCAGCTCATGATTACTTCCCTAGACATTTTCTAAACTAACAATAAGCAGCTAATTGGAGAAAGTATATATGGTAGTTATTTAGATAAGAGATATCAGGTGTATTATGGTGTCAGATTAGAAATCATAAATCTTTAAATGTAATCTGTGGTCAAATACCTTTATTGCTAGGCACATTGACAATGGACAGTCATTTCAATACCCCCGCAAGGTAGCTGTGATATTTACAAAAATATCTTGACATACATTGTCTCCTCACTGCCTACACTGCCATTCATCTCTTAGAATGGCAAGGTGTCAGCTTGGAAGTGGCTCAGACTTCCAGCCTTGGGCTATGTGGCAGACAACAAAGGGTTCATATGAGCAACCCACTGAGAAGGGAAAAAACATCTTTTTGATAGTTCTCTGTTGTGTGCCAGCCCTATCACATTACTGCCACATGCCTGTTTTCAAAGGATTATATCAGTTCATATTTAGCTACATTAATTCAGCATATTTAGAGTAAACAGCATATTTTCAGACCAGAAGTGTTGTATATAGCAGGTTAACACATACAATAATAATAATTAATAATAATACTCAACTCTTAAATAAACAGCACAGTAATTTTTACCCTCTCCCCTAAATGAAAAAAGGAATAACGCTTGAGAAAGGTAAGTGCAATACAATGGGCCTATTCCATGTGATAATGACTTCTAGTGACTATGTAGCCTACTACTTTCCCACAGCTAAAGAACTTCACCTTTACCTCATGTGCCTATAGGCTTATACTCATGTCACTACAGGCTTATACATTTGGTGCTGCAGGTCCAAGTTTAATACTGCTGATGAACATGGCATTTGTATGCATCTCTGGTGACTATGATTTATAACAAAATGGCATCTGAAATGTGACTTTAGCTCCTGTGGACCTCAGATATAGGTGACCATATTTCCCTTTGCTGAATATGGGACACCTGGTAAAATTACTTATATTCAAGCGAGTTCAACGGCAATCAATCGGAACTATGCAGTATAAACATTCAAATTAGCATCAAGTTGACTGAGCCCCTGTTAAAAAGAAATACTGTGTAGTTGGATTTTTTTTATTTACCTTCTTATCTTTAAGCCTTTAAGGTTCACACAGGGAGCAATGACACACACAATCCTACCCCCCCCCGCCCGACACACACACGGGGAGATGTGACACACACACACACACACACTTGCATAATACCTCTCTCACATGGAGGGGTGTGTGACTGACCGATCCGACCCTCCCTGCCAGGTGCTCTCTGCCCTCCATGCCTGGCTGGACCCCCAGGAGGGACCTGCCTCTCCTGGTACCTGGTGCTGGGTCTTCCTGAGGCAACATGTGGGGAGGGGCATGCAGGGTCACATGCCTCTCTCCCCAGATTTCTGCCAGGGTTCACACCAGAATGTGGCCAGCAGCAGCCTTTCGGCACTGTGCAGGAGGGAAGGGACAGGAGCTGCTTCCAGCCACAGGGGAGTGTGTGTGTGGGGGAAGAGATGACCTGGCCCATGTCTTTGCAAAGCTCATCTCTTCTCTCCCGCCCCCCATGTAGCTGGAAGCAGCTCCTGCCCGAACAATCTCAAAAGGCTGCTAACACCTCCAGGCTGCTACTGGTCACCAACATAACCCAGCCGCCTCTGGCTACAGCGCAGGCATGAAGGGGTTAAGCCCTAAGGAGGCATTATGCACCAAGGCCCAGGGAACCTGACTGCAGAGGCTTCAGCAAGCCAGCCAGCGAGGTGGCTCACAGGGGAGCGTACCTAGGGGACAGAGCAGCCCCGCGCTCCCTGGGGTCAGGATCGAGGGCTGGGGGAGGGGATGCAGGTGAAGATGGTGCTAAGCCCCTGTTTGGGGGGTTGTTACGGAGCCTGCAGGTTTGGGGTATGAACAGGCTGGAAATGGCTTACTCTCCTCTCCCCCTGCCATTCCAGAGCTTAGCTGAGGGGCTGAGATGCTTCCCCGTGCCAGTGCTGTGCGAGGCTTTGGCATGTGCAGGGCTCAGCTCCTCCTGGCCAGTCCCCTGGGCTGGAGGGTCTTGGGCTTTCCCAGGGTGCCAGCTCAGCCAGAGGCAGCGGGGGGAAGGAAGGATCCTGCCGGTCAGGCTGTTGGTGAGCTGAGCGCTCCAACCAGGGACTGGTTCTCCGCATAGCACTGGGAGTAGTACGTGTCCTGCTGGGGGGAGATTTTGCAGAGCAGCAGGGCTTGGGGTGGGGAGGCAAAGGGACAAAGCAGGGAAAGGACAGTGAGAGGGGGCACATGTAAAGGGCTGATGGGTGGGCAGCAGAGGTGACACGTAACCGGCCGCAGTCTGGTGCTGCCTGCACTCACCAACCATTGCAGCTCACAGCGCACAGCCAGCACTGGCTGGAACCGGGATGGGGGCCGGGTCCCTGCTGGCCGAGAGCCAACACACTGCAGGGGCTGCGCTGACAGACCAGCAGGGGGAGCAGCCGGCCTCAAATTCTGCATCTTTGCCCTGCCACCAGCCTTGCACACCCACCCCCATCTTGGCCACTGGAGCCCCCCCATTCACTGATGGTGGGCGGGTGGCTGGTGAGCAGGGATCTGGGCAGCAGCAAGACCTGCCAGTACTGATATGGGGGAGCCAGAAAATATGGGACAATTTGACCGTTTTTAAGAAAACGTCGGGACACCTGCAGGAGGGCTTAAATACAGGACTGTCCCTTTAAAAACAGGACATCTGGTCACCCTTCAGATACAGCTAAAGCAAACTTCTCTTACAGGTGAAATTTGTAGTTCATTGATGTAGGGCACGTGATCATGACTTCCTCTAGTGGCTGAAAGTCTGCTTCTTTCTCACATGGTGGTAAAGGTTTGATCATCATTGATAACTCTCGGGCTTGTTATGCAATTTAGCTGTACAAATTGAATTGAACAAGTCAGAGGAAATGGTGTTGGATGAAGAAGGCTAAAAAGAGGAGGAAATTACATTCAACCTCAAAGCTTTCCCAGGAGATGCTAGTTGGTAATGTCACACTGAGATCTCCCAGCTGAAAATGTAGCAATGTGGAAAATTCTATTATACCTACTACTAAATTCAGTGCTTTCATCATTTTGAATTGTTTCAGCTTTTGGAAGATTAAATTTCAAAACATTTTGGCTAAAATATTGTTTGAGTCTTCTGGATATGCTAAGATTCTGAGCATGAGACTATATTGCAAATAATTAATATAAAATATGTAATGTTTCTTAGTAGAGTTATTCCTCCTCCTTCCGATCATTTTATAGAGACCTAAATAAATTAGTTCAGAGTGGGTATATGTAAAATGAAATTTAATAATAGAATATATAATAATATTAATGGAGAGGAAAAGAAGATATCATAAGGAATGTTTTGAATAATAAGTCTATCCTAACTATATCTGTGGATAAAAGGAGCTCAATTTCTGTAATGGATTTTTAAAAATAAGACGTGAGATTCTTCAGTAATTAAATGATAAAAGTTTGTTATATGAAATACTATACTAATTCAGACCAGTAGTTCTAGGGAAAGTTTCTTCCTAACCCCCATCTGTCAGAGGTTGACTAATGGGGGATTTATATTTCCCTTTATATCCCTTGCAAACTTGTTTCTTTTGCTTGATTCTCTTTTGAATACTGCCAATCTCTTGACATTGATATCTTGTGGCAAAGAGTTCTACAGGCTATGTGTATTTATATAAAAAGGATTTCCTTTTATTAGTTTTAAATTTGTTGCCTATCATAAGAACATAAGAACATAAGAAAGGCCGTACCGGGTCAGACCAAAGGTCCATCTAGCCCAGTATCCTGTCTACTGACAGTGGCCAATGCCAGGTGCCCCAGAGGGAGTGAACCGAACAGGCAATGATCAAGTGATCTCTCTCCTGCCATCCATCTCCCCTCTGACAGACAGAGGCTAGGGACACCATTCCTTACCTGTCCTGGCTAATAGCCATTAATAGACTTAACCACCATGAATTTATCCAGTTCTCTTTTATGCTGTTATAGTCCTAGTCTTCACAACCTCCTCAGGTAAGGAGTTCCACAGGTTGACTGTGTGCTGTGTGAAGAAGAACTTCCTTTTATTTGTTTTAAATCTGCTGCCCATTAATTTCATTTGGTGGTCCCTAGTTCTTATATTATGGGAACAAGTAAATAACTTTTCCTTATTCACTTTCTCCACATCACTCATGATTTTATATACCTCTCTCATATCCCCCCTTAGTCTCCTCTTTTTCAAGCTGAAGAGTCCTAGCCTCTTTAATCTCTCCTTATATGGGACCCGTTCCAAACCCTTAATCATTTTAGTTGCCCTTTTCTGAACCTTTTCTAGTACCAGTATATCTTTTTTGAGATGAGGAGACCACATCTGTATGCAGTATTCGAGATGAGGGCGTACCATCGATTTATATAAGGGCAATAATATAGTCTCAGTCTTATTCTCTATCCCCTTTTTAATGATTCCTAATATCCTGTTTGCTTTTTTGACCACCTCTGCACACTGCGTGGACATTTTCAGAGAACTATCCACGATGACTCCAAGATCTTTTTCCTGACTTGTTGTAGCTAAATTAGCCCCCATCATATTGTATGTATAGTTGGGCTTATTTTTTCCAATGTGCATTACTTTACATTTATCCACATTAAATTTCATTTGCCATTTTGCTGCCCAATCACTTAGTTTTATGAGATCTTTTTGAAGTTCTTCACAGTCTTCTTTGGTCTTAACTATTTTTAGCAGTTTAGTATCATCTACAAACTTTGCCACCTCACTGTTTACCCCTTTCTCCAGATCATTTATGAATAAGTTGAATAGGATCGGTCCAAGGACTAACCCTTGGGGATCACCACTAGTTACCCCTCTCCATTCTGAGAATTTACCATTAATTCCTACCCTTTGTTCCCTGCCTTTAAACCAGTTCTCAATCCATGAAAGGACCTTCCCTTTTATCCCATGGCAGCTTAATTTACATAAGAGCCTTTGGTGAGGGACCTTGTCAAAGGCTTTCTGGAAATCTAAGTACACTATGTCCACTGGATCCCCCTTGTCCACATGTTTGTTGACCCCTTCAAAGAATTCTAATAGATTAGTAAGACACGATTTCCCTTTACAGAAACCATGTTGACTATTGCTCAACAGTTTGTTTTTCTATGTGTCGGACAATTTTATTCTTAACTATTGTTTCGACTAATTTGCCCGGTACAGACGTTAGACTTACCGGTCTGTAATTGCCGGGAGCACCTCTAGAGCCCTTTTTAAATATTGCCGTTACATTAGCTAACTTCCAGTCATTGAGTACAGAAGCTGATTTAAAGGACAGGTTACAAACCCTAGTTAACAGTTCCGCAACTTCACTTTTGAGTTCTTTCAGAACTCTTGGGTGAATGCCATCTGGTCCCGGTGACTTGTTAATGTTAAGTTTATCATTTAATTCCAAAACCTCCTCTCGTGACACTTCAATCCGTGACAGTTCCTCAGATTTGTCACCTATAAAAGCCAGCTCAGGTTTGGGAATCTCCCTAACATCCTCAGCCATGAAGACTGAAGCAAAGAATCCATTTAGTTTCTCCGCAATGACTTTATCGTCTTTAAGCGCTCCTTTTGTATCTCGATCATCAAGGGGCCCCACTGGTTGCTTAGCAGGCTTCCTGCTTCTGATGTACTTAAAAAACATTTTGTTATTACCTTTGGAATTTTTGGCTAGCCGTTCTTCAAACTCCTCTTTGGCTTTTCTTATTACATTCTTGCACTTAATTTGGCAGTTTATGCTCCTTTCTATTTGCCTCACTAGGATTTGACTTCCATTTTTTAAAGGAAGTCTTTTTATCTCTCACTGCTTCTTTTACATGGTTGTTAAGCCACGGTGGCTCTTTTTTAGTTCTTTTACTGTGTTTCTTAATTTGGGGTATATATTGAAGTTGGGCCCTTATTATGGCGTCTTTAAAAAGCACCCATGCAGCTTGCAGGGATTTCACTTTAGTCACTGTACCTTTTAACTTCTGTTTAACTAACCCCCTCATTTTTGCATAGTTCCCCCTTTTGAAATTAAATGCCACAGTGTTGGGCTGTTGAGATGTTCTTCCCACCACAGGAATGTTGAATGCTATTGTATTATGGTCATTATTTCCAAGCGGTCCTGCTATAGTTACCTCTTGGACCAGCTCCTGTGCTCCACTCAGGACTAAATCTGGAGTTGCCTCTCCTCTTGTGGGTTCCCTTACCAGCTGCTCCACGAAGCAGTCATTTAAAGTATCGAGAAATTTTATCTCTGCATTTCGTCCTGAAGTGAAACGTTGCCAGTCAATATGGGGATAATTGAAATCCCCCACTATTATTGAGTTCTTAATTTTGATAGCCTCTCTAATTTCCCTTAGCATTTCCTCATCACTATCACCGTCCTGGTCAGATGGTCTATAATAGATCCCTAATGTTATATTCTTATTAGAGCATGACATTTTTATCCATAGAGATTCTATGGAACATGCAGATTTGCTTAAGATTTTTACTTCATTTGATTGTACATTTTCTTTCACATACAGTGCCACTTCCCGACCCTGCACAACGTGTTCTGTCCTTCCGATATATTTTGTACCCCGGAATGATTGTGTCCCATTGATTGCTCTCAGTCCACCAGGTTTCTGTGATGCCTATTATATCAATATCCTCCTTTATCACAAGGCACTCTAGTTCACTCATCTTATTATTTAGACTTCTAGCATTTGTGTACAAGCACATTAAAAACGTGTCACTGTTTATTTGTCTGCCCTTTTCTGATGTGTCAGATTCTTTTTTATGTGAATGTTTATCATCTGATCTGGCCCCTACTTTATCCTCTTCCATCCTCTGCTCCTGACTATAACCTGGAGATTCATTAGACTCTCCCCTAAGAGAAGTCTCTGTCCGAGCCACATGCTCCTCTGCAGCAGTCAGCTTTCCCCCATCTCCTGTTTAAAAACTGCTCTACAACCTTTTTAATGTTTAGTGCCAGCAGTCTGGTTCCACTTTGGTTTAGGTGGAGCCCATCCTTCCTGTATAGGCTCCCCCCATTCCAGAAGTTTCCCCAGTTCCTAATGAATGTAAACCCCTCCTCTCTACACCATCGTCTCATCCACGCATTGAGACTCTGAAGCTCTGCCTGCCTACCTGGCCCTGCGCGTGGAACGGGGAGCATTTCTGAGAATGCCACCATAGAGGTCCTGGATTTCAGTCTCTTCCCTAGCAGCCTAAATTTGGCCTCCAGGACATCTCTCCTACCCTTCCCTATGTCATTGGTACCTACATGTACCACGACCACCGGCTCCTCCCCAGCACTACACATAAGTCTGTCTAGATGCCTTGAGAGATCGGCAACCTTCGCACCAGGCAGGCAAGTCACCATACGGTTCTCCCGGTCATCACAAACCCAGCTATCTACATTTCTAATGATCGAATCTCCCAATACTAATACCTGCCTTTTCCTAGCAACTGGAGTTCCCTCCCCCGGAGAGGTAACCTCAGTGCGAGAGGCAACCCCAGCACCGTCTGGAAGGAGGGTCCCAACTATGGGAAGGTTTCCCTCTGCTCCCATTGACTGCTGTGCTTCCCTGGGCCTTTCATCCTCCTCAACAGCGCAGGGGCTGTCTGACCGGAGGTGGGACAATTCTACAGTGTCCCGGAAAGCCTCATCAACATACCGCTCTGCCTCCCTTAGCTCCTCCAGTTCCGCCACCCTTGCTTCCAAAGTCTGTACGTGGTCTCTGAGCTCCAGGAGCTCCTTGCACTGAATGCACACATACGCCACCCGCCCACGGGGCAGGTAATCATACATGCTACACTCAGTGCAATAAATTGGATAGCCCCCACTCTGCAGCTGGGCTTCTGCCTATCTATTTAATTTAATATTCCCTTGTTGTTGTATAAGACAGTATTATAAAAAAGGTGCATAGAAGTGTCTTCCTTTATAACTTCTCTATACCATTTGTTATTGTTATATATTTATTATGTTCCTTTATATTCAGATTTGTCTAAAATAAAAAGCCCTATTCCTTTCAATCTCTCTTCATATGGAATTTTTTCCCCCCTATACTGCTAATATTCTCATTGCCTATCCCAGGAGCACCTCTTTGTATGCCACATGATGTTTTTATAGAGGGATGATGTGAACTGAAACCATTATTCCAGGGGTGAGGACAAACCAATGGTTTATATAAACATAATATAATATTTTCAGTATTATTTTCAATCTATTCTCATGTCCATTTTTCTGACTGCTGCTGCGCATTGAGTGGAGGATATTCACTCAGCTGTCCATAATGATGCCCAGGTCTTTTTCCTGGGATGTTACAGTTAATTCAGAACCCAGTAAGGTTTATGCATTGTTCAGATTATTCCTTGCAATGTGTATTATTTTACCTTTGTCAGCACTGAAATTCATTTGTTATCATGTTGTCTGTTTACCCAACTTTGTTAGATCTTTCTGAAGTTCCTCACAGTCTTCTCTGATCTTGACAAACCTAAATAATTTTGTGCCGTTTACAGATTTTACTACGTCATTGCTTGACCATAGGTAGGCCTATGGGTAGGGCCCTACCAAATTCAAGGTCCATTTTGGTCAATTTCAAAGTCATAGGATTTTTAAAATTGTCAATTTCATGATTTCAGATGTTTACATCTGAAATTTCATAGTTCTGTAACTATTGGGGTCCCAACCCAAAAGCGGGTCCTGGGGGGGTCGCAAAGCTGTTGTAAGGGGTCATGGGATTGCGACCCTCACTTTTGCTCTGAGAAGGCAGCAGTCACGGAACTTCCTGCAGCTGGGGGAGGTTCACGGAGGTCGGTTTGATTTCCCCCATGCTGCTGGAAGCGCCTCAGCTGGGAACTCCTAGCTGCTAGTCCCGGCTGAGCTGGGGAGGGATGGAACTTCCTCTTCTTCAGAGCAGCTGCTCTTGGTGGGGAGATCAGACCCACCTCCACTGTTTTCAACAGAGGTGTGCCAATTTACAGCAGCTGAGGATCTGGCCACCAATTTTTTGGAGTAGATCTCTTTAATCTAGGCAGATAAATGTTGTACTGAGTTCCCAGCTAACATGACTGAAAGTGGGCAAGTGATGGAACCCCTGACAAACACCGTTTCTGGAGAAAAGGTTGACAGGCACTCAAATATTGCTACTGAGTGGACAATTGCCTTCACAGTCGATGTTGTGGGGCTAGTGTTATGGCAGGGAGGAGGCTGTTGTGTTTGATGGCTGCAAATAGTTCCATAGAAACCTCCTTTAAGCCCTCAACACTGTGGTCCCAGGCTGCTGGGGACAAGTCCCCATGTGCCTATCATTTTTATTTAAAAGGACGAGTGGATTTTTATGCAAGCAGTGATTCCAGGGAGATCCTGAGGGTAGAGCCACGCTGCTGGCAGTGTATTTATTTGACCTGGGGGAAATGACATGGAATGCAACTGCTTTCATAGAGCTGTTCCTGTTACTGAATGTGCTGACAGACAGCGCAGCTGCGGAGCTTCCTGCAGCCGGGGGTAGGTATCCAGAGGTGGATCTGATCTCCCCTGAGAGAGGCGGGGAAGGGAAAGAAAAAGTCCCATCTCTCCCCAGTCCCACCAGGACTAGCAGCTGGAGCCTGGTGAATGCCCCAGCCCTGCCCCTCGCCCCCACAATAGCTAGATTTCACAAGGGAGATCTGATTTCGCAGTCCATGACAAGTTTTTCACAGCCGTGAATTTGGTAGGGTCCTACCTATGGGTTTGGGTGGCAGTTCTCTTAATCAACCAATATTGTAGTTAATTGATTATTTTTCTTAGAGCATTTTTGTATCAATTTTCATCACTCTTTAGAGATTCTTTTAAAATAAATTATCTGCTATTAGTGAGATTCATGACAAATGGTATTTAGCTTCTTTGGATGTAAAGAGTCTTTATACTCAGAATATCATGCAGTTCATCATTTTTTTAAAAATAATGAGCAATATAATAGCTCAGCTCTTGAATTCCAGAGTCTATTAATTCAAATGCCATTAAATAAAAATATTTTACTTCTGAAAAAGCTTTATCTTCAGAAAAGAAGTATTGCTGGGAGTTCTTAAATGGCACCTTGATATGGTAGTCTAGGGCCTGAGCCAATGCCCACTGAAGTCAATGGGAGTCTTTCCATTGACTTCAATGAGCTTTAGATCTGATTCATGAGTAAGGCTTTTCCAGCACAGGTTGATATGTATATATTGTATGGAATTGTTGTAAAGATCTATGATCAGATGAGTTCATTTTATAGATGAGATTTTTTTCTATGGAAAACTGAACTTGATAGCTTTGATCATTTTACCTGAATTAAATGGTATTTGTTCTATCTTCAGTACCCATGTGGCTCCAATTGCCATAATATCTAAGCACCTCACAATATTTAATAGAATTGTTCTCGTAACACCCTGTAAGGTAAAATGGTGCTCTTATTTCCACTTTTAGAGGAAGGAGGTGACGCATAGGGAGTCTAACTGATTTGCCCAATGACACACAGAAAATCGGTGACAGAGCAGGAACTCAAACCCAGATTGGCAAAAGCCAAGGTTCGTCTAAAGCCTAATCACCAGACCATCCTTTTCCATTCCTCTCTTTAATTTGAAATAAATATTGATGATCATACAGTTTGGGGGGATCTTTTTGGATATGCAGGTTGCTACATTTTAAAATAAAATATTTACAGCTCTTCATAGAAAAAGAATAGATTAAAAGAATTACTTGTATCCTGTTTGTTTTCATTCTGAAGTTATAATTAGGAGTTCACCATATTCTCATTTCCTGAGTGTTAGGAGAATATTTTCTAATCAGATAGAATTCATACATCTCAGCTATGTATGTAAGGTTTATACCTACATCTTATGAAGATTATCAGATAAATGTATAAAAAGCATTGATGATACATAGGGAGTATTTTATAACATTTGAAACTAAAATTAAGAAAATTGGAATACCTTGTGTTACTATGTAGTCCCATTTAAAAAAATCAATAAAGTCATTAGGAAATACTGAGATATATTAAGATTAAATAGTAGTTCATCTGATCTATTTAAGGAATTGCCAGTGATTTCTAAGAGGAGAAATAAGAATTTATATGTTTTATCGATTCTATTGATTATATAAAAACAAATCATCTGTCATCTGGTCCTTGTCCCAGGAGTTCTGCTTATTTACCATGAAGTAATTGTGGTGGTGCTTTTTAAAGAAACAAAGGGTAAATAAGCACCCATCTCCAACTGAAAATCAATGGCAGTTGGATGCCTGGCTCGCATTGGTATCTTTAAAAAACTTCCACTGTAACAATACTTTAAAAGTAGCTACTTTAATCTTCCATTAATTGATAGGAAAATCTCTATTGGTATTTGATAACATCTGATATACTCATATGACCTTGTGGCTTGTCATATGTGAGAGAGACCAGTAGACCTTTGAAACAATGGGTTACTGAAGATAAATCTGAATTAAGTAGGGATGATATCACCTCACCACTTGCTAGACACTTTATAGATAAAATTTAGTCTGTTACTATACTGTGTTTAGTTTGGATTGAACATATTTTTAGATCAAATTGAAGTGGAGACGGAATTAATAAATGGACTTGTTTGCAGAGCAGATACCACTACCCTTACTCATAATGCCTAGTTCCTTATTTTGTAAGTAGTCTCCACTGATTTTGGGGAGTAAAATAATGCTTAATGTTAGTGAGCATTCTACAACAAATTCTGATGTTTGTCCCTGCTTGTACTGAATGAAGATAATTCATTGAGTTCCTTTTGAGGAAATAGATTAATGTATTTGTTGATATAAAATGAGCAATGGTCCCACAAAGTCCATGGTCCATATTGAACCAAAGAAGATGAAGGCCATGTGTATTGTACATCTTACCATTAGATCAATACAGTGGTGTTAATTTAGCGGGTCTAGTGAAGACCCGCTAAATCGATCATAGAATGCTCTCCACTCGACTCCAGTACTCTAGATCCCTGAGAAGAGAAAGGGAAGTCGGCAGGAGAGCATCTCACATCAACACTGCACGGTAGACACCACAGTAAGTCAACCTAAGCTATGTTGACTTCAGTTATGTTATTCCTGTAACTGGAGTAGCGTAACTTAGGTCGACTTACCATGGTAGTGTAGACAAGGCCTGGAACTTCTTAATATTTTGGATGTGTGGAGGTTGCTATGAGTGGGGGAAAGTAATATCATGTCAGTTCAGCAAGGTATCAAGTGTAAACAAATTAGGAAATTTCAAAGCAGCTTATCTGGATTCAAAAAAAGAATATAAATTGAATGTGAGTTATTAAATATTTGGTCACACATTAAGTAAACAAGGCTAAGTAAATGTGTACAGCATCTGCAAACATGTGCCATATTTTAAAAACATTTTCCTTTTTTAGCCAAATATTTGCTCCATTTAATAGCTGTCTATTTACTTAGCACATGAAATAATTGTTCAACTCTTCGTTTTTTAAACACAGGATTTTAGAAAGATGAGTTTACATTAACAAAAAATCAGCTTTGCCTACACCATGCTAAATTGTTTTAAAATAATGATGCCATCCTAACAATATAGTCCAGTGGTCTGAAGCTTTTAATATACAGTCAGACACCTCTAAAATCTTCAGAGACCTTTTTGATGCCATTAATATGCTCAGTAAATGAAGTTATTAAAATAGGCTAGCCCAGTGTTTCTCAAACTGGGGCCACTGCTTGTGTAGGGAAAGCCCCTGGTGGGCTGGGCCGCTTTGTTTACCTCCCCCATCCACAGGTCCGGCCGATCGCGGCTCCCACTGGCTGCAGTTCGCTGCTCCAGGCCAATGGGAGCTGCTGGAAGCGGCAGCCAGTACGTCCCTTGGCCCACGGCGCTTCCAGCAGTCCCCATTGGCCTGGAGTGGTGAACCACGGCCAGTGGGAGCCATGATTGGCCAGACCTGCGGACAGGGCAGGTAAACAAACTGGCCCGGCCCGCCAGGGGCTTTCGCTACACAAGCGGCGGCCCCAGTTTGAGAAACACTGGGCTAGCCCAAAACTGTGTCAAGAGTTCTCACTTTTATCTGATCCTTCACCAGAAGCATATACTGTATTTCTGTTTTCTTTCCAAAGCAGAGCCACTGAAAAGCTGTGGATTATTGGGAAATCTTATACAATTGAGATGTCACATTTTCAAACTACCTAGAGAAATAACCAGTGGTTCAAAAGGTGCTATTTAACTTAAAATACAAACCACCCTTGAATTTATAGATCTTCAAGTGGTTGGCTGAGCTTCCAAATCAAACAGATACAAGTGTATATTTTCCACCTGAAATATAGCCTTAAGATGAATTCTTGTTCAGGTGTGTGGGAAACATTTCTGCTTCCATAAGGAAATCTGGTTAGTTCAAGATCATTTTAAGAGAGGTATGCTTTCATAAATAATATGCTCACTCAGTAAGCAGAAATACAAGTAAGTACCTCTCAGAGCAAAGATTCCTTTTGAAAAACTAATATGTATTGGAGAGACCATACAGTACTTCTCATATACTTGAAGTGTACTAGAATCACTTTGGCATATCAAACTATTTTTTCCTTTTATTAAGGTCATCTGTTGACTTTAACACTTCAGTTTTATTATTTAAGATCACTGAGGACTGAATTCTCTATTACTGACTTCACCAAAATTTCCACCTAAATCAATGCTTGTGCAAAGCTGGCTGAATATCATATAACAGTATACGTTTACATGGTGACCTGCAAATATCAGGGGAAATCCTGTCCCCTCCCACAGGGGTCTGAACACAGAGGAGTATTGGTAGAACACTTTTCAGCACAGGTGAAGAGAATAACTCTCTGCCTCAAAGCTCAGGGAGAGCTTAGTATTGCCAATTTAACAGCTGATTCTCCACTCCCCAATAGCCCTTGGAGAATAGAGCAAATTGCTTATCTATGACATGGAGGAGCATCTGTCCCTCGTTTCCCACCCATCCCTCCCTGGTTTACTCCATCTCTCTGATTAGCTTTGGTAGACAAGGTAAGGCAAGATCCCAGCCCCAAGAAGCTTTTGTGCATCAAAGTCATGTTGCACTTATTAAATATCATCATGCTTTTGATAAACACATTTAATCAGCTGATGCCTCCGTATGTGGTACAAAAACTGACACAGTGCTAATTGCTCCAGGGGAGGATGCCTTGTATTAAGAGCCAGATATGTAATATGTAAGTGATCACTTAGATATGCACATTTTCTTTTTCATGATAAGTAAATCTTATCTACCACGCTGTGTCAGGAGCAGAGCTGGTGAAAAAAACAGGGTCTTTGGCCCAAATGCTCAAAGGTACTTTGGTGCCCAACTCCCATAGATTTCATAGAATCGTAGGGTTAGAAGGGACTGCAAGGGTCATCTAGTCTAACTTCCTGCCAAGCTGCAGGATTTGTTGTGTCTAAACCATCCAAGACAGATGGCGATCCAGCCTCCTTTTGAAAACCTCCGGTGAAGAAGCTTCCTCAACCTCCCTAGGCAGTTTGTTCCATTGTCCTACTGTTCTTACAGTTAGGAAGTTTCCCCTGAGATTTAATCTAACCTAATTTCAAGTTAGGAACATAAATACTGAAAGTTAGGAGCCTAAATTCTTTCAACATTTTTTTTTTAATTTTAAATTTCAAATTCTGAAATTTGAAAAATGTCAACCAGCTCCAGTCTGGAGTATCAAGATGGCTGACTCAAATCTCAGTCTTCTGCTTTCCTGTATGTACAGGACCTTGATGCTGAGTGCTATAGGAAACTGGATACATAGATCTTAGCTGCGCAAGAACAGAGGATTTGAGAATCATTTCATGAAAGCAAGGTTGCCACCTTACGTGATTTAGTTGCAAGTCTTGTGATAGTTAGGGGTTGTCTTAAAGCTCCAGCTGCAGAAGTCAGGCATGAAAACCTCATCTTTCAGTAAACAACAAAAAATAAGTTTCTAGGTCTTGTATTTGAGGAAGAAAGCCTGAAAAAATAAACACTAAAGACTCACAAACCAGAAGGCCATTAAAAAGACCCCTAAATTAATTATTTTAAACTAAATCTCTTTATTGTTGAGACAATCTCATGGTTTTGGGGGCGAGTCATGAGGTTAGCGTGCTTGTGGTTGGCAATAATGCCTTTGTGCTCATTTCAACAAATTACCTAGCTGGGAGAAATCCCTCACCTAGTTCAGTTTGTAATACACCTCTACCCCGATATAACGCAACCCAATATAACACGAATTCGGATACAACGCGGTAAAGCAGTGCTCCTGGGGGGCGGGGCTGCGTGCTCCAGTGGATCAAAGCAAGTTCAATATAACGCGGTAAGATTTTTTGGCTCCCGAGGACAGCGTTATATCGGGGTAGAGGTGTACCCTTTAATCCTCCTGAGGATGTCAAAGACGGTGGCAATGGGAAGATTTTATCTAGCTATTTTGATTTTGCCTGTTTATAGTCTCCGACCCCAGTCCTGCAATAAACTCAAGTCAATAAATCAGGCCTCATAGAGCTCATCACAGGATCAGAACCTAAGTGTTTGCTTAAAATACTGAGTTCCAGTCACTGGACAGTGTACAATGTATGAGAGCAAATAGGTAGAATAGGTATATTTATTTTGATAATTAGCTTATATTTTCTTTTATTTTGTGGCATGTCTTGCAGTAATCATGAAATATGCAAGTCGTACTTTGTTTGAGAGACTCACTGGATTAAAAGGATATCTAAAAGGCACTGTACATTAAGAAGGCTTGATTTGAGAAGGAATTGCTTAGTTTCTCTGAGGAAGAATAAATAATTAAGAGTCTGACTACATAGCTAATATTACAGTACATAAATACACAACCCAGGGAGGCTTGGTGTATAATGCATTAATTTATGTGCTGTTTAAAGGTACCTTATCTTTCTGTTTTGTTATTTGTAAGTTAGACTGTGTATTTGCTTAGACAACAGCATGCCCAGCAAGAGCTGGAAAGCTGATACTCATCCCCGGGGTCCAGTTTGCAATTTGGAGCTCTCAGGTAGAGAGAGGTGGTCAGAAGCCAGGGGTTCTTTTTCTATATGGGTGGGAACCATGAACTTTGACCTTCATTCCCATCATCCTCTAGGAAATGTAATTACATAACTACCTGTTGCTGGAGGTTTTATTTATATTGTGGGTGACAAACATAATTTTGCAATCTTCTTTGCTTTTTAACCAAAGGGTGGTGATGGGTTTGCAGCAAATATGTTATAGGGATATCTCTGAATGTAGAATACACATACTCTTTTTTATTTGGAAGGCTGAGTTGACCAGAGAAGGCAGTCCTCTTTTAGAAACCAATTTAGCAGAGCACTTAAGGATGGACTTTAGTACACGCTTATTTAATGAAGCAATTAAGCACATGTTTAACTATAAGCACGTGTTTACTTTCCTTTGAAAATGGGCTAATGGAGTTCCAAAGAAGAGTGTAATGTAGCTGTGATTTTTCATGCTGCCTTTTTTAAGAGTAGGGGATCTGCCCACAAAGTATCATGATGCCTACAAAATGTTAGTCGAGACCCCACAGATTTGAGGTTCCCTTGGCTTCTGCAAAGTCCCCACTCTGCTACCCAGCAATCCGGGGCTTCTAAGTTTGCGGTGATGCCTCTGATAGTCTACTCACTAGCCGCATACCAACGCTCCATCCATGGTGGATGAAATGCTCTGGATATGGTGACCAGACAGCAAGTGTGAAAAATCAGGACAGGGGTTCGGGGGTAATAGGAGCCTATATAAGAAAAAGACCCCAAAATCAGGACTGTCCCTATAAAATTGGAACATCTGGTCACTCTAGCTCTGGAATGGGAGTCCTGGCTGCTATGAGCAATAGTAAATAACATTACAATGCACTTAACCTTCAATCCTGCACTAGCAGAAAGGGATCATCTAGGAGCTGACCTAAGGGATTTTTTTTTCAGTATTCCTCTGATTCTATGTGACTAGAAGGATTGTGTTTTAGTTTTATTTATCAATGATCCTTCACCACAGACACAAGGCGATCAGAGATGATGGAATGCTATAGAGCCGTGCTGCATCAGAGCAGCTCAGAATGCAAGAACAATGAAAATGTATTTCTTTTCCTTGCCTCACTGCGTTCTTTCTCAAACTTCCCTTTTCTTTGTCTGTAACATTGCCAGCATACATTAACTGCTACTTCAGTCTGCAGCAGGAGAAATTTGCAATCATTGTCACAGAAGGTTTAATATATTTTAAGGCAGCTCTGCTGTCCACAAAAGGGCTTTGAACAGGAGGTTCTAAACTAGAGATGCTCCATTTATCTTACCTATGACAAGGAGTAAAAATTTAGGAATTCCCAAGTGCCACTGATGACTGCTGTAGCATCCTGTAATTAAAGGCTGCATTACATTTGGATGGTAGTGGTGAACATTGCTGTTTGAAGACTACAGCCAACACAGTATCTTAATTGAACTGTTAAAAAAAAAACCATGGGGGATCGATAAAAGGTAAGATTTGTTAGAATTAAGATGTTAAATAAAAGAACATCCAGGCTGGAAGCAAGGGAATCTTTATGCCTCACTTGGTGGGAAGCCAAGAGCTTCTGAAATCAGTCAGTACATTTTATTTTTGGCATAGGTAGGAGATACTGGCTCAGGTTTAATCTGAGCCTCTAGAACTTTTCACAAGGTTTGGCGAAGAGGCTTTTGAAAGCTCCTTATTGGTTTTCCTTTGATCTGAGCAATTCCTAGCAAGGCAGGAGGTGGAAGCATTAGTGCTATTTTCTTTCTTTTGTCAGGGCTTACCTTCAGTGAAGTGCTGCAAGAGAGGTGCCTGGAGCAGCCCTGAGAGCCCCTATGGTGACTGTACGTCAATGTCAGCTTTTTAACCGGTAGCCTGTTTTCAGCTTGAACTAATTTCTCATGCTTCCTTCCCCTCCCCTACCACCTTGAGAGGACAGCTGCGGCCCCATGTCCTGCTTCTACAGACATCTGAAAGTCTTCTTGTGGTATTTTCATGTGTCCCACAGTTCTTACAAAGCTGTGATCTGAATATCACAGCAGAGCTCAGACCACAGAAGTCTGAGAGGCTGGTAGAGCAAACTAATGCAGTAACAGCATTATACTGTAGTCCTGAGGTTTCTGTTTCCTGATAAGATGTTAAAATCTTTCTATCAAGACTGTGTAAAGGGCAGGAGGGTTAGTACTGCTTTCTCCATTAAAAGTGACTGTGGGGTATCTCAGTTCTTTGTATTCTCAATTGTATTATTATAATCTCAATCAACGACATTTGTTGTCCTTGAGATGAGACTTGGCAGGTGAAATTTCAAGGATATTGATTGATTTGGGGGCAAGTTAGGGGGCGATTGAAAATCTGGCTTATGAAGCGAAATTAGCTTCAACCTTACCTACAGAGTGACAACAGTAACCGGTGCTCCATAATTAAAAAACAGTGGGTCAGATTCACCGCTTTGCATAGCTCAGGTAAAGAAAAGCAGGTGGAATATACTAGTGAATCTAGCCCTGTATTTAAATAATAATAATATGGATCTGACTACTTGCACTCTTTCAGTTCCTTTCACTGGAGGCTCTTACATTGCTTTGCCATCATTAATATAGATTTTAGGTGCCTACCTGTAGGGATCACTCAGTGTGGTTAAGATTTTTGTGTTGGTTCCCACAGTAGCATCTGTATAAGACTCTTTTTTATTTTTACCCCAAATTTTCCACTGTTGCTACCACCAGGAGCTGATACAGTGGGAACAACAATGAGAGAGCATTGATGTAGTCACCCTTCCTCAATGCAGTTGGGCATGATACAGTGGCAAAAATGCCAGAGGCCGTCAATGCCTTGTTTACATTAAATTTGCTATTTAACTGCTGGTAGCAATGGTGGGAAACTTTGATAACAATCCTAGAGTACATATGGCCTGAGTCTAAGTACTTCATGACTGTTGGCAGGGCTCTCAATATTGTGGGATCCCTGTTATGGAATATATTACTTTTTTCAACCCATCAGAGCAAATTCTGGTGACCTTTGGGAACAACGTAAAGCCCATTGATTTTATTTAGTATTCATCTGAATGATTTTATTTTGCTTTTCATGTTTGGTTTTGCAGGCTTGTTCTTGCTAATATGCGTTATGTGTTTTAATCTCTGTTGATGAAGTGCCTGGCTGTCATGGAGGTGTTACACAAATTAGTAAAATAAAGAATATATATATTGGTACATGTGTATGTGATATTCATAAAAGATGCAATATGAATTTGTCCAGTAACATGACTAGACAAGAATATACCTACAATTCCTTAGCAAATACCTGGTGAAACCAATCCCCCTAAAGAATTGCAATGCATGTCATAAGATACCCTGAAGACAGACCTGGCTTCTTCAGTAAGGGAGGAGTACATCTCTACACTTCAGTCATTCACATATATTCATTGTAAACACACTTCATGAGTGAAAGGTATTTCACATGCAAAATTTGCTAGAACAATCAATTCAGATGCATAAACAAAAGGAAGCTCTCTGCCTAGGAGTAATTTTTTTTATATCTTTCAGCTAACTCTGATGTAAATGTGAAATCCAGCAGTCAGAGACCTCATGTGGATTAGTGTCTGAGTCCATAAAACAATGAATGGCTTATACTTATCCATATATATTGTTTAGTTTTCTGTGTTAGATGTTGTATTTTTCAGTTAATAAGTCATTTGAAGATAATTCAGTGTACTCTAGAAATAGTTTTATTTTATTTAATGGACTCATACTGTCGGAGAAAATAACACCAAAAACAATGTTAGGAGATGTCTGCATTTTGTTGTACAGCATGCCCGTTAGTGAAGTAAAAGGCATGCCCCAGTCCAGCCTATCCACTTAGGCATGCTACAACCAAAAAGCCAGCTTGTGATAAGCCTTTCAGTGCACTGAAAGGCATGCTATGGCGTTCCAACTGCAAAATGTTACCATACAATACATATCGATAGTGTATATAGTGTTGCTGAGTTACATGGAATGTGTGATTGCAGCATTTGCTAATAGGTTAAGAGAAATATTATGAC